>NW_023425449.1:6972890-7572890 GCF_014108245.1 Pipistrellus kuhlii
TATGTATCAGCCAGATTGGGTAAAGGGATGCCCAGATACCCGGCCTAGAGCACACACGGTTTCCGGGGGTGTCTGTGAGGTGTCTCTGGAGGAGGTCCGCATGGGGACTGGCAGGCTGAGTAAAGAAGGCCCTCCCCCAGGAGGTGGGCATCTCGGGTCAGTTGGGGGCCGGACTAGAACACAGAGGTGGCAGAGGAGGGGTGGATTTGCTCTCTCCGCTTTAGCTGTGCAGTTCACCTTCCCACGCCCTGGGGTGTGGAGGGTTCTGACTCATGTCATCCCTGTCCACCCCCGTTCTCAGCTCTCCTGGCCCTCCAGCCTGCGGGCTGTGGCACTCCTCGGCCTCCACAGCCACACTGGCCAATTCCTATAGCGAACCTCCTCTTAGGAGTCTCTCTCTGTATCCCACTGGTTCTGTTTCTCGGGAACACGCTGACCAAATACACCTCCCTCAGGAGAGTAGGTCTTATCAGGTTTCCGACCCGGACAAGTTGGAGTCCTGAGCTTTGGGAATGCTGCTTGGAGATGACACCGTCCTGAGCAGCCAGTCAGCTGGTCTCTCTGTATCTTTTTTATTTTATTTATTTAATATATTTTATTGATTTTTCACAGAGAGGAAGGGAGAGAGATAGAGAGCTAGAAACGTCGATGAGAGAGAAACATCGACCAGCTGCCTCCTGCACACCCCCTACTGAGGATGTGCCCGCCACCCAGGTACATGCCCTTGACCGGAATCGAACCTGGGACCTTTCAGTCCGCAGACCGACGCTCTACCACCGAGCCATACCGGTTTCGGCTGCCCAGATGCTTTTTGCCTGGTTCCCCCCAGGCTGCTGGAGATTACACTGAGCTTCCTGGGTTCTTGCATAAACATTCGCTCCTATCGGGCTGCCCAGGACCGGACTCTTTTAAAATATATATATTTTATTGATTTTTTTTTACAGAGAGGAAGAGAGAGGGATAGAGAGTTAGAAACATCAATGAGAGAGAATCATCGATCAGCTGCCTCTTGCACATCCCCCACTGGGGATGTGCCCGCAACCAAGGTACATGCGCTTGACCAGAATCGAACCCGGGACCTTTCAGTCTGCAGGTCCGACGCTCTATCCACTGAGCCAAACCGGTTTTGGCAGGACTGGACTCTTAAACTTGGGAAGGGGGTGAGGAGGAAACGGTGTGATGGAGTTGGATTGTTCACACCCTCAGGGAGAGTTGGTTGGGAGTTGTTCACCATTCATCCAACAGCTGTTCCCAGATTATCTGCCATCCCACATGCCACGTGTGGGTGGCACCGGGGGCCTCGGCGTGGACCCCGGTGGCGTGGGAACAGCTTCCTGCGTGTTCTCTGGAGAAACAGGGCGTTTCAGAGCCATCGTGGTTGCCCAGGGGCTGGACACAGGCAGGAGATGGAATTCACTGACCCTCTTTAGCTGGAAAGCGACAATGAAAAGAGGATTTGGTGGCTCCTACTGTTGCTACCTTGTGTCCGGGCAAACGTGTGTGATGGTACGCAGGAGGGGTTTTCTATTTCCAGGGCAGGGGTTCCTGGTCTATTTATAAAATGTTTCTGAGCTTGTGTTCCGCATTCTTCCGAAACTTCCTGATAAAAATATCTTTTGCTCTCCGTTGTTCCTCCAAAGGGGATAGGGGATACTTTCTTTCTCCTGGATTCATTCTCTATTCAGACCAAGGCAGAGCACGTGTGCGGCAAATACCTCAAGAGCATGCTCCGCCTCGCCTCCTGTTTTCCTCCGCAGACAACTGGCACGTAGGCGTGCGATTCAGCACAGCTAGCTTTTACTGAATACCTACAGCGCAGACGTAAGCCCTGCCTCCTGATTACTCATTACCATGGAGGAAGAGAGGGCCAAGAACACAAAACAACTAACACGAGGAGCAGGGTCTATGAACTGCCACCGGAGCCACAGGCCGTGGTTCAGGGGTCTGTGGATGATCGTAATTGGTTTGGGGTTTCAGTACATTCTGTTTTATTTTATTTAAAAATATATATATTTTCATTGATTTTTTTTTTTTTTTTTTTACAGAGAGGAAGGGAGAGGGATAGAGAGTTAGAAACATTGATCAGCTGCCTCCTGCACCCTCCCCACTGGGGATGTGCCCGCAACCAAGGTACATGCCCTTGACTGGAATCGAACCTGAGACCCTTCAGTCTGCAGGCCGACACTCTATCCGCTGAGCCAAACCGGTTAGGGCTCAGCACAGATGTTTATGGAAGTAAATGAAGTGGGACCTGGAGTCACGGTTAGGGGGTGCCAGCCTTTATCTCACAGCACTGGGCACCTGGGAGGCCAGATGCTGGGAGGCCACTTCTCTGCACAGTCACGGACTCAGAGTTCCGCAGAGGAGACGACGTGTGTGCTCCCTGAGAACTCTTTCAGGGACAAGTAAGCAAAACCAGCTCATGCTGGCTGAAGCAGACGAGTCACTTACATGGCTGGTACGACTGTGAGGTGCAGGAAGGTAGGCAATATCGGGCATGAGTGGATCTCGGGGCCAAATCATGTGATCCCTGCTTCCGTCTCCTCTCCCCCCCGCCATTCCCCGGGGCTTCCTCTCTGTGGAAGTGGTCAGCATCGTGGTGTGGAAACTGCCCACAGACAGCTTCTGGCTTACAGCATCTCAGGGGGCAGACCTGAAGCAAGAGAGATCTTCTTTCGTTCCCCCTGTGGGATGCCGAGAAGAGATGCCGAATGGCCGGATTTGGGTCCTGTGCCCGTAATGATAGCACCATTCAGGAGTCAAACCAGATTCACAATGAGTGAAGGAACGGCAGTTCTTTAAATTTACGGGGGGAGGGATGTTGGGCAGATGAATAAAACAGATACCCTCTATAAATGCAAAAAAAAAAAAATCACAACAAAACGTGACGAGAGCCGTACAGAGATGTGCACTAAGTACCATAAGAACACTGGAAAAGGAGAGATTCCGTGTCATGGAGAGGGCGTTCCTGAGGGAGCACAGTACATAAGCAATGGCGATGTGAAGGTCCGGTTTGGCCTAGGTCGGTAGATCAAGAGGAACAGAAGGAGAGAAGACACGAGAGAAGGGTTTGGAGATATGTCCTGTGTCTATTACTCTCCTTCCTAGAGTCCCACTGCAGGTGTCTAAGCCTGCCCTGGGGAATCCCAGGCAGTGAGAACTTGGGCCATAGACAGTATTTCAGCTTTTAGAACTCGGGGCTCCTTAGGGTGGACGGATGATACGAGCCTTCCTCCTTTATGATTCTTTTAAGCACTTGAGTTAAGATAATTAGGAATCGCCCTGACCGGTTTGGCTCAGTGGATAGAGCATCAGTCTGCGGACTGAAGGGTCCCAGATTCGATTCCGGCCAAGGGCATGTACCTTGGTTGCAGGCACATCCCCAGTGGGGAGGGTGCAGGAGGCAGCTGATCGATGTTTCTCTCTCATCGGTGTTTCTAACTCTCTATCCCTCTCCCTTCCTCTCTGTAAAAAAAATCAATAAGACATTAAAAAAAAAAATCATTAGGAATACACTAACCCCATAGCAGAGCTGGAATTCAGACTCAAATCCTCTTTTCACCTTTGGCACCCATGGCAGCCTTTGCTCCCCTATTCTGCTCTGAATGCCCTTAGGCCATCCTGTTAGTCTCAGAGATTATAATTTCCCCACCCGAATTGCACAGCTGGCTTCCTATTTCAGTCTGTGAAGAGGAACCAAAATAGTTGTCTCCAACATGCTGCAATGGATTTGCTGGGCTCGCTATGAATGCTTCCCCAGGAGGCAATGCGGCATGGGGGCTGGGCAGGAGGCCCCTTTAAGGTATCAATAATTCAAACAATGACCTCTGTAACCTGCTGCCCAGAATTAACCTTCCCTTCTGGGCATGCGAGTGGGCTGTCCTGTTGTTTCGGGTCATCACTCCTTTCTCTTTTAACACATCTCCGTAAGACTTGTCTTTCAAAGAATCTTTGTATATCAGGCTTTTTAAAAATTTATTTTAAAAAATATATATTTTATTGATTTTCTACAGAGAGGAAGGGAGAGGGATAGAGAGCTAGAAATATTGATGAGAGAGAAACATCGACCAGCTGCCTCCTGCACGCCCCACACTGGGGATGTGCCTGCAACCAATATACATGCCCTTGACCGGAATCGAACCTGGGACCTTCCAGTCCGCAGCCAAACCGGTTTCGGCTGTGTATCAGGCTTTATTTTAGTGCTCCAGGCCTCGGATGTCCAAAAGCCCTTGTTCTTCATGCAGGCCACTCTGTCGTGTAGTAACTTCACACACATGCCATTTCTAACAGGTTACCAAGGCAGGTGAGCGATTTCAGATTGAGAAAGCATGCTTTCAAGATACAAATATTGCATCGTTTAAATATGCATCGACATTTTGGAATAGTAAGACTCCTGGAAGTGCATAAAACCCAGGATGGCGGTGAGGGTGGGGGAATGAATAGAGTTTTCATTTGGAAAATACAATTTATTCTTTCCTACAATTTCCTTTTTTTTTCCTTCTGGACGTCTTACTCTATAGTTCCTTATGCGAAGACGCTCCTGTTATCTCAGGAAGATACTTCCATTCTAATCAAGTACCGTATTTTTCGGACCATAAGACGCACTTTTTTCCCCCCAGAAGTGGGGGGGAAAAGTCCCTGCGTCTTATGGTCCAAATATAGCCTACACATATACTTTAAAAAAAAAGTTTTTTTACTTGCCCGGCTCTGTGTGGTCTCTGTGTGCTTGCCCGGCTCTAAAATGGTTCTAAATGCTGCTGTTTACTTTACAGGGTTGATTACATGTGTTTATGACTGTGATGTTGGGTTTTAATGCACATAAAATATTTTAGGACACTATTTGTTTCAGAATCTTTTTTTCTTCATTTCCCTTCTCTAAAAACTGGTGCGTCTTATGGTCCGGAGCGTCTTATGGTCCGAAAAATACGGTAATTTCGGGGCTTCTCGAAGGTGGCAAGAGATCCAGGCTGCCTCCATTATTGTGGAGGTTTCCAGAATATATTAAACATTTTTAACCCTAGCCGAAGCCGGTTTGGCTCAGTGGATAGAGCGTCGGCTTGGGGACTGAGAGGTCCCAGGTTCGATTCCGGTCAAGGGCATGTACCTTGGTTGCGGGCATATCCCCAGTAGGGGGTGTTCAAGAGGCAGCTGATTGATGACTCTCTCATCGATGTTTCTAGCTCTCTATCTCTCTCCCTTCCTCTCTGTACAAAATCAATAAAAATATATTTAAAAAACAAAACAAAACATTTTTAACCCTAAAACGAGATTTTTAAAAAATTGTAGTGTTTCAAAAGTTTTCATTTCAACAATCGATGCCGTTAACACAAGAAAATCACAACATAAAATAGCCCTAGCCAGTTTGGCTCAGTGGATAGAGCGTCAGCCTGTGGAGTGAAGAGTCCCGGGTTCGATTCTGGCCAAGGGTGCATGCCTGGTTTGCGGGCTCAATCCTCAGTAAGAGGGGGTGAGGGGGTGAGGGGGTGAGGGGGGGCGGGGGGCGGGGAGGGGCAGGAGGCAGCTGATCAATGATCCTGATGTTTCTGTCTCATTCTCCCTTCCTCTCTGAAATCAATAAAGAAATGTATATATAACAAATGTTTTTAAAATAAAATAAAATAAAATAGTTGTGCTAGTTAGAAGATAATTCAAAGATTTAACATGAAAGTCCGGAGTATACCAAAGGTGATACTTTAGCCACAGAACTCGGTTTTACATTTGGATAGGAACGTTTTCTTTCAATCCTATCGGAATCTCTCTGCGCTGCCTCCGTTGGAGGTCAAAAGCCTTCATAAATTAAAGCCCCTTGTGAAAAGGGGGCTGAGGCCAGATGGCCTCTGGCTCTCTCACTCCCCCCCCCCCACCATAGGGCAGAGATGTTTAGTTAATAATTGAGAGGGACATTGCAATTTAGTAACACATAATGAATTAAAGATAATCATCATCAAGTCTTAGCCATCCCTGCTGTGTAAAGAACTCTGGGTAATCCTTGGCTGAGTTAAGTGCAACAAAAGGCAGATTCTAAGGCCAGTTTCTCCCCCAACTGCTAATGCCTAGGTTTCCCTAAGCTGATTTTTATAGGTGTCGGTGTGACCTGTCTTTTTTTCAGTCACCAGCTCCTTATCAAGGAACTAAATTTATCTTGAGCTATTACTAAAAATGGTCATTTATATTTTTGGGTAACTCCCATTTCAACCGTTTACTTTCCGATTGAAATAGGAAAACAATTTTCCTATGTATGTCATGGGATACCTATTTATGCACATATATTTACAGATGTAGAAATGTCCTGAATTCCCATGCTTATGAACACGATGCCACTGTTAGCCTCCACATGCAGAGGCACGCCTACGTAAGTGCATGTCACTCATTCAGCATGATTGCCTTTGACTGGGGAACACCGTCTCAGCTTTAGTAGCTCAGCCATCTGCCTGTCATTTGTAGCCGAAACCACCCTTTTGTGTAGACACGTTGGCAGTTCCATGGTGTCGATGAAACCGGATATAGTTGGACGTAGATCATCGTTCATCTTGCTTTGGGAGCGGCAGGGTCAGTGGGTCATGGGAGAAAGGCAGCGGATGGTGCAGCAGAGATATTATAGAAAGCGATGAAGAGACTGGGGTCTTCCTATAAGGCCGAGGGATCGCCCTCTGACCTCACCTGCCCCAGGCCGGCCTGGGCGGAAAGTGGATCAGGGAGGGAAGGCTGGGCAGTCTCCTTTTTATAAAGCAGAAAGAGCCAAGGAGAGATGTAATTTCAGCAGAGATCGAAAAAGAGGGCAGAGAAAGGAGTGTTTAGAGAATAAAAGGAGCGGACGACTTTATTGCCTCCTAAACACAGAAAAACAATTCTGAACGTCAACCTTCAACTTTAATAGACTTAAAAACTTATTAAACAAGTAATAGTTATTAACATTTCTTTTAAAAGTCATACATTTTAGCCCTAGCTGGTGTGGCTCAGCTGATAGAGCGTCAGCCTGCAGACTGAAGGGTCCTGGGTTCGATTCCGGTCAAGGGCACATGCCCAAGTTGTGGGCTCAATCCCCAGTGTAGGGTGTGTAGGAGGCAGCCAACCAATGATTCTCCATCATCCTTGTTTCTATCTCTCTCGCTCTTCCTTCTTCTCTGAAATCAATAAAAAAAATATATTTTAAAAAATAAGTTATACATTTTAAAGTCATTTTTCTTCTTAACAAAACGCAGAATGCCCCTTTCCCTCCAAAAATACTACCCGGAATTAATATGCTTGCAAATTCCCCACGTGGCCTTCTGTGTTGATTTTCTGAAAAAGAAAACTGAATTGCCCTTTTAAGAACTACAATTGGTAAGTTTAATAAACAATGAAAACAAAAATATATCCAAATGAAAAAAAAAATGTATATCAGATCTTAAAGATTAAACTTTATCTTCTCCCTAATAACTTACATACTCGTTTCTCTAGGTGGGGATACTGCCAGACTTCTGAATAAGGCAAACACAGTTATAATTCTTGGGAAATGAACTCTTTCTACTGAGACAGTTGCAGTTGTTTTTTGTTTGTCTGCTTTTGTAACCGGAGATCTGCAGGACACTTCTCAGGGGCTCTCTGGATACCTGCTCTGATGCAAAACGAGGGTCTCCCCTGAAAATAAACTTCAAGGTCCTTTCTTATTCCAAGATTAAGATTGCTCGTAAAAATTAGGAAGTTTTATAGCAATGTCTGCAGCCCATCCCCCCTCTTATTTCACTTCTCTGTAATGTCAAAAAAAAAAGCATATGTTCCTGAGAGGATTTGTGATGGTTCACCCAGACAAAGCCACCCATCAGCTAACCTTAAGCTGTGCCTGTGTGGCCGAGAACAAACTGGCCATTATTTGGCTCTAATTCTCGAACTTGAAATCGAAATGAGAAACCGTTTCTGTAGGGGCCTTTTTAAAATCCCACTGATGTGTAACTGCAGTAGTTGCAAATGAGGGGTCTTTTAAAAAAAAAATAGTATATATTTTGTTGTTTTTTTACAGAGAAGAAAGGAGTGGGATAGAGAGCCAGAAACATAGATGAGAGAGAAACATCCACCAGCTGCCTCCTGCACCCCCCCCACGAGGGATATGCCCACAACCAAGGTACATGCCCTTGACCAGAAGCGAACCTGGGACCTTCAAGTCCACAGACCGATGCTCTATCCACTGAGCCAAGCTGGTTTAGGCAATTCTGCTATTTTTCAATCTGCATTTCCCTGGCTACTGGCAAGATTGATCAACTTTTCACGTGTTGGCATCTGTACTTCCTTTGATTCGATGGGTCGTTTGTTTTATCTGTAATAAGTCTATAATAATAAAAGAATAATATGCTAATTATACCTGATGTCCTTTGGGACAAAGCCGGGGCTGGAGAGAAGCCAGCCTGGGTCCGAGTGCCGGCAGGAAGCTGGGGCTAGCAGCCAGGGGAAGGAAGGCCTTCTCTTGCACAAATTTCATGCACCAGGCCTCTAGTTGATTTATAAAAGCCTGAGGTAAAATAAGGGCTCTTAACTCTTTCTTACACGTGTGTGCTGCAAATATTTTAATTTATTGCTGGTCTTTTGACTGCCTGTAGGAGAGCAAAGACACAGCCCCCAGGCCCTTCAGCTCATGTTCTAATGGGGACATCAGATGAAAGACAGATAATGATAATACAACTTGATCAAGTTACACGTGGATAATACATCTCAATAAATGCCAGAGGGGTAACTTCTAATATCTGCAGCCGTAAAATTTGTTTTCACATTAAAAGTACTTTTTAATGGGTAATGAAAACAATGTAACTCCACTGAAGGCCACTGGCATGTTTCTCTCTCTCCTTCCCTCTCCTTTCCTCTCTTAAATCAAGATCACTACTTGTAGATTTTGCCAGATCTTGACCACTCTTGACCTCACTCAACTTTTGCCACTTCTCACGTGCCCTCTTCTCAACCTACCACTCCCAAATTCCATTCTTCTTCAAAGTGTTTCTACCCTCCCTTCTATTTTCAAAGGAATGGAGTTATAGAGATTCTGGATAGATCTCTAGTACGTCTTGAGACTCTGAATATAGACATGCAAGACATCTGAGAAACCTTAGTTTCTTCAAATAGTTGATTATGCAAAAATAAGTTTCAGACTTTAGTATTTAAAAATAGGAGAGCCTCGTTTCCTATTTAGCATTCAACTCATTTAGCACATATTTGAGCATTATATCCACATGTATCCCATGGAACTTACATCCTAACTGGGGGAGAGACATTACGTTGGTAAAAACGTAAGTTTACATGCCAGATGGTGATACACACTGCAAAGAAAAACAAGGCAGTGTAAGAGAAGTGTTATGGGTTAAATGTGTCCCCGAAAAGATGTTGGAAGTCCTGTGACTGTCACTTTATTTGAAAATTGGATCTTTGAAGATGATCAAGCCAAGGTCATTAGGGTGGGCCTTAATTTGGACATATACAGAGAGGGGGGGAGGGAAAGAGGGAAGGAGGAGAGGGAGAAGGAGAGGGAGAGGGAGAGGGAGAGGGAGAGGGAGAGAACTCCATGTGAAGATAAAGGCAGAGATCTGGGTAATGCTTCTACAAGCTAAGGAACATCAAAAATGGCCAGGAAACTACTCAAAAGTTCTTGAGAGGTATGGAACAGACTCTCCTTCCCAGCACCTTGATCTCAGACTTTTTTTAGCCTCTAGAACTGTGAGGCAATAAATTTCTGTTGTGTATGCCACCCAGTTGGTGATATTTTGTTGAGGCAGCTCTAGGAAACAATGCTGAGAGGGAAAGTAAGATTTTAGATGGGTTAATGAGGGAGTTCACATATGGACAGAGAACAGAGTCAGCAGAGGAAACAGCAAGTGTGCTTGGCAAGTGTAAGGATCACCAAGGTCAGGGTTCCAGACTCATAGTCAGCGAATGGGGGGACGTGGGAGGAGAGAAAGCCTGATGATGTAGGGACCTGCTGGCCACATGTGGACAGTTGGCTTTTTCTCTGGGTAAGATGAGAAGCCATTGGAGGGCTGTGGGCAGAGAAATGACATCACCATTGTTATAAGCAGAGTTTTCTGTGAAGCAGAAAACAAGTGCCAAGCTCCTGATTGATGGTTTTGTTTATGCGTCCTTATCAGCCAAAACTCCTGGGGTCCAATTGCAACTCTCCCAAACAAGGGAGGGGACTTGTTAGCTCACATAACCCAAATTCTCAAGGTAGTTTAGGCCGGGCAAGGGGATTAACCGTATCGTCAAGAATCTGCCCCTGCCTTGGCTGGTGTGGCTCAGTGGATAGAGCGTTGGCTTGCAGACTGAAGGGTCCCAGTTCTATTCTGGTCAAGGGCACATGCCCAGGTTGTAGGCTCGATCACCCGTAGCAGGCGTACAGGAGGCAGCTGATCAATGATCCTCTCCCATCATTGGTGTTTCTATTTCCCTCTCCTTCTCCCTTCCTCTATGAAATCGATGAAAAAGAATCTGCCCCTTTTCATCTTTCTTTCAGTTTTGCTTTCCTCTATGTTGACTTTATTTGCAGGTAGGCTTTTATCGTTGTGTTAAAAAAAAAAAGGACCCCTGGCAGCTTTCGGCGTTCGTGCTTCTTGATTCCTTTTCTCCTACCATCCACATAATTCCCAGAAGTGGTACTGGCTGGTTTCCTCAGGTCACGTGTCTATACCTACAATAATCAGGGGTGATTTCTAGAGATAACTGCCTGATTCGATCATATGTCCACTTCTGTGGCAAGGGAGCAGACCCAAACCCGCATGGTGGGTTATGTAGGTGGATGAAGAAAATTTACCAAGACTTCTGTATGTCAGCGCTGTACAGCTTTGGAACTCTAATTCCTGCCGTACTCTATGTGAATGGGATCCCTTGAGAGGCCATCCATGATAGTCATTGGCTCTGTTGCCCAAGGAAGGCAGAAAGGAAGTGCACAGGCAAAAACAGTAGGCATCCCCTAGTCTAGTGTATCTAATTACAAAGCCAGGTTAATCATTTGTAACTTTTAGAAAGCACTTGTTTTTAAAGACTATTTATGGCAAGGTATTGGCTGAGCTTTTGGCTTCCTGGAGTAAGATATAACCCATAAAATAGAAATCTATAGTAGATATATAAAAATATTTATTTTATTTAAGGAACAATACTTAATATCCCTGATGTAGGCATACTCTTAAACTTAAGGCAAGCAAAAGGACTACTATGCATGCATTTTAGCATAACCAATGGACACAGACACTGGGGCAGTAGGATTTTTAATTCTGATCCAAAACAATTTGTGCAGAGGCAACCCATCATAACCACATGGCAACTCTGATAGGTCTTGCTGTGTCTTGTGTAGGAGCCACCATCAATCTTCCTTCCTCACACATATGATTTTGTGCAAGCCTATGGGACATTTAGTAGTGATGTTCCTGAGAATGGCTGATGGTCTGTTTTCAGTAAGTGGGTGGGAACATATAAAGAAAAAAAACCTAAAGAAAAGATAGCTTCAGCATTGAAAAATTGGCAATATATGATCACAGTGGAAGCGAAAGAGTGAAAAGGACAAAGCTGATATGGCACTAACTAGAGAGATCACTTTGCCTCTTCTTGTTTCTCACAGAATTGTATGGTGAGAAACACCCTTTTAACAAATGAAAAACCTGCCACTTTGTAGGTATGTGACACTGGCAGTTTCTAGTGCCTAGTCCATTCAAGCACATAGGCAATATTAAATGCTCAAAAAAAAATAAAAAATAAAAAAATCAATAGATAACCTTTAGGTCTACAAAATATATAATTGTGTGTATTAAAAAAAAAAAATAGTAGCCCTGACTGGTGTGGCTTAGTTGGTTGGATCATCATCTTGTATACCAGAAGGTGGTGGGTTCAATTCCTAGTAGGGCACATACCCAGGTTGCAGGTTTGATCCGGTTGGCAACCGATTGATGTTTCTCACAACCATGTTTCTCTCCCACATCCATGTTTCTCTCCCTTCCCCCCTCTCTCTCAAATCAATAAAAAATGCAAAAAAAAAAAATAATAATAATTGGGGATAAGTACACTATATTGAAAAGCATTATGCATTCAAGTTCCTCTTACTCATGATTGACAATAAGTTCTCTAAAATCAGATTACTCTTGGATGAATACTGAAAACTTTTCAGAAAGATAACTATTCCTTTCAACCTTTAAATTTTGCTGGGTCCAGTTTGCTCTTCCAGTCAGGAAGACTGAAAACCTAGATAGCATTTTTTTAAAAATATATTTTATTGATTTTTCACAGAGAGGAAGAGAGAGTTAGAACATCGATGAGAGAGAATCATCGATCAGCTGCTTCTTGCACACCCCCTACTGGGGATGTGCCCGCAACCAAGGTACATGCCCTTGACTGGAATCGAACCTGGGACCTTTCAATCCGCAGGCTGACGCTCTATCCACTGAGCCAAACCAGTCCTGGTCCTAGATAGCATCTTGTTGCTAATTAGGAGGTGCCTCTTCTGGCTCATGCAACCTTGCAAGTTCGTGCCTCTTTGTGAAGAGAAAGGCTCCCCTTCCTCAGAGACAGCCCCACACCAGCCCACACCAGTCCCACCTATCCCCCTGGCCGGTCACATTTGTGCAAGCATAAACTGTACAACCAGGTGCCTGGTTGGTAGTGCCCAAAGAACACGGCTTTCAGAACAATACACCCAATGCTTCCCAATGTTGGGCACTGGGCCAGGCGCTGGCAGCGAAAAGAGCAGCAATCCAGAGTCGACCTTTGGAGTCTGGGAAGAGGGCCATCTGCACAGGTCATCACCGTAAGACCTAGGGAAGTGATCAACGAGAAACACACACATCGCAATAGGATCACACGTGAAGGAATTATTCATTTTTCTTGGATGGGGGCTGTGATCGAGGAAAATCCAGAGAGGAGGAGGCATATGACGTGGAGGTCACAAGATGACTGAAAATTAATGAAGTGGGCCAAGACCAGTTTGGCTCAGTGGATAGAGCGTTGTCTGCGGACTGAAGGGTCCCAGGTTCGATTCCGGTCAAGGGCATGTACCTTGGTTGCGGGCACATCCCCAGTAAGGGGTGTGCAGGAGGCAGCTGGTTGATGTTTCTCTCTCATCGATGTTTCTGGCTCTCTATCCCTCTCCCTTCCTCTCTGTGAAAAATCAATATATATATAAAATTTAAAAAAATTAAAAAATAAAAATGAATGAAGTGGGAAAGGGCATGAAGACTCTTGGTGATCAGGACACACTCAAGAGCCTCTTCCCATAACCCCCGGTCCTAAGAGAGCCCTGGGTTGAAGCTTTGCCACTTGGATCTAGTGTTGGGTCCCGCCGTTTTTTACGAGGTTCGCCTTTCTTTGTCTCTCTCTGCCTGCGAAGCAGTCCAGCCGGGCTCAGAACCGGGGTTTGTGTAAACAGTGCAATAAGCTCGGTTCCCATGCCAGGCCTGTCCCCCTCCAGGATCTCCTGGGAGTCTGTGGAGCAGTAGGTGGCCGGTCAAAGGCCAGGGAGTCGGGAGTCTTGCCCAACGGCCGCCTTGAAGATACAGCACACAGGACGTTCCAGGAAATGGGAGCAGCATAATCCGACCGTCTTTGTTTGCCCGATGAAAATACCCTTTGGTGGCAAACATGTTTAATCTGCTGTAGGTGTGACTTCTGGTTACGCAATCGGGGTGGTGACTCAGAGTGTACTTTTTTGAGAGACCCACGCTGCTCATTGCCCTGGAAGGACCAGTTCGTTTTCTGCAGGAAAGCTGTTCCCAGACCACAGACTACATTCCTGACTCAAGCGAACCTTTCCCCTGGTTGGCATGGGCTGTGGGGTTGCCAAAAGCCGAGGGGAGCATGTACACACAGCACAGCTCCACACAAGCCACCGTGACCCCGGAAAACAACTGTGTGTGTGTCCTTTCAGCAGGAAACCAGGAGGGAGAATAGCCGTCCTCAGGCATCAGGCTGATGGTGGGGGTGGGCGTGCTGGCTTTTCTTTCTCTCCCTGTGGTAGGTGGGCAGGGTGCTGTGGCTGGTGTCCTCGGAAGCCGTTAATGGAGTTCCAGGAGGACTGGAATCCTCACTGAGCATTGTTCTGCAGGACCCACATCCACAAGGAGCCAGCTGACTGGGTTTTTACTGATCAGCTAGCTCCACAGAGCTCTTCCAGGCCGCACACTCCTCCACCAGGTTCTCCTTCGATGACCCCGGTGTTGAAACCAAAGGTGGGGGTGAGTTAAGCAGCCCCAGCCCTCAGAAACTGCCTCGGGGCGCTGGTTGCGACAATCTGATAACCACAGGGAGCTCTGAGGAGCAGCTCCCTGCCCTTGTTTACGATCTTCCAGCCCGTGAAACACTGGGAAGCCCTCGTCCACATGAGTACCAGGAAGAAGTCATCCAGGAGAACGTGAGACAAAACCCGAGAACACTTTGTAAACAATGAAAAGAACATTCCTCCGAAGGAGGCAAGCACATTCAAACATGTCAGGTCAAAGAATAAAGACCAAGGGGCAGCCACAGAGAGAGAGGCGAGGGCTGTGTCAGCCTGTACGTAAGGACCTGCCAAAGGGGAATTACATGGCCATCGCTGGAAATGTAGCATGCACCAGGGTATCCTCAGATGCCCTGTAAAGACTTCACATTCTTCAGCTCAGGAATGTGAAAGAGAGAGCCTCGCTCCACCAGTTGCTTATGCCATCATCTAGGAACCATCACTTACCTCTATGTTTTTTCATGACCTTCTTCCCACCACACCATCAATCCATCAGCAAGTGAACCTCCAAATTATATACTGATCTATCCTTTCTTTTTAATCTCTAATGCCACCATCCCAGTCCAAGCCACAATAATTCATGCCCAGGAAACCCATAGCCCACCTGCTGGTTTCTGCATCCTCTTCTCTGGCTCCTCTCCACCTCTGATTTCTCTATAGAGGAGGCCTTTCTAGGCATAACTATTTGGAAAAAAATTATCCAAGAAAAAGTTCTATAGATTTGGCATAAAAAAAAAAGCTTAAAAATTTAAATGTAAAATATATATATTCCTGCCAAAACTGGTTTGGCTCAGTGGATAGAGCGTCGGTCTGCAGACTGAAAGGTCCCAGGTTCAATTCCGGTCAAAGGCATGTACCTTTGTTGTGGGCACATCCCCAGTGGGAGTGTGCAGGAGGCAGCTGATTGGTGTTTCTCTCTCATCAATGTTTCTAACTCTCTATCCCTTTTCCCTTCCTCTCTGTTAAAAAATCAATAAAATATATTTAAAAAAAATAAATAAATAAATAAATATATATATATATATATATATATATATATATTCCTTAGTGAGTGAGAGAGCTGGGTGGTGTAACAACTTTTACTTTTTTTACATTATATGTTTTTAACATATGTCTTAACATTTTTTTTAACAAAAAGATTTCACTAATAATCAAATAAATAAAAATTAAAAGTGAGATAATAACTTTTTGCCTATGAAAGTAGCAAGACTTTATGAAAAAAATCTAATTTTTTTTTTAATCCACAATTTGTGGGAGTAAATACGAATTTTGGCAAAGTCAGATATTTCAAAAGTTCACAGCTTTTGACTAATGATTTTATTTTTAGGAATTTATCATGGGCAATAATCATTATACACAAAGACCCAACTATAATGGCTCATCTAAGAATTATTTATAAAATCAAAAGTTGGAGAAAATATAAGAATTAATAACTAGAGCACAGTTAAATTTATGTCAATAAAATGAATTATAACATCATAAAATGTTTATAAAAGCTCAGATAAGAAAAATATATTTTCCCATAAGTTTCTAAATTTAAATAATTCCAATGAAAATACTTTCAGAAATTTTTTAATAGAAAAACTGATCTTAACAGTCAAATGAAAAAATAAACAAGAATGACCAGGAAAACTCTGGGAAGGGAAAAGAACAACTAGAAAGGCTTAGTACTACCAGATATATGTATGAAAATATATTTTAAACCCATAATACTTAAAAGCTTGTAGCACTGGAACATTGAGAGACAGATAGAACAGTATAGAATGAAATACATATCATACATGAATTTATTTGATGAAAATGGAAGAATCTCAAATCAAAAGGGAAAAGGTAGACTAATGAATAAATGATAGTAAGACAATGGTAGATATCCATGCCTTTGTTGTAACATTTATCCCCTCAAAAAAAGAAAGTAAAAATTGAAACTATAGAAGTACTCTAGAGGAAAACAGAAGTACTAGAAGAAAATAATTATTAAAAAAATATTTTAATGAGATTGCCTTTAAAATATATATATATATACTTTATTGATTTTTTTTACAGAGAGGAAGGGAGAGGAATAGAGAGTTAGAAACATTGATCAGCTGCCTCCTGCACGCCCTACAGCCAAGATACATGCCCTTGGCTGGAATCGAACCTGGGACCTTTCAGTTCACAGGCCGACACTCCATCCACGGAGCCAAACTGGTTAGGGCTATGAAGTTGCCTTTTTAATGATGACTCAAATTCCAGGAAGTATAAATGTTGATGTTTGACTATATAAACATATATTACAAAATTTCTTCATGGCAAGATTCCACAAAGCAAAAACAGACTGGGAAGAAAACTTGTGATCTGTAACACAAAGGTCTAATCTCCCTCTAGAAATCAGTATGGAAAACCTGTACATTCACACTGCCGTGCGACCATCACCAACAGAATTCTTCAAGCTCTACCGATTAAACAAAAACCCCCCATTTTTCCTCCCTCTCAGACCGTGGCAGCCACCAATCTCATTCCTTTATCTATGAATTTGATTGCTCCAGGCCTACCTTCTATAAGAGAGATAATCTTTTTGTGACTGGTCTATAGCACTTAACGTAATGTCCTCAAGTTTCATCAGTTTTGTAGCATGTATCAGAAGTTCCTTTCTTGATAAGGCTGAATACTATTCCACGTATGTATGTCCCACATGGTTTATCCATTCTCCAGTCAGTGGACGTGTGTGTTGCTTCTGTCCCTCAGCTATTGTGAATGATGCTGCTATGAGCATGGGTGTACAAGCATCTCTGAGTCCTCACGCGCATATTTTTATATTTAAATTTTTGTGTTGGAAAAGTTGCATTAGTAATGGAAAGTTGTCTTAGTAATCAGTTTCTGCAGAATACATCCGTGGCCCTAAACGTCGATGGCTTATCACAACCATGATTTATTATTCCCCCTGGTTCTGTGAGTTGGCTGGATGGTTCTTTCCCTTGTTTGCCTGGCCTCGGTCACACAGCGCATTCCGCTGGGAGATGGGATGGGCCCTCAGGGCCACGCTGGCTTCATTCACGTGTCTAGCAGAGGTCTTGGTTCTTGCCCGGTTCTCCTCCATGTGGCTTCTTATCCTCTAGACTCGTGGTCGGCAAACTGCGGCTCAAGAGCCACATGCAGCTCTTTGGCCCCTTGAGTGTGGCTCTTCCACAACATACCACGGCCTGGGCGAGTCTATGTTGAAGAAGTGGCATTAGAAGAAGTTGAAGTTTAAAAAATGTGGCTCTCCAAAGAGATTTCCATCGCTGTCCTGTTGATATTTGGCTCTGTGGACTCATGAGTTTGCCGACCACTGCTCCTGTGGGTTAGGCCAATGTTCTTACCTGGCAGCCTCAGAGGCATCGAGAGGGGAAAGCAGAAACTGCAAGGTTTCTGAGGCACAGGCTCCAGAACTTGCTCTGTGTCACTTCAGTTATCTCCGACTGGTCAGGGCAGGTGTCAAAGCCAGTTCCTGGCCAGTGGGAAATACAGTCCACCTCTTGATAAGAGTAGCTGCAAAAAAAAAAAAAAAAAAAAAAAATTATCGGTGGCCACATTTAATCCACCACAGAAATATATTACCTATTCAAAAATATTCAATAAGCCGAAACTGGTTTGGCTCAGTGGATAGAGCGTCAGTCTGTCTGCGGACTGAAAGGTCCCAGGTTCGATTCTGGTCAGAGGCATGTACCTTGGTTGTGGGCACATCCCCAATAGGGGGTGTGAAAGAGGCAGCTGGTCGATGTTTCTCTCTCATCGATATTTCTAACTCTCTGTCCCTCTCCCTTCCTCTCTGTAAAAATTCAATAAAACATATGTAAAAGTAAAATAAAATAAAGCCAAAACCTACCGTTTCCCCGAAAATAAGACAGTGTCTTATATTAATTTTTGCTCCCCAAGATGCGCTAGGTCTTATTTTCAGGGGATGTCTTATTTTTCCATGAAGAAGAATACGGTACACATTTATTGTTAAATGAAAATAAAGGAAATTTACTACCTGTATACGGTACAGTAGTACGGTAGTCGTCAACACAAACCAGACAAACTGTGAATCCTACAGTATCAAGAATCTACTCATTTATTCAATGACAATCATGTCATCATCTTCTGGAACATCATCATAACAATCCAATTCCTGAATTTCCTGGTGAATCTCTTGTGACTCCATTTCTTTCAGAATCAGTGGACCAAATCTCTCATGTTGAGCAATAGCATTCTGAGACAGAGCCTAGGGGGCGCCTTATTTTCGGGGGGGGGGGGTGCCTTATATTTCACTCAGAAGGAAACCTGTAAGTAGGTCTTATTTTCGAAGGATGTCTTATTTTCGGGGAAACAAGGTAATATTAATATATATATATATATATATATATATATACACACACACACACACACATATATATATAAAATAAAAAAACCCTTATCACGAGCCTTGAATGGGTGGCTTAGCGGGTTGGAGCATCGTCCCGTACGTACACCAACAGGCTGCAGGTCCGATGTCCAGTCAGGACACACAGCAATGTTGCAGGTTTGATTCCCAGTCAGGGTGCGTACTGGAGGGAACTGATCAAAGTCTCTCTCTCTCTCTTTGTCTCTCTCTTTGTCTCTCTCTCTGTCTCTCTCTCTTTGTCTCTCTCTCTCTCTGTCTCTCTCTCTCTCTTAGTCTCTCTCTCTCTCTTAGTCCCCCCCCCTCTCTCTCTTAGTCTCTCTCTCTCTCTATTTCTCTCTCTCTCTCTCTCTCTGTTCTTTGAATGTGCTGAACCCTTTACCGATGGCAGGGTTTTTGCACATGCCACCCCCTCCGGTGGAACACTAATCCTACCTTTGCCTGGCAACAACACATAGGAGTTGTTGTGGACTAAATTGTGCCCCCCCCCCCTTCTTATGTTGAAATCCTAACCTTCAGTACTGTAGAATATGACTTATTTAGAAATGGAGCCTTTAAAGACGCAATTAAGGTACCATGAGGTCATCAGGGTAGGCCCTTATCCACTATGACACACACTCATGGAGGGGAGAGCATGTGAGGACACAGGGAGAAGGCAAGCGACCAGCCGAGGCAAGAGGCCTCAGAGGAAATCAGTCCTGCTGATCTGCAAGCCAGATACGTGGCCTTCAGAACTGTGAGGAGAGAGGTGGCCACGGCTGCCCTCGCACACTGTACAGCGGTGAAGCAGCTGAGTTCGGAAGCAGCCTTCCCCGTTGTAAAACCTGCCACTGTCGCCGAAACCGGTGTGGCTCAGTGGATAGAGTGTCAGCCTGAGGACTGAAGGGTCCCAGGTTCGATTCCGGTCAAGGGCATGTACCTTGGTTGCAGGCACATCCCCGGTAGGGGGTGTGCGGGAGGCAGCTGATGGATGATCCTCTCTTATCGATGTTTCTAGCTCTCTATCACTCTCCCTCTCTGTGAACAATCAATAAAATATATATATTTTTAAAAACACCCGCCGCTGTCAGTTACCAGCTGTGTGACTTTGGGCAAATGACTTACCCTTTTTCTGTGACACGGCGATGACAGCCATCGTCCCAGCACAGAGACAGCCCCCGTCTGGGGGGTTTTCTGGGACGCAGGACTTTTTGTGGTAAACTCTGACGACTCACCCTACACTGACTATGGCTGCTGTGAAACTGAATGAAGAATCCCTAGAACATGGTAAGCTAGAACATGGCAAGCACTCTGGCCATTACTTCAAAGGTCACGTGTCTGAAAACCAAACCAAACGGACTCCTCTCCGGACTCTCTCTGCGTACCTGGACCGTGTCCCCCTTCTCACCGCCCAGGGAAACGCTTTGCAGTCCCCAGTGCCTCTTCCTCACCTGCATGCTCACCAAGACCTACTACGAGTTCCACAAGAGGGGACAAAAGGGCAAGAGGCAAGACAGGAAGGGGCCCTTCGCCATTTCTGTGCCATGACCTATAGCAGTACTGGGCCATGTGCTGCTGTAAGCATTACATAATAAGGTCTAGCCCTGAGTCTAATTTCAGATTTCATAGTGCCCTAATTAAGTTAACAACAAAGTACCTACCTATATAGTTTAAGTTTAAAAAATGTGGCTCTCAAAAAAGAAACTTCAACCGTTGTGCTGTTGGCATTTGGCTCTGTTGACTGATGAGCTTGCCGACCACTGGCCTAGGCGATTCGGGAGCCAATGGGGATCCAGATGCAGGCAGCTGCTGGCTTGCACGAGGTCAGATCATGGCAACTAGACTCTCAACTCCCATAGTTGAGGGGCCTGAGGATAAGAGAATAGCAAAGGAGGCTCACAGACTGTGGAAATAGCTATTTCAAAGTTATACATCAAGCTAGTCATCTGTCCAAATATCCTCTATCCTCCCGCCCGGGTAAATGCATCTTTCGAAGGACCTGGACGGGGGCAGGGGTGCGTGGGGGGCTGCAGGATGGGTTGCATTCACGCAGAGCTTTCCTGGAACCCCAGCAGCAGGGAGCGCGGGGCGGCCGGGGGTAGGGAGAGCCACAGCGCCACCTGCCGGTTCTCCGAGGGACGACGTCCCGGCGCCGCTTCCGGCCGCGGCCGTGGCCTGCGTGGCCGCGGGCGGCGGCGCGGGGTCGAAGGGCACGCGGGGTGCGTGTCATGGCGGCCTCCATGCTGGGCTGGGCCTGGGGCCCGCTGCGGCCCGGCGTGCCCGGCGTGTGGGCGCGCGGGCGGCGGCTCCCGGGGCCCGCGGGCTCGGGGCGGAGCGTGGCTGCAGCCAGCGGGCCGGGCGGCGCGGGCGCTGACCGCTACTGCCTGGAGCTGCTGCGGTGAGCGCCCGGCGCCGGGGGGCCGCGGGAGGCCGGGCGGGGGCCCCGGGGAGGCCGGGCGGGGGCCGCGGGGAGGCCGGGGCGGAGGGCGGGCGGGGGCCCCGGGGAGGCCGGGCGGGGGCCGCGGGGAGGCCGGGGCGGAGGGCGGCCCGGCGCCGGGGAGGGCGGGGCGGGGGGCGGGGGGCGGGCGGGGGGCGGGCGGGGGCCCCGGGGAGGCCGGGGTGGGGGGATGGGGGGGCGGGGGGCGGGGGGCGGGCGGGGGCCCCGGGGAGGCCGGGCGGGGGCGGCGGGGAGGCCGGGCGGGGGGCGGCCCGGCGCCGGGGAGGGCGGGGCGGGGGGCGGGCGGGGGGCGGACCCGCTCCTTCCTGTCCCGTGGCGTGGGGGCTCCGGGTGCGGGACGTGGGGCGGGAGGCAATGCCGGGGATTTGTACGGGGCACAGGATTCTCTCCCACGTGGTCACGGTGCACCTGTCAGAACGAGGACATAGAAATGGATCCGATGTTACCGTCTAACCCACGGGATCGGTTTGCATTTTGCTGATGATTCTATGACGTCCTTCATTACTCTTGGGGTCGTGTGCTACCTTTCGTTGTTATATCTCTTTTTTTTTTTTAAAACATTTTATTGATTTTTTACAGAGAGGAAGAGAGAGGGAAGAAACATCGATAAGATAGAAACATCGACCTGCTGCCTCTTGCACTCCTGGGGATGTGCCCGCAACCAAGGTGCATGCCCTTGACCAGAGTCAAACCTGGGACCCTTCAGTCCGCAGGCCGACGCTCTATCCACTGAGCCAAACCGGTTTCCGCTATGTCTCTTTCGTTTTCTCCAATCTGGAGTGGGTTTTTAGTCTTTGCTTATGTTTCATGAGCTTGACTTTTTTTTTTTTTTAGGTTCATGTCAATTTTTTTTCCCAAATATATTTTTTACAATAATTGATTTTTCATAGAGAGGAAGAGAGAGGGATAGAGAGGTAGAAACGATGAGAGAGAATCATCCATCAGCTGCCTCTTGCACACCCCCTATCGGGGATGTGCCCGCAACCAAGGTACATGCCCTTGACCAGAATCGAACCTGGGACGTGTCAGTCTGCAGGCTGACGCTCTATCCACTGAGCCAAATCGGTTTCAGCTCCTCTTTATTCTTTTTTGTTGTTGTTAACCCTCACTCTTAAGGATATTTTTTCCATTGATTTCTTGAGAGAGTGGAAGAGAGGGAAGAAGGGAGGAGAGAGAGAGAGAGACATGGATCTGAGAGAGACACATCTATTGGTTGCCTCCTCCTGCATGTACGCTGAGTGGGACTAGGGATCGAACCTACAACCCAGGTACTTGACCTGGAATTGAGCCCATAATCCTCCCGAGCCTAGGCTGATGCTCATAACCGCTGAACCACACCAGCCAGGGCTATTTATTCTTTCATTTCTATTGATAGAGGCTCATGGGGCCCTGTTACAGCCTGTTAACTGCCCTTATGTCTTGATGCTCAAATTGTTCCAGACGTGGCCAAAGGGAACCTGATCGTGTCCATTTCTTTGTCCTTTTGACAAACCCCTTCATTCTTTGAACGTTTCTTTCTCCTCAAGATGTTTCAGGCTTACCTTGTATTTTCCCTGCCCCAGTTCTGGAGTCAGTCTTTCCTCCAAGGACCCCTAGCGTTTATTTGTGTGTTTGTTTTCAGTGGCGAAAGGTATTTAGAAACCAAGATCTAGGTGTCGGGTGTGTTCACTGATCCTGGGGCCAGCGTGGGAGGAGTGGCATTGCTTCCAGGCTCGCTCAGCAGTGTTGCTGGGAAACATACGTACAGTATGTGCTAGTGGGTGTGCATACGTGCAAGCAGCCCCACACCCCTCTTATTGTTTTCTGTCTTTATGTCTTATCTGTTTATTTATCTATGTATTAAAAACTGCGAGTTCATACCAGGACTTTCTGGAACTACCTTGGTAACTCATTTGAATTCTTACAAAGTGGTTGTGAAACAACTAAAATTATAAGTACTATATAAGTCAAAATAAATTAATGGAGATTAATTATTTCTTATTTTTAACTGGTCTGGGATTGTGGGCCGATACATTTTTAGTAATGTTAGAGAAACTGGTATAGAATATAAGAAATTTCAGGCCTTTTTTTGAATTGAAGCCACATTATTTTCAGGTAATTCTGGTTAGTATTTTTTTGTGTGCAGTTTGGAAGTCAAAAGTAGCTGTCTTTTTAAAATTTTAATCTTGCCTATTTGTTACAGGAAACGAGATTATGAAGGTTATTTATGCTCCCTGCTGCTTCCTACAGAATTCAGAAGCTCTGCTTTTGCACTGAGAGCCTTCAATGTGGAACTGGCTCAGGCTGGTATTAAAATTCCTTTAAAATTATTTGCAAAAATGTTGATATAACGTGTTTAATGTGGAACAAAAAAGAAATGTAATTGTAATTCTTATATGTTAGATGTGTTTAAGGTCTCTGCTGGTGATTTTTTTTCCTATTTAGGCTTAACAATTCAATTCCAAAAATAAAACTAGCAAAGAACTTGCTGTTTCTGGAAATAACATTCTGGAATTTATTTTTCTAAGGATATTAGAAAACTAAAACTATAACTAAAACTATATCTAAAACTATGCACTTAACATTGCACATTTGTATTTATCGCAAGAAACCCAAAACAAAAAGACATATGCATCCTATGTTCACTGCAACATTATAGGCAGGATATGGAAGCAACTTAAGTGCCCATAAAGAGATGAATGGACAGCGCTGGCTGACGTGCTCAGTGGTTAGAGCAATTTCAGTGGGCTGAAAAGTTGGCCAGGTTTCAGGGAATCACCAGGATGGGGCAAAGTATCAGCTAGATACTTATAAATAATTGAGCCCTAACCAGTTAGGCCTGTGGGCTGAAAGGTCCTGGGTTCGATTCTGGTCAAGGGCATGTACCTTGGCTGCGGGCACATCCCCAGTAGGAGGTCTGCAAGAGACAGATGATTGACGTTTCTCTCTCATCGATATTTCTAACTCTCTATCCCTCTGTCTTCCTCTCTGTAAAAAGTCAATAAAATATATTTTTAAAAAAGTTCATAATGACAACAGTTTAAGGAAAAATTAAAACAATTATATAGAATTATATTTAGTTTTTGGCTGAATTATGTGATTATGTAGTCATAAATATTGATATTTTAGACTGTAAACAGTGCATTTATTAAAGTTTTTAAACCCTATTTATAGGTGAAAGATTCAGTTTCTGAGAAAACAATTGGACTGATGAGAATGCAGTTTTGGAAGAAAACTGTGGATGACATATACAGTGACAATCCACCACATCAGCCTGTGGCCGTTGAACTGTGGAAGGTAAAAAAAAATTGTAAGAATTTTATTTGAGCATATTTTTTTTTAATTTTTTTTAAAATATATTTTATTGATTTTTGTACAGAGAGGAAGGGAGAGAGAGAGTTAGAAGTATTGATGAGAGAGTCATCGATCAGCTGCCTCTTGCACACCCCCTACTGGGGATGTGCCTGCAACCAACGTACACGCCCTTGACCGGAATCGAACCTGGACCTTTCAGTCCCCAAGCTGACACTATCCACTGAGCCAAACCGGTTTTGGCTTTTTTTATTTTTTATATACATATTTCATTGATATTTCATGGAGAGGAGAAAGGGAGAGAGATAGAGAGCTAGAAACACCGATGAGACATAAACATCGGCCAGCTACCTCTTGCACATCCCTCACAGGGGACGTGCCTGCAACCCATGTACATGCCCTTGACTGGAATCGAACCTGGGACCTTTCAGTCCGCAGACCGACGCTCTATCCACTGAGCCAAACCGGCTTCCGCAATTTGAGCATATTTTTGATGCATATAATTTGGATAATAGCGATGGGCAGTCTGTCCTAAATTATTCTTAGGCTCATGTAATGTTCTGATACATGTTAGTTTGGGCAGAAGAATTTAAAATTATCCACTAATAATTTGCACAGATTTTTTATGTATTTCTTTATTAAAGGGGAAAAGAGGGATCTGGTCACTTTTTGTTATACATTATTTTCCACATATTTGGTTGCAGAATTTAAACCCTACACATTTGAAGCAATGGCAGGTAAATACCCTGTTCTATCTCTGAAGGGAGACGTGCTCTCAATATTGTCTACACACAAGCTGCCTTTCTAGTTTGATAGAATTGCCTATTCATTGATGAATTTTAGATGTTAGAGAATAGAAACTGAAGGGCTAGAGAATTATTGTATAGATAGATGTATATAATATTTAGTTTTACATTAAAGCAGCTGTATGAAACCTCATTCATAAACAGCTATGCAGTTTAGAAATATGCTAAGTTATGAACCGAGGAAGGGAATTGGGTGCTCTTGCCACTGACCTGTGTCCCACTGTCATATGATGAGTGAGTGCCGAGAGACAGTTCCTGTGACAGCAGCCACGCACAGGTCTGACGGCGGTGCCCCTCTCCTCAGGTCTGCGCCAGCAGAGGCAGCCCCGTCTCTGGGCCCAGGTTGACTTCACAGCCCCTCCGGCAGGGACTGAAGAAAAAGTGGATGGGAAGCTGTGAGTATTAGATTAGTGTTCACCTCTGTTCGTCCCACTTCAGTCATTTCAACCTAGGTGACTCGGTTCAGAGAAAAGTTTCTCTAAAATCCAGAAACTTTCTGCTGATTATTATTTAAATACATAGTTATTGATTTCAGAGAGGAAGGGAAAAGGAAAGAGATAGAAACGTCAATGATGAGAGAGAATCATTGACCGGCTGCCCCTTGCATACTCCCTACTGGGGATTGAGCCAGCAACTCGGGCATGAGGCCTTGACCAGAAGTGAACCCAGGACCCTTCAGTCCGCAGGCCGACACTCTAGAGTCTAGATACAGGCAAACTGGCTAGGGTTGTTTATTATTTTATACGCAAACCTGACTGCAGTAGAGGTTTATGCTAAGACTTGCGTTAAAAGTTCTGGCCTTAGGAAATATCATGAAGAGTCAAAATTCTTTTAACACAAATTGATCTTGCTTTGGCTTTTCTTAAACAAAAGACACATCTGAATTACAGAATATTTAAATGTGTGCCAGTTTGTCCAGTTTTATAACAGCAGCTTAAATTTTGATGACTAATGTTGGCCAGCTCTTTTGTAAGACCAGGGCTGAAGGTTAAATCGGATATTTGAAAGGAGCAGGTGGTGCTCAGAGCGTTTGCCCTCCTTGTATGTTCTTTCCCTCCTCGTTCTGCAGGAGCACGTGCTTATATCACATTGTCCAGTAACACCTCCCTTGGGTTCTTCCAAGGGCCTTAGGTTCCTTAAGAGCTAAGTAGAGAAACAGTGACTGTTGTTGGAGGGCACGTTCCTGCTGCACTCTCTCATTGGTGCTTTTGTTATTTTTTTTTTTACTTTTTGTTGATTTTTTACAGAGAGGAAGGGAGAGGGATAGAGAGTTAGAAACATTGATGGGAGAGAAACATCGATCAGCTGCCTCCTGCACACTCCCTACTGGGGATGTGCCCACAACCAAGGGACATGCCCTTGACCGGAATGGAACCTGTGACCCTTCAGTCCGCAGGCCGACGCTCTATCCACTGAGCCAAACTGGCTAGGACATCATTGGTGCTTTTAGAGTACAAAATAGTTGAATATCTATAATTTCTCAGACATTTCTCCATTTTTTCTGTTTATTAATATTGTAGTTTAAATGTATGTTTTTAGCCAAGGTTTTTATTCTGTTCGACTTCTGTTTTCAAAGTCTTAATGCTTTATTCAGCTGCTTTTCAACTTTCTACAGATAAGTTGTTTTTTACCTTGATCTCGGATTTCCCTCAGAATGAGCTAGAAGAACTATATTTTGTGGTCAAGGAAGTGCAGCCATTATAACCTCATCCTTGAGAAAATAGGAGTAAGACTTCTCAGTGGTTAAACATTTAGTACTTTTGTGTCCCAGGAATGGTGTTTGATGGCATGGCTACAAAGATCAGACATGCCCTGCCCCACTCATACATGTGCCAAATCAAACAAGAGCAGGACTCTGTAAAGACCGAGGAACCCCCGCTGGTTCCTGGGCTGTGGACTGAGGCTAGTGGGAGTCCTACTGTGTAACAGGAGCAGTGCTGAGGGAACTTGGGAGCCGACTGTGTGCAGCCTGTTAGCTTCTTTTAGGTTCCTGTGAGCTCTGCTCCATACTTTCACCCTGTGCGTACTGAAGAGCATGCTGGCTGGCCTTGACATTTTGTTGTCAATGACATCTTAGAGTCTTAGTTGAAATATGGGATATTCCAAAGACTTTATGTGTTACTACTATTACTATAGTGAAAATATATCATAGTTAGTGTTGATTTGGCAGGAAAACAATGTTTTTAAAATGTATCAAACTTTCAGAAAAGTTTCCAGTATAAGAACATCTCTATACCCTTTACCCAGATTTACCTGTTAACATTTTAAAACATTTTATCCCATTTGTTAATCATTTGTACTGTTCACTCACGTGGGTGTATGAACTTGTTCTCTATTTTTTTTCTGAATTATTTTTTAGTGTAAGTTATATACATTGTGGCCCTTTATCCTTAAATACTTTAGTGAGTATTTCCTAAGAATAGGGACATTCTATTACATAACCAAAACAGTTATGACTTTAGTAAATTTAACTTTGATACAACTCATATCTGGAGGCATATATTTTTTAAAATATTTTATTGATTTTTACAGAGATGAAGGGAGATAGATAGTTAGAAACATCAATGAGAGAGAAACATCAATCAGCTGCCTCCTGCACACCCCCTACTGGTGATATGCCCGCTATCAAGGTACATGCCCTTGACCGGAATTGAACCTGGGACCTTTCAGTCTGCAGACTGATGCTCTATCCACTGAGCCAAACCAGTTAGGACTGGAGGCATATTTTGTACATCTGTACCTTATGGACATTGTTACTTTTCATCATCCAGTCAAGATGTTGCCTGGTTTGCTCACTGTATAATTATAATTCTCCTGGTAGCAATAAGACAATGCAAATATCCTATTTCTCATTAATTTCCCCTGAACCGTAGCATTCATTGATGGTTCTTGTCTAATTCAGTCTTAGCTATTATGATTGCAAAATGCTCATTTTCTAATTCTAATACTCTGGGTACGTTTACCACTTGGCAGTAACCAAGATATCCCACTCTCCTATATTTTATTTTATTTTTTAAAATATTAGGTCTAGTAATAATTAATGTCGTTTTCTAATACTTTTTTAAATCGAATTTATTTAAACAATACAACAAAATTTAATCAACAATATAGTTGCCGTTGTTTTCTACTACTTGTGCCCAACGCTCAGGAAGCATTTTAATCCCTCTGTTGTAAAATTCTTGTGATTTTGATGCAAAAAATTCGGTCAATGCATTTTTGAGGCATTCTTCATTATTAAATTTTTTTCCAAGAAGAAAGTTTTGCAAAGAACGAAACAAATGGTAATCGGAAGGGGCAATATCAGGAGAATATGCAGGTTGAGGGAGAACTTCCCATTCCAACTGGCGCAGTTTTTCAGCAGTGATTCTTGCAGTATGCGGTCGTGCGTTATCGTGGTGAAGAATTACGCCCTTCCGATTAATCAGCGCGGGTTCTTTTTCTCTTAAAGCTTGGGCTAACCTTTCCAATTGGGCACTATACACTGCACTTGTAATGGTTTGGTTAGATGGTAAAAGTTCATAATGAAGAATTCCTTTAAAATTCCACCAAACACACAACATCACTTTTTTCGCATGCAAGTCAGGTTTTGGCGTGGGCTGCGGAGCCTCATTTTTGTCCAACCATTGAGGCCACCTTTTCAAATTAACATACAGCACCCATTGTTCATCTCTGGTAACAATTTGCTCTAAAAACGGCAAACGGTTTTGACGAGAGAGGAGCGAACTGCAAATTGTGACTCTTTGATTACGGTTGTTGTCGGTCAACTCATGAGGAACCCATTTTCCAAACTTTTGGACTTTGCCAAGTGCACGCAATTGATGGGAAATTGTTTTTTGTGAACAATTTAAAGTTGTCGCAAGCTCTTGTTGGTTAATTTGAGGATCTTGCACCAAAAGAGCTTGAAGAGCTTCTTGATCAAAATTGGACACACGGCCTCGACCACTCTTGTCATCTAACGAAAAATTTCCCTCGCGAAATTTCTCAAACCAATGCTGGCATTTTCTGGCGCTAACTGCATCTTGACCAAGAGCACTACAGATGTTTTTTGCAGCCTCACTTGCTTTTCTTCCTAATTGGAACTCGTAAAGCATGCAGTGCCGAATATGCTCTTCATCCGCCATCTTCTTAGCCCTAGTTTTGCAACAAAAACCAAACCAAACACAAACTTTTTCAAGCAAAACTTGTTAATTGCACTTCACACGTTCTGTAGATACCACGTGTTTAAAGGTTATGTCAATACAAGTCAACACCAAGCAAGATTTTAAACGAATGTTTAAAAACGACATTAATTATTACTAGACCCGATATCTTTTATTGATATTTTCTAGAGATGGAGGGAGAGGGATAGAGAGTTAGAAACATCAATGAGAGAGAAACATCGACCAGCTGCCTCCTGCACACCCCCCACTGGGGATGTGCCTGCAACTGAGGTACATGCCCTTGACCGGAATCGAACTTGGGACCTCTCAGTCCGCAGGTCGACGCTCTATTCATTGCGCCAAACCAGCCAGGGCTCTCCTATATTTATTTGTCTATTAATTATTATTATAAACTCATGAAATCCTTTTTTTTTTTCAGTAGTCTATAGTTCATTACTAAACTTAATTATTTTGGTGTTTAAATAGTCCCAGATTTGGATAGTAGGAGGTTCTTTTAACTGCCTCCCATACTTTTTTGAGTGTTTTCTATTTTCTGGAACAATAAGATTCTCTAGGGATCATATTAACTCTCCTTTGCCCAACTCTGGAAATTGCTCATTTCTCTGGACCCCTGTTTCTTGGGAGAAATGCTTTTAGAGACAGATGTGGGCCCAGGTGTGCTCTTTTCTACTAGAGTGTCTTTACTTGCTAAAGTAGCACTGTGTCTTGCAGATATTTCCTCTGGAGTTTGAGTTACTCTTCTCCTTTTGGATAAGTGGTTATTTTTATTAATTAGAATCTTCATCCTATGGAAAGAAGTTTGCATGTAATAAGTAAGCATAGACATCAGGGTACATCATATAACAGTAGCTTGGGTATTTAATTTTTGTTTTTCTTTGGAAGTGCAATCATTAAATTACTAATAGCATAATAAAAAAGAGATTAGTGGAAAAGTTTTAGACATATTATCTTTACTTGGAAATATTTTCTAGGGACATTTTCTTTTTTCCTGGTATTTCTTTAATACAGCTGGTTTTTTTTGTTCTTTCTTTCTTTCTCTTTTTTCTTTTGTGGTGAGTTATTACAAATGTTCCCTTACCAAGTTTTGCATTTGGTTTGTTTATTTTTATACAGGTCTGCAGAAGTCATTTCTAGTGCTTTCTAAAAATTCATAATACTCTTCTTTTTTTTTAGGCTGTCAAAAGACATAATCTGACTAAAAGATGGCTTATGAGAATCATTGATGAAAGAGTAAGTTGAAATTGCTCTAGTCTTAAATTTTTCTTTCTTTTTAATCTTTAATTTTCATCAAAATTTGAGTAGTCATACACATACCTTTATCTACACCCAGTATTTAGGTCTCTGTCCAAAGAATACAGGGAATAAGGAAAGTTTGATGGTTCTAGTAGATGGAATCCTATGCTAAGTTCTTAGAACCGAGTTCTATTCTAGTTCCCACAAATTGCTCAATGACCTGAGCCAGTGATCGGCAAACTCATTAGTCAACAGAGCGGCAAACTGCAGCTCAGGAGCTGCATGCGGCTCGAGAGCCGCGGTTTGCCGACCCCTGACCTGGGTTAGCCTGTGTGATCTTCCTGATATATTGTTGGCTCAGTGTCCTCATTGGCCTGATGTTTATAATGCACTGTTGCCATTTCAGTGCAAGTTTACTTAACTTTATGTGGATATAATCTATGAATAACCATAAGCTATAGTAATATTAATAATAATATAAGCCAAAATGACATGGTGGCTTCAACATTAAGAAAAATTGCTCATTTGACCTGTAGAGTTAATTAGCACTAAGAAAATCATTTTTTCATATGTCCTGGTTTTATGACATTAAGAAAATTGGAGAACTTAAGACAGAGATAGCTTTCCTGTTTAATGGAATAATACTACTTGGCATTTGTAGGGAGAGATATTTAAAAGTAAAGGACTGGGCTCAATCTCCCCTCATAGATTCAGTGCATTGCCTATAAAAATTCCAGCTAGCTTTTTTACAGAAACTGACAAGCTGATCCTAAAATTCTTATGCAAATGCAAGGGGCCCAGGATCACCAAAACAATCTTGAAAAAAAGGAACAAAGTTTCAGGACTCATATTTCTTGATTTTGAAACTTAACTACAAAGTTAGAGGAATCAAACTGTGTGGTATTGATATAGCATAGACATATAGATCAATAGAATAGAATTGAGAGTCCAACAATAAACCCATATATTTATAGTCAATTGATTTTTGACAAAAGTGTGAAGATAATTCAATGGGGAAAGAATTTGTTTCAACAAATGATGTTGGAACAACTAGATAGCCACATACAAAAGAATGAATTTGGATTCCTACCTCACACCGTATACAAAAACTTACTCAAAATGGATCAAAAACCTAAATGTAAGACTTACAATTGTAAAACTCATAGGAGAAAGCACAGGCATAAGTTTATGTGACTTTAGAATGGGCAGTGATTTCTTAGATATGATAAAAGCACAATAAATTAAATATACAATTGGACTTTGTCAAAATTAAAAAATTTAAGGAAGTTAAAAGACCGTTCATAAAATGGGAAAAAGTATTTGCCAGTTATATATTTGATAAGAGAGTAGTATCTAGAATATGTAAAGAATTCTTAGACCTAACACTAAAAAGATAATCCAGTTTAAAAATAGGCAAAGGATCTTATTATAATAAATACTCTTTAAGGAGATATACCAATGACCAATAAGCACCTGAAAAGATGTTCAGTATGTTTTCATTAGGGAGATGTAAGTAAAAAACACAATGAGATACTGCCTCACACTCACTGGGATATATGTAAATTATAAAAAAGATACTGGTGAGAATGTGGAGAAATTGAGATCCTTCATACATTCCTCATGGAATGTAAAATGGTACAGCTGCTTTGGAAAAACAGTTTTTCAAAAATTAAACAGAATTTACTATAATCCTAGCATTTTACTCCTCGGTTATATACCAAGGGAAATGAGAATACATGTCCACACAAAATTTGTACACAATGTTTATAGCAGCATAGTCCAAAAATGGGAACAGCTCATAGTCTATCAATGAATGAACAAACAAAATGTTATATATCCGTACCATGGAATATTGTTTATAATTTCTTCAGTTAAAATAATGAAGTACTGATAGAAGCTTAGACATCCATGAACCTTGGTAACCTGCTAATTGAAAGAAGCCAGATACAAAAAGCCACATATTGTGTCATTGTGTTTTTATAAAATGTCCAGAACAGACAAATCCATGGAAACAGAAGGTAGACTTATGGCCTGTCAGGAGATGCAGGGGAAGGGAAATGGGAAGTGACTGCTTCACGGATATGGATTTCTTTTTGGCGATGGAAACATTCCGGGATTCACCGTAGCTGGTGTGGCTCAGTGGATAGAACCTCGGCCCACACACTGAAGCGTCCCAAGTTCAATTCAAGTCAAGAGCACGTACCTTGGTTGCAGGCTCAAACCCCAGCCCTCGTCGGGGCCTGTGCAGGAGACAGCCAGTCGATATGTCTCTCTCTGTCTCTTCCCCTCCCTTCCACTCTGTAAAAACCAGTGGAAAAAAACCCTCAAGTGAGTTACAAAAAGAAAAAAAGGAAAACATTCCGGAATTAGGTAGTGGTAGTAATCGCATAACTTGTTGAATATACTAAAAACCACTGACATAATATATTTTTAAAAGATAAATTTTATGGTATACAAGTTATGTCATTTTTTTTTTTTTTAATATAAAAGATTTGAACATAATTTCTTTTCCCCTGGAATCATTGCTGGTGTCAATATTTTCTGATTAAAAAGAAGAAGGATGTATTACCTTGAAAATGACTCTTTGTTAATGTATTATTATAAAAGTGACTAGCCTTTACGAGGACTTACATTGTGAATAGAATTGTGTTCAGTTCATCAATCCTGTTACTTCATTGAGCACTAGAGGCCCGGTGCACGAAATTTGTGCAAGAGTAGGCCAGCTGCTGGCATTGGGTCCCTCTGGCACCTGGTCCACATCGGGCCTCTCCTGCCTCCTCAGCAGCACTAAGAAATAGCAAGCCCGGCTTCTGGCTGAGCGGCACAGGGGGCAGCGCCTGTGTTGAGTATCTGCCCCCTGCTGGTCATTGTGCATCATAGTGACCAGTCATTCTACTGTCCAATCAATTTGCATATTAGGGTTTTATTACATAGGATGTGACCTTAGGAATATTAATGTGTCTGTGACTCAGTTTCTTCATCTGCAAAATGAGAAAAGTATTATTTTGTTATCTTTGTGGGGATGCTACGATTAAAAAGATAATGTCTAGTGCTGAAGAAAGAGCTCAGTAAATTCAGTTTTTCATGATAACTTGGGCTTTCAAAGGAATTAAAAATTAAACCAACCTATGACGATGGTGATTCGTACATTGAGATTAATCCTGTGGTATTTATTTTGAGGGATGATTTGTAAGATTGTATGTGTAGAACTTTCATATCTTAATTTTATTTTAAGCTTATTTTACTTTGTGTTAAAGAGTATCTACTTAATATTTTTATTATTCAGTTTTTGGGGGCAAAAAATCGTGTCTTTATAAATTTTGATAATTCAGCAAACTTGATTTGCCTTTTGTTTGATTATAGGAAAAAAATTTGGATGACAAAGCATATCGTAATATCCAGGAACTGGAAAATTATGCCGAAAACACACAGAGTTCTCTTCTTTATTTAACACTAGAAATATTGGGTAAGTTGTGTGTGTTTTTTTTATTTCATACTTCTCTTTTTCCGAATAAAATACGCTTCAGGCTTCATGCTTTCATAATTTTACAATCTTTAACAATGGGTGTTTTTTTTTTTTTCATCATTTGTAAAGGAAAAGCCATATACATATATATATACACACACACACATATAAATAAAATTTATTTATTTATTTTGAGCAAGAAGGGGAATGTCTGTCTGTCTTTGGAGTACAGATTAATCACAGTACTTAGGCTCTAATAAAAATACTTTAACCATGGCCGGTTTGGCTCAGTGGAGAGAGCGTTAGCCTGCAGGTTTGATTCGGTCAGGGGCACATCCCCAGGTTGCGGGCTCAGTCCCCAATGGGGGGTGTGCAGGAGGCAGGTGATTCTCTCTCATCATTAATGCTTCTATCTCTCTTCCTCTCTATAATGAACAAAAGTATATTTTTAAAAAGTACTTTAGCTATCTCATGGGAATATCATAATTAATAATCTGGTAATTGCTGATGTTTATTTTATTATTTTATTTTATATTCTCACCTGAAAATATTTTTTCCATTGATTTTTTTTTTTTTTTTTTGAGAGAGAGAGAGTGGAATGGAAGGGGAGAGACAGAGAGAGAGAGAGAGAAAAAAATGATGTAAAAGAGGCACATCGATTGGTTGCCTCCCGCACATTCCCTGACCAGGAATCGAACCCGAGATCTTTTGGTCACAGGCCGACATTCCAACCTCTGAGCCAAATAGGCCAGGGCTGATGGTTTTTTAAGCCTCTAAGCTGGGAAGGTCTGATTGTAATGAGGAAATTGCTTGGCACAAGGACAATAACAGCCATTTGAAGAAGGTAATAATATATATTTTTATGGCACCCTAGAGGAATAAATGTTATTTCATCCTATGCATATTGCGTTTCCCAGGCCTGGTCTGTCTGCACATTCGGTGACATGTTTGTCAGCACAGTGAACAGAACGGAGGGAGCAAAGAGCAGAGTACACTTAAAGTGAGGTCGTATGGACATTGAGAAGAAAGGAAAGACTTGTGATGTTTTTCCATGATAGCTGATTACAATTCCAAATGTGCTCTTAGTGTGACGCCGTCTGAGGAAAACTGGTTTAAAAGTTCAAGTTCAGAAACCTGTTTAGCAGTTAGCTTGTTTTTGTGCCTGTTTTTTCAGATGTTGAAAGCATTAGGATAAACAATTAGTTTTATCTGTGTAGGTGATTTCTCTTTGCTATTTTTGTGGACGTATGCATTTGAAAAGCAGCCCTATTGATTACTTTTCACAATCATAGGTATAAGGGATCTTCATGCAGATCATGCTGCCAGTCACATCGGAAAGGCACAAGGCATTGTCACCTGCTTGAGAGCGACGCCCTATCACAGCAGCAGAAGGAGGGTGTTCCTCCCCATGGACATCTGCATGCTGGTAAGGCCGTTGTTTGTACGCTCGAATAATTTTCCTCAGGAATATGGGGAGGATGTGATTTCTTGGCTCTTTGCTTAGTCTATTCAAGTCACTGCTTTGAAATGAATGTACATGTCTTTTTGGCTCCTTGGTTATTGAGTGAGAATTTTTGTCTGTCAGGCATTTTAGTTCTCTGGTGGAGCTGTAGTAAGAAAATCCGGAGAACCTCCCTTGTGTAGCCTCCTGTGGATGCTTACTCCCTTCCAAGCAATTACAGTAATTATTCCTTCTGTAGCTTAGCCTTTGTTTTATTTTTTAATTGAGGAGAGGAGAGAGAGAGAGAAACATTGGTTTGTTGTTTCACTTCCTTAAGCACTCATTGGTTGATTCTTGTATGTGCCCTGACCGGGGATCAAACCTGCAACCTTGGCATATTGGGAAGAGGCTCTGAGCTACCTGGCCAGGGCCAGCCTGTTCTTTATTTAAGAGGAGGAAAAAATCCTTAAGACAAGAATATTGTTTATGAGAACTTTTATTTTCTGTATGAGATTCATTATTGTCTGTGCTTTTAAAATGTCTTATATTGTATGTTTGTTTTCTTGCTTGTGTATTTTTTAAAAATATGTTTTATTGATTTCAGAGAGGAAGGGAGAGGGAGAAGGAGAGAGAAACATCAATGATGGGAATCATTGATTGGCTATCTCATGCACATCCCCTACTGGCAATCAAGCCTGCAACTTGGACGTGCTCTTGACTGAAATCAAACCCAGGACTCTTCAGTCCACAGGCTAAAGCTCTATCCATTAAGCCAAACCAGCTAGGACTATTGCTTGTGTGTTTTGGTTCTACTGCAACCATTCTTATTTACCATCCTGTTGCATATTCTTCCAGGAAGGAGGGGGGGGGGGCTGAGTATATATACACAGCCACACATACACATATATGTAAACAACCATATTTCTTTTTAAATAGACATTATATTGTACTTACTGTTCTCTTACCTGTTTTCTTGAGCTAGGTTAGTTTTAAGTATGCTTTTTAATTGCTAATACAGTATTTTTCTACATAGCACGGTGTTTCACAGGAGGATCTTCTACGGAAGAGCCAAGGAAAAAATGTGAGAGATGTGGTATATGACATTGCCAGCCAGGCACACCTGCACTTGAAGCATGTAAGTAGCCTTTCTCCCCACCTCCCACCCCCAAATCATTTAGGAAACTATCCTTTCTAGGTGTGGCTACTCCCAGAGCATGGTCATACTGTTCCCTACTTGGCAGACTGTATTCCAACTTCCATTGGAATCCCAGGGGATTTCTCTCAGGGACTAGTGTAAACTCTCCCCACTTTTAAAGAACACCGCTTTCTCCCTTTCAGCAAACGTGTGCCCCTTTGCTGGGCTTCCTCAGGGAGGTTCCACTCTGACCACCACTCACCATTTCTGTCTCTCGGGCAGTGTGTCTTTCTGCCTTGCAAGGCGGATGCCTCTCCTCCCTTCCCAGGACCTTGCATCCTCAGCAGTCCCAGCTGGTTTTCAGTTGGCCTCTCCGATACCTTCTTTCTCTTCTCTTCTGGTTTGTTGCTGCTGCCTTCTAAAATTATCGGCATCCTGTGGGCCCTCCTGTTGCTGATTTTCCCTCACAATTAACCTTTTTTGAATAAGTGACCCTCCCATCTCTGACACTGTTCATGCTGTAGTTTGGCTTATTATTGGAGTAGCAGGATGTAATCTCATCCTACTTCTCTAATAATCACTAGTGAATAATCTCCTTTTGCCACATTTGAGAGTGTCTGATTTAGAGAAGGTGGATGTTATGTATGTACACACACACACACATCAGAGGTAGAATCAGCTAGACTTGATAACTGATTGGATTGTGATAGGATCAGGATGAAGGAAGTTGAAGGCTGCACAGAGTTCAGGTAGAGATGGTGAAGGGGCCATTCAAAGACTGTAGTTTAAAAGCAGTGGTACACTCAGATCAGTAGACAGACTAGCTGCTGGACATCATTGAATGGAAGGGGATGAGAAGGCATTTAGGGAGATGGGCTGATAAAGAATGCAGGATTGTGACTTTGAAAGGAGATGAGAACTGGAGAGAGACTCGATTTGGGAGCCATCCACATGGAGGAACTGGTTAAAGCTCTGAGTTTGGATGTCATTGCCCAAGGAGAATGTACATCTGGATAAGAGGACCGAGGGCAGAACCTTGTGAGCCACCTCCATTCCTCAGGTGGAGGGAGAAAGGGCCATTTATTAGGAAGAAGAAAAGAATGATCAAAGAGGTAGGAAAACAGAATCGGTGTGTTAGAAACCAAGGGAGGAACAAATTCTAAGAAGGGGGAGTAGGGAAATGTGCATGCTACAGGGAGATGAAGAGGAAAGAGGTAGGCAAATAGCAAATCGTGGATGGTTTGGAAGAGAGCAATTTTAGTAGACGGGTAAAACGGGGCAGGGGTGAAGATGTGAATCAGGAAGCAGAGATGGTATCACACAAAGGCTTGGGAACGGGTGGGCTTGGTGAGAGCCGGTGGGCATCAGCCCGAGAACCTCAGGGACTCCTAGTCCAGAGAAGTAGGGAGGTGAGTCAGATGAGGTGAGTCAAGGTGCGGAGGTCTCTGAATCCCAAGATGCATAGTTGAGACTTGATCTATCAGGGCCTCATGTTAAAGAAAATAAAAATAAAACAGCTTCTTAGGAACATTAAATTGGCTGGCTGTGCGGAATGAATGAAAGGTTGGGGAACATGGAGGCAGACGATCAGCTAGACTAGAGGATCTTACATTCCTCTGAACAGGAGATATGACCATCTGAGCTTGGAGGTGCTGGGACTTGTTAACACCAGTCTGTCTTCATTTACCCCTAACCACAGCGCTAGAGGGTCAAAGGTACAGGATATTGTAAGGCAACCGGAAAATGCCAAAGTCAACTTGTAAGGAAGAATGGAATTTTTAATATAGTACTTTCCCCCGAGTGCTTTAGGCTTAAGAAAGTAACTGTAATCTGCAGGAGTGAGAGCTATTTTCTCGCTTTTGAGAGAGGCCCTCGCTGTGCGGTTAAACGGCTAGTGTTCACTTTCTGAGGGAGAGTGTTTATTTCCAGAAATATTTCCTTTTGTCTCCCTTCTTAGGCTAGGTCGCTCCACAAAAGTGTTCCTGTGAAGGCATTTCCTGCCTTTCTTCAGACGGTAAGTACATTAACAGGGAAGGCTGCCTAATGAACGAAGCAGGTGTGTGAGACCTTTTTCTGTTCAAATGGTAAATTAACGAGGCTCAAATGCATGTCTTTAGTTTGGAGGCCTTATTTTTGTTTCTCTTCCGCGTGATGGGTTTCTTAGTTGCCTTCCACCTTAGGCAGTGGCCATGCCTGTATTTAGCAGCAGTTTGAATCTGCTTTGCCTTTTACTAGCCATGGGGGTTTAAGGTCCCTGACCACCACATTCCTCAGTATACTCGTGGGTAAATGGGAATCACATAGGACGCTATCTTGTAGGATTGTTAGGTTACTTGTAGCTATATAAGTATTACTTATTATTCTAGTAATGTTTTCTCCTCTGGGACCATATTGTAGCATTGGCCTCTGGACCAGTACTGAGCTGCCACCTCAGAATAACCTGGAAAAGCTTTGAAAACATAGATTCCTGGGGTCTTCTTTCTAAATGAGACTTGGATTGAGGAGGGGGGATTCCTAAGAGAAACTGTGATTTTAAATTAATAAGTTCCCCAGATGCTTCTGATTGTAGCCAGATTAGGGAATCATTATTGAAAAATATATAAAGAAATTAAAACAGCTTCTAATTTTTTTAGCAACTATTGCAGGTCAGGCTCTGAATTAGGTCATTTCATACATTATTCTAAGAATCCTTAGGCATGGTTTACTTCATTTCATAGGTCACAACCAAAGTTCAAAATTTGAGATCTTTAAAAATTGAAAACTCATGCATTTTCTATAATACCAAACATATATTCTACCTTTTCCCCGAAAATATATTTAAAGATTCATTTTTATTCTTGTAGATCTTCTATCCTAGGTCTAATGGAAACTTCTTAGAAGATGTCTTTATTTTTATCTCTCCCTTTTAAAACTCTCATTTAAATTCTTAGTATATTAAAGATCACCTCAGGGAAACTAAAATAGCCTTAATACTGATAATGTTTCTTTAGTTTATTTTTAAAGACTTAATCATCCTATGATCTAGTGACCATTTTTCTCTTTTTTCAGGTTGCTCTGGAGGACTATTTAAAGAAAATCCAAAAAGTGAATTTTGATATATTCCACCCATCTTTACAGCAGAAGAATACATTACTTCCGTTGTCTTTGTATATTCAGTCATGGAGGAGAAGATACTAAAAATAACCTCATGGCACTGATAGTAATTTATTTTTATTAGTTTTACAGAAGTATACTAGTTAGGGTTCTTGTTTATAAGCAGCAGGTACTGACTGTTTACTTGAGGCAAAAATGAATTTATTGGATGGGTATGAATAGCTTACAGAATTGATGAGAAATTACTGCGGGGCTTGGGGAACAAAACATTATTGAGATTCTGCCTCAGACACTGCCTTTGTCTCCACCAGCCCAGACGGTGTCTACTGTCCCATCCCTGTCCGGGGAGCCATGCTGCACCACCAGGGGGCAGAGAGAATGTCTCCTCCCTCCCTCAGCTGGGCCACTGCTAGTGCTGGCTCTGCATTTGGAGAGCCAGAGCTCAGTGCCAGCACAGGTGTGAATGAGTTGTTTGGGGTCCCAGAGAGTGCAGTTAATACGTGAGGAGTGTCAGTCACTGTGTTGAGGGTTTTATCCCTAATGCTGGAGGCCCTGTGCGTGGAATTCGTGCAAGAGTAGGCCTTTGCAGCCCCAGCTTTGTCTAAAAGGACGTCCAGATGGTCGTTCTGCTGTTTGGCCATCGGTCAATTTGCACATTACACTTCTTTTTATAGAGTTCATCCTTACAGCCCTGTGCAATTTTATCCATGATTATGATAAAGTAACTTCTGTAAGGTAAGACAGTTGGCTGTCAAGAGCTAGAACCCTATTTCAACTTTATGTCTGGCTGATTTGAAAGTTTTTACTTTTTTGCTAACCCCACTGCTTCCCTTCTCTTATTCTGTATTGTGGTCACGAACAAAGTTGTATTCATAAAGTGTATTAATGTGAAGTGTATTAGCACAATTATATTGAACATTCATTAGGGAATACTGCACTTTTAAAAACGTGTATACTATCAATAGTTGATCTTCCCACTGACAAGCTCTGGGCTACATACTTTCATCAGTGCTCTCATTTGATCTTTAAAGCACTGTGAAAGAAAGAATTTTTTGGTATTTAAAATATAAAATACACACTAGTTGCAAAACAAAATGGTTTGTATTGCTGCTAACGGCAGATCTGACTCTGAGCGAGTCCCTGACTCCCAGGACCAGGATTATGCCACAGCTCCCTTTCCCTTTCTTCAGTGGTCTTGTCTCCTCTCGGTTCACACCTCCCGTGTTCTGTCCCATATCCCATCTCTCTTAAGCCTTCGGTTTCAGCCATGGAGCAGTGCCTACTAATGATGGCTTGTTTTTTGGCCCGGCGAGCATGGCTCAGTGGTTAAGCATCAGACTGTGAACCAGGAGGTCACATGCCCAGCTTGTGGGCTCGATCCCCCGTGTGGGGCATGCAGGAGGCAGCCAATCAATGATTCTCATTATTGATGTTTCTATCTCTCTTCCTCTCCCTTCTCTGAAATCAATAAAAATACATATTTTTTAAAAATACTTTTTTTTTTGGCAAATAAAACTTAAACTGAGAGCTGCTTATGGGTAAGAATACATTGTTTTGTTCATCTTGGGACCCCCAGCACCTAGAATGGCTTCTGATTTAGAGCAAGTAGAGGTTAATAAATGTATAATGGAATGAATGTGCAATGTGATTGTGCTAAGTAGACTCTAAGTTGATCCTGATGCTGAAAGAATATCCTTGTGTTTAAATCTGTGGCTTATAGAGCTTTTTAGCTTATCTGAAAAAGGCAAGTACAAGGAAATGGGACACATTTCCTCTTGGGATTCTGAGTGATCCAGGGTTGAAGAGTTGGTTAGAGATAGTCTTTGTTGGCATTGTATGTGGGTCTTCCTAGGTTCAATGTGACAGCAATCGGCTGCTACGCCTCTTGGTTCTTATCTGAGGACCTGAAAAAGAAGGGTTTAAACTCTGTTGGATCACTGGATTTTTTCTCTGGCTCAGAAGCCAGTTTACTAGTAAGTAAATTTCAAAGTACTTTCTAAGCCTTTTTAAATTTGATGCTTAGGGATTTGAATGAACTGAAGTTTCCAGTCTCCTAGAGATTAAGATGGGATCTTATTCAGAGACAATTATTCTTCTATTAATTTCCTGGCATAAAAGATACTCCCTTAGATGGTGCCAACATTCTTTTTCATTTTTCACATCTCGGGATTTTTTATTGAGCATTTTAAAGGGGTCAGATACATTTTCAAACCATCTAAGATGTGTTTTGATACTGATTATGTGGAGTGTAATAAATTACAAATGTTAACTACAAATTGCAGGTTAATCTCAATGTAGGTCAAGTTGCATATTATTATAAAATATGTTTTGGGTCGTTCCCAAACAACTGACATTATTTTTTACCTCCTTTTGGTTAAATCTCTCCTTTTGATGAAATTAAATTACTCTTGAGAACTTCCACAGCAGCTAACACCGAGCATGAGTTTGGACAGGTGGTGTGCTCTGCACTCTTACGTTATAATCTTCACAGAGAAGTAGGCCTTTATTTTCGAAATGATAAAAACTGCCTCAAGAGATGTTCAGTTCCAAGTCACACAGCCATCAGAACCAGAGCTGGATGCCAAACCCACATTACCTTAACGCCAAAGCCCACAACCCATGTATCTTTACCATTCTTGAGATGGTAACATAAATTGCCAAGTTGAAGAGTTCAAGGGCATAACTAATTTCAGAAAAATTCAGTACATTAATTTTAGGTACAAATTAGGTTTTTAAAAGTATGGTTACTACATAAATTCCAACTACAAATTAGGCGGGAGGGAACTAGGCAAAAGAAATAGACATTACGTGCTGGTCACTGGGTGGCATATGCAGGAGGGGCATAGCACCCTTTTGGAGGAGAAAGGTTTCCCGGAGGAGATGGTATGTGGGAAGTGTCAGGAAAGTTGGGTGGGAGCCAGGTTACAGAACCCAAGCCTTCCCACTGGGGCTTGTAGGAGGCACACACGCGCATGCGCGCGCGCGCACACACACACACACACACACACACACACACACACCCTGGGAGTTGAGTTCTACTTATGCCTAACCACCCCACATCTACCGTCTCATCTCCAAAGCGTGTCCTATAATAAAGCATCTGCAAGTGATCATGGCTGCTTTCTTTGGTCTCCTTTCACGGCTCCAGGCTTGTTTAGGAGAACATCACAAATATGCTTTCCCAAGCCCCTTTCCTTCAGCTGGACAGTGCTGGGGCTCTTCTGTGATGGTCTGGGCAGCGGACGATGGCCCCTAAATCATACCCGAGGCTTTGGAGTGACTTGAACATGGATGGATCCATGTGCTCTAGAACCTGATTTTAACGGACCAGACTCGGAAGGCTTACTTCTCGGGCAGTCCAGGCCCTTCTTGCCTCTAACCAGTTCCTGCCTCTCCTCAGCCTGTGTCAGGAGTATAGAAGCAATCACACAACGTACCTGGGATGAGGATATCCGTAAGGATTGGGTTTAAAAATGGCCTCCCCTTCAGCATGCGGTCTGCATACAAAAAAAATAAATAGAACAAATGCAAATAAAAGGACAGAGCAAGTGATTAAACTTGAAAGCAAGTTTTGCTCCTCAAAGCCTGTGATGGAGCCGTGGTTGGACATTTGCCTCTTACTGGAAAGGAAAACATGATTGATAGTGAAAAGCAATGATCTGATTGGCTGAAATGTTTGGTCTAGAGGACTACTCCATGTAAAATTGCCTCTGACTTCCTGAGTCCTCTGTGACTGATTTTTCAGTTTTACTTGCTATGGTGTTTTTGTTTCTGTATATGTTAAACCAACTTATCCTGTGTGCTAGCACTAGCTCGTTTTTAATGGGATGTCTTTAAAAGTTATATTAATTCAGAGGATGTTGGGAAATAATTGGCTCAATAACGCAGCTTTCAGTATAACTTATGCCCCAAAACCTTTGTATGAAAAGATTCTGACTAAAAATACCTATTATGTTCATAATGAATACATTGTTTTCTATTTTTATAGACGTTTCCTGTTTAACTTTCACAAACTCTGTGATGTGGGTGTGACTATTGTTTTTTTTGTTTTGTTTTGTTTTGTTTTTTAATTCTTGTACTGGGATAAGCCAAAGCTCAGCAAAATCAAGTTCTTTTTCTTCTTCCCCTCCACCCCACCCCCTTGTCCCAAGGTCACCATAAAAAGCAGGAACAGAATCAATGTTGGCTGCCTTCCAGCTTAATGCTCCATACCTTGTGTAAAGCTGGGATCTTGGAACTCTTTCTATTTACCTAGTCATTTAAGCGACCTAATTCTGAATCAGGTAAATATGCTTAAGCCAAATTGAAATTAAGTGTTTAAATATGCTTATTTTCGCCCAAGACCCTGCCCGCAAGGATGAAGGGAGATGGTAGCAGAGTGTTCACCAATGAAGAAGACCTGCAGGGAGGACAGGGGTAAAAAACACTGAGAGGACTTTTAGGAGGGGGAAGAAGAGGGAGAGAAACTGAGAAGGCTTCAGTATGGACTGATAGGGGTCATAAGAGCAAAATAAAGGGTTGCTGTAATCCAAAATAATAACAATCGTAACACGCTTATTTTCAGGATGATTTTATTTACAGTAATTGCTTTCCTGTTTTTCATGCAAAACATTGTGTTCTTAGCAGGGCCAAGAAGTCTTATTTAAACACGCCTATCTGGTGTCTGGTGACTTCGTCCTTTTTCTTTGCATCTTAACGATAACATCCGGCCGTACCCAAAGTTCCGATCCCGAGGGATTCACATGATACACAGTGTAGTCCTTGTCTGGTTTTCTCTTAACTAGGGCTGTCGAATGCGGTTTGGGCTAAGGAATTTCCACAAACCGAATAGTAGAATGTTAGATCTGGGAGGAACTTAATAGGTCATTTGGTTGCATTTCCCACCCAATGCAATGATCTTTTTCATAGCATCCCTGAGTGTGACTGTCCCCCCCTTGTCCCCAACACCACCAGGGACAGGGCCCTCACCGTGGAAAAGGCAGTTCATTCCACTGAATTGCTGGAAAGTTCTTCCTCCTGCTTTCACAATGAACTGAGATCATGTCTCTCACCCCTTGGTTCCATTTGATATAGTATGGTTCTAAAACTCAAATTGGCCATAACATTCAAATTTCTCCTTCACACAATGAAAATGTAAATAGTTCTCATACTGCCCCCTAAGTAGATGACTTTTAAAAAAAAATGTGTTGCTGTGAAAACGTTCTGACTGAATCCCGTTTTCCTGCGGGTTGGGAAAGAACCTGTAACTTCTCCAGGCAATGTGTTTCCGGAAGGGAATGATCCTCGGATCTCTCTGCTCCCCTCCTTGGAGGTGAAGCCTGTGGGGCGGGGCCTGGCTTGTCTGACCCTGAGTGGCCTGGCGGGGAGCCCCGGGTTTTTACCCACCACCCTGAAAGGGGAACCAGTGAACTCGGGAAGTCTGTCCTAACAGGTCAATGAAACAAGATGGCCGTGAGATAGGTAAAGAGAGCTGAAGCCAGATGCAGTTGGATTAGAGACCCAGTGAAGACAGGGGAAGGAGAGGCAACCCAAAGGCAGCCGCTGGAGGGCATTGTGGACAGTTTTGAGCAACTCTGTGCAAGGTGAGAGACGGAGCTGTTGGCAGAAGCACAAGCATGTTTGAATAAACTTCACAAACTTTAGAGAAAACTTACTTTACCGTGCCTGACAGAACATGTCACCAGGATGAACAATTTTGTGCCTTCTTTCTACTTAGTGTAGGGAATAGTGCCTTTCCAGAAATCAGCATAGTCTACATTCTTAGCTTTCTGGTAGTTTTCTGACATTTCTTCCTATTACCAATTAGCCATTTCCTTATTCTTGAATTGGTTCTAGGACCTGTCCCTTCTGGGCCCTGCTTTGGTAAGGTGCTGTAGGTCTCTACCTGCTAAAATGACAGTCCCGCCCTACCCAGTTTGGCTCAGTGGATAGAGCATCGGCCTGCGGACTGAAAGGTCCCAGGTTCTATTCCGGTCAAGGGCACGTACCTTGGTTGCGGGCACATCCCCAGAGGGGGGTGTGCAAGAAGTAGCTGGTGGATGTTTCTCTCTCATTGATGTTTCTAACTATCCCTCTCAATTCCTCTCTGTGTAAAATCAATAAGATATATTAAAAATAAAATAAATAAAATGACAGTTCTGCCCTACCCGGTTTGGCTCAGTGGATAGAGCGCCAGCCTGCAGACTGAAAGGTCCCAGGTTTGATTCCGGTCAAGGGTATGTATCTTGGTTTCGGGCGCGTCCCCAATAGGGGTTGTGCAAGAGGCAGCTGATAGGATGTTTCTCTCTCATCGATGTTTCTAACTCTCTATCCTCTCCCTCCCTCTCTGTAAAAATATCAATAAAATATATTTAAATAAATAAATAAAATGACAGTCCCCCTGGCCTGCTCATTGTGGGCATAGAATCTTGGCCAAAATAGTCATCCTTTGTCCACTTTGTCCAGGTTTTCACCTGTAACCATAACCATAGGTGTCCTGGGGCTCGGGGCTTCGCAGAAACCTCAAAGGATGAATTGAGAAAGACCAAACAAACACAGACTATGAAAAAATATATTCTATACTAGCTGCCCTACACGTGACCAGATATGCCATCAGTTCTTCTAGGGTCTTCTAGGTTAACTTTTACATCCTCTGGCCACGACTAACCCGTGTGTCTCTGCTGTCCTATACGATTCTTCCTCTGCTTTGTAATTCTTCTGCTGGTTTCACTTCCTTGCTCTTTGGATAAAAACCTAAGTTTCCAACTGTGGTCAACAGAGTAAGAGTCCCCCAAAATTATGTTGCCGTACACAGCAAAACAGACTTTGCAGGTGTGATTAAATTAAGGGCCTTCTATGGGAAGATTATTCTGGATTATCTGTGTGGGCCTACTCTCATCATGGGAGTCCTTACAAGAGGGAAGCAGGTGGGCCCAAGTCAGAGAAGGAAGACGTGGTGATAGAAGTAGAGATGGGAGGAAGGTGAGGCCATGATCCAAGGAATGCAAACGGATTTCAGAAGCTGAAAAAGACAGGTTCCCCCCTGGAGAATGCAGCTGAAGGGCGCTGAGGAACATTTTGGGTGAAAACCAAGGCTACTCCATCATACTCTTGGATGTAGAATCAGCTTTCTGAAAACCTATGAAGACGTATCAGCCGCTGCTTTTGCATATCATTGTATTGGGCTGATCGTACAAACTAGTGGGTTCCCCCCAAAAGATATGGTCAAGCCTTCAGCCCAGAACTTGTGAATGTGATCTTATTTGGAAAAAAAAAATTATTATTATTTTTTGCAGATGTAATTAAAGATCTCAAGATGATATAATCTTGAACTTAAAATGGACCCAATGTTCATGAAGGAGAAAGGCAGGGGTGCACTTGAGGCACAGAAACCCACAGGGCCAAGGCCTTGTGAAGAGGGAGGCGGGGTCGGAAGCCATGCTGCCAGAGCCCATGAGCGCCCGGGCCACCAGATGCTGGAAGAGGGAAGGAGGTATTCCCTCCTGGAGTTTACAAAGGGAATGAGGCCCGGACAACGCCTTCAGGGGTGGCGGTAGGGGGTGAGGCCCAGACTTCTGGTCACCTGAATTGCGGGAACATAAATTTCTTTTGCTTTTAAGCCCAGTTTGCGGCATTGTTATGGCACCACAGAAGACTCAGACAGCCATCTTCCTCACAGTTGTCTGCTCTGCTGAAAGCCAGTAAGATCCTGTTTGCCTATCGTGTTGCAAACAAAAGACACCTGCCCCCCCCCCGCCGCCCTCCCATTCCTCTATGCTTCTGCTTCTGCTTCTTGCCTCACCTCTCCTATGCTTTGATGACCCAGCGGCACACGTGTCTCTGCCTTTGCTTCCAGCACGCATGGTCCAGCCAGCGTCAGATGAAAATGTTCAGCGACCAGGAAGGCACAGGTGCTGAGCGATCGGAATGGATGTTGGCTGCAGGGATGGAGCCAAGTCCCTGCCAGGCAGGCCCTCTTCAGGTGCTGGGTCGTGGCTACCAGATTTGGGCCAGAGTCCTCAAGGTAATGCTCACCGTGTACCCGCCCTGCGCTAAGGGGACTATCTTCCTGAAACCTCATGACAGCCGGAGGGGTGAGAAAACAGGCTCAAAGGGGCTCAGGGATGTGCCCAAGGCTGCACAAGTGGCCCAGCAAGTGCCAGGAGAGGTGAGCGCTGTGCTCATGGCACAATCTAGAACAGAGAACTCAGAGTGTGCAGAGGCCCAGGGGTTTCCGGGAGTCAGGGGTTTTAGCTGTTTCTGGAAAGGGGACCCGGCCCTGAGGGGGTCTGCCTGGAGCCAGCGGTAGTGTGTGGGTTCTCGACTTCACGCAGGAGAAAGCTCACAGCGGGAGTCCAGGTGACGTGTGGAGGGCGTCTGTGAAAGCTGGGGACCTGACACTGGGAAGGGCTGGGGGCTGAGCCCGGGCTGGGCTGCTCTGGCTGAGGAGTCAGAGAGAAGGGAGCGCTGGGGGCAGGCTCAGGGCAGTTGCCTGGGATGACCTGCCAGTGCCCATTGCTGCCCTGGCTGCAAGCCTCATGGGGTCCTTTAGAGTCTAGGAGGTGTGTGCCTGGGGGGGTGGGGGAGCAGGAGTGTGCCCCTGGAGGGAAAGGGCTCACTAGCAATTTGGTTGGAGGGGCTTTAAATGCTGGACAGAGGTCTTAGGAGAGGATCTCCGTAGAACATTCATCAGCTTTATGCTGATGGACCAAAATGCGGTTTATTCTTTTAGCTTCATCTGTCCTTGGGTGTGGTTGGCAAATGGCACTCGTTGGATTTCTGTACCTGTCTCCCTGAATAGGAGGTTTAAGCCGTTCACCCTCTGGCTGGGGAGGAGAAGTGCAAACCATTTTACTCTTTGAAGGGTCCCGGGTTTAGGGCAGACAGGATTGACTAGGTGGCTGCAACCTGTCTCAGTTGCCCTATTCCGCTGTCCTCACTGACCGGCCGCCCTGCCTCACAGCCAGGGCCCAGGAGCTGAGGAGCTGGTAAGACTTCCTGAGCCTGGAGGCTCCCCCACATGTGCTGTCCTCTCCCTGCCTGCTTACCAGACCTGGTCTGCAGGGAGGTGTCGGCAGGGAGAGGACAGGCGCCGGTGTGAGGTGGGAGCAGAGACCAGGGGAAGCAAGCACACCTGCCTCTCTAGGCTGGGAAGGGAAGGGGGAAGCCACAGAGGAAAAGGGCGGGGCCTGAGGTGAGAAAGAGGAACCAGAGAAACCCACCTCCACAGAGGCGTGGCCCCTGGGGCTAACCACTGAACACCTGTGCTCCCCAGACAGGCGGGGGGGAAGGGGGGAGCAGGTGGGGGGGGGGGGGAGAGAATCAAGAAAGGGGGCTGGTGCCAGGGAACTTACCAGCAGTTGACCTTCTTTCCCATTCCCCAGGATGCTGAGGGTCGTGGCATTTCTGGTTCTACACATGTAGGTGGACTTTCCCGGAGCTTTTACATCCAGTCCCCAGTGATTCACTGTTCTATTTCACGAGTTAGCAGATCTATCACACATATGCAAAGCTGAGCTATTTCAGGGCTCGTCCTTCTGAGTCACTTGCTGACTTTTTATTTTCTGCCACTGCTCTAGAATTGCACCCTCTCCTTCAGTGTACACAAGTGATAGCTATGTCCTGACCTTTCCCTGTGTTCTTCTTTTGTTCAGTGAAGATCAAAAACGGCATCCGCCAGCCACGAGGCGCATGGTTTTCTTTAATATTTCATGGAGACTTATACAGCTGCTGACACGAGCCCTTCAATTTCCATCTGAAACAGCAAATGCGCTAATAATACAAATGCTCTTCTGAGATGAGCGACAGGGAAAAGCCTATAGCAGGTTAGCCTTGCCTTTGAAGGGATCATCCAACTGTGGGCCCATCTTGCCAAGTTGCCAACTCTTCAATTTAAAAAAAAAAAAAAAATGTTTAATAGATCTACTTCACCCATCGTTGCTGCGAAAGTCTAAACACCTACCTCAGTTTTTTGTCAACAGCAAGAGGGCTGAAGGAGACAAGAAGGAACTTACCTAGTGACCAAAGAAAGGATGAATTGGTCATGACTGAGAAGACCATGTGTTTCATTCTCCACACTGCTTCTAGAAGGTCTCCCCTGGGCAACGTTTAAATGTTGTTCTGTCCCTTTGCGTGGGGGCTTCTCCAGGGGTGTCAGTGTGGCTGGAGAATGAGGGAATCGTCATACGAAGGGAGTGAGAGTCTGTCTCCCCTGACCGAAAATGCTTCTCCATTTCCCCTTCTGACGGTAGCTTTCTACTTGACTCAGCCACCCTGGTTGGAGCTGTGTGGCACCCACCGGGCCGACACACACTTCCCCATTCATCTGACCACATCAGGAAGTCAGAAGCACAACTTGGACTCCACAGGAGCTTTTCGGCCCACGTGCTTTCCATACAGAAGTCGCAGGCCCCGCATGAGGATCTTTGCCCTGTGCCCAGGTTTCTCCTCATAGCGTCCTACCTGGTTGCTCAGCGGCTAGTTTTGGGAGAAGCGTGGGCCTCAGAGAGCAGCCCACGGCTATTGATCCAGGTGGATACCCTAAAAATGGCCGATATATCGACACCGTAACACTTAAGGAATGGTACTCCCCCACCGCTGCCATGTTCTCAGTTTTATTTTTATTTATTTTTATTAATATATTTTATTGATTTTTTACAGAGAGGAAGAGAGAGGGATAGAGAGTTAGAAACATCCATCAGCTGCCTCTTGCACACCTCCTATTGGGGATGTGCCCGCAACCAAGGTACATGCCCTTGACTGGAATCGAACCTGGGACCTTTCAGTCCGCAGTCCGACACTCTATCCATTGGGCCAAACCGGTTTTGGCCATGTTCTCAGTTTTTTAAAAAGCTTTCCTAGATGTCGCCGATGGTCATTTTGCTCGACAGTTGTGACAACAAGGGCCCAGATCATGCTTTTTATGTTGATTATGTTCAATTTATTTGGGCTTATCTACAATAATAAAAGTGTAATATGCTAATCAGACTGGACGTCCTTCAGGACAAAGCTGGGGCTGTGAGGGAAGCTTGGGTCCCGGGTGCCAGAGGGAAGCTGGTGCCAGCAGCTGGGGGAAGGAAGGCCTGCTCTTGCACGAATTTCATGCATCAGGCTTCTAGTTTTGAAATAAAAATAAATTATTTTAGAGAACCAAAAGTGACTGAGGGTGGCTGAACAGAGGGTTGGTATGATGAATTAGGAGTCTCTGTTGAAATCGACAGAAAACCCAACGTACACTGACTTAAACACCAGAGGGAATGCCTCTTTTCACCTAACAAGACCAGGCAGACGGTTCAGACTGTACATAAGGCTTGATGATGTCAGGGTCTGGTTTCTCTTCCTCTCAGTTCGGCTTCCACTATGTGAGCTGCATCTGAGGGCAGACTTCTTTCATGGGGCTGAGATGGCTGCCAGCAGTGCTTGGGGATTTATGATTCCAATATTTCACAACTAAAAAGTGAAAGTAACGTATGGCCATGGTAGACATTGTTTTCACCAGTATGTCATTTTTTTTTTTAAACTTATTTTATTGATTGTTCACAGAGAGGAAGAGAGAGGGTACCGGCGCAAATTGAATTTTTCAACCCTAAAGATAAACTAGATAAGTACATTGAAGGAAGGGGGAGAGGGGGAGAAGGCAAATATTTTTATTGATGGGTGAGTGACCAAGAATGTTTGGTGACTAATGGTCTATACTAGACCTTAATAACCAATGGGGTCCTAAGATATGGTGACTGGAAAAGATTTGACTTTGGGTGGTGGACACAGGGTGCAATATACACATCTTGTAACATAGAAACCCACACCTGAAGCCTACGTGTTCATGCTGACCAATGTCACAATACATTTAAAAAACAACAACCAAGGAGACACTGCAATTCCTAATCTCAAAATTTTAAGGTATTTAGGAGATAATAAAATCTGTCTCTTTCCCACTGATAGCTGTTACTCTGCAGGTAGAAGGGTGTGAGGATGAATGAATGAATGAAGGTGGGGTCGGCTTTGGTTGAGTGAAGAGCCATCCATACAGAGACAACTGTGACGGACGCATGTAAAGATCTGTGTGGTTGTGATCCTGTAAGTTTCCCCATTTTAAAAAAAAGTTTGACCTTGACAGTTTTTTTTCTTCTTTTTTTCTAGCTACTAATTTTTTAAAAAAAAGTTTTTGTTTCCGAGACATTGGAGCAGGGGAGAATGGGAGGCCGAGGACCTGGAGCGGCTAGAATCCCAGACTCGAGACCCGCTCACATTCCCTCGGTGGGTGCCTTTCGTTGCTGGCGGCTCTAATTCGGGTGCAATCAAACGGAGGTGAAATGATCCCTGAACGAGATCCACGGGGAAGATACCCTTAACCACATCTAATGGCCTTTGCCTGAAGTGCGGGTGCCGTTTCCCCAACCCCTGTTCTTTTGTCTGGCCGAGAAGCCTCCCGCACCCTCCAGCGCACTTAGCAAACAGGTGCTGTTGATACCTGAAAAAGGGCTGGTCCAACCTTACACACGCTACCATTACAGCTTCCCGGGACGTGAAGTAGTGGGTGAGGTTTTGCATCAGCAGAGAAAAGTTTTGGAAGGACGGAGATCTAAGGAAGGAAACAAAGCCACGCACTTAAAAACAACAACAACAACAACAACAAAAAACACGGCGTAGCCAAAGCCGGTTTGGCTCAGCGGATAGAGCATCGGCCTGCGGACTGAAGAGTCCCGGGTTCGATTCCGGTCAAGGGCATGTACCTTGGTTGCGGGCACATCCCCAGTGCGGGGTGTGCAGGAGGCAGCTGATGGGTGTTTCTCTCTCGTCCATATTTCTAACTCTATCCTTCTCTCTTCCTCTCAATAAAAATCAATAAAATATTAAAAAACACACACACACACACAGCGTAGGTGGGCTGTACAGAGCACCCGGGGCAAGCGTGGCAGCAATTCTCTCGGGTTTCAAGCCCCCGCAGTTTTAAGGAAAAGCAAATTTGCGCGAAGAGGGCTCGCCTGCCCCATGGGAGTAGCAAGCCAATGTCCACCGAGCGAGCGCCTTTGGGTCTCTACATCCAAAGCCTTTCTCTTCCTGCAGGCTGCAGAAAGCCCAGCCCTCCGTCCGTCCGTCCCTCCAATCTACCCTAAGAACTTTCCAGAACGCGCACAGTCCTTTTTGAAGGCTGGCGGGCGCCGGGCGGGACAGGTGAGGCAGCTCACCTGCACGCACTCCGCTCCCGGGCGCGCTGCGCACGCCGCGCGCGGGAGCCAATCCCAGCCCCGCAGGCCTCGGCGGGCGTGGCCTCCTCCGGGCGGCCCCGCCCCTAGGGCGCGCCGCGCAGGGAGGGCCCCGAGGGGGCGGGGCGAGGGGAGCGGCAGGAAAGGGCGGGGAGCGCGCCGGGCGGGGGTGCTCGTGCGCGTGCGCTCGCGCCTCGGGGGTGGGCGGCGGCGCGCCCGGGTGCGCGCGCAGAGGAGAGGCAGCCCCGGCGGCCGCGGTGGGGTTCGCCTGGAGGGCGGGAGAGTCACCTGAGAGCGGCAACGCCCGGCCCCCGCCCGCCCGCCCGCCCGCCGCGACCGGATCGCGCCGGCTCCGTGGGCCCGCGGGCCGCGCACCCTGGGAAGCCGGGCCGGGAGCGGGCAGAGTCTGCGCCCGCCGCTCGGGACGAGGAGGAGTCGGACGTTGGCAGCCGCCGCCGCCGCCCGCGCCCGCCAGGGTAGGTGAGGGCTGGGGCGGGTGTCCGCCGGCCCCCGGCGGGTCGGGGAGAGGAGAAGCGAAACTTTCCGGCTCTTCTCCGCGCGGGAGCCCGGGCCGTCCGCGGCGCCGGGAGGTGTCGTCGTCGTCGTCGCGGGCGGGCGGGCGGGCGGCGGCGGCCGACGCCATGTTGGGGTCGGGGAGCAACGGGGCGCTCCCGGGCCGCTCCCCTCGCGCCGGGGCGGTCCCGCGGCGCCCAGGCCGGCCGCCGCCGGGCTCCGGGCTCCGGGCCGCCCGGGGGTCCGCGCGGGGCGGGCCGGTCTGGGGGTCCGCGCGGGGCGGGGGCCCCGAGGCCGGGCTTAGAAGTTGCGGGGCGCGAGGACGCGGGGTCCCCGGCGTGGCCTCGGCGGCGTCCGGGCGCCCCGACACCTTCGCGTCCAAAAGTTGGCGGGGCCGGGCGGCGGGGCCGCTGGGACTGGGGCCGCGTATTTGAAAGTGACGCGGGGGCCGAAAATGGCAGGATGGGCTCTGACGGGAGCGACGGCTCTTCCGCACGGCGTAGCGGGGATCGGAAAGTTGGGGGGCCCTTACTTCCATGTCAGGCCCCCCTGAAACCCGCCGGAGGCCGGCCGCCCGGGGGCGGGGACCGGAGAGGGCCACGCGTGTGCGCCGGGGAGGAGTGGGACACGCTCCGATTCGTCCCTTTTCCTCGGTCCTGTCCGGGGTCACAGGGCGGGGAAGCTGGAAATAGATGCCCAGCGGCTGTGTTTCAGTGCCGGCTGCCGAGGCTCCCGGGGAAGAGTTCGGGAGAGCCGGGAGGCGCGTGTGGCTCCCGAAGGCGCGGTGACCCTGACCTTGCCCGGTGCCTGTCCCCTTGGGTTCCTCCAGGGCGCAGCCTGGCCGGGCTGCGGGCACTGACCTTTGCCCGGACAGGGTCCTTAAGGGTAATTCGGGATTAATAGAAGGCTTCTATTTTTTTTTTTTTTTTTAATCTCTTGGGATCCTGACCGCAGCACTCTTAAGGTGGATGGTGTTAAGTTACTTATTTGGAAATTAAAACCGGCGTCCTCCTGACCCAGGCATCCAAACAGATGCATTTTCCTTGAATAAGCCAGGAAAGGGGTAGTAAGCATTGCTCTCTTCGAATGCAGGCGTTTTAGCTTTTTAAAGTTAAACGAACAGGACGCTTCACGACCTGTAATGAGGGCAAACCCCGAAACCTGCCTGGGAAGAAAGTGTCTTTTTAATCGATGGGTGAATGGGCATATAAGATCTGAGCATATAAGCTTATGCTCAGATCTGATCGCTGATTTCCTTATTTCTTTAAAAAAAAAACACGGCCTTTTTGTTTTGCTTCGCTGTCAAGTAAATGCCTTTGCACATATTTGTCTTTCTGGATGAAGAATTATCTAGAAGTGAGGTGATTTAGCTGAACTTTACAAATCTAGTAGCCAAACTGGTTTCTAGCTCAGGGCTTAAGGCTCCGAAGCCTTCTCGTTTTTCCTGTGGTATGATTTTGTAGAATGCACCTCATTCCTGTGGGACAGTCTGTCCAACTTGTGTGTCTCGCTGCTCTTTCTGATTTTAGTTTAGTTTCTCAGTTTAAGTACTTCTTTTCTAAAGAGCTGATTTACAAGGGTTGTACTGAAAAATTTCCTCTTAAAAATACTCACTTAAGCCTAGATGGTCTTTAAGCCTTTCCTTCCCTGTTCTATGGAACCGCAACCCCTTTCTCTCCCCAGGAATAATTCCCTATCACATGACATCCAGTAAATATTACACTGATCTGTCAGGGCACACCTCCTAGCAGCAGGCTTTGCCAGTCTGATTTGCCTCTCCAGCCCCAGTGTGCAGAGAACATAGCACATGCTCAGGAAAGGTTTGAGTAGATGGGTATACACAGGCTCCTTATAAATATACTGCATGAATTTATTTCAATTTTAACGGTCATAGTAGCTAAGTATTCCCTGATTCCTTTTTTTTTTTTTTTTTTTTGAGAATTTGTCTTGGTAACTCAAATTTTGGCCTGGGGACACAGAACTTGAATGTTTATGAAATTGCCAAGTAGATGATGGAGTGAAATGTAAACAAAAGGATAATAATCAGAATTTTAAAGTACAGTTGGATTTATTTGCAGTGGATGGAAATAGAATTAATGTCTAAACATTTTGTGTTATGCTTATACATTTAAGCTCTTTGATAGAGTAGACCTCATTTTTTCTACCAGTGATTGTTTTGTCAGAATTGTCTTAGGATTTTGCCTTGCTTAATGGAAAGCATATAAGAAATGCTTTCCTATTGATAAGTTTATCTTTGACAGTCAGCTTTGCACACCCGCTGTGTGTTTAATAGCAGTGTGCAAGTTGGCTTAACTGAGTAAAATGTGCTCCATAGATGTGCTTGCAGAGTGCTGTTTTATAAGTTGCAAGACCCCTGCAGGTTGAAGGTATTCTGTAATTCTGTAATGAAATTGCTGTAGAAATTTGAGGTTAATTCCGTGCCCTACCCATGATAACTTTCCAGTGAAGCCATAAGCCTCAAACTGGTGTTCTCAATTTGGCAGGTCCTGGGAAGATAATCGAAGACATTTGGGTGTAGAGTGCTAGGGGAAGCAAGCTGCATGTAGAGTGGATTGGAACAAAAAAGCAGACCTGAATTCTATCGCTGCACTTGGCTAGCTTGTGGCCCATGAACAAGTCCCTTCGCTTCTCTGAGCTTTAGTGGGCTCCTTTGTGAAGTGCACACAGAAATATTCGCCTCACAGTTGTGAGGATTTACTAAGGTATTTGTGGAAGTGCCTGGTATATGATATTTAATAAGTTATATTAACAGATTAACAGAGTGACTGAATTACTATTTTTAAAAAATATATTTTATTGATTTTTTACAGATAGGAAGGAAGAGGGATATAGAGTTAAAAACATCGATGAGAGAGAAACATTGATCAGCTGCCTCCTGCACACCCTCTACTGGGGATGTGCCCACAACCAAGGCACATGCCCTTGACTGGAATCCAACCTGGGACCCTTCAGTCTGCTGACCGACGCTCTATCCATTGAGCCAAACCGGTTAGGGCAGTGACTGAATTATTTAGAAGCGTAGATTTTAATTTTAAAAGGGAGGTAACCTTTGGAGATACTTACTTCAGTTCTCAAAATTGGCTGCACATTAAAATTCCCTGAGTAGCTTCTTAACAATATTTATGCCTGAACTCTACCCTAGAATAAATAAATCAGAATTACTGGGTTTGGGTAAGAAGTAGTTTTGCCTTTTTTATTTTTATTTTTTTAACCCATGATTTTTAAAAATTGGGGTTGAGGACCATTGATTTAATTCAATCTCCTAGCTCCTTATTTTCTTCATTTTGTGGTACAATAAAGTGCAGAGAGGTTAAGTGGCAGGCCGATTCTTTTCATTCAGCTGGAAAAGATGTATTTGTAGTGGAGGGAAGTGAAGAGCATACATGTTAAAGTAGCAGTTACATGTATTTCAGACCTGCACTTGCCATCACCCTCTGCATGGGTGATGGTGTTATTGAACCGTGTCACCGTTCAAAACTACCTCTAGTCTTAAGCTCTGTGGCTGGAGATGGTGATTCAAGGCCTTTCTACATCGCACTTGGTGACCAAGCTTTCTGTCTCCATTGTCACCTCCAGTCCCTCCCAGGTGGTTGGTTTTCTTCCTTCTTTGCAATCCTGAGCTCTCTATTAATAGTTTACATCCTGTGCGCTTACTAGCACTGTGGAGTTCTCCTCTCCTTGATCTGCTGTTTATAACTGGTCACTTCTCAACTCATAAATGTCACCACTTACTTTTCTACTTCTGTCCCTGCCTAGCACCCCTGAAAAAGTCACAGCTGTGGTGATTGTTAAATACTTGTTTTCTAGATGAAAATACATAATTTTAACTTATTTCTTCAATTACCATGAAGAGGCAACCTTCCCCCCCCAGTAATTTTCATTTGTTCTTTTGAAATTGCCATTTGTATCTTATTCATTTTTCTTTTGGGATATTTTCCTTTTTCCTTATTGATTTATAGGAACCCTTTATATATTTAAAATGTTGACCTTTTGTCATATGTTGCAAATTTTTTTAATTAAAAAAATCTTTATTGTTGAAAGTATTACATGTCTCCCTTTTTCCTCCAGTGAACCCCTCTAGCCTGCCCCAGCCTCCACCCAGGGCCTTCACCACCTTATTGTCTGTGTCCATGGATTATGTATGTATGCATGCATGTTCTTTGGTTGATCTCTTCCCTCCCAGCCATCTCCTCTGCCTTCCCTCTGAGATTTAGCAGTCTGTTCCATGCTTCTATGTCTCTGGATCTATTTTGTTCACTAGATTTCACGTTTGAGTGAGATCATATGATACTTGTCTTTCACTGGCTTATTTCGCTTAGCATAATACTCTCCAGGTCCCTCCATGCTGTCTCAAAGTGTACGATGATCCTTCTTTTTTTACTGCTGCATAGTACTCCATGGTATTAATGTACCACAGCTTTTTTATCCACTCATCTCCTGATGGGTACTTGGTCTGTTTCCAGATCTTAGCTATTATAAATTGCACTGCTATGGACGTAGGGATGCATATATTATTTCTAATTGGTGTTTTGGGTTTCTTAGGATATAGTCTTAGAAGTGGGGTCACTGGGTCAAATGCAGGTCCATATTTAATTTTTGAGGAAACTCCAAACTATTTCCCATAATGGCTGTACCACTCTGCATCGCACCAAGTGTTCTAAGATTCCCTTTTCTCCACATCCTCGCCAGCACTTGTCATTTGTTCATTTGTTGATGGCAGCCATTCTGACAGGTGTAAGGTGATATCTCATTGTCGGTTTAATGTGCATCTCTCTGATGATTAGTAACTTTGGGCATTTTTTCATGTCTCTTGGCCTTCTGTATGTCCTTTTTGGAGAAGTATCTGTTTAGATCCTTCTCATTTTTTAATTGAATTATCTGTCTTCCTTTTGTTAAGTTGTATGAGTTCCTTATATATTTTGCATATTAACCCTTTATCAGGTGTATCATAGCCAAATACGTTCTCCCATACAGTGGGCTTCCTTTTCATTTTGTTGATGGTTTCTTTTGATGTGCAGAAGCTTATTATTTTAATATAGTTCCATTTATTTACTTTCTCCTTAGTTTCTTTTGCCCTAGGATAAATGTCCACAAAAATATTGCTACGACAGATGTCTGAGATTTTGCTGCCTATGGTTCCTTCTAGGATTTTTATGGTTTTACATCTTACATTTAAGTCTACCCACTTTGAGTTTATTCTTGTGCATGGTTTAAGTTGGTCTAGTTTCATTGTTTTGCATGATATCTGTCCAGTTTTCCCAACACCGTTTATTGAAGAGACTGTCTTTTTTGTAAGCTCTTGCTTCCTTTGTCAAATACTAATTGAGCATAATGCTTTGGGTTGATTTCTGGGGCCTCTCTTCTGTTCCATTGATCTATATGCCTGCAGATGTTTTTCTTTAATGTTTTCTCCCCATAGTGTTGAAGTTTTAAATTTTTATGTGGTAAAATGTTTTCTTTTATGATATTTGACTTTTTCACATTATATTTATCCATTCCTTTCTGTGGCTAGAAATTTGGGTTCTGTTTTTCCCTTTTAGAGTTAATGCCAAAGGGAAAACTTTTATATGTAGTATTCTCCCTTTCCTCCCACCCCCACGGTAGTTTATTTCTCAGTATAAATTTCTGTGGTTAAAAATTAAAAGGTCGCCGGGACCGGTGTGGCTCAGTAGATAGAGTGTCGGCCTGCGGACTGAAAGGTCCCGGGTTCGATTCCGGGCAAGGGCATGTACCTTGGTTGTGGGCACATCCCCAATAGGGGGTATGCAAGAGGCAGCTGATCGATGATTCTCTCTCATCGATGTTTCTAACTCTCTATCCCTCTCTCTTCCTCTCTGTGAAAAATCAATAAAATATATATATAAAAAAAAGGTATGGTTGTTTAAAAAAAAATTTAAAAGGTCAAAGGGTACTGCTTTCTGAAATATTTTATAATATATTACCATTACTTTGTGGTTTTTCCATGTGTTTCACTGCTTATTGTGACCTTTTGGCACAATAAGGTTATTTAGTCTCTGAGACTTGTGAAACATGTGAAAGCATGTTGAAGGTGTTTTGTACTTGGGGGAGATAAGAGATCAACCAAAGGACTTGTATGCATGCATATAAGTATAACCAATGGACACAAAACTCTGGGGAGGGAGGGCATGTATGGGAGTGGGGGGGGCAATGGTAAGATATGTACACATATAATAATTTAATTAATTAATTAATTAAAAACAAAGTGTTTTGTACTGCTCTGTTGTCTCCCCTTCTCTCTTATCTTCTCTCCTTTCTAAACAAGGTGTCTCCCAAAGTTTAGTTCTTTTTTCTTTTTTTTATTTATTTAATATATTTTATTGATTTTGTACAGAGAGGAAGGGAGAGAGATAGGGAGTTAGAAACATCGATGAGAGAGAGTCATCAATCAGCTGCCTCTTGCACACCCCCTACTGGGGATATGCCCGCAACCAAGGTACATGCCCTTGACCGGAATCGAACCCGGTGCCCTTCAGTCCCCAAGCCGACGCTCTATCCATTGAGCCAAACTGGTCTTGGCCAAAGTTTAGTTCTTGTTCCTCTTCTCTCCTCCATGGCATTACCCAGCTGAGTGAATGACTACTGAATCTCTGTCCCGGAGCTCCCTGCTCATCCTGGTATTTCTACTTGACTGGCAGGCGTTTGTCTTGTGGATACCCTGAAAGTACTTCAAGATAAAGGTGTCCCAGACTGATTTCTTCTCCCTCTTGGAATAAAACTAGCATCTGACCAATCAATGGCTTATGCTTAAATCTTTGAAGACATTTTACTCACTTTTCATCCACATATTCAGTTGGTTCATAAATCATAAATGCTATACCTCAGTAATCTCTTACATCCTCCTCCTCCCCCGGGTTTTTTTTTTGTTGTTTTTTTTGTTGTTTTTTTTTAATAGAGAAGAAGAGGAAAAGAGAAACATCAGTAATGAGAGAAAATCATTGATTGGCTGCCTCCTGCATGGCCCCCTACTGGGAATTGAACCCACCATCCAAGCATGTGCTCTTGACTGGAATCGAACCTGGGCCCTTCAGTCCATGGGCTGATGCTCTATCCACTGAGCCAAACAGCTCGGCTACATCTTCCCCTGTTTATTTCTGCTGCCAATTATTGGGGCTCAGGCTTTCATTACCTTTCACTTACTGTTGTAATACCTTGTTTTCCCCTTCAGTTTTGCTTAATAGTCACTCCAGTTTGTCCTGTGTACCGCTTCTATGTACTGATTTAATACTTTCCTATTTAAAAACTTGTTTTCTGCCTGAAGCTTCCTTTCCTTTGTAGTTTGGCTTTTCCCCATCTTACCAGATTTTTATTCTAATGCTGTATTTTCATCTGATCCTGGGCTCAACTGTGCCCTCTTTGGAGAATATATTTACATATCATCATCCCCTACCAACTACTTTTGCTTTAAGGATCATCTTGAATTTCTAGTAATTTAAGAGTTCTTCCTAAATTCTCCCCCAATCAAACTTACCTCCCAGCTAACCCTTTTGGCCCTAGGCTTCATCACTTTTTCTTTTCTTTTTTTTTAATTAAAATTAATGGTTTTGGTTTGTTTCTCTTCTACTCCTTTAGACTTTTGAATTTACACATTTGAGTTCATTATATTCCTCTGTCCATAGCACACTACATGGATACTAAAGCCCCTTTCTTATTTTGTTTTCTTCCTTCCTTAGCAACCAATTACTTCGATAATCCTCTTTTCCTACAGAAAGACACAAATGTATAAAACATGAATTATATGTACTTGTTTATATAAACTTGGGGACATAGCTATCTTTCTCCATCACAAAGATTATTAGTTTTGAGTGCTTCTATCTTTAAATACTACTTTGTTAAGAGTAAGTGGCCAATAAATGTTTTCTCTTTGAAACTCAGAATATTATGACCGGTTTTACTAGCTTTAATATTGCATAGACTAAACACCTGGGGTTTAATTTCAGCTTTATTCTTTTACATTTAGTTAGGGCAATTCTGAATTTAACATATTCTCCTGTTGCAAGCTTCAGACTCTCATCAACTTACTCCTTTACTTTTGTAGTAAATTTTTCTTTTTTTAAATACATTTTATTGATTTTGTACAGAGAGGAAGGGAGAGAGATAGATAGCTAGAAACATCGATGAGAGAGAGTCATCCATCAGCTGCCTCTTGCACACACGCTACTGGGGATGTGCCCGCAACCAAGGTACATGCCCTTGACCGGAATCGAACCCGGGTCCTTTCAGTCCCCAAGCCAACTCTCTATCCATTGAGCCAAACCGGTTTCGGCTGTAGGAAATTTTTCAATTGGATTCTGCTTTCAGACTTACTCTTCTCAGTTAATCTTTCATTAGAAAAATCCAGTTCAAATCAGGCCACTCCTTCCAAAAGCTTCAGAAAGAACTCTCAGGAACCAACCAGATCGCTTGTCTTAATTGTTCTCTCCAGTTTTTCTACTAAATAATTCCTCTGAGCCGCCACTACAGTTGTATATGGGACCTTTTTCTTAAAAACAATACATTTTACTTGCAGAGCTTTTATGCCTTTACTTACCATTTTGAAGTTCCAGTTATTGTCACAACCTTTCTCAAGTATTCAAATGCTACATTTTCCAAGCCAAATGCTACATTTTCTTTCCTTTTTAGCTTGCTCACCACTTTGTTAATATGTTTATTATTGTACTACCTCGTGCTTTATATTAAAAGCCTTGCGGTATATGTTTTAATGCCTGGTTCATTTTTTTTTTCTTTCTAGCATAAAGCCTTAAAAATGTAGTGAGCAGCCTTAGCTAGTTTTTGAGTGTCAGCCTGTGGACTCAAGGGTCCCAGATTCAATTCTGGTTAAGGGCATGTACATTGGTTGCGGGCACATCCTCAGTAGGGGGTGTTCAGGAGGCAACTGATTAATGTTTCTCATCGATGTTTCTAATTCTCTCTCCCTCTCCCTTCCTCTCTGTAAAAAATAAATAAAAAATATATTTAAAAAAAAAATGTAGTGAGCAGATTGTAACTGCTTTGAAAATATACCAAAGAAAATTTGTTAGGGCTTTGATGGGATAACCAGTTCCATAGTAGTATTTTAGTTGAGTTTTGCCAGCTTTATTTTTCAAATATTATACAATGGTGTTTTTTTTATAATATATTTTATTGATTTTGTACAGAGAGGAAGGGAGAGAGATAGAGAGTTAGAAACATCGATGAGAGATAGACATCGATCAGCTGCCTCTTGCACACCCCCTACTGGGGATATGCCCGCAACCAAGGTACATGCCCTTGACTGGAATCGAACCCGGGACCTTTCGGTCCCCAAGCCGACGCTCTATCCATTGAGCCAAACTGGTTTCGGCTACAATGGTTTTTAATAGCTGTCAGCACTGTACAGCTGCCCCTGTATAAGTACTTTTTGAAATGATGCAGCTTTTTATCTGAATTTTGTTGATGATGAAAACATGCACACTTTATTTGCTAGCTAAACAGCTGTGCTTTTTGGCGAGAGAAGAAGAAATCATTTCTATATATTATCATGAGATTGAGACTTTCTTAAAACAAGATCCGTTGTGCTCAATACTTGGAATTCATAATTAGATACTATACAGTAGTTAAATGGGCCAGAACATTTGCTCAAAAATTTAAAATCTGTGGGTCTAGTGAAGCAATTGATGTTTGGGGAGAGGTTCCTGTTTTCTGTGAAGATTAGTATAGATGTAAAAAAAAAAAAAAAAAAAAAAAAAAAAAAAAAAAAAAAAAGTCTAATTTCTGTCCATCTCCAGGCAGAGAAGCTGCTGCCACTTTAACACCTGGCATCTTCAGCTCAGGGCACCTGTTGGCAGGTACACACAAATATTTCTGTAGGTGCTGTTGGGGATGCACAGTTGTAGGAAATAATCTTGTTTTCAGGAACCTTCAGAACCTTGGGAATAAAGAGATACACAAGTCTTTACAAAAGAGTAGGATGTAAATGCCATAAAGTGTACAGGTAAAATGGTATGAGGAGTTAACTTTGAAACTGTATTTGGCTGTGAGGCTACTGAGCTGACTGCATCTTGAAGGACTTGTAAGATTTCAGAATAGCAGGGAGGGAGGACATATTAACCCAGAGGTAGGAGAGGAAGCCTGGAGCATATTCTGGGGGAATAGCTGGTAGTCTGGTTCGACTGTAACAGAGAACATACGGAAAGAGGTATACTGGAATCGAGACTGGGACAGGCTGGGCCTTAACTGTGAAGGGCATGGAATACCAGGTTCAAGATTGGGATTTAGTTTGATTGGCCAGGGAACCTTTGGTTTTCCAATAGTTACCTGATCATAGTTGTAGTTAAAAAATATTGATTTTGCCTTGTGTGATATGGTTTCAGTGCTAAAGACTAAAGAGAGGACTTGCTTAAAACTTGAGGTCCATATTCTTAACCTTTCGAAAGAGACCATTTGTAACTCTTAATGTGGCTGTTCTGATTTTCCAAAATAATTTTCTAAATTCCTCAACTATGACTTAGTTGTTGTTATACACCATGGTGAGTTTCTCTATCAAGCCAAACCTTTTTGAAACTGCCTGTACTGACACCCTAAATTAGTCATAGCTTTACTTTTCACTTCCGTATTTGAAGAATCATTTTGAGCTACTTTATAAGTATTTCCATATGTTTTAAAATTTTTCTCTTATCAGTAGCTTTCCCCAAGTACATAATAAAAGCCCACATGAATGAACTATTCATAGAATATTTATTTCTGAAAATAGCAAAATATAATGGAAAGAACATGCATTCTTACGAAAACTAGTTGTGAAATCATGGATAAAATAGCCCATGACTCAGCTTAATTTTTGTGAAATGGATCATTTAAAAAAATTGAAATTATTGCCCAGCTGGTGTGCCTCAGTGGTTGAGTGTTGACCCGAGAACCAAAAGGTCACTGGTTCTATTCCCAGTCAGGCCACATGCCCAGCAGGGTGTGTGTAGGAGGCAGCCGATCGATCGATGTTTCTATCTTATCTCCTTCCCTACCTCTCTCTAAAATGAATAAAAACATTAAAAAAAAAACACACACACAAAAAACTGTCTTGTTCTTTGCATATGTTAGGCATTCAGAATAATTGTTCATTTTAACTTAGATGCATTAGGAGAGGGTGTAGTTTGCTCTAATACACATTTTACTCAGGGAGGATGTAGCTCAGGTAATTTGTTTTTACCTCTTCTTTGCTTTCCTGTTTGTTTTACATTTTCTATAAAGTCCTAATTTAGCAGCAACACAGATTTTAAAATCCTGATTCTTATTAAGATAGTCAAAACTTATTAAGATAGTAAAAATTAATTCATAGTAAAGTAAGGGTTGCTGTTGCTTGTACTGCAGCCACAGCCTTCCTCTCCTCCTCCCCGATCTCTTCCTTCATTTGTCATTTATGTGAAATCTCTTATTCAGTGCCTGAGCTAAGATTAGAATCCAGGTCTTTTGGTTCATAGGTCATTGGGCTTTTGTATTATAACTAACAGTTAAATACTGAAGCTCACTGATACCAGATATCATGGGTACATGTAAGAAAATAATTAGGCCGGGACCGGTTTGGCTCAGTGGATAGAGCATCGGCTTGGGGACTGAAGGGTCCCGGGTTCGATTCCGGTCAAGGGCATGTACCTTGGTTGCGGGCATATCCCCAGTGGGAGGTGTGCAAGAGGCAGCTGATCGATGACTTTCTCTCATCAATGTTTCTAACTCTGTCTCTCTCCCTTCCTCTCTGTATAAAATCAATAAAATATATTAAAAAAGAAAGAAAATAATTAGATGATTTTTTGTTCTAACTCACTTTTAAGGGTGAGGTAAGTAGTACAGTATTGATTTTCTGTAAGAAGAACTGGGCCATAGTATTTTGTGACAGTTGGGATCCCTTCTCAATTGTAAATAGTATTCTTTTTCTTTTTTTAAAGTTTTTTAACTTTTCTAGTATTACATTTTTATCAAGTGGTAGACACTCCACTGAAGAACACAAGATGTTACCGGAAGATTAGGGTGGAAGTTGGACAATTTAAATGCAATTCTTGTCTACATTTGTAAAAGAGATAACTTTAAACTTTGAATTAAGTTTTAAAAATTGGCATATAAAGCTGGCTTTCAAGAATAGCAAAAGCTGTTTTGACATATCATTGTTAGTCTTTTTGCTTGTTTGGTTTAAGCTTTCACTTAATGTATTTGGAAATTTAGATTTCTTCATTTTTCATTTTCTATCTGAGATCAAAAATATATTTTAAAAGATAAAAATAAGGAAGAAATAACTTTTTACTCTTTGAGACAGCATGGAGGGACCTGGAGAGTATTATGCTAACAGAAATAAGGCAGTTAGAGAAAGACAACACATGATATCATTTATAAGGGGAATCTAAAGAACAAAAAAAAAATTGATGAAGAAAATAGGGTCATAGATATGGATGCATGGGAACAGAATAACAGACTTAAGTGAAATGGGAGGATGGGCGGAGGGGACAGGAAGAGATTAACCAAAGAACATATAGCATATGCATATATATGTATTGACATGGACACAGACAATAACATGGGGAAGTCTTGGGGTGGGTTGAGTTTGGGGGGGGCAAAAAGGGAGAAAATGATAGACATCTATAATGTCAACAATAACAGTGGAAAACCACAATACATACAAAAACAGCATTCATTGTTCATGTAGAAAATTTAGAAAATATAATACAATTATAAAATAGAAAACAAAATAAAAATTATCCATAGTCCCATTTAAAAAAAATATTATCTCAAAGACAAAATGGGATGGATATACAGTCATTGTGCTGATTGGTAAATTGGTGTTACCTTTCAGAATGGAAATTTTGTAAAAGTTAGCATAATTTTACTTCTTGGAATCAGTCCTAAAGATTTCATCTCTCCCAATGGGTGGGGAAGCTTTCTTCCTATGTTTACTAGTATTATTCCTCAGAAAAGCAGGCTGCTCCTGTTGGGCCATATTTTGTAGTTTTCTACTACTACTTTCTTGTCCCTCAGTGGGTAAGATATGCAAAGAACTTAAATCCTTGGGTAGGCCTGATCATTCTAACACTCAGAAAAGTCGTTAAGAGTTATTGCTTGGGGCACCTCAGTGTTGTGGTGGTAAATTTGGATTTCAGAAGACTAGTTTTAGGGATCATTTCTATAGTTTGTTACTAGAGAAGTTTCTCTGACTTATAGAGCACCTAAGCCAGCAGTGGGGTATCCCTCTCATAGTCTGGGACCCCTCACTCCTTCCGCCTGCCTTCTTGCTGCTCCTTAGCACTGCCCTCTCCAGCCATGGGCCCAGCTCCTGGCTGAGCAACACTCCCCTGAAGGAGCACACTGACCACCAGGGGCAGCTCCTGCATTGAGTGCCCGCCTCCTGGTGGTCAGTGCATGTCATAGCAACCGGTCCTTCCACCGTTTGGTCGATTTGCATATTAGACTTTTATTATATAGGATAGGATGGTTTTCTAATTTTATTTTCTATATGGATGATAACATTTAAAGATGCCTGTGATTATGCATTTATACCATATTTCATTGAGTCTAAAGATGAACATTGTTTTACTAGAGTTTATGTCTGAAATTAGGATGTCATATAATCAAGGGTATGCCATGATTAAATTGGCAGCATTTTTTCTGCCTTGGTGCCACATAAAATGAGGGTGTATTAAAATCTATAACATCTTAGGTTTGATGTGTATTTTAAATAAAAATGAGATCATGATCTTCAGTTCTTTCCCCACCTAAATATCTTGAGCATTTATTTCCCACCTCACTATATTTAGATCTCATTCTAAACATATATTTAGCATATTATATGGGTGTATCATAAATCGTTCAACTAATTCCTCTTGATGGACATTTACATTTGGAGCTTTTCCAGTTTTTGGTAAAACAGTACTGTGTTGAATATGCTTGTCTGTCTATATCTTTATACATTTGAGTGAAATTTCTTTTGATTGAATTCCTAGATCAGTGGGTACACATATGTATTTTTTTAGTGTATGAGGATATATGTTTCCCTACCCCCTTGGTAGTTTTGTGTCTTTGGAAAATTTAAATTTTTTTGTTAATCCAGTAAGTGCAACAATATCCTGTTTTAATATAATTTCTTTAATTATGAGTGAGATTGAGCTTTTTATGTTTATTAGCTGTTTTTATTTCCTCTTCTGTGTGCACTTGTGAATAGGATAGTAGACCTTTAATTGGCTGGCAGATTTGTCTTAATTAGAAAGAGGGAGCCATCACAGTTTGGAGTCATGCATTATCATATTAATTTTTAGGAATCACTTTCAGGGCACAACCCATCCTTGATGGGGCAGGCAAGAAAACTTTATAAGGACCTAAGATTGGGGGTAAGACAGAATTCAGGAATAATCAGAATTATTTCCTTAATAATGGAGTCCAGCAAGGGTTACAGCATCATCCGTGTGTGAGCTGAATACTGGAACTTAGACTATACTGTTAGTCTTTACACTATAAATCCTCCTTTTCTCTCCAAATCTTTACACTTTAAACCCTCCTCTCTTTAAAAAAAAAAAAATAAATATTTTTTAAATTGATTTTTAGAGAGAAAGGGAGAGGGAGAGATAGAAACATCAGTGATGAGAGAGAATCACTGATCGGCTGCTTCCTGCACACCCCCAACTGGGAATCGAGCCCGAAACCCAGGTATGTGCCCTTCACCAGAATCGAACCCAGGACCCTTCATTTCAGAGCCAAACCGGCCAGGGCCTCCTTTTGTCTTTAATATGAGTTGATTGTAGTGTAGTGTATTAGATTAGTAGCTGTGAAATACAGCACAACTCTGGGACTTGAGTGAAGTCAACATGGGATCTAGAGATTAAATCTATGATTAAGTTTAGATTAATACAGGTTTCTGTGTGTGTGTGTGTGTGTGTGTGTGTGTGTGTGTTGCATATTTCCAAAATGTTCCTGTTAACATTTTTGAGCATCTTTGCTATCAGAGTCTGTCAGTTTCAAAGATAGATATCAGGTGGTTTTTGCCTTTAGGTTCCGCTGTATTCTGTGCAATAGACAGCTAGAAGGTACATAGAACATGAAGAGCACTGAGGAAGGTGCTTAGTCTAACAGACTTTAAGGAAGGGCTTCTAGATTAGATATGATAAGATCAACTGATTATTGAAGGATTACTAAGAGTTAGCTGGGGTAGTAAGTAGTAAAAGATAAAGCTATGTGAGAGAAAACGTGCTTGCATGAAATGGACTTATGGGTGGGGTATTCTTGGAACAGGAAGTTAGAGGTGAAAATGACTGATGAGTCAGGAGAAATAAGCTAGACCAGATAATGGAGGGCCTTAATTGTCATGCTAAAGAGTCTACTTTTGTAGGTTAAGGGGAGTAATTTTGAGTAATAGCTTGGCCAAATTTGCATTTGAGAGATACTTGCCTGAAAATTGATTTAGGGGCTAGACCAAAGGCATGGAGACACTAGGAAATAGTTCTAGTAATCCATGTGAAAGTTAGCTCAGTGGTCATAGCTCAACTATAATTAAGGTTTTAGCTCAATGATAATTTCTTACTAGAAAAATCAGTCATTTTTCTTAGTTTTTATAATATTTGACTTCCTTGTTCAAAATCCCTATGAGATTAAATTTCATGAAACTTTAGTATTTTGCAAAGTTTACTTATAGTCCTTGTCCAATTGTTGTTCCTTTACTTTTGGATTGTTGTCCGATTGTTGTTCATAGAGCACCATACTGCCTAGCTGGTATGGTGTTTTATGGAGATAGTTAAGTGTTTTTGATGATTCTAAAAATTGAGATATTAGCCCTTTTTGTATGCTTAGTGGTTGTCTTAGAGGGAAATAATTTTGGAGCATTTTGCCTTTCAGGTGAAAGTAATGATTTGTTAGACTAACTTTAGGTTATATAATTTCTTAAATGAATTTATAACTTGTATGCTAATTTCTTTTTCTTTTTTTTCTTTTTTAAAGGCTATTAGCAAAAGATGGTGGATCGTTTGGCAAACAGTGAAGCAAATACTAGGCGTATAAATATAGTAGAAAACTGTTTTGGAGCAGCTGGTCAACCCTTAACTATCCCCGGACGGGTTCTTATTGGAGAAGGAGTATTGACTAAGTTGTGCAGGAAAAAGCCCAAAGCCAGGCAGTTTTTCTTATTTAATGACATTCTTGTATATGGCAATATTGTCATCCAGAAGAAAAAATACAACAAGCAACATATTATTCCTCTGGAAAACGTCACTATTGATTCCATCAAAGATGAGGGAGACTTGAGGAATGGATGGCTTATCAAGACGCCAACTAAATCATTTGCAGTTTATGCTGCCACTGCCACTGAGAAATCGGAATGGATGAATCATATAAACAAGTGTGTTACTGATTTACTCTCCAAAAGTGGGAAGACACCCAGTAACGAACATGCTGCCGTTTGGGTTCCTGACTCTGAGGCAACTGTATGTATGCGCTGTCAGAAAGCCAAATTCACCCCTGTCAACCGCCGGCACCACTGCCGGAAGTGCGGTTTTGTTGTCTGCGGACCCTGCTCTGAAAAGAGGTTTCTTCTTCCTAGCCAGTCCTCTAAGCCTGTGCGGATATGTGACTTCTGCTACGACCTGCTTTCTACTGGGGACATGGCCGCATGCCAGCCTACTAGATCAGACTCTTACAGCCAGTCATTAAAGTCTCCTCTAAATGACGTATCTGATGATGATGACGACGATGACAGCAGTGACTAAAGACATAATTTGAAATATTTAATTGGGTGTGACTGAGAAATCAGCTTTGGGGAGAATGTAAAATTCTGAGCGCGCGCTCTCAATTTTGCTCCAGCCATGCATTTGCCTGAGAAACTTTTAACCCATGTGCCTCAATATATTCTATAGGAAATAGGTCCTGTTGTCATTACCCCAATCCCACCACTGCCACACTCCCCCACAGCCCAGCCCCCCACTCTCCTGCAGGGATAGCCTATTGCAAATACAGCAGGTAAAGTTTTGGCTTCTTGTTAATTTTAGATTATTTTCTTGGAAGATTGGGAAAAGGTGTTTATATAACAGATCATGTACTACAGTGTTTATTCTATGTTCTGTTGTGTGGAAAAACTAAAAGCAAAGAATGATGGAAAAAGGAATATAATGTGGTTGGTTAGTAATATAAGCTTTTTTTCTAACCATTCTATCTAATGGTTAAGACACCAGTCACAAAAGTACATGATTTAGAAATACTTTGGCTTTTTTATATACCAAGTGGTGCCTTATCATAGTAGCACTGTTACGTGAAATAAACCCCTACTTTCCTCACTTTTTAGTTTGTCTTAAAAATACACTGGTGCTCTTTGAATTGATAAAATGAGTGCTTATGAATGGGTATAATTAGAAAATACTTGTCATCTGATAGTTACAAATAACTCAATTTAGAGAATTTAGAGGTTCTTCATTCTATATGAATAAGTATTTTCCCATAAAATAGTTATGATTATGTTTTTGTTTTATAGGTACCAAATTATAATTGTCAATTTAAGTTAATAGGAGGTCTTTTCTAGGAATTTGGTTTGAAATTTATCCAATATAGAATTGTCATATTGCATTACTTTCTGTTTTTAGTAAGACATTTGTAGTTATAAATTCATTTGCTTTAACATCATTTCTAGAATGAAAAACCTTATAAATTCTTGTGATGAATTAAAATCCTGTGATAGAGCACAGATCTACTTAAGCTAAGATTTGGAAGAAATAATATGTAAGAATGGTCAAGACAGACCAGGTTTGAGTAGACTTCTATGGAAGTATTGTCTATTTCAGTGTGAAACTATCTTGAATATACATAGTGTTATATTTTATAAAGTTTTGTAAAGTCCCAAACAATATTTCTATTTTTGTAAGACAATTGTGTGTTTAATCTGTTTCTGAAATCATTTTGCCATGTATGGAGCTAGAATAGCAATTGATTTTCTAAATTGTGAACTTTACCGAGTCAGTCTAGATTGCTTTTGAGAAGTGGTAATTTTTCACTCTGCTTTGAGGCAGCCCTTAGGTTGAAAGTATATTTATCATATAAAACTCGATGCATTTTGCACTTCTTTTGTATGCTGCAAATAACTAGTCTTTCAAATATGAAAAATCAATCTAAAGATAGTTTTAAATCCTAAATTCTTTTGTTTTTAAACCTTTAAATCTGGATATATAGCATATGTTATGAGAGATTTGACTCAGTAACCTCTGTGGAAGATTGGTTTGGTGTGGTTAAGGCACTCATTTTGCTGTTAAATTGTGAAAGCATTGAGATATGTAGATTTCCCTATAGGAAATGTGAAAGAAAGGCACAGTAATTTTGTTTGTTTTAATATCAGATGGACTTTTGTGTCTAAGCAATATATCATATAATCAACATATCTAAAATGGACCATGAAACCCGAGAAGTGCTAATGGAGACTTACTGGAACCTAGGAGCCTAGCAGAGTCAGGAGCCCAGGGGAAGTGTTCTGTGATTACATTTGCATTGTCAGTCTCTTGACTTTCCTTTACAATAAAAAAATACCTTGCAACTTACCTTCTGTTCTGTACATATTGTGACTTGGAGATTTTTCTCCCCTGTCTCACTAATGTAATGGAAATACGAATTTTTTTGCCTTGTTCAACAGCTGAGTGCCTTCGCTGTGCCAGGCATTATTCTAGGCCCTCGGAGTAGAGCAATGAACAAAAATTCCCTCCTTTTCATGTAGTTTACATGCAAATAGAATCCATGTGTTTTCTTCCAGATTTTTTTTTCCCTGTAATTTTTAAAGCTTTTGTAAATATTAAGTTCTATATAATCTTGAAGTGATTTTGATGCCAGTTTTTCACACTGTTTCTCCTGAATGAAATTTACTTGGCCTGTGCAGGGGACACCCAGTACTTGATCCAAATTGTTAACCACTGGTAAAAGGAAGCAAAATTCTGCAAATGCCAAGGACATATAGGACCTTAATTTGGATGAAGAATTCATGAATGAAATTTATTTTTGTGATATAAAAATTAAGTGACCACTATAATTTACAACTCTACATTTGTCTTTGAGCCAATATAGTAAATCATGGTATATTTCAGAAAAATAAAAATATGAAAATAGGAACTTTGATATTCACATGTACAAAAGACATATTGTTAACTAAATGAAAATAATTACATAGAAAAACATGTCATTGAGAAACATGTCATTGAGAAATAGAAAAAGCAGAGCAAACTGGTAGAACAAGAACAGTGAGTTTAAAAGATTTATACTGGTATTGTTTTGAATACCTGGGTTTTTTGAAATCCAGTTTACTTTTATTTTTAATATATTTTATTTATTTTTTCTTTTTTACAGAGAGGAAGGGAGAAGGATAGAAAACTAGAAACATCGATCAGCTGCCTCCTCACACCCCCTACTGGAGATGTGCCCTTGACCAGAATGGAACCCGGGTCCTTTCAGTCCACAGGCTACGCTCTATCCACTGAGCCAAACTTGTTTTGGCGAAATCCAGTTTACTTTTAAATTGATATAATAAATAATATTTTAGGGCATAATGACTCCTAATTTCATAGACTTCTAGCTCTTTTTTTCTTATTTTTATAATTTCTTAATTGATTTCAGAGAGGAAGGGAGAGGGGTTGAAACATGATGAGAGAGAGTCATTGATCAGCTGCCTCCTGCACATCCCACACTGGGTATCGAACCCGTAAACCCAGGGCATGTGCCCTGACGGAATCACACCATGACCTCCTGCTTCATAGATCGACACTCAACCACTGAGCCACACCAGCCGGGCTAGACTTCTTTCTCTGAAAAGCATTTTAGGGGGATGTTTTTATCTAAATCTTGGAGCACAGTAGCTGAAACCTGTGCTAATAAAGGTAAAAGTAATTCTCGTTGCTTTGCATGAATAAATGGATAAAAAGTATGGTTGATGTATAATCATAAGCAAATGACTTCCTGAATTTTATAGTTCGTAATAGGGAATCTTCAATGCTGATGTCATTAAACTTCCAGTGGTATTTTGACATTTTTATATCTAGTAGTTGAAAAATAGCTTCTGTGATTTAGAATATTTAGTTCTAGCTCTTAAGGTCTTAAAAGCAGAAAGAATCAATGACAAAATGTTAAAAGCAGCTTCTGCTTAGTTGCTAAGATGCCAAATTATCTTAACCCCAACCAAAGCAAGTTATAGAGTCTAGGCTGAATGTTATAAATGAATATAATTATTTTTAATGGGAGCCTCCCTTTTATGTAATGCCTGACTAATAGCTCATGGTGTATATGTGTGAATAATTCAGTTAGATTTTCATTTACATTAAAAGCTGTTCTGTGTGTTTTATTTTATTTTATATATTTTATTGATTTTTTACAGAGAGGAAGGGAGAAGAGAGAGATAGAGAGCTAGAAACGTCGATGAGAGAGAGACATCGACCAGCTGCCTCCTACACACCCCACACCAGGGATGTGCCTGCAACCAATGTACATGCCCTTGACCGGAATCGAACCTGGGACCTTTCGGTCCGCAAACCGATGCTCTATCCACTGAGCCAAACCGGTTTCGGCTGTTCTGTGTGTTTTAAGGGCAAGATTTACTTGGACTATTAAAACTGTAAGACGCATCCCTTCTGTCCCTAGCCTTCCACGCCTCAACTCTTTCTGTGTGCTGCCACTGTTCTATAACTGTTTCAACTACACGGTCTGATGCCCGGCTCCTTCACTCCCCTGAGTGAACAAACAGTGTTTTAAGAAGTCCTTTCCACCAGGCAGTGTTTTAGGCCTCTGGATGATGGCCATTATGGCAGCGTCTGGAGTTCCCGCCCTCACGAGGCTCATGCTTTAAGTGTGGGCAACACAAGGCCAGGCAGTGTGAAAGTGCTGAGATGAAAATGAGGTGGGGAGTGGGGGAGAGATTGAAAATGGTGAAGGCAGCTCAGGTTCCATCCCTACTGTGTACATAGTGGGTGCTTCATAATTGCTGGGATGAATGAAAACTAAGCTCAAGATAGAGATTTAGTCTGTTGTCTTACACTGGAATCAGCTGTCAGGTTATCATTCATCCTGAAGGGTGATCGTTTTAAGTGACTGTCCTTAAACTTAGCCTCTGGTCCGAGGTGAAGGGAGGCCCTGCTGAGAAATATTTGACTCAGATTCAAGAACTGTCCCGCTCACTGAATTCAAACGGAACAACAATTTTCAGGGTCAAGTTTGCATGCATCTCTTAATGAACGAATTTGTTAATATGTCCCAATGAGAGAGGGCTGCGGCAGAGAGGTTAATCTTGCTTTGGGATGACAAGGAGAAAAAAGACGGTGATGAGGGGATAAAGTAGGCATGCCAGCAACGGCGCTAATTGGGAAGCTAGCGAAATGTAGCTGGGCCAGGGCTGATGCTCATTGAAAGTCATCCCGTGTCCTCGGCTGTCACCAGATGAGGGGCTTTGAAGTCGGCTGCCCAGTGGCCCTGTTGGGCTTTGAGGGACAGCCGCTAATTAGGATGCTGTGCGTTTAAAGAGTGCAGCTCTCTTCAAGTCTTTGTGAGTTCTCCTTAGAACAACGAACTCGGGAAAGAGTGGGATTTGCTTCCTGACTCTGGAAGGGGGAGAAAACGGCTCCAAGGAGACGGCTTCTCAGCCGCTCTGCCGGCATCCCCCTCACCCCTGCCTTCTCCGCGCCCACCAGTCTCCTCTGCCACTGCCGTCTTAGAGCTGCTTCAGCCGTGCCTGTTTCTCAGGCTCGTTGGGACCTGGTAGGGGCAGGGGGCTGCCTTCTTTAACCTTGTATCCTCAGCGCCTCCCACAGTGCCGGGCATGGGCATGGAACAGGATAAAAGTATTGGAGGATCATCTCTTTGGAGAAAGATACATGTCTTGTGAGTCTGCATACTCGCACTATGTTCTTTGAGCGCTGAACGCCTAAAAGGCGCTTTGCTGCTTGCTGATTTCATTCATCGGGGCAGCGTGCCAGGGAGCGCCGGGCGCCTGTTCCTACTTAACAGGAGGCTGGCTCGCCCTTCCTCGTGCCAAGTGCCAGAAGGCCAGGCGCACGGCAGGGGTTTCCCTTAGAAAAGGCATCAGCCGGGTCTGTTGGAGTGAGGAAGGGGGTGCTGGGCCACCTAGCTCAGAGCTCCTTTATGGAGCTCTTGGGTCCAGCGTTCAGTGGTGGTGTCCAGGATGGGAGCGGGCATGGAGGACAAACATGTGACTAATCCTTGCATTGGGTTTGGCTAGAAAGTGTCAGTGTCCAAACCTGTAGAGAACTGTTATGACTTAGTTGAGCCAAACGGACGACATTTGCCAGGAAGCAAAATCTCAACAGATTGGGAAAATGCTCCAGAGAATGGCAGGGTTGCACCTTAATCTAGACCAGTGGTTGGCGAACCGTGGCTCTTTGGCCCCTTGAGTGTGCCTCAATCAAATTGAGGACGTTCTTTTAGCAAAGGCCAGTTTAGGAGTAGCCTAATTAAGTTAATAACGATGTACCTACCTATATAGTTTAAGTTTAAAAAATGTGGCTCTCAAAAGAAATTTTAGTCGTTGTGCTGTTGATATTTGGCTCTGTTGACTAATGAGTTTCCCGACCACTGTTCTAGACAGTGAACTCGTATAGTATGAGGAGATGACAATGAGGGATTCTGTGGCCTCAGGTTCTGGGGGGAGATTGTGCTCTGAGGGGTCTAGACATTCCAAAGGCTTGTTATCATAGCTGCAAAGACCAGAGAGAAACCCAGTTCAAGTGAAGGTTGACCTTTGTCAAGGAAGACGCTGCCTACCCGCATGACTCACTTTGAGAAGGAAGTGGTAATTTCAGACCATCCTGTGGCGGTCACTTCAGGTCTCCTGGTTTGCAAAGCCACCTCGCAGGCCTCCTGAGCTCGTCAGGATTAGGCCCTTTTTGGTCCACAGAAGAAAGGGTACTTGCTAGAGAGCAGCTTGGAGGTGAGAGTTTTGTTTTTGTTACCACGTGGGAGTCCACGGAGCCCGGTTAAATGCTGCCAGGAAGGAGTCAGTGAGAGGGAGAGGTTGAGATAAAGAATAACTGATGGGTCTTCCATCCACACAGGCAGAGCACACTTCCATCGCACTTGGAGGGAGGAGACGGGCCGTGGTGAGGATGTCGATGGGCTTGCCAGCTCCCTTCCGATGACTTCTCTTTTCTTGTGAAGTTGAGGGCGTGCTATTTGGAAGGGGTAGGGGGTGGGGAGAAGTGGTCGGGCAGGAGTTTTGAGGAATGAAGAAAATGAGTAGGCTGTCATGGAGACTGGCAGGAAACCGGATGGCTGGACTGTCCCGGCGGTCCAGGTGAGGTTATTGGTAAGGCAGTGAAGGATGCGATGGATTTGCTAGGAAAGAAGTCAGAACAGAAGGGGGTTGCTGGAAGGAAACAGGACTTGCAGCACTGAAGGCCTTGTGGAGATTAAGTACAGATGTGGTGACTGTAATTGGAATGAAAAATGATAGCTTGGGATCTAACAAGATGGGATTTAATTTTTCACGGGGAGAGCAATTCCGGGTGCTGACAAGGGCCAGGGGGTGGCCAAGGGGAGGGTGGCTTAAGTGACATTGAGAAGACATTCTTTTGAGATCAAAGAACTAAGATCTAGCTCTAGCCGGTTTGGCTCAGTGGGCACAGCATCAGCCTGCAGACTGAAGGGCCCAGGTTCGATTCCGGCCAAGGTCACATACCGAGGTTGCGGGCTCGATCCCAGTGTGAGGCGTGCAGGAGGCAGCCAGTTAATAATTCTCTCTCATCATTGATGTTCTATCTCTTCCTTTCCCTTCCTCTCTGAAGTCAATAAAAATATATTTTTAAAAGGTTTGGCTTTAATGAACTTTAATTTTTAAAGTATTTTACATTCACAGAAACAAGAAAGCCAGAAGAGTTGGCAGGAGCCCCGTTGCCCCCTCCCCCCCATGCAAACCACCACCACCACCACCACCCCCAGCCGGCCCTGCGGTGGTCCATGTGTTATCAGTGAACCCATGCTTTTTCTTTCTTTCTTTCTTTCTTTTTTTTTATGTAACACCAGCAAGTATCAATTGTTTTTTTGTCTTTTTGGTTTTTTTTTGTGACCCCACGCCACCGCCCACCCTCTTACTCCCCAAGTATCAATTGTTCCTTCTAGTGGCCATCCCTGTGTTCCGGGAGCCGTCCTAAGGGATGCCCGTGCCCTGCTTGTCAGGACAAGGTAGGGGGGGTCACAGCCTTTATCGTCTACTCCGGATGCGGCGCTCCTGGAACTGCCGGACTGGGCAGCTTGGGACAGCCCGTGCGTCCTGCCTGACGGCCCTGCTCCTGCCCCTCCCGCTTCATGGAGTCCTGGAGGCCTCGAATCGCAGAAACACGGCCCGACCGACCGGAACGATGCGGTGGGAGGCAGAGCCAGCGTCAGGGATGCCAGGGTGACGCTGAAGGGCTGTGGGCTGCACATGCCGACAAAGAACTCCACCAGAGGCCACTCAGGCCGTCCCGGTGGGAGGGCGAGTGAGGAGCAGGTCCCCCGCCCTCCTCCTCCTCCTGCACGAGCTGGAGGAACCCTGGTGGGGTGGGCAGCGCCCCAACCTCCAGGGAGCGGCTCCTCCACCCGCCTGGGCCGCCCGCAGGGACAGGCCTGGGGAGCCCAGCGGCGAGACTCCGCAAAGCATTAACTTTCAAAGGAAGCTCTGCCCCAATTAACCAGGGGACTGGGTGCCAACGGGGTGCAGATGTCTCCTTTGTAAGCTCGCCAGAGCTGACGACAGAACTTCTTTCCCCCCAAACAACCAGACGTCTGAAAAACGAATGGATGTGCGCCCGGGCCAGTGTGGTCAGTGGTCAGAGCGGCCGCCTCTGCCCAGAAGGGTCTCAGGTTCAACTTCGGGGCAAGGACGCGTACCTGGGCTGCAGGTTCCCTCCCAGGCCCATCGTCGAGGCATGTGCGGGAGGGGAGAGGGATGTGTCTCCCTCTCATCCATGTTTCCCTCTTCCTCTCCCCCTCCCTCCCCCTTCCACTCTCTCTATAAATCAATCAAGGAAAAAATGGCCTTGGGTGAGGATTAACAAAAGACAAACAAAAAGAATATTAACAGGAGTGGAATTTGGACCTGGGATGGGACAGCGACTTGAGAACCAGGTCCAAGGGCCTCTGTCGATTTACTCAGAGGGAGAGAAACTGTACAAAGGGGTGAGGCGGACGCCTGCACGTTTCCAGGTTTCCCATCGCAGCGTTGTTCGTAAATGGAATGTTTGTCAAGCAATGCGCTGTCCCCTCCTTTGAAAACGACCAGCAGTCAGCGAGCAGTTCTCTGGGGGAGTAGATGGAGTGGTTTCTGGAGGTGTCTGCCAGGACAGCCGAGGGCCCCCGATCAGCTGGCAGAGGAAGACGCCTCGGACAAACGGGACAGCTGGTGTGTGGGCTGCGGGAAGACCTGCCGCTTTGGGCTTATGTTACGGTCCCTCCTTTAGCCTGAAAAGGTGCTTTAAATGTGGGCGGCATCACTCCTGCAAATTTATCGTCTGGATCTCTTTTTCTTTTGGCGGGAAGGATAGGCTGGACTTTCCCAAGCTGCTCGGGGATATCAGCTGAAACGCAGAGCTTGGGATAGTAGGTGATCTCTAGCTCTCCCTCCCCACTCTCAGCTCCACCATGTGCTTTAGAGCGAGGTGCTAGGCCATCCATGAAGAGCTTGCTAAAAAGTACCCAAACCGGTCCTGCAACCCATGGTTTAGGCACATCCCCTGCTTCCAGCCTGTAGCTAAGAGAGGGGTCAAGACAGCTCAGAAAGTCGAGGATGGCTCTAACCAGTGGTCGGCATACCACAGCTCGAGAGCCACATGTGGCTCTTTGGCCCCATGAGTGTGGCTCTTCCCCAAAATACCACGTGTGGGTGCACAGGTACAGTGCGATTGTAACTTCATGGTCTCCTCATGCAGGGAGCACTGGGCAAGTGTCCCCTCGGGGGCAGGTCCTGGGACCCTTCCACAAACACCCAGTGCTGCCCAGATACCCTAGGAAATGAAAACCCCTTAATGGTTAGGAGGACACATCTCTTCTTTGCTTCTCCTTTCTCTGCCGGGCCCCTGGAGAGCTGGAAGCAGGAGGTAAGCCGGCTAGGGCGGCCTCTCACTTTTAATATCTGAAAATAAGCATCATTGGTTAATATCTGAAAGTGACCAAAGTATTTTGGGATCTTCCCAATGTATTATCCCAGATGGGGAAGAAAGAACCGAGAGCAAAGATTTTAAAAGTCAGGGTAGGGCCCCAGCTGGTCTGGCTGAGTGGACAGAGCGTTGGCCTGTGGACTAAAGGGTCCCAGGTTCCGTTCCAGCCAGGGGCACATGCTCCGGTTGAGGGCTCCACCCCCAGTGGGGGGCGTACGGGAGGCAGCCAGCAATGTTTCTCTCTCATCAATGTTTCTCTCTATCGCTTTCCCTTCCTCTCTAAAATTATTTATATGGCAGGCTAGGAGCAAAGTCCCCGTGATGCCCAGCTACAACCTGAGTCCAGTCCAGTTAACAAAAGGTTAGGATCTCCAATCACCGCTCTCCCCTGTTTAATCGAACCCATCATTTCAAGGAAGAGGGACACTCACCCCTTACCAGGCCGTAATGTTACTGGATTGCTTCGCCCCCTGGGCCAGGAAGGACACCCGGGCTCCGGGCTCCGCAGAGTGAGGAGAGGGACAGGGATTCCAGAGGCCCCTTCAGGAGGAAGGAGGCCCCGAGCAACTTTGGTGACACAGTGCCAAATCCTACCAGCAATAAACAACAAACAAACAAGGTGAGGTGTAGAGTAAGGTGACCAGACGTCCCAATTTCTAACAATTTGTCCCGCGTCCTGCGCTGTTTTAAAAAAGTCCTGATTTTTGGAAAGAATGCACGACAAGCTAGGGAACGGCGGGAGAGTGAGAAGGGAATAGACGGTTTTCGGTGGCCGTGTGGCTATTTAGCCAGGATATGAGTTTTATATTTTTGTTAATTTTACAATGTTAAACTTTAATAACAAATAATTGTTGAGAACTGATTATCGAGAACTGCTTATCTAAGTGCGCATTGTTGATCAGTTGTTAGAATTCGACCACCATTGCTTGGATTTAATGAACAATGGCATTTTTTGGGATTGGCAACGACGAAAACATTTTGTAACTGTCTCTCAGACGATACACATCGTACTGCGTGCTAGTAAGCTAGTTAAACAAGTGGTATCATTACAAATCAGCTATTCAGATAATTTACGTAATTTATTTCATAAATACATAAATTTTCTTGAATTTAGCGGACAGTACTCGTATTATTTATATTTTACTGTATAGTGGTGGCAAAAAGTCTAGTGTCGGCCTTGAAAGTGACACTATACATAATTTTTATTTATTTATTTATTATATCTGTAAATTGTACTTATGTTGAAATGTAAAAAAAAATTATTACAATACTATTTTTGCATTCTATGAAAATTTTTGTTGCTCCATATAGACCAAATTTTTAATCATTGACACACACACACACACACACACCCTGGTCAATGGTGTCCCGCTTTACCAATGTTAAAATCTGGTCACCTTAGTGTAGAGCCATGTGCCTGGAAACTCCTGGATGGGTTCTGTGAACGTTCCCCAGACAGAGCCGGGCTCCCCCCGGAACTCCACGTGAAAACAATCGCGCTGGCTGCGGGGAGCGGTTCTCCACCTGCGTCTTCTTGACCTCAGCAGACCCGACTGGCTTCTGTCTGACTCACCGGAGCCTGGCCTGTTTGTGAAATGCTTTCTCTACAAAAAGCAGGGGGAAAGTGCAGGGAGTGACACATTCTAATGCCAGTGTGGACAGGAATGGCTAATCCTCTCATTTTAGCTGCTCCCCGCCCGCCAGGGGCAGGTGAATGCTGACCAAATGCTGGAGAGAGTCTAATGGCCCAATTAATCTATTTGCTCCAGCAGTAATTGCCAGGAAGGTGGGAGGGAGGTGGGGGTAAGGGTGGGTGTGGGGAGGAGAAGGGGGGGCATGCCCGGCCAGAGCCGCAGGCTGGGGCGGCTGTGTGGACTCCGAGGCCTCAGTGGGCTGCCCATGAGGCACCGCACAGCAGGGGTTGCTTGGTGCAGTGGGAACAGGCAGGACTCGGCACTCGGCTCTGGGTTTGGGGTTTTTCCTGCTGTTCTCCTTGCAGTGTGATGGAGGCTTGACAGCTGTCTTCCAGAGCCTGTTTCCTTGCCTACCAAAGGTAAGTACCCCGTCCCTCACATCTCTCAGGCTTCAGGTAAAGTCAGTGAAACATTACCTGGAAAGGCCGCTGTGTACTGCAAGGCGGTCTACAAAACCTGTTCAGAGTGCTGCAGACCGGGAGGCACAGCGCGGCCACAGGGAGGTAAAGGGCACACAGGGAATAGTCAGTAATGTTGGAATGGCCATGCATGGTGTCAGGTGGGTGCGAGACTTACCCGGTGATCACTTAGTAAGTTATATAATGGGCTGTACACCCGAGACTAATCTAATATTGGATGCCAACTGTAATTAAAAAATAAAAATTATTTATTGAACAAAAATATTTAAATATTTTTTTTAAAAAAGAAAAGAGCTGCCTTAACCGGTCTGGCTCAGTGGATAGATAGAGCATCACCCTGCGGACTGAAGGGTCCCAGGTTCAATTCCGGTCAAGGGCATGTACCTTGGTTGCGGGCACATCCCCAGTAGGGGGTGTGCAGGAGGCAGCTGATTGATGTTTCTAACTCTCTTCCCTCTCCCTTCCCCTCTGTAAAAAATCTGGGATAGGGGCTTAATCACAAAAACAACAACAGCCTGTGAGTCTAGGTCAGTGGTTGACAAACTCATTAGTCAACAGAGTGGCAAACCTCGGCTTAAGAGCCGCAGTTTGCTGACCACTAGGCTAGGGCAACACTTGTCACATTTGCTTGCAGTCCATTGGACAGAACTGGTCACATGGGCCCACTAGTTGACCGCAGTTTTAAACACCATGTTCTTAGCCTTACTGGTTAAAAGTTTTATGTATGGCAAGGCAAATGAACTAGCTAAAAAACATTTTAAAGTTCACCATTAATAAAAATTCAAGTTTTACAATAGCTTGCTACAGCAGCTATAGATAAATCAGTCACCTTATTACAAAACTAAACCTTTGTAAACATGCTTAAATTTTATTTTCAAGAACCAAATTGCAAGGATATATGACTTTTGAGAATCTAAAAACTAGATTCCAAGTACTGTATCACTTAACGTATCTTGTAGGTAGCACTTATCTAGTCTAAGATTTTAATGATAAAATTCCCTAGTCCATCAAAATAATAACACTGGATCAGAAAATGTTTATGGCCTAAATCGTGGCTGGCTTCTATCCAGTCACCTTGGGAATTAATTTTGTTGCTGTGTGGTAGACCTGCTAGGAATACTGTGGAGAGCGACCACCACGTTTGGACAGGTTCAAGCCTCGGGCTAATGAGAGGGCACAGTCCTCTCATGGCCAAGTGCAAGTCCCAGCCTGGAGGGCAGAACCAACAGCTGTAGTTGTCAGCTTGAGCCTATGGTCCACACACGTGGTCCCACGTGCATGAGTGACGTGGGCTTGATAGAGCTCAGGTGCATGTCATTGAGTAGGATCAAAACCCACGGGAATGTTGTAAACGTGTTGACCATGCCCTCACTTTGCCTCGTGGAATCTGGCTGTAAAATGAAGACACGGATTGCAGTCCGTGGTGCTGTGGCTAGCTCTCCATCAGAGAGGGCAGCGTCCCACCCAGGCCCAGCTTTCATCCTCTTGTCTGTCTTTTCTCCATCCTTCACCACCCCCACTCAGGGTCCCCAAACATGGCTGAGCTGGTGCGGCACTTATGGCACCCTGGGGCTGAGTGTGCCATGGCCGTGCTGGCTCGCCACAGAATACGGATGGAATAATAACTTGGGATGGGGTGTGGGCTGCAGCTGTTGGATACAGGCATTCCCAGGCCCATCCTGCTGGCTGTACTAAGGGGTCAGACACCTGGTCAGGAAGGGACTACAATCTGAAATCTCCCCGACTTGAAGGCAAAGAGGAGGAGGGTGCTGGCCCCAAGGATGGGCATTGGCTTAGGCCCATCTCCAGGAGTCAATACGAGGGGGCGGAGGAACAAGCTGGCACTGTTCTAGGTGCCTTAGTGTGTCCCCTCACTCAATCCTGCAACAGCCTCATGAGTAGGTTCTGCTATCACCTCTACTTTTTAAAATATACCTTTTATTGATTTTTTTACAGAAAGGAAGGGAGAGAGATAGCCAGAAACACCGATGCTCTCCATCAGTTGCCTCCTGCACACCCCCTACTGGGGATGTGCCCCCAACCAAGGTACATGCCCTTGACCGGAATCGAACCTGGGACCCTTCAGTCCACAGGCCGACGCTCTATCCTCTGAGCCAAACCAGCCTCAGCATGCTATCACCTCTATTTTATAGGAGAGGAAATGGAGGCACAGAAAGGTTACGTTACTTGTCTAAGGTTGCAGAGCTGTTAAAGCGGCACAGCTGGGATTCAAACCCAGCGGCCTGGCCCCAGACCTCACATCCTTATGGCATTTCATTTCCTCTTTATCAGAACGTTTCTTACCTACCGTTATATTGGCTGGATCGCGAAAATATTCGAGAGTTTGGCATGTTTGCTCTAGGCCAGTGGCCGGCAAACTCATTAGTCAACAGAGCAGCAAACGGTGGCTCTTGAGCCGCAGTTTGCCGACCACTGCTCTCGGCGGAGATGGGGCAGGTCTCATCAACGGGCTCCGCAGCCTTTCCACAGAGGGTGACCCTGATAGCTGCCATCCAAAAACTCGAATCTTCTTCATCGGCCACACAGGATGTGTGTGCTGTTGGCCCCACTCAGGAAACTAAACCTTAAGATGAGAGCCATCTAGATTCTGCCAACATCTTGGCTCTCTAAGGATGTGCCGGTTTCAACGGCGATGCTTGCATTTCTGTTCATTGCCAGAGAGTTCTATCAAAGAGCTACACTAGCCCGGTATCCTAGCAAAGGGCTTCACTGTTAAACCTCTGGAAGAAATGGCCACGTGAACACTCCGGTGTGTTCCAATAAAACTTTAAGGATGCTGCTCACGGTTTTGTTCATCATATAAAATGGCATTCACGCCCTGGGTTCTGCATCTAGTGACCCCCGGGTCCTGTTTGGAGGCGGCCTGGCACCCGGTGAGAGCAGAAGGCCTCCTGACTCTCTCCGTCCTCCGCCTGCCCTGCTGTCCCCGCCCCGGCCCCAGCGGCCGGAATGGAGGGCAGGCCTGGGGTTCGCCAGCCTCCGGGGTCGAACGGTTTGCACAGGGGGTGGAGGTGGGGAACAGAGGGGGTGTGGGGTACTTAAGCAATGACACATTTAGTGAGAGACTGGTGTAGTTGGTTGAATTGTGTCTCCCCCCCCCCCTCCCACTCCCGCCCCCACCCCATTCTACAAAGGAGGCCCCAGTCCTAGCCCCTGGCACCGGTGACTGTGACCTTATTTGGAACAGAGGGCTCTGCAGGTGTCTAACAAACTCCCCATGAGAGCCTCTTGGATTCAGGGTGGGCCCCCATCCCTAAAAGCCGGGTCCCTACACCCAGTGTTTTTTCTTTGTTTTCTCTGAGTCAACACCGTTTAATTGAGCGGCACCTTCTCCTGCACACGGAGGATGTCGGTGCGCTGGAGCAGGTGTGGGCGGGGGTGGGGGTGGGGTGGTTGCGGGCTGGCCAGGTGCCCCTTGTGCAGAGCACACAGGTGTCGTTCTGCACGGGAGGAGGTGGGACAGGCGTGGCAGAGGCCGGCGCAGGAGGAGGCAGCCGTCGGGGGGAGCACAAGCCTTGCTTTCCGCCCGGTGACGTCCCTTCCACACTCTGGCCTCCAGGTCCGGGAGAACACACGTGTCTCCTGTGCTGCTGTCAGCCACCGCGCTGGTAGCCCTTCGGCAGCCCCAGGAGACGCATGCAAACTGCCTGGCAGAGACGTGGCGGGCAGGTGCCTCCTGAGACCAGGCCGGCCTCCGGAACCACTGGGCCTCGGCCTTCTCTCCCCGGGAACCTCACGTACCCCCCCCCCCCCCCCCCCATCCTGTGCACAGAGCCTCCGGGCGCTGCCGCCCGCCCGGGATGGAGGTGAACGCTCGGGAAACCTCAGCATCCCTGGCTGGGAGCCCACCTCGTGCCTAACGCTGGGCGAGGCGCTGGCGGGCCCTGTGCTCAGGGCTGGGCGCCCTGGCGGGGGTGGCCGTGTTGCCCAGCGGCAGTGACAGCCTGTGGACACCTGCTCAGGCCCTGGACTCTGCTGGGCAGCGGGGCCTCCTCTGGCTCCCGCCCGCCCGCCCCGTCCAGGGCAGCTCTGCAGAGGCCCCGGGTGCTGGCCGCACCTGCAGGCGCACAAACCACCCGCAGGGCGTGGAGCAGTGCGAGCCGCCCCTGGGCCGAGGATGAAGAGGATGGACCGGAGCCTGGCGGTAAGGCCTGTGAGATTCCCCAGGGGCCGCCTCAGCTCCTCCTGGAGCCACAGGGAAACAGCTGCGCAGAGGAGGCGCGCCTGGAGCCGGGGCTGCAGGGGCAGCGGGAATGCCCGGGCGTGGAGAAAGGGACTGAAATCCCCACAGACACAGCTTCCCCTGGCCTTCATGGGGGGAGGGGGAGGGGGAGGAAGGAGGACTTCTGATCCTTCTGTCCAGGGCTGATTCCTCACTCAGGGCATTTCCCCCTCTTCTTTTCTTCTCTCCCCCCCCCCCCCCCCCCCAGCCTATTCCCCTTTTCTCTTCACTCAGCTTAGCCCTTCCATTACTTTCATCAAAATCCCGGGCTCTGCTTATAGAAACGCAGATTCCCTGCTGCACCCTAGACGCTGAGAACCTCTGAGGACAGGCCTAGGCCTGTGTCTTTAACAACCTCCCCAGGTGGTTCTGTGCTCCATCAGCTGGGAAAGACTGGCCTTCAGTGTTCCCCAAACTTCTCTGCTGATGAGAATCGCCTGGTGGAGGTGTTAAACTACGGGTTCCTGAATCCCAACTAAGAAGTGCTAAACTAGAACGTTTGGGAACATATAGGTAAAATTGTATACTTAACTAGTGCTCTAAGCTTACCTATATGTTCCCAAACATTCTAGTTTGGCACTTCTTAGTTGGGTAAAACTGTATACTTAACTTAGGTAAAGTATACATATACTTAGGTAAAGTATATGTTAAGTATACCTAACTTAGGTTAGTATACTGAACATATAGGTAGAATTGTATACTTAACTTAGGCACCTTTAAGGGGAAGTCCTTTTACTGAGTGCCTGAGCAGTGGAAGTCAAACCGGTCATCATAAAGGGGAGGAGACGGATGTGGGAAAATCTGGGGGGAACATCGGACAGGATAAGGATGCAAGCCCCGGAAAAGCCAGGAAGGAGGCAGACAGTTGGAAAGAATGCCTGCTCACTCCTCTTAAAAAAAAAAAATAAAAAAAAAAAAAAAAAAAAAATATATATATATATATATATATATATATATATATATATTTTTTTTTTTTTTTTTATTTTATTGCTTTTTTACAGAGAGGAAGAGAGAGGGACAGAGAGTCAGAAACATCAATGAGAGAGAATCATCGATCAGCTGCCTCTTGCACACCCCCTACTGGGGATGTGCCCACAACCAAGGTACATGCCCTTGATCGGAACCGAACCTGGGACCTTTCAGTCCGCAGGCCGACGCTCTATCCACTAAGCCACACCGGTTTCAGCTGCTCACTCCTCTTAACAAAGGCCCGGTCTCTCCCTGGCAGCTGTGGGGCCTCAGCTAGACTGCTGCGGGGCCCACTGGGGAGGAGCGGCGGCCTTGTAAGGGCATCGGTGCCCTGCCCGTCGTCCTTCTAATAAACCCTGACACTGTCGCTCAGCGCCTCCATGGCGCCTGTCCCCAACGTGCGTTCCCCAGGAACCGTGAGAACTGCTCCCAGCCCGGCCCCTCAGCGGGAAGCGGAGAACGAACCCTTTCCCATGTGCCTGAGACAAGGAAGGGCTGCCTAACCGGCCCCGGGAGCCTGAGCCAGGGCGAGGCTGAGACTCGGTCCTCCCCGGCCCCATCTCTCTGAGGACCGTTCTCCATCTCCGTCTGGGGCCGCTGCCAATGGCAGCTCTGCCCGCTGAGTCCCCTGCTGCTGGGATTTGAGCTTTTCTGACATGACCTCTGCAACAGGGACCTGAAGATCACATGTCAGACCGTCATGCTCAGACCGTCACGTTGGGAGGAGCCAGGCGCAGGAGCACATGGCAGTATGGACGGGATCAGTGCCGGATCAACAGTGCTCTTCCAAGCTGGACCGAGAACGTCAGATAAGGTAGGAATTCCACCGGGGCCTGCAAGGGAATTTAGGGAAACAACGAGAATCGGTTACTCTGCAAATGGAACAAAAACCACTGAGTCCTATGCTTTAAAATGAATGAATCATATACCATGTGAATCAGATTTCAACAACAACAACAACAAAAACCTGGTATGCCCACCTACCCACCCCCAAAAGAGAAGAATTAATGCTGAGATATAGAAGATTCCCTGGAAAGGTAGTTTCTAACTTTTAAGATATAATGACCGCCCTCACCAGTGTGGCTCAGTGGATAGAGCGTCGGCCTGTGGACTGAAGGGTCCCAGGTTCAGTTCTGGTCAAGGGCATGTACCTAGGTTGTGGGCACATCCCCAGTGGGGGGTGTGCAGGAGGCAGCTGATTGATGCTTCTCTCTCATTGATGTTTCTAACTACCCTGTTTCCTCGAAAATAAGACTGTCTTATATTAATTTTTTCTCCCAAAGTTGCGCTAGGTCTTATTTTCAGGGGATGTCTTATCTTTCCATGCGCTAGGTCTTATTTTCGGAGGATGTCTTATTTTCAGGGAAACATGGGTATCCCTCTCCCTTCCTCTCTGTAAAAAATCAATAAAATATATATATTAAAAAAAAAAGATATAATGACCAACCCTAGCTGGTTTGGCTTAGGGGAAAGAGCATCAGCCTGTGGACCGAAGGGTCCTGGGTTCAATTTCCGTCAAGGGCACTTACTTTGATTGCAGGCTGTTCACCGGCCCGGACCCTGGTTGGGGTGCATGCAACCAATTGAAGTATTTCTCTCACATTGATGTTCCTCTCTGTCTTTCCCTCTCTCTTCCACTCTCCCTAAAAAGCAATGGAAAAATATCCTCGGGTGAGGAGTAACAACAACAAAAAAGACAGAATGACCAGCCTGTGTGGGGCTTGGTTTTCTCTCCTGCCCTTTCCTGTTTAGAAATACATGTGATCACCCATCGACACCACATGGCAGAAGCCAATTCCAGCATGTCAGCAGGGCTGAATCATCTGGAAATGGCTGAGGGCATTTCCCCAAACCTGAAAAGGATGCCTAAATTGATGGCTTGCTGCCAGACAGCGCAGGGCTCCTAATCTACATGTTATTGCCTCCTTCTGGCCAAATACCTGAACAGCCAGGAGGTAATTCTTCCAATCTGATAATGGATTCTGTGTCCTAAACCCTGGCCTTTGAAGTGTTTATCTACTTTGCCTTGGGACAAATTGTGTTAATAAAAAGCCAGGGATCCTGAGACAAGAGAGAACTTGGTTTCTTCAGCCAAGCTCCTCTGACCCTCCCCAAATTCCTTCTTCCAAAATTATGTTTCGTCTCTGGACTCATTTAATTTACACACAGTGCTTCTCCAGATTCTTGAATCTTTCTAGACGCTGGATCAAGACCCCCAGAATTAACCACAGAACCTGACCCATCCCCACCCCCACAAATCATGCTCCGATGATGAAAAGCGTGAGATTTGACAAATCCCCAAAATGCCAAAGTGTGGTGGGCATTTTCTCTGTTTCCTATGTCCATTATGGAAAACGACAGGTTCCTGAGTGGGAGCTGGTGATTAAGAAATGAGAGAAAGAAGAAAGAGACATGGAGGCAGAAATAGATTTGTCAAGCTGGGAGCTAGGTGGGCGCCACCTCTCTGATGGAGAGGCAGCAAAGGCAACCCCCCCAAGCCACGCAGGTTTATTTATAGGGTCCAGGGGGCTTATTTGCATTCTTAACTAGGCTCTAGCATTACTGGATTTACATATCTAGACCCGCCCCTGCTGACACCTGGACAAAGGTACTCTGCCAGTGCCTCGGGCTCAGCTAACAATTTAAAGAATGTCCATGTGCCTTCTCAGGCGGCCCTCTGCACCAAAGAGGCAGGCCGTTTTTTAGGGTTGGGTTTCAGACTGAATCCTGACGACCACTGGTATTAGTCGCTAGCATTTGGCACAGGAAGAGTTACATACCAGGCACTGCCTAAGCATGTTCAACCTGTAAGAATGCCATTACATAGTGCTAGTCGCATCTGCATTTCACAAGGGAGGAAACGGAAGCCCAGTTTGAGGGAAGTGCCCCAAATCACACAGCTGGTACGAGGCCAAGCCAGAGTTCAGCTCCGGTTTCTAACCCTGGTTGCACATTGGAAACACCTGGAGAGCTCTCCTGGCCCAATTCCTGCCCCTGGAGATGCTGATTTTATGGGTTTGGGGTGTGGCCTGAACATCAGCTTTGTTTTGTTTTTGTTTATAAGTGACCGAGTGATCTATAATAATAAAAGCACCATATGCTAATTAGACCAGACGACCTTCCGGACAAAAGCCAGAGCTGCGAGAGAAGCCTGGGTCCCAGGTGCCAGAGGGAAGCCAGTGCCGGCAGCCAGAGGAGGGAAGGCCTGCTCTTGCATGAGTTTCGTGCATCGGGCCTCTAGTTCAAATATAAAATACCCTCTAGAGCCGGGACCGGTTTGGCTCAGTGGATAGAGCGTCAGCCTGCAGACTGAAAGGTCCCCGGTTCGATTCCGGTCAAGGGCATGTACCTTGGTTGCAGGCACATCCCCTGTGGGGGTTGTGCAAGAGGCGGCTGGTCGGTGTTTCTCATCAACGTTTCTAACTCTCTGTCCCTCTCAATTCCTCTCTGTGTAAAATCAATAAAATATATTAAAAATAAAATAAAATAAAATAAAATACCCTCTAGAGTCCAAGGTCTTCCTGCAGGAGGCAGCTGATGCTCTGCAGGCACCATGCTCATGACTTGGTCGGCCGGCCCTTGCAGGATGCTGAGGCTCCTCTGTTTGAGGTCAGTGGAGAGAAGAGGAATATGAGTTTGGGGGCGGTGGCTGTGGTTGCAGGCTCCTGCACCATTTGTCAGGGTCTGTCTGATGTTTAGCCTCTGCTTGCCTCCTCTCCCCACACAGTTGGAAACCACGATCTCACCCCCAAATCCAGCCCCACTCCACTGGAGCCCACTGCCCAGGAATCATCCTGGGTGGATGGAGGTGGGGAAGGAGGCAGGGGCGGGGAGGGGGGCGCGGGGAAGATTCAAGGCCGCTCAAGAGAGCGTCATCAGCAGAATCCTGGTGGTTAATGGACCCAACCCTGTGTTCCGCTCCTATCTCCAGCCTTTGGACTTTGCCCTGGGCCCGCACTATGGACCTCGTTAAGGTTCTGCCCAAAATGTCGGGAATGCTGCTCCTTTCTCAAAGGTGATCCCGGGACACGGCTCTCTCCGGCCTCCGATCCCTGTCGCTGCCCCATTGGAATGACAGCCCCACGTGCCTGTCCTTCAGCCTGGTGTTGGGCTGGTTTCCCTCGGGGTCCTGGCAAGCTTCTTCCTAGGAAACGGCTCTCTTAAAGACCCACACTCCACATTTTCAACTCTGTGCAAGGGTCTGCTCTTCAAAATGGAGATGTAGAGGCCTCTGAAGGCAACAAGGAAAGGAGGGTAGAAAAACACAGAAGAAAATGGGAAACCTGAGCCTGAGACCACGGTGTCCCACCCTCGGGGGCTCTCAGTGGGGAGCTGCCCCCTTCTCTGGAATGCCGGGGTGGGTGGCCGTGGCTGCAGAGGGACAGCCTCCCTGCCTGCCCTCCCCACCCTGGGCTGGCCTCCTCTCGCCTCTGCCGCCAGGAGGCGGCTGCAGGAAACGAGCAGAGTCTCCCCAAACCCGACAAGCCCAGCGGCTCCACTGAGAAATGGGAGCCTGGCTAGATCCCTGGCGCTCACGGCTGGCCTCTGTCTACGTACGGGCCTCGCTGGTGGCTGCCGTGGAATCGGGCTCCGATCGGGCGGCTTCCGACTGCTCTTCTCACTGAGCGCCTTATCGGCCTCTCAGTTTGCCCTGTAGGGACTCTCCTCCGTGGACCACACCCTTTCCACAGCACCGGCTCCTGGCGGAGCCCCCCTCTCTCTCCTCGCCTGTGCTAAGGACCACGGCGGCCTGGGGCCCTGTGCCTGGAGGTGGTTTGCTCTCACCCCCCTTCGGACTCCCTGGGGCCTGGAGCCCACAGCTGACATTCTTGCAGCCTCTCATTGCGTGCTCCCCCTCCTCGGAGACGGGGGCCGCCCTCCCACACCATCTGCAGTGTTCAGGATTAGTTCCTCTGCGGACAGAAAACCCGAAATAGCAGCCTCAAGCACACCGGATCTTATTCTTCAAGTTAAAGATGTCTCAGCGTCAGACAGCCGGGAGCAGGGAAGCTGGGTTCCTGAAGTCCTCAGGGACCTAGGCTTCTCCCCGTTCACCGTCTGCCACCCTCGGGATGGGACCCCGGTCCTCAGGACCCCGAGATTCAGCTCAGGCTCCGGTCAGCACGTCGGCCACAGAGGGGCCATGGTCGCAGACACTCACACGGACTGGGTCCTGCGTTAGGAGCTCTGAGCCATCTCTGTAAAGTGCCCGGAGATGCTCTGGAGAAAAGAGGAAAATGGGCCGTTGGGTGCCGAGGAACAGGGTTGGTGTCCTCGTCGGGTGGCTCCGGGCACTGCCAGGGTCCGGGTTCTGCACGGGCCTTCTCGGCTGGGCCTCTCCCAGGTCCGGGAGCCCCAGCTCCGGCCAGCGAGCAGCTCTGTGCGGGCTTCCCATAGCTCTCATGTCGAGAAGGAGAAAACCGAGATTCACCAAGTGTGCAAAGCTGAGATGAGCGGTGCGCTCTGACAGTCTGGATTCTGCCTCCGGGGGTTCTGGGGCTGATTGCTCAAGTCAGTTCTGAGAGTAGGCCCGAAGGAGGGTGATTTTCTAGCTGACAAACGAGAAAATGCAGATGGCAATTCCTGCAGACAAGCCACATCGGAGAACACTGGAGCCCTGTGGAGCTCTCTGCAGGTTCCCTGTGCTTTTGCATAAAAGAGATGATTGGCATGAGCTGGCTGCTCTGTTAGCCCAACACAGATGTGCACTCGCAGCTGCAGCTACGCTCTGGCTGGCGGGAGGAAATTGTACATTGTGCATTAACGAGCAACAAACTAAACAGGACAAGGAAATGCCCTACAACCTGGGAGGACCTGGTTGGTCTACAGCTGTGGTCGGCAAACTGCGGCCTCGAGCCACATGCAGCTCTTTGGCCCCTTGAGTGTGGCTCTTCCACAACATACCATGGCCTGGGCGAGTCTATTTTGAAGAAATGTCGTTAGAACAAGTTTAAGTTGAAAAAAAAAAAATTGGCTCTCCAAAGAAATTTCAATCGTTGTCCTGTTGATACTTGGCTCTGTGGACTAATGAGTTTGCCGACCCCTGGTCTACAGCAAACTAGTTACACCCATGGCCCCTCGGTGCAATGACACAAACCAACCCCATTTTCTCGACGGTCTTCTCTCATTTATTAGTCTACTTCCAGAGAGTAACGGAGGCAACTTATAATTAAAAACACACGTGTAAACGGGGCATCTTACAGATGTCGGAAAGAGAGGAAGTGGGGAGAAAATTCTACCAGAGAACCCAGGGCAGGAAGGAGCAGGCATTAAATACAGTCCCGGCCCTCTCCTTTATTGCTTTGCCTGCCTTCCTCTACAAGTGGCCCTGAAGACGGCGCATTTGCTGGAGCTCCCTCCCAAGAAGTCACAGAAAATGGCGGCAGAGGTTCCGGGTGGAGGCTGGGTCAGCGTCCAGCAGCTGTTGGAGCCCAGAGGTAGTGCGTAGGCCCAGGGTCCTTGGTCCTGTGACCCCAGACGGTCACTGCCACTGCCCCTGCTGTCGCCGTCCACAGGGCAGGTGTCCAGGTGGGTGTCTGGGGGAGGGGCAGCCCCGGTGAGCACAGCCTGAGCGCGGGTCCTAGGGACAGGCTCGCAGCTGGTGCCACGCCTGTCCTGACTCCCCTCCGAAGTGGGGGTGTGGGACCAGCAGCCGGGGAGAAGCCAAAGGTGGGGAGAGACAGGAGCCCGGCGAGCAGGCAGGGCCTCGACGGCCATGTGGAATATGAGACTCTGTTCGTGTTTCAGGCAGGGAAGTGACCTACTGGTCAGATTTGATCCTCCTATTCATGCAGCATCGGGACCCAGCAGCCATGTGGGTGACATGTCTGAACACTCAGCCCACCAGAGAAGTCTTAGGTGTCGAGTTCAGCAGTGGAGTCTGGCTTGGGTTCAAGGTCCATCCTATAGGCTCCTGTCCCATCTGAGCTGCCTGCCTCACTCTTGTCACTCCCCCTGGTCACCCTCTCCCCCCACACCTGTTCTCTGCGCTCCCATCAGATTGGAGAGCTCTAAGTTCCTCAAAAGGGCTTTGTTCTCTCTCTTGTCTCTGGACCTTCTCATGCCAGTGTCTCCTTCCATGAATACAAATGACAGGCTCCACCTGACAGAGGTCTGCTGCTTCCTCAGGGCGCATGTCCCTGACACCCACCCCCTCCCAGGTCAGTTCTCTTCTGTGCACATTGCAGCTCCCCTTTCAGATGGTCACCTCACTTGTAATGGATGGGTGGGGTGAACGTGTGTGTGAGTCTGAGATCACTGAATTACTCACTTCCACTGACCGAAGGTGGTGATGGTGTATGAGCCTGAGGTTGCGTGGGCCACCATTCATAGCATTAAAAGAGAGAACCACAGACCCAGTATGGCGTCACTTGTGCTGAAGGCTCAGGGCCTGATTGCAGTTTTGGAATACGCCAGAAATGGGATCTTAAACAACCAGTTGGGAATATTCTGGTCAACACCAATGAGGTGCTCAGTGTGGGCCCTCTCCGTCCCTCCCATTGGGGGAGAGGCAGTCTGCGTGAGAAAACCCTGCCCCCTGCCCCAATGTCCACCCCCCCAATAAAACTGTCTTGGCCTAAAAATAGTCTACTCTGCCAATAGCTCTCTTGTTCTATCTTCCTTCCATTTTGTATGATCCCTCTGAGCACTTCCGGTTGTTAGATGGGATACTGTCCACCACATGAGTCACTTCATAAAGCCAATTAGATCTTCAAATGGGCATGGCTGAGTCTGTTCTGAAGAACTTACCCGACCCAGAGTGAGCAGAACCAAGAGATGGCTCCTCGTGACAACATTTAAGCGCTGAAGCAAGCTGTAGCTGAAGCCAACTCTATCCTTGCACATTTCCCTGAAGAGAACCAATCAAGTCCCTTCTGACACGCCGACCTGTTTGGGTTGGATCTGCTGTCAGTGGCAACGGAATTCCTCTAAATCAGTGTTTCCCAAACTTTTGACATATGTGTACCCCTTCTATAATTTTCGTAACGCTGAGTACCCCTCGTCCTCATCAGAACGTAGAATTAGGCGCAGCTAAGCACGGTGCAGTGCATATCCCCACCAAACTCCAGTGCAACGCGTACCCCCACCAAACTCTTCCCGTACCCCTGGGGGTACGCGTACCACTCTTTGGGAAACACTGCATGACAGCCTTGGCCTACATTGTCTTCCTTTCGCCATGAACGCGGGGAATTTATCTGAGTCCTCAGGGTCTGGCTCAGTGACTGGCCCCATAGGAATGTTCAATGAGTGAATCAACCAACGAAACAAGAGGCCTCAGAGCTTCTCCAACTCTGAGACTTCGTCGTTTGATTCCTGGAACTGAGGAAGCGGGCTGTGGCTCTTCCTGGGTGGTGATCTTGTGGCGGAATCCCATTGGAACCCATTTTTTTTATGGAGCAGGGAACTTCCAGCTATCAATACAAGAGGGCAGCTACTCACAAGTCACTGGAAGGCGCCCTGGGAAAGGCCTGCTGCTCAGTGAGGGTGTCAGTGCCTGAAGGCCTCCTGGTAGCAGGACTAACAGAGTCCTGAGAACTCTTGAGACTTCTCTGTAATTACATAATCTGCATTTGCTTGTATGAGTATAAAGTAACTCTGAAAGGATACACAAAAACTAAAATGGCCACTTCCACAGAGTTGGCTCCATAAAAGGCATAAAGGCGTAGGAATGAGAATTTCTATATAGTTTGAATTTTGAGCCCTGTGAATGTATTGTCTTCTTAAAAATTAAGTTAAAAAGGAAGATCAAAGAAAGCGCTGAACCACTAGGAGCTATTATCAGCCCTTAACAGCTGGCAGCGGGCACTTATCAGTTCCTTTTTTGGTGGATGAGTTGTTTTTAGTGCGGGATACCCTGATAGACTTAACAGGATGGGCTGTTTTGGTTGAAGAAGGGGGAGAATCCGGAGAGATCTGGCCTGAGCAGGTCACACTGGACAAGTTGAGAGGAAGAAGGATTAGGCCAAAGGGCAGGCAAAGCATCAAAAATATTCTTTCTTGGGACCCACCTGCCCCTGGCTGGACTTGATAATTTCCAAGACTCCTGACACCCAGACAGTGGGTGTCAGGAACCTCCTCAGCCGCCTCTGCCGAGCCTGTCACCTTGATATCCCCCCTTTTGTTTAGCTGAGGATTGTCTCATTGCTACCTCTAACTCTGAATCCCAGAAGTGCTTATGGATTTGGTTTTTGAAGTGAATCAGTTTCCATTTCCTTCCACAAGCTCAAGAGGACAAGTGCTTTTGAGTACATTTCCTGGGTCACACCGATCTAGTGCCGGGGGCCTATCTTTTCAGACAGGGTGGTTTTGATGAAGGGCAATTTCTATTTCCATTCCGATAAAAACAGCAGGCAGGTTCTGATAAAAACAGACCGGGTGATGGTTTAGAAAAGTGTTCCGGGTGCTTTCCCAAGACCAAAGTCCATGAAGAGAAATGAGACCGGGTCCTCAGTACACGCCTGCCCCCTATGGGTTAGATTCCCAATTTATTAGTCTCACCAAATCTGTAGGCTCAGAATGTTGGGTCTCTTCAAGTCCCCAAGTCTCTGGAGCCAAATTGGTCTCCTTTTTTTTCCTTCGCGGTCACTAGCTTAGCCCTGTAAAGGCTCCTGCGGGATAGCTCCCTGGGCCGGCCCCCCAGGCCTCAGTGATGGCCGAGGTTGGGCTCAGAACGTGTAACTTGACTCAACAGCTGACCCGAAATTGCAGTAAGGACTTTAGACTATAAAAGGGAAAGGGTAAGCTTTCCTTTCTCCCCTCTGGAAGCAATGTATGTTTCTAGCACAAGTATTGACACACAGGCCAGCGGTTTCCATTCTGGTGATGTGATAATCAATGATGAGCCAATGGGGAATGTCCAGTGCTGAATTTCACTAGGTTGTGAAATGGCCTAAGTGTACTGGCTCAGCCTGTAGAGGTCTGTATTTGATGTTTGATATTGACCAGAATCAAAGCCACCTAACATAAAAGACAGATAACTGCCACTCCCTAGGAAACCCTGAGTTCTCCTGTCTGATGACGGGTGCCTTTGGGCCCCGTTGCCACCAACCCAGCACAGCGCAGGTGGGCACTGTGAGCGAAATGCACTTGTGCTTGGAAGCTCCCTTTAAATGGGTAAGATGAAGCTTGGAGGTTCTAAAGATGTTTACATCAACATAGGAAGAAAGCTGAGAGGGAAGAGCTATCTAGAATCATGGCAGAAAGTTGTCCTTAACGTATGCATTTTAATTTTTAAATTATTTTTTTTAGAGAGAGAAAGGGTGAGGGATAGAGAGAGAAACATTGACGAGAGAGGAACATCATCAATCAGCTGCCTCCTGCATGCCCCCTCCCCACACTAGGGATGGAGCCTGCAACCCTGACATGTGCCATGTTTGGGAATCGATCCATGATCTCCTGGTTCATAGGTCGATCCTCAACCACTGAGCCACACTGCCCTGGATCCTATCCTTTTGAAACTCACATCTCTTTGACCCCGGAATCCGAGTTCTTCCCTACAACATGTATCTCCTCTTGTCCCAAATGTATGGCTAGTGTAACCCTGGGTCCATAAAGTATTTCAAAAGGAATGGTATTCATACCACTGCAAGACAGGAGAAAACTTATGTCATTAAATCCAACTCTCATTTTGTAGATCAGTCTGCAGACCCAGTGGCTTACTCACAATGACCCTGGAAGTCAGCGGCACAACCATCCCAGACAGTAAAGAGTCTGACATCTAATGTCCAAGCAGAATAAAATAAGCACACGCATAATAATAATACAAGGTACAATGTAAGAAACAGAACATTCAAAAGCAAACGGAAGGAGAAATTACACTGTTTGGCTGGGGTAGGCTGTGGGAAGGGAGGGGCGTCTAGATAGGGGTACAACAGTTCTCAACTTTTTTGGTCTCAGGCCCCTTTTTCACTCTTAAAAATTATTATGAACCCCCAACTAGCTTGTGGTTTTTTTTGGTAGTTTTATCTATTGACTAGAGGCCTGGTGCGTAAATTCATGCATGGCTGGGGCCGGCTGGCCCTCCCTGTTCAGAGTGGGGATGGGCCGATTGGGGGCGGGGCTGGGGAGGGGCCTGCGGGCAGTTGGCTGACCACCTCCACCCCCTGGTCCAACTGCTGGTCGAGGGAACAATTTGCATAGTTAGCCTTTTATTATATAGGATATTTATTTATTGGAAATTAAAACTAAGAACATTAACTACTATTAAAAAAACAAACCCATGATGTGTTGTTGAATTTTTGTAAAAATATCTGTATTTCTCAAAGCAAATATAGCGGGAAGGGTGACTTTTGTTCCACATTTCTGCCAACCTCTTTAACCTCTGGCTTGATAGAAGACAGCTGGATTTGCACATCTGCTACTGCATTCACTCTCTTAAGACGCTGTTTTGGTTGAAGCCTAAGGAGAAAATTGGGCCTCTTGTGACTATTCTGCATGACCACCTCAAAACTTTCCAAGTGCCAGTTTCTTAAAAGTTAAGTGCAAGGGGGAAACAGAAATCACATCAATGACCTTCTAGTATTCTGCTACATTAAAATCCATTGGTCTATCTTGCCCTTTAAAGGAACAGTTTTGTGATATCATGCATTGGTCATTTGGTGATATTGGTTTGCTGAATTATACAGATCTCCCAAATATTGTCATGTTTCATGATAGAGTATCAAAGATTTCACTTGTTCATATCACCAACTAGTCTTAGAAAAGTCTTTGAGTATGAGGAAGATGTCACTGGTGAATACAACTTTTCTAAAATTCTAATTTTTGCTTGAGGACTCAAATCTTATCATTGCCAACAAATAATGTCAGTTATTTTCCTGGAGGTGACTCACTCAGTTCATTTTTGAGAAAATGTGGGACAAATATTCAATATTCTGAAGGACCACAGTTTATCTGCCAGTTTTCTCTTAAGCCAAAATGGATTCCATGAAGAGTTGTTCAACTCGCAAGTTCTTTCTGTGTGCTCCCCATACAGTCATAACAGAATATTAAAAAGATATGTTCTTGAATGCTGAGATTAAGAAAATTAATAATTTTTACTGCCTTTATCAAGGATATTTTTAAGTGAAATTGGCTTTTTCCACTGAAAGTGCCTGGTGCTACTGCTTTGGATCATGTTATGTAAGCTTTAATATCTTAACGTTACTAAAACAGGTTTGACCATATGGCCTCCCCGCTCCCCTCTCCCTCTCCCCCCCCCCCCCCCCCCCCCCCCCCCCGCCTCTGTCCTCCCCCCACCCCCCCCTCCCCGCCCCGCACAAGACTCCTGGGGATTCCCCTGAGAGTGGATAACACTCTGAGAAACACTGGTGGACAAGATATAGGCTTTGAAAAATGAGTCAAACTTAGATAGGATAAGATAAGAAAGAGAAGACATATCAACACAGTAAAACGTAAGGTGTATCTAAGGGACCGTGGGCAGGATATAGGTTTGGTTCGAAGAGAGAAAAAAAGCAGAGACAGATAAAGCTGAAAAGATACTGTGAAAGGTCAGGCATGCCTCCGTGATGAACAATTAGTTCTAAACCAGACAGGGAGAGGCCAGGGTGAGTGGATTTTGGGTTTGTTTTTGAAAGTTGTAGCTTCAACTTATATAAAGATAAAGCTGGCCACATTTACATTTACTAGTTATAAAATGAAAACAATAGCATAGCTGCTTATAAGGAATATTTAGGGAATGAAAAAATACACATGTTGTCATAATACTTAAGCTACACAAAGGTGGTCCCCATTTCATTTGGGCAAATGAAGCCAAAAAGTAACTTCCCAAGGGATGTGACTTTCAGCTCTGATTTTGTAACCCTTCATATTGCCACCCATTATCTCAAGGCATTTGGGGACAGTCTGAAAATAAATTTATCAACCACATGTATATCTATATCTACATATCCCCTGCAGTCTTTGAAAAGAGGGCACACAATGGGGTCATATACACAAATAAATGTTAACTCTAAAGAGACTGCATAGTTGGAATATTTTCTTCCCTTCAAGAACTATTTTTTTTGTAATTCTCATTTGAGGATATTTTTTCCCATTGATTTTTAGAGAGAGTGAAAAGGAGGAATGGATGGAGGAAGGGAGGGAGAAACATCAATGTGAGTGGGACACAGCTAGGGGATGAAACTTGCAAATCAGGTACATGTTCTTGACTGGGAATTGAACCTGAGATCCTTTGGTGAGCAGGCGGGCGGATGCTCTAACCACTTAGCCACACTGATCAGAGCTCAAGAACGAATTTAAATAATAATAGGTTAAGCTGATTAATAGGAGTAGTATGTTAGCTGATAGAGATTTTGTTAAGACATAACATCTGAGGAAAACCAACATTTGAAAGTGACTGCTAAGCTTCATTAGAGTACTGATTAGATACAAAGACCTTTTAGTTCTTTTTACTTTTTTAATTTCTATTATTATTTTTTAAGTATTTTTATTGATTTCAGAGAGGAAGGTAGAGGGAGAGAGAGAGAGAAACATCAATGATGAGAGAGATTCATTGATCGGCTGCCTCCTGCACACCCCCAACTGGGGATCAAGCCCACAACCTGGGCTTTGGCCCTTGACTGGAATTGAACCCAGGACCTTATGGTCCACAGGCCAACGCTCTATCCACTGAGCCGAACCAGCCAGGGCTAGTTCTTATTTTTAAATAACAGATCAGTAAATGAAGGAGGAAAAGCAATTCGAAATCATAGTCTGACGACATCTTCTTTCACTCAAGAAAAGAAGGATGCTACACCACCATCTCAACATGGCTTGTTCTTCCAGCACTTGGACCTGGCTCCTTTAAATACCCACATTTTGTGATACACGCTGGCACACACACCAACACATACACACACATTCCTCTACCCTCCCTGTCTCATGGTATGCTTCTCTTCCCCAATGTAAATAAGTAAATTATCTGTTCAATTCGATGGTTGGAAACTTTTTTGTTGACATTTTAAAAGAAATTGTCAAAATTATTTCAAATTAATCCCAATAAGGAAGTTTTACTACATAATAAAAATGTTATTAAATACAGAATAAATCTTTATTATTTATTCATTTCTTGGTAGGGTAGGGGCCAGAGAGTATAATACAGTTCAAATAAAGTAGCTACCTGGCTTGACAAAAAATAAATACTTGCTAAAGATAGAAAATTATGAGCATTGAAAACAAACGGGCAAAACATCTTTTAAATTTCATAGATTTTGCATTTTAAAACGAAGTTCATCAGAAACTATGCTTTTTGTTTACATTGATACTTAACTGCATTTTGGCTTAAATTATAACTGGTAATAATTTATCCCTTTGTATAAAAAATAACATTCTATATTTTAGATTAAAATTGTACAATATTAAAAAGCTTATAAAGTAAATTGCAAACAAAACGTGAAGTCATATCTGTTTCTGACATTGGGAGTTATTACAATTACTATGTTATAAAACGGCATACAACCTGGCCAGAGTGGCTCAGTTGACTGTCCTGTGCACCAAAAGTTGCTGGTTCAATTCCTGGTCAGGGCACAAACCTGCATTGCGGGTTTGATCCTCGGTTGGGCACCGATGGAAGGCAACAGATCAATGTTTCTCTCTCACATCAATGTTTCACCTTCTCCAAGCATGTCCTCGAGTGAGGAATAAATAAACAAAATGCCGAACATCGGTAACATATCCAAGTTATAGGACAGTTATGATGAAATAAAGTATATTTTAAAATTAATAATCTAGTAAATTGGTTCTCTTGCATACAAAGCCAACATCACCATATGACTAATGTGCCCAATTCCATGGGGTTCTGAATGTGTGAATCTTGTTGCTGTGCTATTTTTTTTTTTGAAATAGGTGACTTCAACCCAAATCTTTCTGTTTCTGGACACTACAAAGATAAAATTTAAGAGAGTAAAACATTTTTATTGAAAGATAAGATCTATAAGCATATTCATAATACAAAAGTGTGAGTTTCTGCCATCAGGAGATTTGATTGGTTGCAAACTGACTGAGTTTTACTCATGTGCTAATGTGTCATGGCTAGGAAAAGGCTTTTAATGACCAGAAGGCTTTCTTCTTTGCTTTAATAGGGTGGCTGGATTAAGCACAAGACTAAGATGATTATAACTTTGCTTCAATTACTCTTTTTCAGCATGTCTTGTGTCAACAATTGAACTATCTATTAGACACAGGCAGTAAAGAGGCTTTGGCAGGTTAGAAAGCTCTCAGAATCTCTTGATGGTGGCTGGGAGCTGGTAATTCTGAGGTAACTGATTTCCTAAATGTGCTGCTATTGTAGGTTCTCAAGTCTCAGTAATGTCAAGAAGGAGCCCAACAGGCTATGCTCAGTCTCTCTGTTCATACATAGTATGTCACTCTGATCCTACCAGAAATATCAACAGGCTGCCTGAGAAAATATCTTTCTTGCTGTGCATTTTACTTGATTATAGTGTTTTAGGAATTAAAAGCTAGAAAGTAATGAAAAAACCAACAATGACCTGTCCACATTTGGATTTTTTCTTGGAATTTTAGGTGCACCAATATCTTAAATACATATATATATATATATAATGGTTATTTGCTAAAATAAAAAACCAGTAACTTCTGATATATATACAAACAAAAGGAGGAGAAAGGAGCTAAAACCTGAAATACATACTTACCATTATTGTACATAATATCACTTTAAGTTGGTAAGATCAGATCATTTACAGTATACCTACACTCCTGAAAACCCTTCAGTTAGTCACTGCTTACATGGCTTCTGCCACATCTGAATTGTGATCCTTTGCAACAACAGCTCTGACTGGACGAGGGGATGTATATATTCCTCAATGCCCTCTCTCCACTGGCCGGCTTTATTCTATTTAAATGCTGTGAATGAGGAATGTTTACACCAAGTGTATTAGCAGTCAGTAATGCTGAAGTTACTGATAAATGGCTATAGAATGGTATAAGACTGCTTAATTAAACTTTTGTTAAATAGAAGAGAGGCTGGCAAGGAAGAATTGAAGAACTTGCTTCTTTGCTTACAAAATGAAATGCCCATTATATCAAAAAGGGATAATTCCAAAACGTTAAAGCACATTATCTTCTTAAGTCCATTTGTCTTCGAAAATTTGTATAGCCATTAAATGAAATTTATTGTCTTTTCCCAAAGGGCATAATACTGCTATGTACCTTTACTTAAATATTATGAGGATTAATGGAAACTGCTCTCATGGATAGATTTGTCTGAATGAGAAAAGTCTGTATTATTTATTTAATCCAATCCTCACCTGAGGGGATATATATATATATATATATATATATATATATATATATATTTATTTATTTATTTTAATATATATATTTTATTGATTTTTTTTTTTTTTTTAGAGAGAAAGGGAGAGAGTGACATAGAGAGCTAGAAACGTCGATGAGAGAGAAACATCGACCAGCTGCCTCTTGTATACCCCCTACTGGGGATGTGCCCGAAACCAATGAACATGCCCTTGACCAGAATCGAACCTGGGACCTTTCAGTCCACAGACCGACGCTCTACCGCTGAGCCAAACCGGTTTTCGGCCGAGGATATATTTTTTTAATTGGTTTTTAGAGAGAGGAAGGTGGGTGGGGAGAGAGAGAAAGAGACATCGAGGAGAGGAGAAACACTGATTGGATGCTTCCTGTACACAGTCCAACCTGGGACTGAACCCAGCCCACAACCTAGGTGCCCTGACTGGGAATCAAATCTGCAACCTTTTGGGTTATGGGATGATGTTCCAATCAACTGAGCCACCCGGCCAGGGCAAGAGTCTGCATTCTTAGTGTTTACCACAAACCCAACGCAGCTCATGGTCCGTCTGCAGGTCAGTCAGCTCCACCACAGTTCTCCAGCTGCACTGGCAGGCATACGCCCGCGCTCCTTTCTTCTTCACCAACTTTGTTTTTAATTTGTGGAATTCTGGCATGTTGTTCCTATTAGTGAAACATGAATGTTTTAGAACAGTGGCCTTTCCAGTGCTTAATGACTTTAAAAAAAAAAGAAAAAGCTAGTTGCTTTATTTCCCCATCTTTATTAACAACGGAACATTCAACAAACTTTGGTCCCCTTCACACAAACAACAGCACATATGCTTCCATGTTCTTCCTGATGGTATTTCCTAGCACTTTTCAATGGCATTTCTCTAGGCCTGTTTATTAAGGCTGTTTAGAACATAATGACCTAAAAGAAGCTGAAACATTATGATTTGTTTTATCAGAGATGACATGATATGAGAATACGGTGAATCACTTCTCTGACTCGTGGCTCAGAGTAAGTGAGAACAGAGTGAAAAGGTGGTGGTGCATCTCCTGCCGCAGATACTTGCTACATCAAATGCTAAAAGCCAACAACAACATGGCAAATGGAGGGAGGGGGTATAAGAGGCATAAAAGTAATATTCTTTTGATGAGTTAAGTACAGAAATTTTTAATTACTAGAGAAAAAGTGCCTGTTATGTCTATGTGTTGAACCTTTTGTTTTTAATGATATGCTATTCACTTATAGTGTCAGCAATAAAATAATACCTAACCTACATTAAGTGTCAGTGTTAAAATAATTAAATCAATTGGCGGGACCATCATGAAAATGATAACCATCTGATTGATGTAATTATAAAAAAAGACTAGAGAAGTTAATTTATGTTTAATTAATTGAAAGTAAATTATGATTTTTCAAGATAATCCATGTACTGAATCTATCTAATTATTCTATGGCAGAAGAAAAATAGGAACATTCAAAATAAAATTATAAATGAGAAGTAAAATGATGAAACACAGTATAAATATTACCAAAAAGAGATATAGTCCTATCTTTTTATGTCACTGCAGGAGAAGGCAGGCTACAAAGTGCCCTCTGGTGGCCGGTGGACACCACACTCAGTCCTGTTTTGTACAAAATCCAGGCACAATTTTGAAGGTTAGAACCTCACAAAACCTGAGAGATTTTCCAGGTCAACTGTCTGATTCAAGAAACTGAGACTTTGACCAGCTAAGTCTTAGCTAAGGTTATAGTGAGCCAGAGGAAGAAATGAATCGTCGTAAGTTTTATCAGAAAGAAAAAAAAAAGTCCACAAAACTCTATGTGTTTAATGAAAACTAAAAAGTTAAATGAAGAAAAAAAGTTTTTTTATCCAATATGCAATATAGTTTGACAAATTTAACATCTGATACCTGATTGAATTAAAAAAAAAGTTTTTAAAATTGATTTTTAGAGAGAGAGGGAAAGAGGGAGGAAGTGAGGGAGAGAGAGAGAAATATGTGAGAGAGAGACATCAATTGGTTGCCTACTGTACTAACCTGATTGCGGATCAAACCTACAACCTGAATATGTTCCCTGACCAAGAATCGAACCCGAGACCTCTAGGTGCACTGGATGATGCTCCAATACTGCGCCCCTCAGGCCAGAAAGGGACTGAATCCTTAGTTCGGGGTTTAGGAGAGCCAGAGCTCCGACTCCTGGGACAAAGGTAGTGGTTAGCAGCCGGGGGCCTCTGGCTGTGGCCACAGATCTGGGGGCTGCTGCTCACCTGGAATCTGATGTGGGGACAAATGATGTCAGAGGAAACAGAATCCAAAAGAGCCAACAAAAAGCCCTGCCTGGAGCCTTTCCCAGACGCCCGTTCTCGCTTTCCTGGTGTGAGCTGGGATGTTCCTGAGGATTCTCAGGGCTCTGAGCTCTCTCCAGAAGGGCTTCTGCTTTAATGCCCCAGACCTCACATTCCCCCACCCCCTGCCTCTGACAGTGATTGGCAGTGCCTGTGCCTGACCCTGTGTAAAAATAAAGCTTCTCTTTCTCATTAACAAAACAAACAAACCAGCAAGCAAAGCCAGGCTACCACAGATCTAGAGTCCTTAACTGAGACGCTGCAAGTTCAAGTACCAACTAAATGACCAAAAAGCTCACTTAATGCCTCTGCTCACCCGTTTTGGTATTACACGCATTCTATTATTCTGTACAAATGGCTGGTGCGTCTTGGTGCCATGTGGGAATTATTAATCACTCTGTAGATGAACCAGAAGGAGTACCTACAGAGGAGTTAGAAAAGTCAGAAAAGGCTAAGCAGACCTGAAGTGAAAAGTTAACTTTTCCAATAAGGGATTAAAGGTAGGCCAACCTGACCTGGGATTTTGGGAGGTCACTAGGCTTTATTGGGATTGAGGAATGTGAAACCTCTTAAATTATATATATATATTTCTGTATATTTGTACATTTCCACTTACTTTTGTGTGTGGAGAAGATGCAAAATTTTCATAAGATTTTAAAAAACAGTTCTTGATGTGAAAAAATTTAAAAATGATTCCATTAGAGGAGACTCCTAGGGATTTACATGAGAATGGATGTGGGGAGAGTCTGGAAAACTCCTTTTTCTTCTGCTACGGGAGAGTGCTACAAGTATTATGATTACTTGTATCCGAAGAGACAGTCTTTGTCTAGGCACAGGTTAGGGAAGCCAAAAATGAATGATATGTGCGCTATTAATTTTTAACTCTTAATTTTTATTTAAAAAAGTGACTGCATAGTTTATTTTTATAACTTATCTTAAAAACATTAGGTTGTCAGATATATAAATTGCAAAAGTATGCGTAAGCCTATTTAAACTGCCAGGAGAGAGGCAGACATGTATCAACCTGAGATTTAGATCAAATGGTAAGGTGTCCCAGGAGGTGGAGAGCTTGTACAAATTAATGGGGAAGGGGAGTACTGAGGAAGTTGATGAAGCTAAAATCTTGTGGAGGAGGAAGGAATACTGTGGAAAGACAAAGCTGGGTGATGGGTAGAGGCTAGATCCTGGAGGGTCTGGGGTGCCATACTAAGGAATTCAGACATGATTCTGTAAGAAGTAGTGTTCTGGGTAGGAGAATGGCACATTCTTAGTTATGTTTTAATTTTCAACAAGGAAAATGTGGTCTGAAAGCACATACTAAAGGGAGAAAAGTCAGTGAGAAGGCTATATCTATATTCTTTAATATATATATTTCAGAGAGGTAGAAATATCAATGATGAGAATCATTGATCGGCTATCTCTTGGGGATCAAGCCTGCAACCTGGGCATATCAAGTCTCTTCCCCCCCCCCCCAGGAATTAAACCGTGACCTCCTGGTTCTTAGGTTGATGCTCAAGCATTGAGCCACACCAGGTGGGCAATATCTAGATTCTTGTCCAGAAGCAACTTGTTTTACCTAAGCTGATAGCAGACAGATGGAAAAAAGGAGATGGGTGAGAAGAATATTGAAGAGGCAGAGGCCACACAATCTGGCCAAGTCCACAAGAGACATTACAGCAAAATAGAAATATAACGTTACACTTGGTACATTTTCACAGTGAAATTCTTTAGAAGCATACCTGAAAAACAGATAATCGCATGATTTGTCCCACATATAGTCGTCGTAGCTTACTACCCAGAAATCACACGCTGTACAACGCAGATGGTCACATGATCTGTTTAGAGAAAAATAACTATACATTAAAGATTATTGGTATGTTTAAATATAAAAATGTGGTGATTTATTCATAGGACATACCATATATTACAAAGTACTGAGTTAACAACAAAAAAGTAAAGATTAAACTGATTGTAAATTTTTATACTAAAGGAATAATTATATACCTAAAATTTCAGGTTCAATTTCTATGCGTACCTATTTTATTAAGATCTTATACACCGATATATTTATGCACATATGCATATTGTACAGATAGAAGAGAAGGGAATCAGATGTGTAGATCTTTTAGTTCAATGGTTTTCAAGTTGTGCCCGAGGGAAGTCTTCCCTTAACTTCTTTAAGTTGCTTCCTTTCCTAATAAAATTTTCAAGAATGCCTTATCACAGAACTTGCCACATTATATCAAAATGAATGTCTCCTCTTAAGCTACATAAGTGCTAGGACAATATCCTACTTCTTTCTGTTTCCTCAGTGGTTGACATTAATGCATTCATCCACTCATTAAAAAACAGACAAAACAGGCAAAAGTAGGTTTATAGTGAGAACACAAAACTGTTTACTTTTATATTATTATTTACTAAGAATTGTATTTATTATTTTTCACATAAACAATCGTAAACCTAATTTGCTCCATTCTGTATTTACTGAAAGCCTACTATGTGCTAGTAAGATTTTATCCTCTTAAGAGCATAGATTCTAATGAGAAAAGAAGTAAACAGCACTCATCACAACGTTAGAAGATAAAAAATGCTTCAAATGAAATAGAGCAGGAAGAAACATTGAGAGGACTGGAGGGAGTGGGTTGCAATTTTAAATAGAGTGGGCTGCAAAGGTGTAGCTGAGCCATTTCAATGGAAGTGGGGTTACGAGAAAGGAGGGGAAAAAAGCAAAGAAGCAGTGAAGAGCAAAGCGATGATGCAGGAAAGAGGGCAGAACTGCTAGAACTACGCTTAGTGGATATCTGAGGAATTCAAATGCCACACAATTCTTAAAACTCACACACTACATGTAACTTTAGGAATAAAATGATAATAAATGACAAAACTTAGGAATTGCTGCAAACAATTTGATTTGTATAATAATTGTGACTTACTTTAAAGAATATTGTTTGCAATATTTAAAAGCTAGAATCAATATATATATATATATATATATATACATTTGATCACCTACAAATTAAAAGGAAATAAGAGTTTTTAAGATGCCAAGAACAGGAGCATTTGACATCTGGCTTCCCAGGGATGTCATCAGTTAGGTTCAAATAAACGCTTAGAGAAATTTTCAAAAAACAAACAAACAAGCACACAAAAAACAAACCCAATACAAAACAAAGTGAAAAATAGTGGGAGAAAACATTTCCAGAACAAGGTCCAATACTTACTTATACTTTTCAGATACTATTCAGAGTGTTTACAAATGACAAAGACAAAGCTTAAAAATATATTCAGTCTCACTAATACAGGTATTGTAGAATGGTAGTTAAGAGCGTAGACTCTGAACACAAATTGCCCAGGTTCAACTACTGATTCTACTACTTTCCAGCTGTGCAACTACAGCCAAGTAACTTAACGTCTCTCTGTAACTGTTTCCCTGTATGTAAAATGGGGATACTAATATTTTTTATACATCTTTTAGAATTACAATGAGGACCTAATGAGTTAATATTGTTAAAGTGCTTATAACAGTGCCTGTTTGTTTAAAAGGTAAAAATCTAACAAATAATTAAAATTTAAAGAAACAACAAAATACATTTTCAACCAAGTTCCTCAGATATTTCTGGTGGGTAGGTGAACTTTGGGATTATTTTAAAGTTAAAATTATCCTTTTCTGTTGCACTAGCAATTCCATTTTGGGAAAGCTATTGCATATAAATAAAAGCATCAACATAAGCATATATCTCAAGAATTTGCACTATAGTATTGTAGAAGTGGCAAAAAACAAGATACCACTTGGATACCTACCTAAAAGGGAAAAACAATGAATAACATACAGTATAGTTATACTATGGAATATTAGCTGATAAGGAGAATTAATTTTTCCACTGACCTAGAAAGATGCTGAAAACAAGGTGCACAGTAACATATATAGCATGACCCTATTTTTGTAAAACAACAAAAAATCCCTATAAAGGTGCTTATAAGGTAAGAACATGGAAAAGAATGTAGAGAGTAATATACTATCAAGCTCACACTGGCTGTCTCAGGAATGGTGGGAATGGAAGAAGGAAGGAGATTATTCTTCCCTTTATACATTTTTCAAGTTTGTTTTTATAAGGATACAATCCTTCTGTAATTAAAAAATAATAAAGTAAAAGCCAAATATTTTTCACTTATTTTCCTTGAAATTCAAATATGGTAACTTCAAGATTGCAATTTTTTTTTTTTTGGCTTACAGATTCCTTTGAGAATAAATGCTTTCTATGTCTAAAATTATGTTTAATCATAACAGTAACTAAACACTCAAAATCTATACAAGTTTCATAAGTCCATATTTTCTTTTAAACTGTGAGCAATTTATGAAGTTGTACTTGTATATATGGAAATTCAACACAATTATATTCGTACACATTTGAACTTGGATTTTGAATGTACAAAGGAAATGCAAAATGGTTCCCAAAGCTGCCATAATGTGCTTTCTTATGCATATGTAGTTTATTACATGATTGCACAGAGTGTTAACTTTAATGCCTTAATACATATGTGCAATTTGGCTGAATTATTGCTGTTGTGGGAACTATAATTTTGAATTTCCTGACGTTTTGTCTGTGTAAAATCTCAACCATAATGTTACATACAGCTTTTTAATTTAATTTAAAATTTAGTAGTTTATTCAAATCTATTCACACTACCACAGTTTCCTACAAACACTGTCCTTTGAGAAAAATAAAACTCACTTGCAGCTCAGAAATCATTCTGCTGCTACGATTCACTTTGTTAGATCATAATTAGTACCAGTCTATGCAATAATTCGGCCTTGCAAGTAGTTTAAAAAATAATTAGGAGTAAAATTCGATTTGGCTTGAAAATAACGTCTTAGTCTTATCTATGCCTTATTAATGCCACCACACTTCCTGCTACTACTCTTTCTCCTTTACCCACCAACGGGGTAAAAACCAAATCTTTACACTCTGAAATCATTAAGTATTACTTCTAAACCAGAACCCTACCCAGAAATCAAACAAAACACATGGAGAACAGGCAGAATAGACTCAATTTCACTTATGCCCTGGACATGTAAATCAGTGCATATATTCAGGGCTTAAAAATATTTATTGTCCATATCTACGTATAACTACAGCATACCTAAAATAAAGGAGTGGCCCAACCGGTGTGGCTCAGTGGTGGAGTGTGAACCTATGCACCCAGGAGGTCACACTTCAATTCCCAGTCAGGGCACATGCCTGGGCTGCAGGCTCGATTCCGTGTGTGTGTGTGTGTGTGTGTGTGTGTGTGTGTAGGCAGCCAATCAATGTTTCTCTTCCATCACTGATGTTTCTATCTTCCCCCCTTTCCCTTCCTCTCTGAAATCTATAAAAATATATTTAAAAATAATGTAATGATTCCAATGAAAGATAAATCTTCACTTTTCTTTTTCTAAAATATGGAGGCAATTGAATATGAAGGTGTCATCAACAGTTTTGTCCCTTTGTCCAGCCAATCAATAGGATGTTCATTATTTTGAAGATGTTTATGATGGAAATTTTCCAAATACGGCCCAATATAATCTTCTGCCCAGACCCTGTGGTTTTCAGTAAAATCCTGTCAGATCTACACAGTAGTCTAGGGACTCTTGATATTTGGACAGATGGAAAAGAACAGCAGCTGCAGAAGCAAAATCAGCCACGGTTCTCCACCCTTACAAATATTACCTGGCCTTCCACAAACCAGGTTACTAGAAAGCATAATGGAGCAGGACTCAGTTACACAGTTGAGTCCTTGCTTTGAGATACTCTATGTGACCTTGGGCAGGGCACATTACTTGGCAGTCATTCCTAAGTGTTCTCTTAGCCATTAAATTCACCGAATTTTGTCCATTCTAGATTCTCAACAGCTCAAATGGCGACACCTTTTCCCCACAGCCACTGCCACCACTCAGCTCACAGCTACCATCATCATCTCTTTCCTGGACCACTGTACAATACTGCCTGCTGACTGGGCTCCCTGTCTTGTCTCTCACCTTCCAATCTATTTTCTATTCAGCAGCTAAAATAACTTTCTTTAGAAACACAAATATGATTAGGTGACTCCACCTGCTAAAAATCAACCAACCAACCAACCAACCAACCAACCACCACTTGCTCTCGCTGCATCTCTGACCAACTTTTTCTCAAATCTTCAGAGGACCACAGGACCGCCAACAAACCGAATCTCCCTCGACAACCTCTCATTCTTCCCCCCACTCCCTGCGCTGTGGCTCCCCAGCTGCTCTTTGCTCCTCCAACACTCTTCCCAGCTCAGGGGTCATCTAACAGGGCACCCCCTCTGGCCCCAACGGTCCCCTCTGTCTGCTTAACTTCTACTCCTTTTTCATATTCTAGGCTGATTCGATGTTACATGCTTAGGGAAGAATTTTCCAACCCTTCATACTAACTGGGGTGCCAATGATCTATGCTTACAGTATTCGGTACTTTCCCTTCACATTGCAGAGCATGTGAAGATTAAACAGCTATTTTTGGAGTCATTTGTGTAAGTCCCTCTCCTCATCTAGACAAAGCTCATTGCGTGCGGCTTCTCGCGTGTCTCACCACCTGGCTTCCTCTGCCCAGAAGGAAAACGCAAGGCAGATGCTCCCTCTCCCAGGTCCCGTGGGAGCCACGCGGGGACTGGCGTGACCCAGGCCCTTCACGTGGGGCGCAGAGAAAGTGTCACCACAATGAGCAGCAGAACCACCATCACAGCTTTCAACTGAGATCACCTCAAAATAAAAAGATTTCAGTAATGTGCTCTTGGATTGGCTAAGAGAATATACTTAAAAAAAAATATATATATATATATATATATTATTGATTTTTGTACAGAGAGGAAGGGAGAGAGAGAGAGAGTTAGAAACATCGATGAGAGAGAGCCATCGATCAGCTGCCTCTTGCACACCTCCTACTGGGGATATGCCCGCAACCAAGGCACATGCCCTTGACCAGAATTGAACCCGGGACCCTTCAGTCCCCAAGCCGACGCTCTATCCATTGAGCCAAACCGATCTTGGCAAGAATATACTTCTGATTATGAAACGGATCGATGCCAAGATGACTGTTTTAAAAACAGGGTAGCCGATTGGAAAACCTCGTAAGAAAGTATATTTCTGACATCCCACCTCTGTGAAGTAGCTGTTCCAATTCCGCACGGAGCAGCGCTTCCACCAAGGTACACGGGGCTGCAACTAGATCCGGTCAGCCAACGGGAGAGAAAGAAGATCGCCAGGAAGAAATAGGAGACGTTAGTGTGGCTTTGTGAACTCCACAGTCTCATAATCAAATTGTCTCCTTTCCGGAGCAAGCCGACCATTTTAAAGAAGAGGCATTTATCCCGGGATCGCTGCTTTACTGGATGTATCCTGCATGTGCAGGAACCCTCCAAGAGCTAGAATGAGTCACAGGAAAACGTGTTTGCCAAATAACGTGAGGGACAAAGTAAATACTGAAGACTATAGCAGAACATTAATTTCAAGAAACTGTTCACACTTTCTTCCCCCCCCCCCCACCTGGCAGAAAATTATTTACAATAGCAATAATCTCTCATTCACGAAGAGGTCATAGACCACGGGAACACTCAAGATATTGCTATTGGTCTTTCTCCTGAAAGCCAGCTGGGCCTTTGTGGTTCAATGTCACTGTTGTTTAAGACAATAAAGTCTATAGACTATGCTCATAGTGTCTGCTCACCAGTGTGTGTAACTCACCGAAGCAATCTCAGCTTACCTTTTACCGAGGCCTTGAATGGAAGCTCTGACAGACGTGTTACCTGAAGATTTAGATTTTAATTTCTGTTAAAAAAACAAAACAATGAAAGGCCAAGAGTAACTTAGATAATTGTAACGTGAAAACTAATATTCTTTATTTTGTAACAAGAATATTTTTTAAATGACTTAAAATAAAAAAATTTGCATCACTTTAAAGTTTCTGCAATAAAAATAATGATCAAAACCTTTTTTCTTAAAGGCAAAAGGGAAGTCGACCTCCCTGAGGAATTTGCAAATTACTCTGCTTTTAGTCTAGGAAATTGATATACTGCCATTATTAGCGTGCTAAGATTTAGAGTCACTTTATAATTCTTCAATTAATACTAGAGTTCAATGATTTAATATGAAGGACCTTCTATTTAAAACCTCATCCTGGAAAAATTCAATTGAGGAAAGAAAAACCCCCACACACCTCAGACTCATTTTTAAAGACTGTGAATAGTACTCACCTGAACTAAAAATAAACTAACTAAACTCCTGGGTAACTTCAGGAATATTAATTTTGATCAAGTGGAAAGGTATCAGCCAATAGGCATTTGAGGTGACTGTAGACCTACCTAGCCTCAACCATACAGTGGTGCCTATATGGTTACCTAACATCGTCGTCATTAGCGGGCATTTATTAAGTGTTAACTGGTGTATCGTACCAAACAACATAAACCCACATACTAAGACCACCGCCAAGGAGAGGAAGTGAGATGGAGAAAAGGCAATTTAAACCATGCAGCAACATGGCTTCATTTGACCTAGTAGGTGAGGAAATTTAATGGAGGCAAAAATATTTCATTTCACTATTTCTTTAACTCTTCTATTTGATGTTAAACAGAACTGGGAAAATTTGGGGCACATGTCTCAAAAATAATCATGTGCAGGAGTCTCCTGTTTCTCCAAATGTGTCATGTACAGTCCAGGTTCATGCTTGTGACCGGGAGCTGGCGAACTGTGATGTGCACTGTGGTTTCTGGGCTCTTCTGTGGGCCTGAGAGCAGTTCAGAACCAGCGGAACGGGCCAGCGGTGGGGGAGGGAGTGGTGCTCTCCGGAGCATGACCTGGCCTCTGGGACGAGGTGGGCATGGACGGGCCGTGCGGACACTTCCTTTCCTTATCCAGGCGGTGCTTTGCATAGACCTGATCCCTTGCAGGCTAGAAAACTGGATATAACCACTTAAAAAAGCAGCATGCAGAAGAACGTAAAAGTTTATTTCCTCGTGATTGTTAAGAGTTACTTTTATTGCAAATTTGTATACCTTTTTTTGTTAATCCTCACCCAAGGATAATTTTTCCATTGAGTTTTACAGTGGAAGGGAGGGAGAGAGGATGAACCATTGATGATAGAGACACATTGATCGGCTGCCTCCCAGATTCGCTCCAACTGGGATGGGGAATTGAGGTGACGCTCTTACCACTGAATCCACTGGCCAGGGTTCAGATTTGTATATCTTAAAGCCAAGCCGGAGACATAGTTCCTTCTGCTTTTCAAATTCTCTGAACGGAAGAAATAGTGCCTCACATACAGATATGCATCTGTAAGTGTTTAATTATTAATTGCTCAGGTGATCAATGAATCCCAACAAGAACATTATGTAGTTTACTTTTTCTACTACTAATTAAATCAGCATAGCTATTTGGCACTTACGATGCATTCTTGTTCACAGACTATGCAACACCATTGCTATTGGGTTGACATGTAGGCCATTAGCTTATTATTATAATGAGGCCATCAGCTTATTAATAACCTTGGATTAATTGAAAATGTTAAATTTAGAGAAATAAAGATAAGATCTATATTAGCCATTTTATTCCTTGTCTGGTTAACAAATACATAGTTGGCCCATGTCCATAGCCTCAATACCAGCACAGCCTAGTGATTTTCAGCCCACTGTCTTGCTTTAATCTTCCCTACCCTTAAAAAACTTTGGTATTATATTTATCTTTTTAGATTTTTTTCTTTGTGGTCCTTGTAGCTTAAGATTTTCATTTGGTCTCTTTATTTAAAATCTAACAAATATGCCCTAGCCGGCGTGGCTCAGTGGATAGAGTATTGGCCTGTGGACTGAATGGTCACAGGTTCGATTCTGGTCAGGGCATGTGCCTGGGTTGCTGGCTTGATCCCCACTGGGGGGTGTGCAGGAGGCAGCTGATCAATGACTCTCTCTCATCATTGATGTTTCTATCTCTCTCTCCCTTCCTCTCTGAAATCAATAAAAATATATTAAAAAAACCCCTAACATATATATTTTATAATGACCAACATGATAAAAATTAAAAGTATATAAATGCTCATACACTACTGGTAAGAAGAATATAACTGACACAGCACTTTGGAAAACACTTTGGCAATGGGTAAAAAAATTGAAAATGAGCACACCTCATAATCTAGCAATTCCTCTTCAAGGTTTATACATCCTAGAGAAACTCCTGTACGTAAAAGAATAATGCCAAGATATCTGAAGAGGCATTTTTTGTAAGAGCGACAACTGGGCATAATTTAAATGTCCATTACCAGGACAGTGGGTAAACTGTGGAAGAATTACTTAACAAGGTATTATTCAGCAATGAAAATGACTTTTGGTTAATACCTATGTAATAAAAGTATACAAGTATGGGCAGAAAGGTTGGTTACCTCTGGGTAGGAAGGCAGTAAGTAGGATTTGGAGTTTTTTAAACTATAGTTATAATTTTTATTTAAAAAATTAAAGCAAAGCAAATATGGCAAAACATTAATATATGTTCAGTGTGAACATATTTTATGTTCATTGACGGTTATGTTATTTTATAAGCTTTTCATAAAGCTAATGTAGATACACAGGCAATTAAGGGTAAATATTTAAAATATTAACAATTTACTCATGGGTTATGGGATAACAGCAATAGCATTGCATCTGAGATGCTAAGCACGTTCCTGTGTGAAAGCTGTTTGTTTTCAGCCTTTCAGAAAAGTGTTCTTATAGAATCTATATACAGGTAACCAACTTCAACTATGAGTTGCCTTTTATTCTGGCAGCTTTTCTAATTTCGCATTCTTGCTGAGAAACGAATAGAAAAAAAATGAATAGAAATGAATAGAAAAAAAAACACACTGAGGGTTTCTAATATTTTATTTCTTCTACAACTCTGTGGAATAATTTATTTAGATGATAGTATTTCTCAGAATGCAAAGAACTATAGATACTTGTGCATTCTGTAAGTTTTCAGACTATTTTAAATATCTTAAAAATGGAAATATTGCATATTTATAACACTTGACTTACAAAGGATTTTTTATCAAAGTTGGGATCTTCAAATATTTCATTAATAAGACTGTCAAGATCATCTTCTTTTTTAAATCTTTCTGTTGATCTGAAAAATAAAACAAAACAGCTGAAGCTTAAGAACATATAAATTCAGCCAGTAACAGAAGAGTTTTATTTAAAGTCTATTATTAGAGTTGATAACAGGGATAAATGCGACATTAATTTTTTTTCTCGATGGACACAACCTAAGTTTGTTGACAAAAATGTAAGCTGTCAGTTACAAATTTACATACTTAAGACATTTAAAGCTATATATTATATTCAAGAAAAAGCTGGGCGCATAAACATCGACTGCTTATTTAAAGAGCAGTTGTTTCTGGTATCCAGATGTACCATGGCCATTTATTATTTGCAGAGCTATCATTTAAAGAGACGATTTCAGTATTTTAACTCATAAGGAAAAGATACAGGCTGCTTCACTATACAATGGACAGGGAATCTCCTGTTAATAAATTCATAATATAAATCAGTTCCTAACTTTTCGATATCAATTTTGGCTCAGGAAGATTTTTTGAATGTTTGACATTATAGATCCGGTAGGGATTGCATTTGGTATTATGTTTAGGCCTTGGCTGCTGTTGCATAATTTACCTTTACAACTACATTGTCAAGTGAAAAGAAGTTTTAAGACATGAAAACTGTTCTGGTTTGCTACAGCTTTTGTAAATTACTGAAAGATCTGATGTAGTAAGGTGAGATGGGGTGCTGCTAGAAGCAATACGGATGGAGTGTAGTAGTCTAAAAGGACCTGTAGCCAAAACCAGTTTGGCTCAGTGGATAGAGTGTCAGCCTGCAGACTGAAAGGTCCCAGGTTCGATTCCAGTCAAGGGCAGGCACCTTGGTTGCAGGCACATCTCTGATGGGGGTTGTGCAGGAGGCAGCTGATCGATGTTTCTGGCTCTAGAATCTATCCCTCTCCCTTCCTCTTTGTAAAAAAAAACAACAAACCAATAAAATATATATTTAAAAAAATGCTTATAAAAAAAATAAAAATAAAAGGACTTGGGTTTAGAGAGCACCCACCTTAGCAGCCCTTTCCATTTTTAAGCAGCCTGATGCCAAGACAGCCTACGCACTCTGCACCTAGTTCTCCTACAACAAACAGGCACTGGAAGGCTCTTTGATATATTCTCTCCATTCCCTGAAGGAACGAATAAAAAGAATGAAAGAAATCGCAAGTTGATCCTGCCGGGGGGACAGGGAAGGCAGAGGTGCTGGGAATGAGCACAAAAGGATCTCCTGCGTGTGTGTGATCGATGTGCCAATGAATGGGCGATACCTGCAGAGGCATCCAATCAGACGAACGTCAGCCCATTCAACGTGGTCCATTTTGCTGGCACTACACTTATTATTATTTTTTAGAATGCTGCTTAGTACTCAACTGCTTTTTAGAACTTCACGTTTCGGAACTTTGGAACCTTTTCAATGCATGTGTCTTCTGAGGGTGGATTTTTGTAAACAGATGTACGTCATTATTGTAAGGTGACCAGACACCCCGATGTTGAACAATGTGTCCCCGCGGCGTCTTAAAAAAGTCCTGATTTTCTTTGTTACTAGAAATCGGGGCTGTCCCGCCTGGTCACCTTACAGTAGAGGCCAGGCTGGCAAATTCGCTGACCGCGAAGGGGGGGACATACTCGCGGGAGTCAGGCACGTGCACAGCAAAGCAACCAGTGAAGGGGGGCGCCTTCGAGGGGTTACCGCTGCGGCTCCCTCGGAAGGGCAATCTCCTTCAGACACAACATTTGTGTGTGTGTGTTTGTTTTTTTTTGGTTGAGGTCGGGGCAGGAGACGAAGAAGGAAGTCCTCCTTTTAGGCCCACCCAGAAGGACAAGACTGGCCAATTCGAACGGTATAAGTGTTTCGGATCAAAAGCCAAACGGCTTGAGATCTTTCCCCCAAATTCTCCGAGCCAAATAAACACACACACAAGAAATCAGCTCGAAACTACAGAACGGAATGATTTTTCTTTTTTTCCCCTTTTTCTTTTGGCAACAATTGTTGCAAGGATGACTCTGCCTGGGGAATGGGGTCAAGAGGCAACAGGCTGACGTTCTGTTGGCGGGCGCCTCATCGGGGGTCACCGGGGGTCATCGCGGGTCACCGGGGGCCCAGAGCGGCCCCCCCTCTCCCCGCCGCCGTTAGGACCCGCGGCCTCGGGTCCGGGTGGGCCGGGCCGGGCCTGGGCGGAGTCAGGCCGGGCGCGCGGGGCCCGGAACCTCCCGCACACGGAGCGGGGGAGTGCGCGGCCCCAGGGGTGGGCGCTGAGAACCGGGGCCCGGACCGGGGGACGAGCGGGGTCCCAGGGAGGCTTCGGGGCTCGGAGCAGGCTTCCCCAGAAGCGCCCACCCGTCTGCTCCCCCCGGTAACCTGAGCTTCTCTTCCGCCTCCGCTCGGCTGCGGTCGTGGCCGAGGCCGCCGCCGCCGCCGCCGCCTCCGGGCCGCTCCGCCAGGCGCGGTCTCAGCGGGTCGGGTCGGCAGAACTTGGACTCCACCTCGTCCAAGAGCTCGTCCAGGTCCTTCGCCATCTTGAAACAAGGCTGTGTCTCCCTCCGCTCACCTCGGGGCCATCAGCCCCCACGGTTTCCAGGGGCAACGCGAGAACGCGAGAACGCGAGAACGCGCCGCGCGCACGCGCACGCGCCCCTCCGCTCCCGCTCCCCCCCCCCCCCCCCGCGCATGCGCGCGCGGTCCCCTGGCGGCGCCGGCGGGGCGCGGACCTGAGCTCCGTGTCCGCGCGCTGGTTCCCGTGGACGGAGGTCCGGGCGCCGCCTTCCTGCGCGACCTCGCGGCGCGTCGCTGTCGCTCGTTCCAGGTTGTGTCTGGCGCGTTTCGGGCCTGTCTCCCCCTCCTGGGTCCAGAGTGTCACTACACACACACACACACCGGCTCCCGAGCTCCTTCCTCCGCGCGCTTCCGGGCTTCCCCCTGGGGTCCCTGTGGTACTCCAAGCCGATCTTCCAGCCCTTGACCTAACTGCGGGGAAAATGGGGAAACTCTCCGAGAGGAAAACAAGCAATATTGTCAGCAAAAGTTCGGTTCCCGTAGTCGGCAGGATTCGAACCTGCGCGGGGAGACCCCAATGGATTTCTAGTCCATCGCCTTAACCACTCGGCCACGACTACCTCTGTTAATTTCAGCAGCGAAATCTATATGGAACCTATGCACGTGTCTGCCGCAGGGACGTTTGGATCACGGAAGAAGAACATGGTTAAAGAGGATGTTTGAGTGTCCCGGCTCTGATCATGTTAGCGTTTTGAAGGGACGCTTGGAGCATCTCCCCTCCAAACGTCTCCCTTCCTTCCATCAGAGAAACGGAGTCCATCTGTAAAGTCAGAGTTAGCAAACAGGAGAGAGGGAGGAGATCCCAGCACTGCTGTCCACTTTGCTTGCACAGCGATGGAGCCATTTCCAGGAGGAAATCCGGAACGTTGGGGTGGCTGACCGACCCTGGAGCTTCCCTTGCATGGCTCCCAGCTTCACCCCCCAACCTCGCTCTTAAACAAACAGCTCCCACAATTCTGTTTTCATCCACTAGGGTATTAAAATGCTATTTCCCCACCGATATAAATTCGTTATGTCCCACGAAAGTAGTTCCGTGAAAGCCCTGCTTTGAAAAGAGTAATGGGTGATAGCAAATGTAAGGTATTGGCACTTAATGGTATTCCTACGGTAAATACAGCACAAATGTGACCTGAACTTTAAATATTTCTGGGGTAGCAGAGAGACTGGCATCCTTGGAAACCGAGATAGTTTGATCCAGATGATTTAGTAGCGTCATTTATTGCGTTTGTTGTTTGTGGAAAACAACTTTAATGACCCTGAACAGCAACTGGCAGCAGTGTGCTGGAGCGCAAGGCACCTGCTTCTTAGAACCCACTGTTACACTTCCCCCACATTTGGGTGCCAGTTGTTGATGCAAACATTATTAACATTAAATTATATAAGCATAATAAAATTAACTATGAAAACAAAAATATTACCCCAACATCACTTTGGTCTAGTTACTTGATTGCATTTACTATAACTTATGCTGAGGTCATTTACATCTATTGTATCTGAAATACTGTGCATTGGTTTGCTGTTGTGAATCTCTTCTTAAGTTTCCATTCAGTGGTGTACTTGGGTAACTTGAAATCAGCCTTCATGGGTGCAGTGGTCGGCAAACTCATTAGTCAACAGAGCGGCAAACCGTGGCTCGAGAGCCGCAGTTTGCCGACTACTGCTCTAAGGAACTCGAAAATACAACAAAATATGGCTTTTTCTTCCTAAAAGCTGATGGTGAAACATTTACCGGCTTGCCATGTATGTTACCATCGACCACCCTGGAGGCAAAATTCCCAGGAGGCAAAACTCTCTTTACATGCAGGGTGCTCTGATTATTCTCCCGGCAGCTTTGTTTGAGTGACTAGCGTCCTGGGATATTGTATGATTGCTCACTCAATTTTTCAAAGTTGTTTTTTCCACTCTCCCCCCCCCCCCCAAGTTGCCTTGCCATGTGATTGTATTTGGAATTGTCCCCCAGCAGAAAGACAGGAATAAGCCACTTGATACTAAAGTTGCCCTTACCACCTGGTTCCAGGAAGAGTAATGAATAGTTGCCATCCAGTTTAATGGGCTTAAGTGAATGATTCGGTTTTTCTCTAGAAAAGATGAAATCTGGGATGGTCTGTGTCAGTACAGTTGACTGTTGGACAGCACAGGGATTAGGGGCACAGACCCCTATGCAGTGGAAAATCCTCTATACTTCTTTGGCAGCTTTTGGGCAAGATGGTGGAGAAGGTAAATGTTGTACCTGCACCCTCCCGCGACAACTCCAGAATTACAACTGAACTGCAGAGCCACCACCGTGGAGAACCACCTGAAGTCTAGCTGAACAGAGGTTCTCTAATTAAGAAGTCACATTGACACTTGGGAGGAAGGGCTGAGATGTGGAATGAGCAGGTTCCACTCAGCTGTGGAGGTTGCCCCTGACCCCCATCCCAGGTTTTCAGTGCCAGGAAGAGAGGTCCCCATACCTTCTGATGGTGAAAACCAGAGTAGATTGCAGTTGAGTGAAAAGGAGAATTGCTGGAGCCCCAAGTGTTCTTCTTAAAGGGCCTATGCACAGACTCACTTGCTGACAAACTCACTTGCCCTGAGGTCCAGTACTGGGGCAGCAGCTCAAAAAGCACCAGGGACATATGGGGAGGAACTGAATTGTCTGGCTCTAGGGCAAGGGTTGGAGGGGCAGCTTTTCCCCAGACACAAGTGCTTGCAGAAGCCATTGCTCCTTTACTGAGCCCTCCCTCTATAGGCACTGGTGAGGGCCATATCAGAGTCTCCATCAACCTGGCTAACACTGTTTGCCCCATCCTGATGATTCCCTGAGATCCCACCACACCACACCCCACCCCACCCAATGTTTGGGCCCATCCAAGCTACTCCCAGTGGTTATTTCATACAAATAGCCTGTCTTGGTTTATGCTGTGAACTTTCTTAAAATATTCCAAAGGTTCACAAACCCCAGACAAGCAACATCTCACCTCAGTGTGCCCCGTACCTCTTGCTGTGTGGCCTCAGGACAGCCTTTAGCAGGCAGCCAGCCTTGGTTTGCAGCTTGGCCTCTACCAGGAGCATCCAAGGCCAGCCGAAGTGGTAACCCATCTACAGATCACTTTGTATCACTTTGTTTATGCCCCAGGCAGGGCATAGGCCATGGCTGACCTTGGCCTGTACCTCCTGGATGCCGTGGGGCCAGCATTAAACCATGTTGGGGCACCACCCAACCACCTCCATGAATGAGACACTCAGAGGACAGACTTGGGCCCTGCCAGTGGCGCGCAGTGGTTAGAGCATCAGCCTGTGAACTGAAGGGTCCTAGATTCGGTTCCCAGTCAAGGGCAGGTACTTGGGTTATTGGTTTGATCCCTGACCCCGGGTTGTGCGTGTAGAAGGAAACCACTCAAGGTGTCTGTCTCACATCCATCTTTTTCTTTCTTCTCTCCCTTCTTTTCCCTTCTACTGGCTCTAAAGATCAAGGGGGAAAATGTCCTCAGGTGAGGTTTAGCAAAGAAACAAACAAAAAAGGAAAGACTTTGTGGGCACCACAGCCCTCCTGAAGTGAGTTCTGTTCCATAGGTTCAGCTTCTGCAGAGCAGCTCCTCCCTTATCGTCATGGCTGCTCTTTACAGCCAATTGGCGTGAGGGTCAGTTTCTGTCATTGATGTGCCAATGGCAATCAAAGCTCAACTACCTGGAGCACCTGCTTGGGTAACCTGGGAGGCTTTACCACTGGGCCTACAAGACATCTACTACATAAGGCCATGCTTCCAAGACTGGGAGAATGTAGCCACTCACTAATACATAGAAATAAACTAAGTTAGGAGACAAAGAAACATGTCCCAAATGAAAGAATAAGACAAAACTCCAGAAAAGAACTAAACAAAATGGAGACAAGCAACCTATCAGATGCAGAATTTAAAACGCTGGTCACAAGGATGATCAAGGGACCTAGAAGAAGAATAGGTCAACTCAGCGAGAACGTCAGCAAACATATAGGAAACAAAAATCGAGATAGAAAACAGAAAAAGGTCCAGTCAAAAATGAAGAGTACAGCCGAAGCCGGTTTGGCTCAGTGGTAGAGTGTCGGTCTGCGGACTGAAAGGTCCCAGGTTCGATTCCAGTCAAGGGCATGTACATTGGTTGTGGGCACATCCCCGGTAGGGGGTGTGCAAGAGGCAGCCAGTTGATGAGGCAGCCAGTTGATGTTTCTCTCTCATCGATGTTTCTAGCTCTCTATCTCCCTTCCTCTCTGTAAAAAAAAAAAAAAAAAAAAATCAATAAAATATATTAAAAAAAATGAAGAGTACAGCAACTGAAATGAAGAATACACTAGCAGTGGTTCTCCACCTTTCTAATGCTGCAGCCCTTTAATACAGTTCCTCATGCGGTGGTGACCCCCAACCGTAAAATTATTTTCGTTGTTACTTCATCACTGTAATTTTGCTACTGTAATGTTGAGATCCGCAGGTTGAGAACCGCTAGCAGGGTCGCCTAAGACCATCGGAAAACACAGATATCTACATTACGATTCATAGCAGTACCGAAATGACGGTGATGAAGTAGCAACGAAAATAATAATTTGACGGGGGGGGGGGGGTGTCACCACCACATGAGGAGCTGTATTCAAGGGTCACGGCATGAGAAAGGTGGAGAGCCCCTGAGTTAGAAGGTGTTGTACCCTCCTCCTGTCTCTTCACATAATAAATGGCAAGGCCTCTTTGAATTCCCATCCTTGTGGGTTTAATGTTCCCAGCCCTGCTTTTTCCCCCACTCCTGGGCAGTGATGGTTGTGTGAGAGGAGGCCTCCTCCCTCTTCCCCCACCCCAGGGTGGGGGGCAGCAGATGCTGTGGAAGAAGGGAGTAGCGCCCGGGCAGCTCTGGTTCTCTTAAGTGGTCCCTGAATCAGGCCTCGGTGTCATGTAGGTAAACGCAGTCCAGAGCACGCAGCATCTTTATTGGAATTTGTACATCCATCTTTCACAGCTGTGGAGAGTTTAGACTAATCACAACCCTCCCTGGGATTCTATCGTCTTCATCATTTGAAAGAGGATCAGGAGCCTGCAGGCCTGGAACGTCTTGAGAAAACTCTGGCCCCGAAATACATCATCGCACGTGGGGGACACCACTCGCAGCATCATCGCAGAGCTTAAGAATGCTGAAATCGAGTATTTCTCTGGCGTGAGTTCAAGTGGCCTGAGAAATCTGAGAACTGGTTTTTATTTTATTTTATTATTTTTTTTTGGTTCCTTTTAAAACTGCAAAAACAGATTCTTTCCTCTTCCATCAACCCCATCGCTGTCAATGTGTCCGATGCTAGGTGCCAGAAACGAGCATGGCCTCAACGATAACAATGCCAAGGTTAACGCGGCCACCAGGGGCTCTCCCAAGAATCTGTGAGGGTGTATTTTGATCCACAGACACGTTCCAAAGGCATGCAACTCCCGCGTCTTTCTGTCCTCAGTACATTTCTCTTCAGCAGCCTGCGTAAAACCCGTCACTTTTCGCCAGACCTCCTCGTGCTGTGGGGCCCCTTGGACATCATTCTTCATTGACCCCAGGTGTGCACATGGTCGGGCCAGGTTCAAAGTTGGTATTTGGGAGGCAGGCTCTGACGGCGAAGGCCTAGGGAACCGCAGTCATTTGTTCAAAAGGCCAGCGTTCACAGATGTGCTGCGAGAGTGTAATACGATGTTCGACCCCACCCGAAAGGATATTTGATCACCACCCACCTCGCAGCCAGCAAACGGATCAGCTGGAGCAGGCAAGTGCTCGTGTCTGCCGCTCAAGCCAGTCAACTCTCTGGGGAGTTAGTAGCCCAGCCTTTTCTTGAGACTTTAACATGAAAATGTTTCTTTCAGTTCTACAGTTATAAGAGTATGGCTCCCTCTTTCCTCCTTTTTTGTTCCATATTATTATTATTTTTTTCTTTATGATTTTCAACCTTCAGAAAGTTAAACCTGCTTAAAAAAAATCAGTTGGGGGACTAGAAAGGGGGTGTAGGAATTTCAGCTAGGCCAGTGGTCGGCAAACTCATTAGTCAACAGAGCCAAATAGCATCAGTACAACTAATGCTCTAAGATGGTGCTCTAAGACAGAGCACTAAGTTAAGTATACAATTTTACCTATATGTTCTCAAAAATTCTAGTTTACACTTTTTTAGTTGGGATTCAGGAGCCTGTATTTTAACAACTCCACCAGGTGATTCTCATCATGAGAGAAGGTTGGGAAACACTGGGCTAAAGGATGGTTAGTCTCCTTTGAGCATGCAGGGGGGTCTCAGAGCTAGCGGAGGCTGTGCGGGCTACCGAGGAGAGTCAAAGAGGACCATAAGCTCTGGGAGGATAAGGTGTGTGCTCCCCTCTGCACCCGCAGTGCGGGCATGTGCCTGGCCCGTGAAAAAGCATATTTCCTGGCCTTCTGTGTTTTCTTCTGAAACCAACATCATCTCCGACTGCATATGGCCAGGTTGTACCAGAAATTACCATTTATTGGCAGAACGCCATTGGTTTCTGTGTCAGCGTCTGTTTGCCCTGCTCAGTTGTGGGTATTGAAATATCCTACTTGCAGGATGAGATCTGCCAGCCTCTGAGCCAACCTAAGATTTTCTTGTTCTCTCTCTTTGTTCTTTTTTCCTTTCTTCTTGTTCTTCTCTATCATTGTTAAATCAGGATTGGTCTGGAGAGCCTCCATCTGGTATCCAGTGAGCAGAGTACCACACTGCTGTCTTCCCCATGATCCCCTGCAATGAACTTGTACTCTGCCTTTAGATTGAACCCCACTTGTGTTTTTGGGCTGAAACTGTGTCCAAACCCCAAACCCTTGTCCAGGGCTCTTGTAGTTTCTAAGGGCTGCCAATAACAAATTGCCAAACTTTGTGGCTTCAGACAACAGACATTTATTCTTTCAGTTCCGGAGGCCAGAAACCTGAAATGAAGATGTCCTCAGGACCACATTCCCTTTGGAAGTTCCAAGGGACAATCTATTCTTGCCTTCTCTAGCTTCTGGTGGCTATTAGCATTCCTTGGCTTATAGCCTCATCACTCCAATCTCTGCCTCAATCTTCATGTTGCCTTCTCCTTTGCCAGTCTCTCAGTTTCTCAGTCTCTCGCTCTCGCTATTGTTTATTTAAATAAAGATACATGTGATTGCTTTCAGGGTCCACCCCGATTGTCCAGGGTAAACTATTCCATTAATCACACCTGCAAAAGCCCTTTCCTCAAATAATGTAACATTCAGCGATTTGACAGGGATATCCTTTTTTGGGCATCGTTTCTTGCTTATTACCATAGAAGGTTCTCCTCCAACCCTCTATTTCCTTCTGCTGGTTGAAGCCATAGTGATCCAGCTTTGGCCGGGCACTTGTTAGCAATGTCCTAGAAATGACCCAGCAACATAAAGGCAGGCATCTACAAATGACTGCATGGAGTCGAGCTTCCCTGCTACCCTGGATTTCCCCCCAGGAACTATTACGTGAGGAAAAACAAGCCTCTGTTCTTTTTAAAAAATATATATATTTTATTGATTTTTTTTACAGAGAGGAAGAGAGAGAGATTGAGAGTTAGAAACATCGATGAGAGAGAATCATTGATCAGCTGCAACCTCCCTACTGGGGATGTGCCTGCAACCAAGGTACATGCCATTGACCAGAACTGAACCTGGGACCTTTCAGTCCACAGGCTGACGCTCTATCCACTGAGCCAAACCGGTTTCAGCTCTGATCTTTAATGGGCACAAGAATCACCTGGAGATCCTGTTAAACTGCACATCCTGATTCAGTAGGCGTTGAGAGGGTATCTTGAGTGGGGCCTGAGATTCTGCATTTCTAACAAGTTTCTATGTTAATGAAGTTGGTCTATACATCAAGTCCCACTTGTTCCCCAGGAATTGCAATTTCACTGGGAAAAGGTACTAAAAATGAACAAAACAAACAAACAAAGAAACAAACAAAACAAATAAAACTTCCCCAGGTGGTTACAACCTATAAACAGGGTTGGACCTACCGCACGGGAGGAACCTTGTCTGCAGATGCAGGATTCCGGTTCCTTTTCCGATACCCTTCAGAGGAGCCGACAATTCCTTCTAGATCTTCCAAACAGTCTTGTCATCCTGTCTTCTAATTAACCTCTTATGGATAATGTTTCTGGTTGCCTGTCTGCAACTGCTGGGAGTACTTGTCTTCCCAAACTTTATTTTAGCCCAGAGAGTTCTTTTTTGACCTCCTCTTGTTTGACGTCTTGTTTCGGATGTTGAGCTTCAAACAAAATAATTCAAGATGGTGATGCAGAGAGAAGCTCACTGTAGACTCTTCCCCAAATCTGCCTTTAGGGACCACATATTGAACATTTTACATTTTAAACACTGCAACAGCAGCCTACCTGGAGGTTTCAGCCCTAAGACAGTCAGATGCTCGCCATTATTGAGATAGATGATGTAACAATTAAACTCTATTTTGTGCAGTCAGTTTCACCTGAGGTTCTAAAGCCTTAAGAACATCTGGTGACAATTTGTTGTTAACACAACATTTTATTAAGTGTTGATAATATACTAGGTGTTGCAGAGTCTACAATCCTTATTCAGAGGTCAAGGGAGAGAACAAATATGTCTCAAAAGAAAGACACTGAGGCTTAAAATAGCTAAGAATCCCCTCTCCCCCCCCCCCCAAAAAAAATCCCTTTTATCTTAGTTGAAATTTTAGGATTTTGCAAAAACTGTCATTTTTATAAAACTTCTGCCATCTACAAAACGTTTTTTACATAGATGACCTAACTTAATCTTCATGTGAGCTTTGCTGTACTGTGATATAGTCAGCAGCAAGCAACAGAAAACCTGGCTCCAATGTCATCCAACAATAAGGAAAGTTATATATATTTTTCATTGAGGCATTATATGTGTACATATCTTACCTTTGGTCCCCTCCCCCCCCTTCCCGCCCCCCAACTCCCATACATGCCCTCACCCCCAATATTTTGCATCCGTTGGTTATTCTTATATGTATGCATTCAAGTCCTTTGGTTGATCTCTTATCTCCCCCACCTCTCCCTAACCTTCCCGCTGTAATTTGACATTCTGTTTGATGCTTTACTGCCTCTGTATCTATCTTTTTGTTCATCAGATTATAATGTTCTTTATTATCCACAAATGAGTGAGGTCATGTGGTGTTTTTCTTTCATTGACTGGCTTATTTCACTAAAGCATGATGTTCTCCAATTCTATCCAGGTCGCTGCAAATGGTAAGAATTCCTTATTTTTTATGGCAGCATAGTATTCCATTGTGTAGATGTACCGTAGTTTTCTGATCCAGTCATCTGCTGATGGGCACGTGGGCTCTAATTGTCTTAATTCTAAACCCTGAAGGGCAGTGGTTTTAGGATTGTTAATCCATCAAGTGTGTGAGGACTCAGCTAGTTTTCCCTTTCTATTCTGTTATTAGGGCCTCAGCTCCAGCCAACGCTTGGTAGCAAGAATTCTGTCAGTAGCAACTCATTTCATTATTCATGTCTACCTCAAACGAAGATTAAAATAAATATATAATTTATTTCAGAGAGAGGAAGGGAGAGGGAGAGAGAGATAGAAACATCAATGATAGGAAAGAATCACTGATTGGCTGCCTTCTGCACACCCCTCACTGGGGATGGAGCCTGCAACCCGGGCATGTGCCCTTGAGTGGGAATCAAACTGTGACCTCCTGGTTCATAGGTCGATGCTCAGCCACTGAGCCACGCCAGCTGGGCAGTAACCATGCTCTTGACTAGGAATGCCTGAGCCTTTCCCAGAGACACTCACCCAGCCCAGCCTGGGGCTGCAGCCTGTGGAGGGAGCCAGGTGTTCCCTCTTCTTGATGAGCTGCACCTCCTGCCCGGAAGCGGTTCTGCCGGAAGTCCCGGAGCTGAGAGCCTGTGGGGAGGCCCAGGGCCTGCAGCTCCCCAAGGCCTGGTCATGCTGCTCCCCCAGGCCCTGGGCTCCATGGCCTGAGGGGGCCCCTCCCCTGGGGAAGTCCCAGGACAGGCCGCTGCACTGTGGCAGCATCTTCCAGAGGCTCCACGCCCGCAGCTGCTCCTCCTCATCAGGAGAGGAGGCTCCGAAAAAGGTGGGTGCAGGCGCAGAGGCCTCTGCCGGGTGGGGGGCGACCTCCCTTGGGGGCGGGGGGGGGGTCCCTCTGGCGGATGGGGAGCTCCTGGGGGTTCAGCAATGAGGGGTGAAGGGGAACCCGGTGTGTGGGCTGGGCTGCAGGGGGAGGTGAAGGTGGAGATGGAGGGGACGAGGAGGGCTGGAGGCTGGGGCGTCCCTGGGGCTGTGTGGTCCAAACATTGTTGAAAAAGAGACAGATCCCTGAGCGCCGAGGGCACTGCCCTGTCTTATTTTTAAAAATTCTGGAGCAGAATGGACCATGTTGATTTCCGAACCCTTCCATGGCTCTCAGCCTTTAGGAGAGCTTTCAGGGTCAGGCTTCCACGGACATTTTGGGCCTCAGACTCTGCATCCTCCCAAACTCCCCACCCGCACCTGACACCCAGTAAAACCTCTCCATCAGACATTTCGTCTCCTTGGGGTCCCGGCTTCTGCTTTCCCTTGTGACCGTTCATCCGTCAGACACGCTGACATTCGGCTGACATCTTCATTCTGCCCCACCTCTTGGGCTCCAACTGTTGTGCAATCCACTGGTTAGCTCTGATTGGGTCTGTAGGCACAGTTGGGTCTCTCTTCACCTCTAATACTCGTAAGTCTCAAACAGAGAAACTATTCTACGATAGAGATAAAAGAGTAGATGAGGGCATTAAAAATGGTGAGTCCTTTTTTTCTTTACATTTTGTACAGTCTGATTGACTTATTTTTTTTCTCTTCCTACCTCCTGCCTTTTCCCTATCCCTCACCTTTTTCTCTTGTCAGAGGGAGGTGCACAAGTCTGAGATAGAGTAACGGTTTGTCCTACTTAAGTCGGAAGCCTCATCGCCACGAATGCTTGACACTAGCACTGCCGGCAGAACTATCGCTCTGCCCAGGATTCCTGCAGACATGCTCGATTCATGCAGGTTCACGCACCATCCATCCCCAGAAATCCAACCCCGTCTAGCTGTTCCTAAGTACATAAATCATCCCAGGGAAGGTGAAAGGTCACCTGGCCCAACTTTCTCCTCTGTTTTTGGTTTATCTTAATTAGGTTTTGCTATTTTTTCACCACACCCTCAATCTTCCCTGTCTCCAAGAGAAGCATAACTGCCCCTCCTCAGCTTTTATAAACTCCGCGAGAGCCACTTTTCCAATAACTTATTCCATATGTTTCATCCGCGCGCTCCCCCAGAACCCTCTTCCCTCCCCCAGCCCAGCTTTCTCATGTTTGCATGGCATCCCTCCGTGCTGGAATTGTTACAAGGAGAGAGAGGGAATCCTCTCCAGCCCCACTCCACCGAGGCCTTCTCTTCGGGGTGCTCCACGCGTCCCGTCCTTTACAAGGTTTTGTGGGAGTTTTTCTCACTCAGCGTCCTACTCCTTCTTTCCCGGAAGCCCCCTGTAACTTGGGTAGATACTACGCTTCCTGGGATAAAGGCCGGGAAAGGCCCGGCTCTCCCTTAGGGGCGTCCAGTAGGAGCTCAGAGCAGAAAGATGACACCTCTCCGGTTTCCCGCTGCAAAAACAGACGAATTATTCCATTTCTCACTAACGATAATTCTAATTTTCAGGTGCATATAGTTTTTTTCTCGTGATGAGATCTTTTAGTTTTTCTCGTGATGAGATCTTTTCTGTGCGGCCAAACAGGTTTTATCACCCTTGACCTCTTCCACACACATCATCTCTCTGACACAGAGAGGGGGGGCTCGTCCGCCCTACCCTGGGCGGGGCCCCCCAGGTGCTCACGTGGCGAGGCGGCGTGGGGAGCTGCATGTCATTAAGTCTGATTTTTCTGATACCTCTGGGAAGCTACTTTGGAGTGTGTGCCATGCCTCCCGGGCACCAAACCCTGTGGATGCAGTCACTTGGTAGAAGCTGTAGCAAGGTTCATGAAAGGGGCAGTAATGCATGTTGAATATTTTTTTAAAATTTATTTACTGGTGGCAGCCCTGCAGATGTCCCCCTTCCCCCCTTTCTCTGCCCCCCTCCAGGCCACCCCTGCCCTATCTCAGGCCTTCCCCACACTATTGTCTGTGTCCATGGGTTATGCATATATGTTCTTTGGTTACCACTCCCGTTCCCTCCACCTCCATTCCCTCTGAGGTCTGTCCTTCTGTTCCACTCATCTATACTACCTCTGGTCCGATTTTGTGCTTCAGTATATTTTGTTCATTAGATTCCACATATAAGTGAGGTCATGTGATATCTGTCTTTCTCCGACTGGCTTATTCGCTCTGCATAATAATCTCCAGGTCCACACATGCTGTCACAAAGGGTAAGAAATTCTTCTTTTCTACAGCTGCCTAGTATTCCATGGCGTAAATGTACCACAGCTTTTTCATTCACTCATTAACTGATGGGCACTGGGCTGTTTCCAGATCTTCGCTATTATGAATTGTGCTGCTGTGAACATAGGGGTGCGTACATTCTCTCTGGTTGGTGCTTTGGAATTCTTAGGGTATGTTCTCAGAAGTGGGATCACTGGGTGTGGAACAGCAGTTCCATTTTCAATTTTTTGAGGAACTTTCATAGTGTTTTCCACAGTGGCTGCATCCATCTGCACTCCCACCACCAGTGTATGAGGGCTCCCTTTTCTCCACATCCTCGCCAGCACTTGTTGGTTGGTTGATTGGCAGTAGCCGTTTGGGCAGGTCTGAGGTGATAACTCATTGTAGTTTTAAGTTTGCACCTCTCTGATGATTAGTGATATTGAGCATTTTAAAATGTCTCTTGGCCATCTGTATGTCCTCTTTGGAGAAGTGTCAATTAACGTCCTTTGCCTGTCTTGTAATTGGATTGTTTCTCTTCCTGGTGTTGAGTTGCATAAGTTCCTTGTATAATTTGGAAATTAACCTCTTATCAGATGTATCATTAGTGAATATATTCTTCCACATAGTGGCCTGCCTTTTCATTTTGTTGGTGGTTTCTTTTGCTGTGCAGAAGCTTTGTAGTTTGACACAGTCCCATTAGCTTATTTTTTTCTTTGTTCCTCTTGTTCTAGGGGATGTATCAGTGAAAATACTGCTATATGAGATGTCTGAGATTTTACTGCCTGTGTTTTCCTCTAGGATTTGTATGACTTTGTGACTTATATGTAAGCATTTTATCCACTTTGGGTTTATCCTAGTGTATGGTGTAAGTTGATGGTCTAGTTACCTTTTTTTTTTTTTTTTTTTTGCATGTACTTATCCAGTGTTCTCAGTGTTGAAGAGACTGTTTTTACTCCATTGTATGTTCTTTCCTCCTTTGTCAACTATTAATTGGCCATATTGCCATAGGTTGATTTCTGGAGTCTCTATTCCATTGGTCTATATGCCTGTTCTAGTGCCAGGACCACGCTGTTTTTATTACAGTGGCCTTGTTTGACATATGGTATTGTGATCCCTCCAACTTTGTTCTTCTTTCTTAAGATTGCTGAGGCTATTTGGAACCAGCAAATCAATCAATTCGTTCAATGGAGATTGATTTATTTACCAAGATAAAAGTAATAGCTATGATCATACACGTTGGTTATTTTCTCTGGTCACTCTCTCCCAGTGAGCACATCACTTGAAAGACCAAGTCAGGATCAGTTGTTGCTCGATGAGCATAAACCAGAACAAAGACATTAAAAATAATTCATCAGATTGGGTGGATAAGGAACCAGGAAGCATCATCGATCCCTCTGAACTCCCGGCTTTGTTTTTCAGAGACACATTAGTTTTTGGAGCTGAGAGGTGGTGCCTGAGTCTTTTCCCACAAAGCCTTAAGTCAGTGCCAAGAGTCCGGGGCACCATTACCAGCTCCACCCTCAGCAACAAGCAGAGAGGGAGCCAAAGTGAGGAGCCAAGAGAACAGAGAACCATGTGTGATGTGTGAGAAGGCTCCAAACAGGCGATGGGGAGGCATCCGGGAAGGGTTTCCTGAGCCAGAACCCAGCGTTTGCCACGGCTTTTTATGCGTGTCTCTAGAGTGGGCATCCCGGGAGGAGGAGAGGAGCTGCCAAGGAGACTTGGTTTCTAGGACTCGGAGGAAGCTGTGTGGGCCAGCCTTCCTTCTTCCAGGGATGTGCTCCGAATTCTGACAGCGGTCCCACAAGCAGACCCCCTCTCTCCTGGATGGATCAGAGTCACAATAACACGCCTTACTCTCAGATTCTGTTTTTAAAAAAGTTTTACTTTAAAACAATTACAGATTATAGGAAGTTGTAAAAATAGAACAGATGAGTCCTTTACCCAATCCCCCTGAGGTAACATCTTACCACGCTAGAGTATAATATCAAAACAGGAAATTGACATTGGTACTGTGAAGAGCGGCTACAGAGTTTGGACAGGTTCAAGCCTTGGACTAATGAGAGGGCACAGTCCTCTCATGGCCACATGCAAGTCCCAGAGCCCTCCCCGCACAATGATAGCCAACAGCTGTAGTTGTCAGCTTGAACCTGTGGTCCCACATGCCTCAGTGATATAGGCTACAAGGAAAGCTTAATCAGGTGCATGAAATTGAGTAGGATCGAAACCCACGAGAAGGTTGTAAACATCTTGACCACGCCCTTACTTTGCCTTGATGCATCTGCTATAAAATAAAGACACGGCTTGTAGTCTGTGGTGCTATCTTTCCATGAGAGAAGCAGCGTCCCACCCAGACCCAGCTTTTATTCTCTTGTCTGTCTTTTCTCCATCCTTCACCATCCCCACTCAGAGTCACTGAACCTGGCAGAGCTGGTGTGGCACATAAGGAGCCCTGGGGCTGAGTATGCCATAGCTGAGCAGGCTCACCACTGTGTTCTCTCTCTGTCTCTCCTGGGTGTCTCTTATAGGGATCCTTGTCATTACCCATCCAGGGAATCCACAGTGATCTGATCTTGAGATCCTTAAATTAATTACACCTGCAAATACCCTTTTTCAAAATAAGATCACATTCCCAGGTTCCCAGGGTTAGGATGTGAACATGTCTTTTTGGGAGCCATCATTCAACCTGGTACAATAATTAAACAGTCAAACCCAAAGAGCACTGATTTTGAAGTATCAAAATATAAGTAACAATTTGGACAAAATTACAAGACATGCTTATTAAATTTATGGTTAAGGTGAAACTGGGTTGGTTATTCACTCAAAAGCAAAACTTTTTTTTTTTTTTATAGGTTATAAGAATGAGCCAAAATTAGCAAAATGGACTTTTGCTTTGTACTCTTTTCTATTACATTACTTATCGCAGGGTTTTGATTCTGATTCAGTGAGCCTGAACCCCTTGAAGAGAGGAATTTTGCCTGGGCACAGCACTGTCAGCTATGCAGCCTACTCATCCTCAGAGCCTGTCCTATGGATTTAGGACTTGTCTTCCTTCTTTTTTTATTTCTATTTTTAAAAATATATTTTGATTGATTTTTACAGAGAGGAAGAGGGAGGGACAGAGAGTTAGAAACATTGATGAGAGAGAAATATCAATCAGCCACCTCCTGCACAGCTCCTACTGGGGATGTGCCCCCAACCAAGGTACATGCTCTTTACCGGAATCGAACTTGGAACCTTCTTTATATTAAAAAAATTATCTTTGCCAAGCTGGTGTGGCTCAGTGGTTGAGCGTTGACCTATGAATGATTTCTGGTCAGGGCACATGCCTGGGTTTTGGGTGTAATCCCCAGTTGGGGGGCATGCAGGAGGCAGCAGATCAATGATTTTCTCATCATTGATTTTTCTATCTCTCTCTCCCTCTCTGAAATCAGTAAAAAATATATTAAAAAAATTTATCTTTATTGTTGAAAGTATTACAATTGTCACCCCTCCCTCTTTCCCCCCTAAGGGTAAGCTGGCAAATAATTTGATTTAATGAAATCTGCCATGTTGTTTGAGAAAACGTGAAAGCTATATCCGAGACCTAAATGATTAAAATTTACATATAACGTGAAATTAGTACAATGAATTTGTTATGAAGGCAACGTGTGCTGGGATTTGTCAGTGCGGAAAAAGCCCAACTCAGCTTTAAGGAACAACGGACAGCTTCCTGTGGGCTGTGGATAAACATGATGGAACCCTGGACATTGTATGTGCCTGTGTAATGAAATGGTCCAGAGACGGCTGGGCAAGCTCAAGAAAAGGTGAAAAGAATGAAAGGTCCAGAGCTTGACCAGGTGAAAGGGACCTTCCTTTTGTGTGTTAAGTAGTTGAAGATGATCAATTCTCAAGAGAGTTCTAAGGGAATTTAAGAAGACATAGAAGAAATCAGTATTTTTAGGGAAGTCTCAAAGGGCTCAGCTTATAATAGTTAGCTAGTATATTGTATTTATAGATTAGTAGCTAGGAAATAAAGTGCCAGATTCTTTGTGTGGGGGTTCAGAATGAGCCACCCTAAAATGTGCCTCAGGAGTATGCAAATTACTTTGAGCTAAAGGCAATTTTAGCTTCAAGCTCAAGAGAAACCTCAACCCTTCCCTTTAAGTACTATTTGTATGCAGTGCAAACTTCTATTCACGAAATGTCTGTTCTTTTTATGCTCCCACAATGACCCTTTGAAGCCACACCTGCATTCCCTCATCCCTAGCTCAGGATGCCTTATATACCCAACCCCCCTTTCTATCTCTGAACCTCTCATGCTTGTGGGGTTCCCATACATATGTATGCATTAAATTCGGTTATTTCCCCTTGCTAATTTGTATAACGTCTATTTGATTATTAGACTAGACAGAAGAACCTTGAGGGTAGAGGAAAGTTTATTCCTCCCCCACATTTATGTCCATTGAAATTTCCAGAGTTTCCCCAGAAAAGCTGGTAGCTGAGTTTTCTGAATGGTGTCTTGACTTGGTACCATGGAGTCAGGTAGGCAAGGTTCAAATTCACTTACTAGTATGCCTAAGCCCAGGCACAAGTTAACTCTCCGAATCTTGGTTTTCTCATCTTTAAAGTAGGGATGGTTATAGGAATTCAGTAAGGAAATAACATATGTGAATGTGGTTTGTAAAGTGCTGTTCAAACACTGGTGGTTATTCTTCCCAATTCCTGTTTCCTAGCATGGGAGATTAAATAAGCTGTCCTTTGTGGGGTCTCACAAGGACTCTCTTCCAGTATCATGACCCAACTACAGTGGAACTTCTGGGACCTGAGCTTGTGAACAAAAGTTTTCAGGGTCCTGCTGCTGCTTTTGGCTACTCAGGGTGTGCTGGACCCCAGGCCTGTGGGTTCTTTGTATAATACCAGTCTTAAAAGCTCTCAGTTCAACCAAACCCCAAACCAAGTTGTTGTTAGACAAAGCCAATCTGTTCAAGAAAATCACATGAACTCAAATGAAAAACCCTCCCAGAATTATTATTTCCTTGAAAGACAAGGAAAATTCATGAGGGGGGAAAAATCCAAGAAAAATTTCAGTATAGCATTTTCCGCAGATACAGCCGACCTTATGTCCCATGGTGGCCACCGTGTCTGGACTTGGAACAAGGAGGGAGGGGCTCTTCAGAAGATGTGAGGCATTCTGTTCTCTCTCCGAAGGGGTTCTCTTCTATCTCTCCCTGTATTTTGAAGGGCCTCTCCCTTCTGTTAACACTGGATTGTCACCAAATGTGACTCAGTATACTCTGTAAGCTTGCAACCAGATGGCATATGTACCAAAAAGATACCCAATCTGAAGGGTAGGTGGGAAAAACCCCCTCAACCCTGCCACATGATTATTCTCTCAGCACTATTTAGAAAGTTTCTGCCAATCCTTCCATTCTCAACCTCTTCTTAAAATGACCAGTAGGGGGCACTGCAGGGTGAGATTCCCCACACTATCCCACCTCCATTCCCACAGAAAGTTATTGGAACGTGAAGTATGGAACATAATACACCCATTCTAGCGACAGTAGTACACTCTCACCTACAATAATACATGCTGAGAGGCTGATTATGTATACATTTAAGATCTCAGTTGCTCTTGGGATAGTTTAGCTAAAGAAGAAAGTTTTAGCTTGAAGGATAGGGGATACATTCTGACCTAGTGCTTGGACATGAAGCACGGGGTCCGAATGATTGTGCCTGGGAGAATAGTTCACACACAGCCACTCTGGGACCACGGTGCATTTGGCTAGACCACAGAAAGAAGGATCTGGCAGCCCGAGATCGGAGGCTGTGAGGGAGCCAGAGACGTGAAAGCTGAGTGTTTTAAAACCTTAGAAAGCAGCTATCTTCTGTGTCTGGCTCTATTGGACACTGTAAACTCGGGCAATTGAACTTAAAGCCAGCAGCAAGTTTATTATAAAATCAAATGAAGGGACACATAGTTCTTTTAGTCAAGAAAGGGAAATTGAAGTACCCATGGAACATAAAGAGAACACAAATCACAGGTTTTAAGAGTCACAGATGCTGAAACTAAACTCTAAGGCAGATTTTGAAATTGGGACTTGGAAAATTTCAAACAACATTATTTACATTTCAGTTGGGGATATATTTAGGTTATTCAAATAAGGTACCAAGAGGTTAAAGATAAGTCTTTCACCCTTTTCTACCAGGCACCAATTTCCCTTCCCCATGGCTTTCTGGAGATATTTTATGCATATACATATAAATTATATATCATCCTATAATTTTACTATAATTTTCTTTTTTTTCCTTTTTTTTTGAGTAGGAACAAGTTATTTTATTTATTTTTTTATTTTTTAAATAAATCTTTATTGTTCAGATTATTACAAATGTGATCCTCTTCCCCCCCTCAATTGCTCCTCTTCACCAGGTTCCCACCCCACCCTCTGTCCTTTCCCCATCCCTCATTGTCCTCATCCATAGGTGCACAGTTTTTGTTCAGTCTCTTCCCGCACCCCCACTCCCCTTTTCCCTGAGAATCGTCAGTCCACTCCCCTTCCATACCTCTGATTCTATATATTATATTCACCAGTTAATATTGTTCATCAGATTTTTAAATTCCCTTGGTTTTTAGATTCACTTGTTGATAGCTACGTATTTGTTGATCATAATTTTTATCTTTATCTTCTTCCTCTTCCTAAATAACCTCCTTCAGCAATTCATATAATTCTGGTTTGGTGGTGATGAACTCTTTTAGCTTTTTTTTATTTGTGAAGCTCTTTATCTGTCCTTTGATTCTGAGTGATAGCTTTGCTGGGTAGATTATTTTTGGCTGTAGGTTCTTGTTATTCATCACCTTGAATATTTCTTGCCATTCCCGTCTGGCCTGCATGGTTTCTGTTGAGAAATCAGCTGACAATCTTATGGGTGCTTCTTTATAGGTCACTACCTGCTTTTCTCTTGCTGCTTTTAATATTCTCTCTTTGTCTTTTGCTCTTGGAATTTTAATTATGATATGTCTTGGTGTGGTCCTCCTTGGATTCCTTTTGTTTGAGGTTCTGCGGGCTTCCTGGACTTGTAAGTCTATTTCTTTCCCCAGGTGGGGGAAGTTTTCTGTCACTATTTCTTCTAGTACTCTTTCGGTATCTTGCTCTCTCTCTTCTGGAATCCCCATAATTCTGATGTTGGTTCGCTTGAAATTGTCCCAGAGGTTTCTTACACTATCTTCAACTTTCTGGATTCTCTTATCTTCTCCCTTCTGCAGAGGAGTGTCCTCTGGCTCTTTGTGTTCTAAATCTTTGTCTTGATTCTTGCGATCTTCCAGTCTGTTTTTAGGACTTTGTATAATATTTTTTATTTCAGACAATGTTTTCTTCATTTCTTGTTGATCCCTTATTATTTCTAGTTGCTCCCTTTTCATATCCTCATAGGTCTCATTTATTTTATCAGCCTTTTTTAGGATATTGTTGATTAACCTTATAACTGTAGTTTTGAACTCAATGTCCAATCTTTTCTTTTCCTCCATCTCCTTCCTTTGTGTCCTTCTTCTTGTCTGCATTTTAGTTGTTTCCCTGATTTGATGGAATAGCTTTGTGTGCTAGGTGTTCTGGTAGAGCCCAGTAGCACAGCCTTCCCAGTTACCTGCAGTGGACAGTCTTGGTGTAGCCCTTTGTGGGCTGTGTGTGCAGTCTTGTTGTTAAGCCTTGCTTATTGTTGGTATCACTGGGAAGCGTTGATCTCCAAGCCAATTGGTTGTGAGGATCAGCAGTGTCTCAGCTAGGAGGGTTTCCGTACTCTGCTTGAATAGGGCGTGGTCTCGGGGTGGTGCAGACAATCTTTGGTTCCCTGTCAGTCTTGCCTTAGAAAAGTCCTGTTCGTGGAGAGTTTTGGAAGATTGGTTGCAGGCGCGCACGCACCTCTTTGGTAAAGGCACAGACAAGCTTTGGATTCCTGCAAGTCCCTCCTTAGAGAAAGCCAGCCTCTGGGAGAGCTTCTGTGCTCAGCCACAGGTAGGGAGGAGTCTCGGGTTGGTGCAGACAAACTTTGTTTTCCCTTCGGCTCCTCCCCAAGTCCCGCAGTAATGGCCTCTGGCTTCACACACCTCCAAGAGATCTCTGCCCACTGCCTGACAGTCTGGCCTCTCCCTGACTGGGGCCGTTTATCAGAGCAATAGGCTGATTCTGTTTTCCTCTCGGACAAGAAAGCCAGCCGCGTTAGCTGTTCGCCCTCTCCGCACCAGGAGTAAGCCAGTAGCGAACTCAGCCCGGCCCGCCCTCTCTGCGTGCAGGGAGTAAGCCAGCAGCAATCTTGGTCCTGCCCTTCCTCTCGGCACCAGGATTAAGCCAGCGCCTTTTCACACACACAGTTCTCCGTACCTTCACAGTTCCTGAGGTTCAGTGTGCCTTCTCTCTCCTTCCCAGATGGCAGAGCCTCCTCTTAGCCAGCCGTCTGGCGCTTCAGGGCAATGCTCCCCTGTTTTTCAGTTCTAAATTCAAATTTGTTGTGGTAGGCTGCATTCGGGTGTCTACCCTATGCCGCCATCTTGGTTTCCTAATTTTACTATAATTTTCAACAAGCAAATCAAGATTTTTTTTTAACCTGCATGTTGAATTATGCATCTTGACCATTGGCAAGTGTAGGATTGATATCTAATTGTGGCTGATAATACATATTAATTCACACTCTACCAAATCCTTATGAACAGAGAAGAAGTAATTTCCAACCCTCCCATAGTAAAAAAAAAAAAAAAATCTTAATTTTAAAGGATTTCTTTGATGATATTATAAGCACTTAAAAGAGTAGGGACTGTGTTCACACACACACACACACACACACACACACAATTAAAAAAATTCTGTCTCCTTTTAGTCTTGTGGGTGTGATTCTTTGGGCAGAGTGAACATTATCCAGTGTGATGGACAAAAGGATGCTCTAGCTTTCAGTATTTGAAATGAGTCCTCTGAAAAGAGGCTTTGGTGATGGGGACAGTGTTTTCAAGGGGATGTGGATTTAAAAAAAAGACAGAACTTTAAGAGTGTTTATAGAAGAGGCAAACGCATCCTGAATATTCTAGAAAAAAAAAAAAAAGCCTGGACCATTATGATCTCATGGAGTTCTCCCTTCGTCTTTGAGCTGTGATGGTGGGAAAGGTGTTTAAACTCTCCGTTCCTTAGTTTTCTCATCTGTGAAACGGGAAGGATAGTATATCTACCATAGAGGGTCGTTTCAAGATAAAATGAGCTAACGTATAACTTGGAGCAATGATAGCCATAGTAATTGCTCAACAAATGTTAAGTAGTATCACCCTTTTTAAAATATTGATCTTCATTGTTGAAAGTATTCCTTATTATCACTCTTATTACAGCTCTTGGGGGAAGAGATTAGGGTTCTCTCCTTCCCCAGAATGTAAAATATCTGATCACTATACCTTAACCGTAACTTTCTTTTAACTCTGAGAGATTCTGATGGCCCTTTAAGCAAAGTAAGTTACAAAAGTGGCGTCTGTCACACTCACCCCACCACTCCAGCCCCTCTGGTCTTTTCAAATGCCTTGGGACATGGGTCTCGCGGGCCCTGCAGAAGGGCAGTAAGACCAAGAGGCAGGTGTCGAATGGAAGGAGCTCCGAGCACAGAGCAGACACTGCCACCTGCTTCCTGCTCTGCCTCGGCTGTTCCCTGGCCCTGTGAGCCAGGGGAGTCACTTAGATTCTGATATATCAAATGAAGTATATGTGAAAAATTTTTTAATAGGGTTTGAAGAAGAAGAATATACATGGGATTATACTAAAATAAGACTGGTAATGTAACAAGCATGGCTTTTTATACACCCAAAAGGGTATCATCTCATTAAAATGTACTGGCCCTGCGAGGTCCATGACACCCATAATGCTCAAAATAACTGGGCACTTCTTTCAGAGGTGTCTTCAGATTCATGGGTAAAAACCAGGTTCGTAACTTAATGTCACACTTTAAACATTTTTAACTAAAAAATCTCTTTTAGTTAAAATGCTTTCAGATTCACATTAAAGTTTCAAAAATAGTTCAGAGACTTTCCACATACCCTTCAATCCAAAGTTTCTAAATATCAACATGTTATGTAACCCCAAAAGCAGAAAATTAACATGAATAACATACTGTTATCTACACTCCTCATTCAGATTTCATAAACTGCCCTACTGAAGTCCTTTTGTGACCCAGAATTCTATTCAGGACTAAGGCACTGCATTTCATTGTATCTCCCTAGTTCCCTTTAATTTGGAATGTTTCCTTGGTCTTTGTCCTCTTGTGATCTTGATACTTTTGAAGAGAATTGGGTAGTTATTTTGTAGGTTCTCCCTCATTTTGAGTTTGTCTGATGTTTCCTCATAATCAAAGTTGTAGATTTTTGGTGAGCATGTCATAGATTTGATGCTGTGGCCTTTTCAGGCCATCATATCGGGGTACACGGTATCAGTCTGTCCATTCCTGATGGCTGGTGAGAGTAAGTTTGCTTACTCAATCACGCTGATGTCTGTAAGCTTTCACACTGCAAAGCTACCCCTTTCTGCTTGGTAATGAAGCCTCTTCTGGGATACCCTTTGAGACTGTGCAAATACCCCCTTTCTCCTTCATTCTCTAATTTCAGCATTGTATTAGAGTTCTCCAGAGAAATAGAAACAATGGGATTGTGTATGCCCATGATAAGGTATGGGCTCACATGATTATGGAGGCTGAGAAATCCCACACATTGTCACCTGCCAACTGGAGACCCAGGGGTGAGAACCACTGAATTACATGCTCACTTAGGTCTTACTAATTTAAAACTCTAAGATAAATGAGAATTGCATATAGCTTTACTTTTGTTATTTTAGCTTGGTATTAGTATTAAAGGTATGGCAATAAAAATAATTAATTGTATATGGGGGGAAATTTGGTTCATTCATCATTTGTATTGGTCCATTCATCCACTTAGGCAATTGGTGTTTTCTTGAGCTCCTTTGTCCAGGCATCATGTTAAGCACTGGGCATAAAAAGGTGACATGGGCACAATCAAGCAGCTACAGCACAGTACAGTGCGAAGCAAGTTATAATGAAGGCAGGGACGTTGGTGTAGCATGCCATGAATACTATGCATGGTGTTTGACCTGCAAAGGAATTAAGATTTTTTTTCATCAGTGTTCAATAACATATGAAGAATATGGAGCAGGTGATGGGAAATCATGATTATGCTGGAAATATGTCTCTGGCGCGTTTGACGCGGGTGAGCAAGGAGGTAGAGTGATCAGGGAGGGGGAGGGGGAAAGCAGAGGGGGAGATGCTGAGAGCTTAATGCTGGGGTATGACAGTGAGGATGAAGAGGAGAGGCTGCGTTTGTGAGATATGTGGAATGACAGGACGTAAGGACCAGCTATGTGCGGAGGAGGCTTTGATGGCTTCAGAGGTGCCCAGGTAGCTTGTGGCATTATTCATTCAATGAATTAGAAGAAGGGCAAGATTCTGAAGGAAAATTGATGAGCTCAGTTTTGCATCTGTGTCAATGAGGCATCTGAGAACATGTTATCTTACCAGATGGTGGGTGATGTATGGATCTGGAACTTGAAAAAGGAAGCACCATTAGAGATAAAGGTGAGAGACTATGCAGCTTGGTATCTGTAGCCATAGGTGTGGCTGAAATTGTCCAGGTGGACTGTGTGGAAGAACAAGAGGAAAGCCAAGGGTAGAGCTCAGGAATCAGGAGCATTAAGCAGGGGTAGAAGAAGGGGAGTCAGAGAGGAGCCCAAGGAGGATTGGCAGAGCGCAGAAGACCAGGAGAGAGAAGTCTTGGGGACATCAGGAGGAAGAAATTTCAAGAAAGGCAAAATGGTCAGCAGTGCAAAGGCAACAGAAGAATCAAATAAGCTAAGTTCTGAATGGAACTCCAAGAATTGGATCTGGCCTCTGGGTGGGTATAGGAGACTCATGTAATAAAATTTGTGGAGAGTCTTATAACAGTTTGAAAATTTACCCCCTTTCCAGAAACCTTCCCTGACTTATCGCACAATCTGTTTACTCAGTAGATTAAAAGTATTAGCAGCCCTAGCTGCTCATTTTTCTCAGCAGTTAGAGCATCGTCTGCAGACTGAAGGCTCACAGGTTCGATTTCGGTCAAGGGCACATACCTGGGTGGCAGGCTTGATTCCTGCCCTAGACCAGGCAGGTGTGGGAGGCAACCAATCAATGTGTCTCTCTCACATTGACGTGTTTTTTTTTTTGTCTCTATCTCTCACCCTTCCTTCTACCCTCTCTAAAAATAGATGGGAAAAAATATCCTCAGGTGAGAATTAACAATAACAATAAAATAATACAAAATAAAAGCATTGGCTGACATGTTCTCTGAGCTGGAAGCTACCTACCTTAATATAGGTTGTTTAATCCTGGCCTCACTGAACAGGTGAGGAAATTAAGGCCCAGGAAAGTCATTACTTGCCTGAAGTCAATTGGCAGATTTAAGACCTCCATCTAGGACTGTTCCACATACATTGACATTGGTATAATTAGTTTATAATAATTTCCTCCTTGTTCATATATTGCTACTTTTACTCTGGTTATTTTATATATACGTAGTTTGTAGGTTTTGCTGTTTTCCAAGGTTATAGAGGAAAGAACTGCATCTCTATTACTTTACTACCTTCTCTATTCCTCACTTAACATGTCAACAGGCTGTTGATGGAAGTGAGAAGGTCATGTTCTCTCTCTATCCGGTGTAGTCAGGAGTGCTACATGGCCTAGGCTTAGATAATCAGACACATCATCAAGAGACTTTGAATTCTGAGTGAGCGATGGAAAAAATGAGAAAACAGTTAGAATTTCCTTAACCCAGTAGTGGTGTCCTGGTCAGCGCTCAATTCCTGATTCCTTATTCTCTGGAACTGACTTGGATTCTGCCTGTTTTCAGGCTGGCTGTTATGCTCTAGTCAGTTCTGTGAGCCCTTCATTTCCTTTGGTTGGAGTTAGCCAGCTGTCTTTGTCAGCTCAGGCTACCACAACAAAATACCACAGTTTAAATAATAGAAACTTGTTTCCTCATAGGCTTGGAGGCTGATAAGTCCCAAGATCAAGGTTGGAACCTGGTGAGGACTTTCTTCCTGTCTTGAAGACAGTTGCTTTGACCTAACATGGTCTTTCCTCTGTCCATGGGTGTAGAGAGAGAGAGAGAGAGAGTTAGCTCTCTGGTGTCTCTTACAAGGACACTAATCCTACTGGATCAGGGCCCCACCCTTATGACCTCATTTAACCTTATTGCCTTCTTCAAATACAGCTACACTAGGATTAGCCCTTCAACATATGAATTTTAGAGGGGAACAAACATTCAGTCTGTAACACCAGCCAAAGGCAGTTTGTTTGGTTTGCAAATTAAGACTTGAGCTGATTCGCATGAACCTAAATTTGCTAGTCTTATTTTCTCCTTTGAACTCTGAAATGAAAATGCCATTTTTTTTTTTTCATGTTCTGTAAGGCTGGCTTTATTCATTTGGTTGAAGTAGTAATCTATTTAAGAAAAATCCAGAGCCTTTTGAACATCAGTTCCCTCTCCCGACTCTTTTCTTGCTTCTCTGGCTTCCCTGGCATTTCTTAAGCAAACTTGTTAGTAGTTAAGCAGGTGGTTGGAGACTCTCTGATGTCATTCTCCACACTAATGTCAGATGCCAACCTCGGGGTTGGCTGGATGGAAAAATGACCAGGTTGGCTCCGACAGTTATGGCTCCATGTTGCAAGAAGTTGGCAGTCCTCTTCCTGCTTTTTTCTTTTTATTGCTTGTTCCACAGCACACACAGCTGCCTGGCACTTCTGCTCTTTAAACGGCGGCACTCACCATCAAAGGCTCTTGCTTTGCCTGCTGCTTCAGGCAGAGGGACAATGACAAATAGTATCAAGCCGGTCCTTCCCCGCGGGGTCTCTGAGCTAGCAGTCTGTATGGGGCTCGGAGCTCGTAGCTCGTCAGAGGGCAATTTGCCTGAAACAGCCCCCAGGATAAGGGTTTTCTCAAACCAGCACTCCAGAGTCCTACATGCTGCATTTACATGCAAAAACGTTACCCGCCAGGAAGTCATATGTAAATATGACCCTAAAAAACTCTTGGTTCATGTTTGTTTCATTTTTAGTCTGCTCCAGTATCCCCTTCACACCTGGAAATTGCTCAGGGTGAAGTAAACGATAGCACTTTCCAGCACTGTTTTTGTGGGTGTTTTTTTTTTTTTTTTTTTTTTTCTTTTTCCAACTGCAGCTGTCTGGGAAACAGTAAACTCTTGTTTTGAAGTTTTTTTTTTAAATTGAGTTTTGATTCCAAGCAAATGAAAATGGTTTCTGTTTAAACTTCTTATTGGTGATAGTTTAACTAGCTGGATTTTGTTTTCTCTGAATTACGGATTTTTTATTTTATTATTTTTTTTTTATGGGCTTCCTTCAGGAGTTTAACATGCCCTGAAGCTCACTGGTAGCAGAGGAAAGACATAACCAGAGAAATTGAATTTCTTTTATGTCCACGGACAGGTTTCCATTATAGATAAACCTAGGGCTTTCTACCCAGGAGTTCATGGATGAGGAAGATTTGAGCAATATTAATGCCTCTTCTCTGTATTTTGTAAGGCTAGAGTATGTACTTTGGAAAGTGATTATGAAATTGTCAAGATAGCCACTTATTTCTGGCATTTGTTATGGGATAATTATCCTAATAGTTCTTTACTCTTGACATTTAGTAAAGAGGCTACTTTATTTTCTCTTAAGGTTTGGGCAAGCATGAATGAAGTATAGATTGTTTATTAAAATATCTAAAAATTTTTAAAAAGTATTCTAGCAGGTAGTGTGTTCACCCTGCAGTATTTTCACCAGTGCTTCCCACTCTCACCAATTAAAATCACCCAAGCAGTTATTGCAAGGTCATTGTGTGCATATTCCTGGATTCTGGGATAAAGGCTGAAGGAAGGGATGTGTGATGAAGAGAGTATTTAGAGATCATGGGCATGAGTTTGTAGTTGGTCCAGACTAGATGGTGCAAAGTATGTGGAAACCAAAAATGGGGCCAGAGTAGGGTTTGCTAGGGCATGTTCCTTAAAGAAGAATTTAGGCTTCCCCTGTGGAGTAGATGGTGGGAAGTGATAATTTCAGGCTGGAAAGATGGCTGAGAAGAGATGTGAATGGAAAAGCCAGGTGGGTAGGGAAACTGATCATTGGTGAACTTGTGCTGGGCACCGTGTTAAGTCCTTCACTGTGGACCTTTAGAAATGTAACCTCTATTAATTTATGGTGTGGTAGAAGATTTCATGTCCTTGTTTTAGAAGAGGAGCCTACGACCGAGGTCACACAAAGAGTGCATATTGGGGTTGATAATAAAATTCAGATCCACTTGACGTCAAAGAATCTCCACTGCTCTTATCAGTCTCAATGTGGCTTCTTCTGTATATCCTAGGTTATAGGACTTCTGCTCAGCTAGACTTCAGGTGGTGCTCAGTGCTTATTGTTCTGCAGGTTACTTGTGATTTCACTGTAGTTGTGGGAGGAGGCAAGCACAGCATTCACCTACTTCACCATCTAACTAGGACTTTCCACCAGGAGCATCGGTCTTGTCTTGCCTTTTGGCAGCATGGTTTCTTCTGATTAGACAATCATACAGCTTGGTTTCACTAAGGCAAGTTCAGAACTGATTAGGAGTTTTCAGAATTGGGTCAAAATGCCTTGGGGCCAGTTTGCAAGAGTCACAAAATGTTTCTCAAAGTGTGGTCACCCTTAAAACACACACACACACACACACACACACACACACACACAAGATATGCATGGTAAAAATGCAGAATTTCATCAAATCAGAAAACTGGGAGCCTGGAAATCAGCATTTTACTGCCTCCACCCCCCCAGGACTGAGCTGCACACACACACACACACACACACACACACACACACACACACACATCTGAGAAACAGTAGGCAGATGGTTCAGAACTTGTAGATCTTCAAGCCTTCCACACGAACTGAGTCCCGATTTTCGAGGAGGGATCCAAGGCTGGGGCCAATGAGTCCACAGGGGTTTGTGAGAATGAAACCAGAGGGAACGAGTCTGCCAGTGCAAACAGTGCCTGTTCGAACAGACAGAACTCCTGCTCACTCTTCAGGTGGAGGTCTCCACACCCCACCCCGGCCACCGAGGCCCCTTGCCATCATTTGTATACTTAGAGTTTGTTTGTACAATATTCTTGGCAATTTTTCTTACTCTGCCTCCTGATACATCTTAGCTAACTCTCACAACTTACTGAACTTCATTTTTTAAACTGCAGTATAACTTACATATAGTAATACATCTGCACCTACCACTTAAATTTCACATTGGTTAAATCGATTCATTTTCACATGTGTATATAAAACGATGTAATCACCACCTGGATCATTTCCAACACTCCAGAAAATTCCCTCGTGAGACGCTGGTAATCTCTCTCTAAAGATAGCCACTGCTTGGACTTTTATTATGACAGATTCGTTTAAGCTCTTTTTAAACTTCGCATACGTGGAATCGTATGGTATGTAGTATTTTATGTATAGCTTCTGCCCCTCAACATTATATCTGTGATATTCTTCCGTTTTGTTGAGAGTATTTGTAGGTTTTTCTTTTTCATTTGTGTGTCATGTCCTATTGCACACAATACCATAATTTATATACGCACTCTAATGTTGATGAATATTTTGGTTGTTTCCAGTATTGGACTATGATGATAAAACTCCTAGCAACATTCTTATGTGTCACTTAGTGTTGGAGATGTACGCAGGAGTGGAGCTGCTGGGTCATTGGCATACATGTGTTTGGCTTTAGTACACACTGCTAAGCAAACATTTCCAAGGGGGTTGGTACCCACTTACATACTCACCAGCTGTGTAGTGGAGTTCTAGTCTGTTTAACTTTCAAGTCTTGTCTCCCTGACATGATTTGGAAAGGAAATCATGCAAGCAGCCACATATATTTTGTATTAGCCATAAGGGCTGCACAGAGACCATAGGGTGGTGGGGATGTGGTAAACACCAAATGACTTAATCAGAATCTCCCCGAGAATCACTGCAAAAAGACTACGAGAATTGCAGGAAAGTCAAGATGATCCAAATCCCGAGACAAGGAACAATATTACTCAAACTTTCCATGCACTGTTTGAAAATCTTGCCCCATTTCTTACCATTTAACATCAGGATATTACTCAAAGGTGAACCAAATGACTGTAGACCACTGAGCCAAAAAGCCTGTTTAAATAATAGAGTCTTGTGCAAACAGTGATCTTTTTATGTGAGAATAATAAAATGATTTTGTCATCTTAGATGATCTAACACATTTTAAAGGCAATAACTGTAGCTCTTTGTTCTAAACTCTCTCATAGGTTCAGGCAAAGGGCCTGAAAGCAACTCCTGGCTGCTTGTTGACTATAGATGGGACACTCCTCCTTTCTCGAAAGACAGCAGCCCGATGTCGTAAAAAGTACACGATCGGGGTCTATTATAAATCTCATCTCTGGTAGATCCTTGCTATGTGACCCTGATCAAGTGTTCTCCTCTGGGCTTGCTGCCTCATCTTGGTGATGACAAAATCTACCTCTCTCTGAGCTGGGAGGATGGATGTGAAAAAGCAAATCCAGAGGTAGCATATAGATGGGATATTAAAAATTCATTTCCCCCAGCTTTGAGATGCGATTGACATGTAACATTCTCATACTTGTTTCCAACGTGCTGATTAGATGCTCTCACGTATTGCCAATGACGACCGTGAGCAGCATGTGCATCATGTCACACAATCTCTATGTCTGTCTTTGTGGTGAGAACGTTTAAGATCCACCCTTAGTAGCAACTTTCAAGCATACGGTGCACTATAATTAACTGTAATCACTGGGCTGTACAGTAGATAACCAGAATGTATTCGTTTTTATGGCTGAAAGTTTGTGACCTTTAGGCAACATCTCCTTTTCCTCACCTTCTGTTCTACCAGACCCTGGTAGCTGCGGTCTGTTTCTACGAGTTCAGCTTTTTTTTTTTTTAGATTCCACACATTAGTGAGATAACACAGTACATGTCTTTTTGTGTCTGGCTTATTTCACTTAGCACAGTGCCCTCAAGATCCTGATATTTGCATCCACATTGGTGCAAATATCAGGATTTCCTTCTTTCTCATGGCTGAATAAAATACTATTGTATATACACACGCATTTTCTTTATCCATTCATTCTTTGATGGACACACTTAGGTTGTTTCCATACCCTGGCTATTATAAATAATGTTCTAGTGAACCAGGGTGTGCAGATATCTCTTTGAGATCCTGTTTTCAATTCAAGAGGAAGCCAGCATTACCCTAATCCCCAAAACAGATAAAGACACTATAAAGAAAGAAAATTATAGCCCAATGTCCATGTGGAACATAGATGCTAACATCCTCAACAAAATAGTAGCATACTGCATCTAGCAATGCATTGAATAACCTATACACCATGATCAAGTGGAATTTATTTCAGGGATGCAAGATTAGTACACTATTTTCAAATCAGTAAATGTGATACACTACCTAAAAAATGAAGGAGTAAGACAGGGATGTTTCCTTTCACCACTCTTATTCAACATAGTACTTGAAATCCTAGCTACAGCAATAAGAATAAATAAAAAGGAATCCAAATTGGAAAGGAAGAAGTAAAACTGTCATTATTTGCAGATAACATAGTACTATATATAGAGAACCCTAAAGAGTCCACAAAAAACAACAACAAAAAAAAGCACTAGAACTGATAAATGAATTCAGTAAAGTAGCAGGATACAAAATAATTATCCAGAAATGAATTTCATTTTTATATACCAACAATGAGCTATCAGAAAGGGAAACTAAGAAAACAATTCCATTTATAATTGTTTTAATAAAAAGGTACCTAGGGATAATTTATTTATATTTATTGATTGATTGACTGATTTCAGAGAGGAAGGGACAGGGAGAGAGAGAGAAACATCAATGATGAGAGAGAATCATTGATTGGCTGCCTCCTGCACACTCCCTACTGGGGATCGAGTCCATAACCCAGGCATGTTCCCTGACTGGAATCAAACCATGACCTCCTGGTTCATAGATTGATGTTCAACCACTGAGCCACACTGGGTGGGCTTATTTTAATTTTAATTACTTTAAAATATTTTATTTTTTTCAATCACCATTTATTTCCTCTATGCCTTTGTCCATCTTTCCCTCCTCTGCCTGAAATCACCACACTGTTGTAGGAATACATTAAAAAAAAATTTTATTTTACTATTTTTCATTGAAAACATAATACATTGTAAATGGAGTTTCAAAGTTAGATAGGAATAAATTTATCCTAAGATGTAAAACACATATACTTGGAAAACTTTAAGAAACTGAAGAAAGAAATTAAAGAAGATACAAATAATTAGAAGTATATACCATGTTAATGGATTGGAAGAATTAACTTCTTTAAAATGTCCATATTACCCAAAGCAATCTATATATTTAATTCAATCATTGTCAAATACCAATGGAACTTTTTACAGATCTAGAACAAACATTCAAAAACTTTACATGGGACCACAAAAGACCTCAAATATCCAGAGCAACCTATTACTCTACCTGATATAAAATGATACTACAAGGCTATAATAAGACAGCATGATACTGGCAAAAAAACAAACAACCAGACATAGATCAATGGAACAGTATAGGCCAGAAATAAACTCATGCCTTTATGGTTAATTAATAACAAAGGGGGCAAGAACATCCAATGAGGTAAAGACATTCTCTTCAATAAATGGTGTTGGGAAAATTGAACAGATACGTGCAAACAAACAAAAAAACACACCGAAAAACTAGACCACTTTACACCACACACAAGAGTGAACTCAAAATGGACTGAAGACTTAAATGTAAGACTCAAAACTACAGAGCCATGCTGGTCAGGCAGAAATTTCTTTCTCCGTTCCATAGGACTGGGTCTTGGCCTAGAGGGTTGGTGCTCAGCATCCATTCCCTTATTCCAGTGTGCCTTCCTGCATGGCAGAGGCGGGAAGCCTGCTGGGATTCCGGATGAGAATTCATTGCCACCCATCAGCACACCTGTGTGATGTTTGGAACACTGCTTGGCTATTTTCTGCTAGACGCTGTGGTCGGCAAACAACTGCGGCTCCTGAGCCACATGCGGCTCTTGGGCCCCTTGAGTGTGGCTCTTCCACAAAATACCACGGCCTGGGCGAGTCTATGTTGAAGAAGTGGCATTCAAAGAAGTTTAAGTTTAAAAAATGTGGCTCTCCAAAGAAATTTCAATCGTCGTGCTGTTGATATTTGGCTCTGTTGGCTAATGAGTTTGCCGACCACTGTTAGAGCAAGGTAAAGGAGGAGGTGAGCTTTTTGACAGCAGTGACCTATCCTTTGGCTCCTTAGTGAGGGTCCAGGGTGACTGTGGTGACAGTTACAGGGATTTTGTTTTGATGGCACCGACTGAGCAGCGTTTTGTGTTCACTTCCTTGCTTTGTGGGTTCAAGGGGAGGCGATGGAAGCTTCCTGATTCCCCACCTTCTTCATCAGCAGAGGAGGCCGGTCCCTGGCAGACTGATGGGCAGTGTTGTTCCAGGAGTCATTCATGGAGTCTCGGCCCCGAGCCCACTCCTCCAGCCTTCCAGTGAAATTCCAGGCAGCACTTGCTGAATCCCTTTTCCGTGAAAATAGCCGAAATAGTTTTGTTTTCTTCAGTCGCACACTGCCAGATATAACTACTGCTCTTACGGCATTTTGGCCAGGTTCTTTTGGGCATAGGCTCAGACTGTGACTGCAGACCCTGGTACCTTATCTTCCTCTTTGGAGACCTGCTTTCTGGCATTGGGGCCTTGCCTCAAACCTGTGCTGCTGCTGTGAACACATATTCTGATCGGGACCTGCTGGCCTGACTGAGCCACAGCTTTTACTGCTCCACCTGTTTGAATGGATTGCTGGGTGCAAACTGCTGCTCGGGGTGTATTCCTGAACTTGGAATCACCTTTGAATTTTATGTCTGGATCTCCTGTTTTCCTTAATGGCCACTCCATTCGCTCAGCCCCTGACTCAGATCTTGAGCTGAGCCCACTCTGGTAGTCTGTTCTCTGTGGCCATGACTGACCCATGGCACGATATATCACCGGACAGATCACAGATGTTCCTGTGGGTCAGCTCCATGGCATTAGCTCTACCCAGAAGAGTTTAGAGTCAGCCACCAAGTTGTGGTATTACTAGGGTCTCCTTTTAGGTCACATACAAAAAATAGAAAGTTTATAGATTATTACTTGCAACAACAACCAGCAATCTGTCAGGAAGAAGCTGAAGGATGGTATTGTGTTTTTAAAGCATGTCTGCTGAAGTTACCATATATTTTTACCTATACCATGATTTAAAAAAAAATGTTTTTATTGATTTTGGATAAATGAAGGAGGGGGAAACACGTGTTTCATAATCTTCCTTTGTTGATTCTGCAACATCATCTCCTCATTATCAGTTGTATCACAATGTTTATTTCATCTTATTACCTCTCCTTCCCGCATGTTACCATATGTCACTGATTCTAACATGTGGTCCTCAGGCCACCGGTATTATGCAAGAAATGCGTCAAAATGCAGATTCCTGGGCATCGTCCCAGATCTATTGAGCTGACTTTTGGAGTGTGTCCAAGAATTTGCATTTCAAATATGTTCCTCAGATGATTTCTAGATATCATTTTTATCTATGTATCAGTATATCTGTTTACCTTCATCATGCTATCTATCTGTCTGACTGTCTAAAGACTAGAATTTAGGACCTACTGGTATACTATATCTCAGGCACCTGACAGATATCATTTCTTTAATCCTTAAAATGGTCATAAATTATAATGTCTATTCTATAGTTGAGGGAACGATGTTTCAAGATAATAGTGAATTGTCCAGAGTCATATAGCTAGTAAACTACAGAGCTGGGCATAGAGGCCACATTGTTGATACAAAAAGAATCCTATAGGTTAACAAAACAAAACCCACAAAAACTTTAGTTTTTCTATGGGACTGATCTTGACGCTTTTCTGACTCAATCATCCAATTTAACTTCAAGTCTCTCTGGTAGCTGAGTGTAGACATAGGCTAAATTGTGACATAATGTATTTATTTGGCAGTAAAACTTAGCCATCATTCCCTCTCTGAGATAAGCTACATCTCATTGGGAGCCTTGAGCAAAGGTATAAGCGATGAGTTACAGGCTGGACAGTTATGGATGGTCAGCTTAGAGCAGCAAGCAATCTAGTTTCAGCAGAGCCTTATGATTGTTGAGATTGGGACCGAACTTGAACTAGAGAGATCTAAGTTCATTTTCTGTTGGCAAAACATTTCTAAGGGAAGGTCTTAAAAAGACTTATAAAAACTTAAAAGGCCCTTGGACATCAAATGGCTCTTACAAATTTAATCAGAAACATACGGATTAGATTTCTCATAAAATACATTTAGGTTTAAAATTATGGGAAAAAGTACAGGGAAAGATGTCTTTTAGGTTTGTCCAAACCAAATGCTAAATGCTTGGGAAAGTTGGAAACAGTCTAACAGCAGCAGGATGACACTGAGCACATATGTGGCACTGCAGGTGACACAGGAAACCAGTCCCGGTCTCCTGCAGTGGGCGGGGCCAAGCTCACGGAAGGGTGGAAGGCAGCCCTGCTGGCAGGCTCCCCAGAGGCTGGGTAGTATGATAAGGGTGTCAGGAAGAGATGGGAAGGGAGGAGGAGAGTTTGGAGGATGAGATGGTTTTTCACTCTCCCCAGGGAAGGTGGCTAATGGCATTCTTTTCATTCCTGAGTGCTGGCCCATTCCCACCCTTGGAGAGTTTTCTAGGAGCTACCTTGGTATAAAGGAGGGAGATCTGGCTGAGAGGCGAAGACATGCTTTTTTATTTTTTTCAATCCTCACTGGAGGATATTTTCCCGATATTTCTAAAAGAGTGAAAGGGAGGGAGGGAGGGAGAGAGGGAGGGAGAGAGAGCGAGAGAGAGAGAGAGAGAGAGAGAGACAGACAGACAGACAGACAGACACAGACTGACTTTGACATGAGAGAGACACATTGGTTGGTCGCCTCCCCCCTGCATGCTCATTGGGGCTGGGGAATGCACAACTGACGTAACCTGCCCTTGGCCAGAATTGAACCTATGACCCTCCTGTCTGGGGGCTGAGGCTCTAACCACCCAACCAAACCAGCAGGAGCAAGAACTGCATTTTAATCTTACCTCTGCCACTTCCTAGCTGACTGATGTTGTCCACCCCAATCCTAAAATAAAGAAATGCTCTCCACGATCCAGATTGCAGGCGACCTCAAACTTTTTAAAGTGGGGGCCAGATCACGGTCCCTCAGAGAGCTGGAGGGCCGGACTATATGAACTACTAATTCCTACTGTAACACCTCGGCTGCGCTCACTGCCCAAAAAACCTGGCGGGCCGGATCAGACTCCTCTGCGGGCCGCATGTGGCCCACGGGCCATAGTTTGAAGACCCCTGATCCAGAGGCTTACTAAGCCTCAGTTTCCCACCCACTAAATGGGAGATAGCGCAAACCTGGGAGTGGTGTTGGGGAGATGTAGGTGAGGTGGTGGTCTAATCTACGTGAGCATAGTGCTTGGCACCTTCTAAGAGCTCAGGAAATGACTGTTACTGGCATCATCCTAATGTCCTTGTTCTAGCATTTCTAAGGCAAAAGAAGTCAGTTGCCACCTACCATGCACAAGGGGAGGAAGTGGAGGAGAGATGTGGGAAGAAAGGATTTTTCCTTGCATCTAGGAAGAAGATACATTTTAGAATTGAATTTAAAACTAAGTTTGGGGATAGATGTTCCCTTGCATTACCAGTCATGGTTGCGCAAATGGTCCTTTAGTCTTCCAAATTGGTTTTGTGTGGAAATGATCTGTTTTTTTTTTTTTTTTTTAATAATATTATATAGTCTTTCCGTGGACTCAGTGCCTTTTCAACACCAAAAGAGGATGCTATTGGATATGCACAACTGAGTTTCATGCAAAATAACAACAAAAAACCTCCAAAATCCAAAAACAAACCCCATACCAACCCATTTGTTGTTTTCCTCCTCTCTGATCTATGCTTCTACACTTGCTATCTCTCTACCTAGAAAACATGGCCCTCCATGAGGGCAATCCAAAGGGATGTAAAGTTGGCTAGATCTTCAGATAGACCATCTTCTTGTTCTATTTTTTCCTCTAACCCTACCCCACAGCTTGCTCAAAGCTCAGGGAGACTGAATACTCGACTAAATTTGTCCATTTGTGGAGGGTCTTGGCCGCAAAAATGTCTTTTTGCCCTTGAAATAGTTTGGCTGCTGTTTTCTACTTAGTTCAAAAAAGAACTTGAATCAAAATGCCTGGATACAGCCATCATAGAGTTGAGTATATATGCTGGATGTTTTATAAATTAGATACTTAAAAAATATATATGCATCTAAATAGATGTTCTGTTCAATAATTTGTGTCCTTAGACCCTTTACATTCTTTTTGTGTTCATGTTATTTCTGTGACCTTGTAGCACCATGTATCAAGTGAAACACACTGGTCATGCCTGAGAAAATACATGCGAACCTCTTCTGTGACTGGTTGCATAGCCATTTGTTCATTTGTGTGACTGCACATATTTTATTTAATTACAGATTTTAAATGAAAGAGAGAGGGCTAAAATGTAATAATTTAATGTTATCACAATAATTCAATTTATTTTATTATATTTAAATTTATGGCTAACTGTAGTTTTGCTCATACGTTATACTGGTTACACATTTTAGGGCATATCTACAATGGAAAAAAGCCATCTATGCTGAGAACCTCTTGTTAAATCTGGATTGCATAAGCTCAGAGCAGTGTGTTACATAATGAGACAATTTATAATCATCATGATAACAGAGGCTGTTTTCTGGAAAGAAAAGATAGCAGCATCTGTACGACTGCACCTGCACGGAGCCTATAATTTCTGTGTGGCTGTGACAGACGATGTGAATCATGGATTATTACCATTTTTAAGGGCTCCATGTATTCCCTATTATTTATTATAGCTCCTAGAGGACTTACCCAGTATGCGCGCCTGGGCTTAGATAGATATATATTCAGACACACAGATGTGCATGTAGTTACATATTTATACACATATATTATACACACATTATGCTTGTAATTTATGGCAAAGAAAATAAGTAAGCCCAATGGCTAGGACCTTGCAAAACACCCAAACGCAGGCAAAAGGAACCTTCACATCTGCCTTTTAAACTTAGAACTAAGTCCCTGGAAGGATTCTCAAAGCTGCTGCCCAGGTTTTCAAGGAGAAAGCTCAATCTCGTTAATGAACCCTCGCCGAAGGCCAGGGCTCCCTCCGGTGCACACGCACCCTGTGGCCTCATTTGTCATTTAGCTCTGGCCTCTGCTGAGCTGCCTCCAGCCTCAAAGTGCCATGGATGTGGCCGATTCCAGCAAAACCAAATGGAGCTCTTTCTTTGCACTTTTCTGTTGTCATCACAAGCTGTTTATAAGCCCGGTTCTCTTGGAGCCAAATGATTCCCTGCTGCAAATGAATCACTTCTGTGAAAAATTTATGGTCTAATCTGTTAGCTATTTAATAATTGTACATGGCAACAGGGCAGAAATTAAAGTTGTATCAAGTTTGATTTCTGCCTCCTTTTTCTCTTTTGTGATAACCTTGGCTATTTCCAGGCATCTCCCTTTAATTTTTGTGGTGGTTGTTAATCCTCACCCAACACTCTTTCTGTAATGGTTCGCTATTGCCCAAATAATGCTGAGTAACAAGCAACTCTACAGCCTCAGGGACATAAGTAGTGCTTATTGCTTCCTCTGGAGAGAGCTGGGGATTAGCTAGAGGGCTCTGCCGATCTTGGTTGGGCTCGCTCACCTACTTGGGGTGGGGGGTAGCTAGCTGTTCCATGATCTAAGATGACCTCAGCTGGGCCAATGGGCTCTGCCAGGTGTCTCCCATCCTCTGGCACAGTGAGTCCAGATGTGCTGTTATGATGTTGGCAGCGGTATAAGAAAGAGGGCAAGCTCCACTGTGATTTTGCAAATCTCGTATCACCTTGCTAACATTATATTGGCCAAAGCAAATCACTTGGATGAGCCTGGAGTCAGGGTGGAGAGCATTGACAAACTACATGGCAAAGGGCATGGATATAGAAAGAGGTAAATATCTGGGGCCATGCTTTTAATGTGTTATACCCATCTTGCCACAGAAATACCTCTCAGAAAAGAATCCAAGCAACATTTATATTGAGCTGGAATGATGGTTGTGTACATATTGAGGCTGCTATCCACTATTGTACATATGGTAAAAACACAGAAGAAAAGCAGCGAGGCTCAGTGGTAGATTAAAAATGAACACAAAGTCTTTGTCACTTCTCCCAGAGAGGGGAGGGGCCTATGTCTTTTATCCCCTTAAGTCTGGGCTGGGCCAGTGGTTGGTTATATGACTAATAAAACACAGCAGAAGTACCTCTTGCTGAGGGACAACCCCACCCCCACCCCCAGTGCACAAATTTTGTGCACCGGGCCTCTAGTATGACTAATAAAACACAGCGGAAGTACCTCTTGGCCTCTGTTGGGGCCAGTCTTTCAGGGGACTGGCAGCTTCCATGCCCTCTCTTGGAATGCTCATGTTGGTTATAGCCTCTCTCGGAACAGAGTTGCTATGAAACGGGAGGCTACATGCGGGCTCTGGAGTCAGAAGGTAGCCTCAGCTGGTTTTTTTTTTTTTTTTTTTTTTTTTAGGTTTTTAAAAGTTAGGGACTTGTTTTACCTAAACTTATAGACAACTTTGCAAATACAATAGTTCTCTGGAAAGGTGTCCCACTTTGTCCAGTTCGCTGACTTGCACGTAGAGAATCACATAAGTGGGGGAGGGCTCTTAGCCCTTGTGGGTTTTGCCACACCAGCACCTTGGGCTCCATCCTCTATTCTTGACTATAGAGAGCACTGCAGAGAGCTCTGCAGAGCAGGAAAGAGGTACTGCCTTTTCTCTTGTCATTTCCTATGGGTGTGTGCGTACACACACACACACACACACACACACTATTATTATTTAAAAAAAAAAGATGCACTTTTTCTGCTGCCAATTTCATTCTTCAGTAACACCCAGCATGGTTCAGGACCCTTTTGTAAAAGTTAGGGACTTGTTTTACCTAAACTTATAGACAATTTTTATAGACTTGGCAAATTTCATGTACCCTGTGCCCCACTCATCCATTGATGGACATCCATTTCTGGCCACGACATTGGACTTAATTTTGAAAGTATTTGCAGTCATGGGTGACACATCACATTGTGTCTTCCCAGGGCAAAGAGCATCTTTATTTGAATTGCCACCTGCTATGAGTTCTCCAGACTTTTTTCTCTCTTAATTACTGAAGATGGTTGAAAGCTGACTGGACCATCATTAAACTCAGTTAGTTCTTCCATCGAGCTACAAATTCCTATCTTATCACTCTCCCACCCCCAGCTTTACTGAGGTGTAATTGACAAACATAGCTGTACATTTAAAAGCATATGATGTGGTGATTTTATATATTATGAAGTATTGATCACAATCAAGTTAACTAACACATTTATCACATCACATAGTTGCCTTGTGTGTGTGAGTGTGTGCATGCGTGTGCACGTGTGTGTGTGTGTGTGTGTGTGTTGAGAATGTTTAAGATCCACTCTTGGCAAATTTCACGTATACAATACAGTAATCCCAATCCCATACATTGGCTCCTAATAATTTGTTTATTTTATAAGTGAAACATGTGTCCTTCAACCAACTTTCCCCCTTCGATCAACTCCCCCCCGCCACGCTCTAGCCCTCAGCAATTACCATGCCATTTCTATAAGTCTGACTTTCAATATTTTTAGATTCCACATATAAGTGATGCCATACAATATTTTTCTTTCTCTGGCTTATTTCAGTGAGCACAGTACCTTCCAGGTTCACGCATACTGTCAAAATGGCAGGATTTTCTTTTTTTTTTTTTTATGGCTGAATAACATTCCATTTTGTGTGTGTAACTTTTATTATCTGTTCATCCATTGACGGGCACTTAGGTTGTTTCTATGTGTTGGATATTGTAAATGATGCATTGAACATGGGGGTGCAGATATCTTTTCCTTTGGAAATATACCCCCCATACTCTCCCCCCCACCCCCATTTTAATCTTACATACCTGTCTGCTTTCCTTAGTGTTTGGTGCCACTGAGTCTGGAGCTTCTGGAGCTTGGCTTCTGCAGAGAACAAGGCTGTGGTTTCTGGCAGGGGTCAGGGCCAGGCCGATCCTGCCTGGGTGGCATATGAGAAAGGACCTACTTAGAGACAGGCCGTTTCTCCCAGTCTGCCCAGGCAGGGTTGGGAAAGTAGAATCTCACAGCTGTCTTCTCTGGGCGCCTGAGCCTCTGAATGGTGACCTGCTCGGAGGTGCCATGGAGCAAATCGATGCAACTCTCATTGGTACTGTGACCCCGCAGACTCTGAAATTCAATTTTCATAATTTCCCCTGCTTTGCTAAGCCGCACACCACGCCTCCAACTCTGTTTTCTCCCCCCAAATGAGGGTAAATGTTTTGCCTGCTGAAATCTCCCCATTCCCTCTATGGGCTGATCCACTTTTTGAAAAATCCCTTTTCTGCATTTTATTTGGGTTTTAGTAGGAAGAGGAGATAAACGCGTGTGGTTAATACTTCACATTTATCCAGAACTCTTTCTTTGAATTTGAACTCATTTAGCAACATTGTGATGTTAGTTTAGGTATCTCTCAAGACACTGCAATGAAGTAGTCTATTTTTAATTTTTGGAGAAACTTCTATGCTGTTTTCCATAGTGGCTGTACCACTTTATATTTCCACCAACAGTGCACAAGGGTTCCCCTTTCTCCACATCTTTACTAACCTTTGTTATCTCTCACCTTTTTGATAATAACCTCTAACAGGTGTGAGGTGATATCTCACTGTGACTCTTAGATAAACCACCAAAGGGCCAGGGACTAAAGGCAGGCGGCCAGCCTGGTGCGTGAAGCTGGCCACCTAACTGTGTCATGACTGCTGGTCTCTTTAGCTTCTCGGGGTCTCCCTTTCCTCACCAGTAAAGTGGGGAAGACGAGAGACAAGAATCCTGGGAGGCCCGTCTGGATCTCTAATTCTCAGCTTTCACAGAGCTCCTACGGCACTGACATGGACTCCTGGAAACTTCTTTAAGGTTCTTTCCACGACGCAGGCAGCGTGGGGCACCCTAAGAAACATGTCCCTTAGGGAAGTGGGTGTGTCTGTCATGCTTCCGATCCTCATTTTAGCTTTTCTTGCTTACTTTCCATGTTTAATTTGAAAACGAGATCCAGGATCTTACAGTGCTCCTTGGATTCACTGCCCATGTTTGCTGAAGCAAACCAGAGAGAGTTTAGGCTGGTGTACAAAGAGGGACAAATGACAAAAATAGTCCTTTCCCTTCAACCAAAGCATCAAAACCCAATTATTTTCTTTCTGGTGGAGAGGAATCTCCCAAGATACTTCCCAGGTGTGGAAGGCTGAGACCCATGTCCCTTTCCCCAGCACACACACCTCTCCATTTTCTGTGCTGGATGAGGAGCCTATAGTGCTTACGATAGCTCTTTAATGAACACATCCTGGCTTAGACCCAACCCTCAGGAGGTGCTGGTGGCCTAGATGCCGGGACCAGCTGATGGGAGCGTACCCGATGGCCAGATGAAGGTCATATTGGCACTTGTTTTGTGGCAAAGCCGTGGGGTGATGAATGGTGTACTGAAATGATGAGCATTACATTAGGAACTTGAAAAAGGTATATGCACTCACTGATGGCAAACACGGCAAAGACTTGGACACACCCCGTCACTTTTCGGGTGCTATGGGGTCAGCAAAAAATGCCTAAAGCATGCTCTGCCGAGAATGTTTTTCCTCATAATTTAAAAACTCGTGCAGCCGAAACCGGTTTGGCTCAGTGGTAGAGCGTCAGTCTGCGGACTAAAAGGTCCCAGGTTTGATTCAGTTCAGGGGCATGTACATTGGTTGCGGGCACATCCCCGGTGGGGGGTGTGCAGGAGGCAGCTGGTCGATGTTTCTCTCTCATCGATGTTTCTAGTTCTCTCTCTCTCTCCCTTCCTCTCTGTAAAAAAAAAAAAAAAAAAAAAAAAAAAAATCAATAAAATATATTTAAAAAAAAGATTTGCCATCTTTAAACAAAACAAAACAAAACAAAAACTCATGTGCATTTTAATGGGAATCTAATCATATGTTTCAGATTTATTTACAGTTAACTCATCTAAATGTTGTTTTGCAAGCTGGATTCAAGGTCCAAAAAGCCCTTTGAAAAGTTTTATAAGCTTTTTAAGGACTTTTCCTTTTTTTCTTATACGCAGGAAACCATGTATCACTGAGAGGAAACAAACTTGAGCCCCCAAAGGTCCAAGTTTGATTCGAAGCTCAGAAGTCTTGAACGCCAGGGATACTCCGAAGTAAAATGGATTTCCCCAGGGTGTTTTTCTTAAAAAGTTTATAGGAAAACAGCTGAGGATTTCAGCGGAATACTATCTATTTTCCTAAAACTAGGGAATATCCTGAAATGTAGCCCACACATTAGAAATGTTATTGCTCTTTTTATTTTTTCCATCATCACTTGCTTTGGACACATTTGTCAATGCTTTATTACTGCATAAAAGTTGGGTGAAGTGCAAAACCACATCGTAGTGGAAAGTTCATTACATGTCAAGTTTCTTAGTACCATTAATGTTATACCACATAAATAAATACTCATTGTCCAAAGAAGAGCGGTCATTTGCAAGACAATCTGTCTGTAGTTCAACTTTTCCCAACTGTTTTGTCTGTGCTGCCTGTGTCTCTACAGGTGCAGGGAAGTGGACAGGTGATTGGTTCATTTGTAGATATCTGGAATCTTCTTTTTCTTTCGGGTTAAAGCAGTTCTCATAGAACATCTAAATATTGAAGAAATCATTGTTTTGATAGTTTGAGTGAATATTTCTACAGTTTTATTTAATCATATACTTTAGGCTTATATGCTTTACCTATATACTCTTTACTTGGTGCTTATTAGTTATGTAAGTATATATGCTTGTATACTTTTAAGCTCTAAATATTTTACTTGTGTAATCTTACTTTATTTACTTTATAGTTATTATTTTACTTGATATTCATAGACTTCCCTATTCTTATAGAGTCTGGATCAGTACTTACATTAGAATTCATTTTTTCTTTGTGTAGGCTGCACCTGTATATCTTGTCATCCTTTTGACATCAATTTCTTTAAAAAAATATTTTATTGATTTTTTTTACAGAGAGAAAAGGAGAGGAAGAGAGAGCTTAAAACATGGATGAGAGAGAAACATCGATCAGCTGCCTCCTGCACAGCTACTACAGGAGATGTGCCCACAACCAAGGTACATGTCCTTGACTGGAATAGAACCTGGGGCCTTTCAGTTTGCAGGCTGATGCTCTACCCACTGAGCCAAACCAGTTAGGGGTGACATCAGTTTCTTTATTTGCCCTTGAAAATACAGGTCACTTGACTGACTGCAAAAAAGTCTATCCAACTTTAGTGCTAGAGGAGTTGAAGTGAACAAAGTGGACTGATCTTTCAGTTAAGAACTCCTCATTCAGTCCTTGGTCTTTGCAGTGGTTGGAGAAACAGGAATTGTGTCAAGGTCATTTCATTAACACTTGTTGGAGAGGCTCTGCCAGGTGGGCCAAATGCAGAATGGGAAGCTTTTCCATGTCCAGTTTTCTGAAATACTGGAGAATATGTGGTATAAATAGTGCTTTTGTGAACCTGTCGTTTTTCTCTCCTGAAATTGGTGTCTGTGTGAGAGTGTGTGTGTGTGTGTGTTTGGTAAGAAGAACAGGTCAAGTTTACCACCACCTGACTAAGCTTTATGCTCCTTCTCATATGAATCTATCACTGTAATTTCAAATATGGGTCAAGGTATGATTAATTTTACATCTAATCTTAATATGGAAGCAATTCATCATTTGCATTTTTCTCACTCCCTACTTGTAGAGCTGAAAGGGTCTGAAAAGTGTTTTAGACAATATTTTACACATGAAGAATTCTTGTTTATTACTAATACTTTATTGCACGTAAAAATAGGTTTAACTGGCAGAAACACATTTTGAAGAAATGAGTAGCTAAGAAAAGGGAAAAGAACCACAAAATAAAATGTATCCATGCCATAATCACAGCATCTGAGGTCACTGACTCAAAACTTCCCCAGGTTCACACCCTTTCCAGCTGTTCGGAGGAGCTCTATCAGACCTGCCTGGGAGAGCAACACAGAAACTCGGTGGCAAAACACAGCACAAATAATTGCTCATCCTGTGTGAAATGCCTTCCATCCGCTTTGGGAAAACTCCTTGTGGCAGGAAGAAGCTGGGCAGCATGGAATAAAAGGGTCAGTAGTTTCTGCCAAGCAGGACCCAAGAGCCAGCTGGCTGCCAGGAACTTGTGGGCTGAGACCCAGATTGGAATGGCAAAAGTCAAAGGAAAAACAAGGATTGCACCAGCTTCAGAAATCAACACTTACTGGCCTCATGCAGGAGGCTGTGGGGAGTTCAGCACATAAATAAAGATAAACTCGAAAAGAGGGCTTTGGAGGCCCGGGGTGGTGCGTTAGCTGTTACAGGCTTCCGCTGGTGCCTGAGGATGCGTCCCGTGGTGCTTATGCTCTTGGAGAAGTTCAGGGCTGAGCTCGCTGAGCCGGGGTGGGGCAGGTAAGTTGCCTGACTTTTCTGTGGAGACTGAGCCCATCTGATGATCCATTCGCAAACTGGGTCAACCTGTGCCCTCCTGTACGCCGGTCACATTCGCCTCCATTTTGAATTTGATTTAGTCAATCTGTGACATTGACATTGCTGCTTAGTAATATAGCATCTCTTCTGTGGAATAAGTCAGAGAACACAGATCACATAAGTACAAACTCTGCACCAAATGGATCTCTTCAAAGAGTGGGATCCACTTACCCGTGCGTCTATAAGTGACATTCAGCTGTACATGTTCACTTTATGTCATTTTCTCTCTCTCTCTCTCTCTCTCTCTCTCTCTCTCTCTCTCTCTATATATATATATATATATATATATATATATATATATATATATATATATAAAATTAAAATATTTTGAAAAAATATATATAAAATTAAAATATTTTGAAAAAAATGTCAGGGATTCCATGTGAGCAGAAGGCTCCTAGACAGGTTTTCGGGAACAGTGAATCTTCCTTGGGAAATTTTTGTTGGGCGTTTTTGTCGTACACATCTTTCTTTAAGTTTTGTTTAGGTTCATGATTACACTAAAAATAATTAGAAGTCTTCTGTTTGCTCTTTGCTTTTGAATTTGACAAGCAGAAGCCCCTGAGCTGTTTCTCCCCTCTCTCCACAATCTAAACAAAATTCCAGTACCGCTCACTCACAATTTCGTTTCACGCTTAAAGGGCCTTTACTCAGAGGCTCCTCTCTTCTTCCCCCTGAAAAACACAGGCTTTGCTCTTCACAGCAGAGGCGCCTGCCGCTAACGAGACTCCAGTTTAACGTGTAATTAATAGTGTGGCATTTCCTCAGGGCTTTCCTGGGGGACCCTTTCTGTCTGTTTTATATTACAGAGCTCCCTTGCTAAACATTTCCAGATCATACAGATTTAGATAAGACAAGTTCCAGAATGTAGAGTATTTTTTATTTTTACATTTACAGAATTTATTGGTGTGACGAAAATAATGCTTTGACAACTCCCCAAGTAACAAATGGCAATATTCTTTTTTAAAAAAAAAATATATATTTTATTGATTTTTCACAGAGAGGAAGAGAGAGGGATAGAGAGCTAGAAACGTCGATGAGAGAGAAACATCGACCAGCTGCCTCCTGCACACCCCCCACCGGGGATATGCCTGCAACCAATTTACATGCCCTTGACTGGAATCGAACCCAGGACCCTTCAGTCAGCAGACCAATGCTCTACCACTGAGCCAAACCGGTTTTGGCACAAATGTCAGTATTCTTAACCCCTGAGTAGTGCAGAGTAACGTTCAATGGCTAGTGACCACCTGATACCCAGGGGTCTTCCTCTCAGAGGTGTTAGCAAATTTGAAATGCGTCGGGGTCAGTCCTTGTAGACTGTTTTCCCTTGATGGTAATTGTCCCTCCCATCCCACCCGCCAAGTCCCTCTGGGTGGTCGGTGGCCCTGACATATCTTGTTCCTTCATCTGTAAGAATTAAAGATTTAGGAAAGAACGGACTGCGGCTCTGGGAAAATCACATTGTTTGTGCCCGGGCTGTGCCTGGGGCATGGTGGGGACCATGGAGTATCCGGGGAGCAGCCCTGATCCCTAAACCAAGTGTGTTGACCAGCAGGCAGAATGGGTCACCTTGAGTATCAGGTGACATGGGTAACTGAAACATAATTTTAACTCAGTCTGGGAGCTAACTGTGGTTCATAGGGCTGTTTTCTCTTTGTTTTTGAATTTGACGAGCAGAAGCCCCTGAGCTGCTTTTCCCCTCTCTCCACAATCTAAACAAAATTCAAAGGTGAGCTGATTGACTTTATTCATTCTCCCTTTTCAAAACATCTTTTCTTTTTTTTTTTAAAGTATATTTTTATTGATTTTTTACAGAGAGGAAGAGAGAGGAATAGAGAGGTAGAAACATTGATGAGAGAGAATCATTGATCAGCTGCTTCCTGCACACTCCCTACTGGGGATGTACCTGCAACTAACGTACATGCCCTTGACCGGAATCGAACCTGGGACCTTTCAGTCCGCAGGCTGACACTCTTATCCAATGAGCCAAACTGGTTTCTGCACATCTTTGCTTTTCTTATAGAATTTACCTCATTTTGCCTCAGAACATAGTCATGTATTAGGCTCTACTAGGGATATGTATGTCTCTAGGCTCTACTGGGTGTAAGCCTGGGAAGTGACTCTATGTGTCTCATTGTTTAATCTCCCCAGCTGTTTGCATAGTGTTTTCCATGAATATTTTCCAAATCGAATTGAAGGTCTAAGTCTCACAGAACTCTGAACTTCTTGTAATAGTTGAGATAAGTAACTAATACACCATCACATTCCAGTGCCTTTACCCAAGAAATGTTTACTTCTCGTTCACCTGATAGTCCAGCATGAGAGGGCCTGGCCAGTAGCAGCTTCCTCCATGTGGTGATTCAAGGACCGAGCCTCCTCTGTCTTGTGGCTGAATCCGGCCGAGAGAGTATGGAAAAGAGACACCCGTGTCTTCATTGCCTTGCCTGTAAGCGACATGCGTCACTTTTACTCATATTCCACTAGGGAGAGCTAGTCACACGATCTCACCTAGATTCAAGGCCTTCTTGGCACTTGTCCTTTCTCAGAATCCTACAAAAACAGATCTGAAGGGTCTTCAGAGCAATTATAGCCCCTCTCTCCATCTTGTGGTTGAGGAGACATGGACACAAAGGGGGAAAGAGAACTTTCCAATCCCTACAGCTGGTCAATGGCAGAGTTGGGACTAGAATCTAGGTCTTGTGATGGCCAGTTATCTCTGCAGCACTGCATCCAGTCAGAGTGTTTGTGATTTCTGTGCTGCTCAGGAATAGTAACCCATCAGGTGCTCGAGAGCCGTGGGTGGGGAGTGTTTTCTTGGAAAGTTGGAGTTGTTCTGGCAGCTTTTTCCTTCAAAAAGGAAATAATTCAGCTCCCATTTTATCCTTCTAGTATTTCACCATTCACTTACAGAAGTCCCCTCTCCTTATGACAGCCAACAATAGTTGTGAATTGGCCAGATTTGGAGCTGAGTGAGAAATGGGAGCATGGTCTAGGTAGCAAATAAGTGATTTCTGCTGGGCCCTGCCACCCCCATTTCAATCCAATTAGCTCTGCTGCATATGTTTTGTATCTAATTTCTGCAGGAACCTTTTTGTTTGAAGGACAGGTTCTATGTTTAAAGGAAAAATTTGCTAAGTACTCAGCCTAGGAAATTTCTCAGGTTTCTTGTAGTTCTGGCTTTTTGGGAATATATGGTCACTATTGAAAGCCTTCAAGACTTGGCGGCTGCGTACAGGACAAATCATAAGCTTCCATGTTGCCTGTCTTTAGTAGGGATTGGAACAACAACTGCATAGGACACACTATCAAATGCACAAGAAAGACTCATTTATTGACGTCTACTGAGTGCCTGGTTCTGTTCTAGGTATTACACATAGTTGAATATTTAACTCCCCCAACAATTTGATTAGATAGATACTGTTATTACAATTACCATTTTAAAAAACGAAGAGATAAAGGCTCAGAGAGATAAAGCAACGAGCTTGAAAGAGCAAGGCTAGGATTCAAAATCAGTTCTAACTCCAGAGCTCATACTGTTCTTAATTCTTGTTCTCTGACCTGGGAATTCTCTCCCATAGCTCTTGACTCTTTTGCAAATTTCCTCTGCCCTATTGGTCCCCAAGTGGCTCTTCTACACTGGGGAGACTTCCTCTCCTGAATAGGTATAACAGTATTCTGGCTGTCAAGGTGACTAAAGATATCATCTGGGCTATAAATCCTTCTCTAAGAACATTGCCGGCCCTTAAAATAATGATGTTTTCTAAATCTGCTGGGGGCAGCTTGAGAATCAAGAGGGGGAATGAGAAGGGAAACCAAGAGCAGATAGCCCTCCCCTTACTTGCTCCACCATAACCATGGCCCTTGACTTTTGTAATCTTGCTTGCTTCTTGCATCAGCCAACCGCCCAGGCTGCCACGTGTGTGGAAAGAATCCTGAATACCTGGAAGCTTATCCTATATAATAAAAGGCTAATATGCAAATCGACCAAACGGTGGAATGTCCAGTCACTATGATGTGCATGGACCACCAGGGGCAGATGCTCAACACAGGAGCTGCCCCCTGGTGGTGAGTGCACTCCCACAGGGGAGTGCCACTCAGCCAGAATCTGGGCTCACGGCTGGTGAGCACAGCGGTGGAGGTGGGAGCCTCTCCCACCTCCGTGGCAATTGGACATCCCCCAAGGGTTCCAGGACAGCAAGAGGGTACAGGCCAAACTGAGGGACCCCCCGCCCCCCAACGTGCACAACTTTTGTGCACCAAGCCTCTAGTCATGTATAAAAGAGAGTCAGGCTGAAACCAGTTTGGCTCAGTGGATAGAGAGTCTGTCTATGGACTGAAAGTCCCAGGTTCGATTCCAGTCAAGGGCATGTACATTGGTTGCGGGCGCATCCCCAGTCGGGGGTGTGCAGGAGGCAGCTGGTCGAAGTTTCTCTCTCATCAATGTTTCTGGCTTTCTATCCCTCTCCCTTCCTCTCTGTGGAAAGTCAATAAAATATATATTAAAAAAAAAAAAAAAGGTCAGAATTTTTATGTGGTGCTCAGCCTCTGGAGGGGACTCTGCTGAGCCAGCACTGGGGGTGAACAGAAGAGTTCTTTTATGAAAAAAAAAAAAAAAAAAAAAAGAACAGTGGTTGGCCCAGGAAGTCTGCCTAGTGAATGACCTATCACTTACAAGCTCATCAAGCTTGCAGAGTTCCTGAAAGACAGAGAATAAAGTTCATGAGGCAAAAACAAGGAGCTGGGCTATCCTAAGAACACCACCCTGTTATTTCATGGTACAGAGTGGTAAGATTCTGGTTGTAGGCAAGGAGAAACCACTTAAAAAAACACAAAACCTTTAAATTAAAAAAAAACCCCAGCCATATGTTGAGAGGTGTCTGTTTTTTTCTCAAAGACTTTCAACCTCCCCCGCCCCCAACTTTTTCTTCTAACTCAATGTGTTTTTAACAGCTTTGTCAACATTATTCCTATTAAAAATGCCACTCAACCTGCAAACTAATTGTCCAGGAGCAAAATGAAGTTGTAGATGGGCTTGCAATCAATCCTGCCTCAGCCCATTTCTGTGGCTGTGTAAGTTTTAAGGCTTAGCCTATCTCTCTTACGCTAGCTCTTAGACTAGCATAACCTGGTGATGAATTCCAGATGTTGAAACTACAGTGTTCAACTGGGTTTATATGCTGCAGTTCTGAGTGAATAAATAATATATATTTTTTTCTTTGTGATTAAAAGGCTAAACAGCAGGTCATGCGTACCTAGGCATGCAAAAAGGTATTTATATTTTTGATCAGGTGCAATGCAACTGGGAACTGTAAATATCACAGATTGGTGTAATGTGATTGACTCTAAAAGTCTGAGTGGCTTACAAGACAAACTCTAGACTTGCTCTTTTTCCTTTTTCCCCATCTACTTTTCAGTTCTTCCGTTCCCTTCCTGCCCTGCACTGCCTCTTCCACTCTTGCCTCTCTTCCATTTCTCTTTCAACTTTCTTCTTAAATACCTTTTGAAAGGAAAAGCCTTAGTGAAGTACTATTTATTAATTAATTTGAGAGAGAGATATATATCAATTTGTTGCTTTACTTCTTTATGCATTCATTGGTTGATGCTTGTATGTGCTCTGATCGGGGATTGAACCAGCAACCTTGGCATATCTGGATGATGCTCTAATCAACTGAGCTACCCAGATAGGGCATTAGTGGGTATTCTTTCTGTTACCAGCAATGAACCTAGATAATCAGGGTGATAGGATTGTCTTTCCCTCTCAGGAGAGAACTTGAACCATTAGAGTTTATGGAAAAGTCGTGTGGGAAAAGTTTCAGTAAAGATCATCTAAATTTCTATAGAAGTCTAGAGCCCACACCTTGGAGAGCATGGGCTTCCCTTCGCAATGCTTTTCTGATGACTGTTTTTGGAATATAGTTGTGATGGGAGGACTTGTTCTTATTTCTGAGAGAAGGAGGCTCCACTAGAGAGATACTCCTGGCTTTCTGCGCCACTGGTTGAAGAGCTTTGGAGAAGAAACAGGGCAAAGTTGCCTAGCCAAGGAAGCCTTCTCTCTGGAAGGTGTCGGATAGATCTATTACCTTGCATGAGATGATGGTATCATAGGTGTTTGGATATGTCTAAACGTATCAAATTGTACACATTAAATATTGCTGGAAGCTAAGTCCAGTGGGCCATAATAAATGTGAGAAGTCCTCAAAAGGTTGAATGGACTCTTTCAGCAGGACTGAAAATCTGCATATTGTTACTCGCTGCTGGAACAGCCAATGGCAATTCCCCTAACCTAATGATTCTTTGTTTTTGACCAGACCTTACCTTTGACATGTATATCTGCTTTGCTATAGGGCAAAATGTAGGAATGAAAAGCAGTGAATCCAGATATTCAGGGAGCCCACTTCACTAGAAAGTGGAGCCTCGCTTGGTCCCCCCATGCCTCCAAAATTTATATTTCTTGTCTAGTTTATTCATTTATATGCAGGTGTTCTCCAGAGTCCTGAAGCCTTAATGTGAAAAGATGCTAGCAAAATATGTGCAGTTTTTTTGTGGGAAAAATATAGCTGTAATAAAGGAGAAAATTATTGGGAGAAAAATTCTATGGAAGGAACATGTCATCTTTGCTTAACTTTGTTCACAATTTTCAACCTCATGCCTCGTTTCTTTGGTTTTCTTTTTCTTAGCTCCTAGAAGATAGATTTTTTTTGATCATTTCATTTTATTCATTTGTACACTCAATCAGGAATATTCAATATTGTGCTGCATGAATTAATTGGGAACACAAATGATAATGGGTGGGCTCTTTCCTCATGTATAGCAGAGATAATACATATATATATATGTATTCTTGTAGGGGAATGTCATATGTGCCAGGCACAGAGCAGGAAGAGACAGAGCATGTGAATAGGAGGATTGTGGAATATAATATGGCTGAGCCAGATGATGAGGCATGGGCAGGAGGAAATTCTAAGCATTGGGAAGAGCATGGGAAAAAGCATTATGAGAAGAAACGGCATTCACAATAGGTGAAGTGAAGGAACCATGATTAGTTGAATAGGATTGGAGTTGAATGATGTGAGGTGTTAGCAGGGGAGACGAGCACATATACATTCTATACTTACCACCATTTATCACACCCGCCATAACTTGTTATTAACTTGTCTAGCTCCCCCACCAGGCAACAAGTCCTTAAGTGTGAACTGTATGAATCCAGCATCAAGCACAGTGGGGAGACTCAATAACCACTTAACCGAATGCGTGGGTGAAGAAGGAGGGTGAGAATAGCACGCAGCAGGTATAGTTATTGGACAGTCATACCATAACCACTTGACTCAATCTTGGGCGTCAGTCACCCTCTCAGAGTCAGACCCAGCATGCTTTCCTGGTGGCTGCTGCCTTCTCTAGGGTCAGCTAGTTCCATTGAGTCGGTTCCTGCCAGAATCATTCCCTCGAGAGCAGGTCTCTGTCTTATAAGACTTCCTTCCCTACATAATCACCCTCCCTGTAGTCCACTGGAATTTTGACACCACCAGCGTTCTTTTTTGACAACGCAATAACACTACTATTATGCTCAATGGTATTAGTGCGCTCATGATACTTCATAGAGTTTACCAAATATTTATTCATTATAAAATTATGCCATCAGAAGTTGCATATCTGCTAGAACATGAGCTTCATGACGATAGGTAGAACTGGCTTCTCCTCCTGGGTTCCTAGTGCCTAGCCCAGTGCCTGACGTGTTCAATAGTGTTCACACTTGTAGAGCAGGTGGATGTCACAAACTCCTGGAGAATGTATTGTCTGTTGCACGTATTGTGGTAGTTACTTATACAAGTGTGCTCTTTTTGTCTCTATTCTCATGGGTAGTTTTAGCTTTTGGAGGGTACAGCTTTCTTCGTGTCCGGGAACATAGAGTGCTACTGGATTCTCTGGGACTTGATATTGAGAGGCTTAGAGTTTTATTTCTGTGGCCTGTGTGCTGTCTCCGAGTCTCTCTCCAAGCAGTCGCCATGTTCTCCCAACACTAGTTTGCTCTGCTGTGACCCTGTGTCCCCCAAGGCTGACAGCCTTCCCTAGGCCACACCCTCTATTTTGAAGGGGGCTGATGTCAGCCCCAGCATGAGGCAATCTCTTAATTCCAGCTGCTCACCACTGAGGTTTTCCTTTGGCTCTGAGGGCCAACTCTCCTGGTTGAGTGCCCTCTAATATATAATTAATGATGACTCTCAGCAGTTTGCATTTTTAGAAGTCTTTCTAGGCATGATCTCACCACCAAGCTGTGACGCCTCACTGCCATGAGGCTCCGCATGGCCCCAGGGGATGTTTCTCAGGCTAGCCAGCCTGCAGACCTGGTGTTCACTAATGTTACGTGCTTGGGGAGTGTGCCTGAATCCAGCCGCTTATTCCCACCCTGCCCCCTCCTTGCCCCTGAGGTTTTGACCCATAAAATACTGTATATCCACAGTGATTTCAAATGAAGGTTAAAGTATCTCCTGGCTAGGCTTCCAATAACTTAAAACCCTCCAAATATGGAATCTTCATTAGGGTGACTAACTGTCTAGTTTGCTCATGACTGAAGGATTTCCTAGAAAGTGGGACTTAAGTTGTTATAACCAGGATGGACCTGGGAAAAGCCATCCTAATCTCAACAGAGGTTTAGATTACAGAATGCAGTGGGTCCTTGGATTGAAGAAAGCTGCACAAAGAGAATAGGTCTAGCCTGATACGTCTACTGGGTTGCAACTGAAGGTGATTTCGATAACCCCTTGAACCGGAAGTTGGTTTTTGAAGTTAAGTGTCTGATTCTATCACATTTATTTTATGCTTTAGAGTCCACATGTAAGTGAAATCATGTGATATTTGTCTTTCTCTGACTGCCTTATTTCACCTGGCATAATAGCCTCCAGGTCCACCCATGCTGTCACAAATGGTAAAATCTTATACTTCTGCTTCTGCTCCTCCTCCCATTCCTCCTCCTTCCTTTTCCCCTCCTCCCCCTCTTCCTCTTCCCCCTCTTCCTCTTCTCCCTCCTCCTCCTTCCCCTCCTTCTCTTCCCCCTCCTTCTCCTCTTCCTCCTCCTCCTCCTTCTCCTCCTCCTCCTCCTCCTCCTCCTCTTTTCCCCCCTCTTCTTCCTTCCTTTGTAGCCAAGTGCTATTCCATTGTATATGTATCACAACTTCTTTAACCACTTGTCTATTGATGGGCACTTGGGTGGCTTCTATATGTTGCCAGCATGGCAAGATGAAGACGATTAATAATCCCTTTCCTAAGTAGAGCAATGGGTGGCCATGAGAATGCACCTACCTTTTGGCCCGCCAATCACAGGAAGGTAATTGACCAAGGACCTAAGCTCTGTAACCCATCTGTACATTTGTGCTGAGGCTATGATCCCCAGACTGCTTCCAGCCAGTGGCTGAGTGAATCAGGAAGACTGGGGCCAGTCAGATCCTGGGAGATCCCCTGAAGGCTGAAGAGCTCCCTGTCTGCCTTGCTAAACCTTCCTTAGACTGCTCTGCACACCCACCCTCCCTCGCTAGACTTCCTGGCTATATGAAGGCTCTCTCAGCGGTACCCAACCCCTCCTCCCCATTTCTTCTCTTAGATATTTCCCCTAAGATAATCCTCGCAACATAATCCCATCTTGGTGTCTGTATCAATTACAGACGACCATGTAAAGTAATGTGTACTTCAAACTGAAATACTTTTGGAATGAAAGAAAAATAATGCTAAAAATAATTGCAGTAATCCAAAAGTTTTTGAATAAAATGCTAAAAATAACTCGCAATCCAGAGTTTTTAAAGAAATCTGTATTGCTTCGAGTGAGATTCTTAAAGATAGGAGAGAAGCTGATGTCTGGGACTTCACTTGGTGACTATGGAAGATGATAACCCATCCAATTTCAGAAAATGACAAGTTTAGTTCAGCTAACATTTGTCGAGTGACGCATATGCCAAGAAAGCAGGTGGGCATAGACAGAGGAGTGAAGCAGTCTCTGCCCTCAGGTAGCCTGTGGCCTAGAGGGGAGACCAGCCTGGCTGGATCCTCTCACTGAGATGTGATTGCCATAGAGAGTTGGCTGTGGGACTAACTCAGCTTGTGGAGATGGGAACCAGCTCCACCTGCTCATTCCCAGTCCCTTCTTGCCCACTTTTCATGTGCTTTAATATCAGTTTCTGTTCTCAGGAAAGGCTTGATGCAATCAGCAACATGAAATGGTAGGGACTGTTCAAGATGAAAGAAGAACCTCTATCAAGGGGAATTGCATTGGAGCAGGCGCCCAGATTTTGGCCAAAGAATTTTCTAATTGTAGATCACCAAGCATCAGGTCCTACTCCTTGGCCAGACTCACGGCCCTCCTGGGCTCTCAGTAAGCACTCTGTTGATGTTTGAGGGTGATTTAGCTGGCCTGCCAGTATCTGTTCATCCGCAGCCTAATTAGGACGTCCTGTGGAGGAGACAGACTATGGGACATCCTCTTTGGGGCATCCTCTTCTCTAAGCAGCCTCTTCTTAGAAAAGGGACCCTAAGGTGCAGGGGCTTTCTCTGACTCCTCTCAGCCAGTTGTGGAAATGACTCACTCATGGCCCATGGCATTGTGGGAATCGGGAGGGACTGAGGTTTCCCAAGCCCATCTGACCCTCTCAGCTGTGCTGCTTGTTTCAGCGATCCCTATTGATTTCTCAGAACTGTTCTCTGAAGCCTTTGAAAGCAAGACTGTTCAACATGTCTTAACTCAGAAATAGACCACAGAAGAAAATGAACATAATGAACTCTTAAAATGCCTTCCTGCCCAAGCATTCCTCTCCCAGCCAGTTTCTCTCTGACGCTTTCGTCCTTCTCGGATTAAGACAAAAACAAAACCCGTTATTAGGAAAGGGGACAACTCTTTCAAGTGGTTAGGTTGCCAAGGTACCAAACCAAGTGACCTCCTATAGGCTTAAAAGGGCTAAGTTGGTTTCTTAAAAAACACTTTTGCGTAGAACTTCAGACTTTTCAGAACATTTTAGCCTGTTATCTAGATTATCATAATGACAACTGTATCTGAGAGCACAGTGAAATTTAGGGCCAGAAGCCCAGGGATTTTAAATGCTTTTTAGAAGATCCTATAGTTGCTGGGTGACAGCCAGGAAAAGCAGGCTAGAGCGATGGCTGCTGGGGATGTGAGAGCCCACGAGCCTGAGACTCTGGAGATTCCCATTCACTCTGAGACAGACAACACGTGTTTCCTTTTGACCCGTTAGTCAGGGGACCAGGAAGGAATGGTGGAAACTGTTGGTGGGACAGACATTGCTAACTTACAGTGGAAGAAACGATGACATGGAGTGTGGATGGGTTGGGCATGTCAGATGCCTCAGAATTACTGAAACATTTGTTTTTCATCGTTAACAGCAGCCACACACATTTATGATGCACTTGCTCTGTGCAAGGCTCAAGGCAGAATGCAGTGGTGAATCAATCGGGGGAAGTAAGACACAGTTATCTGAAAAAACACAAATGTCAACACGAGATGATATTTGTTTAATGCTGAATGAGTGATAGAGAAACAAGGCCTCAAACCAAGTGGGAGTGACAAAATTCTCCTGAGATGGTCAGGGGAGATTTCTAGAGTTAGGGTCTCATAAGGCACAGAAAAGCAGAGAGAGCATTTTATGGTTGAGACAAAAAATGTTGGGAAATACAGAGAAGAGAATATAAGGCTGCTTGGTTGGGAGGCATGAGTAGCTCACTTGGGAGGAGTTGATTTAGGAAAAGGAATGGGAGACGATCTTAGAAAAATATGAAGCGGTCCTAATATAAGGTGACAGGAGGAGATCTGACTTTGGGAGCACCCGGTGCATTATACATAAAAACCGACACCTGAAATCTATATGTTCAGGTTGATCAATGTCACCCCCATCAAATAAATAAATATTTATTTTTATTTTTTAGAAAATATATTTTATTGATTTTTTTTTTACAGAGAAAAAAGAAGAGGGATAGAAAACCAGAAACACTGATGAGAGAGAAACATTGATCAGCTGCCTCCTGCACACCCCCACTGGGGATGCGCCTGCAACCAAGGTACATGCCCTTGACTGGAATCAAACCTGGGACCCTTCAGTCCACGCTCTCTCCACTGAGCCAAACAGGTTTTGGCTAAATATTTATTTTTAAAGAAAACCAGACCAGAGCTGGAATATCAGGCTAAGAGGGACTTGGGACTCAGCCCAGGGAACATTTTTGAGTGACAGGGGGAACCTCTGCAGCTGAGATATCCCTCCACATTTTTATCTGCCACACGTGGGGCTGGGACCAGCCCGTTCCACCTCTCTGCCCCTCTTACCAGCCTTGGTGTGGCTTCTTATGGAATACCCTACTTGTCAGACTCCCATTCAGCCATGTTTTAGGTTGTACTTTTGATGCGATTGTGTGAGGAGGCCAGTCACGCCTTTATCTTGCCTGGAAGTCCTTGTGTGCCTTATTAACGGTGAGCAAAGAGATATTCAGTCAGAGGTTTAGACTTACACCTCGCCCATTTCTCTCATAACAAATGAATCTATAGAAAGGCCACATCCTAGGGCCGTGATCTGCTAAATGTGGCTCACATGCAGCTCTTTGGCCCCTTGAATGTGGCTCTTCCACAAAATACCACGGCCTGGGCAAGTTTATCTTGAAGAAGTGGCGTCCAAAGAAGTTTAAGTTTAAAAAACGTGGCTCTCAAAAGCAATTTCAATCGTCGTCCTGTTGATACTTGGCTCTGTTGACTAGTGAGTTTGCCGACCACGGTCCTAGGGCCTGGTATAGCATCTCCAGAGGCTCTATCCTTAACCAGGGCCCTGAGTCAGGAAGACACGTGCATGCACACATCTAGGACTACCCTGCTACTTCAGGCTGAATATATCCTACCAACCACATTTTTGCTTCTTATAAACGTAGCAGAGTAATACATATCACATTAAAAAAAAAAAAAGTAAGCGCGTGATATCATTTTGCTTATTAACAGACACAGAACGTATGCTAAATTTACGAGACGTGCAACAGAAAGTTACAGCGTTTCTTGAGCCACCACTATTTTACAAACCTGGCATCTGCAGGCCTCACAAGGCTGAAATGTTTTAAATTTATTTACACCCCGCAGTTTCCTTGGGGAACTGTTTTCCATAAGCTAATGAGGCGCTGGTGCAAGGCCTCGCTGTTATTCCTGGCAGGAACACTGAGACACATCGGCCTGCTGCCCTGCTCTTTCCCTCAGTAGTCCAGGGCAAATAATAAATATGGGAAAATACATCATCCCTTTGAATGCGGGAGCCAAGCTGCAGGGCTGCCAAGGTTAAAACAAAGCAATTGCAGGCTTGGAGCCTGTTCATGGTTTGTACCACATGTGCCTGCGTTTTTTGGGACACTGAACGTGGCCTTTCTCATGTCCGATTACTTATGCCGAGCGCATGTGCGGCCTTCGAAGAACTTTCTGAAGAAGTTTCCTCTTGGTGGATTCAACTCTGTCCTGAGGTCGGGGAACTTGTCTTCTTGAGGATGGGTCAGATGGAATTTCACGAGCACCTCCACGGTGCCTGACCCTGGGTTGATGTTGGCAACAGTGGAAAGCGAAGACGCAGGTATGACGTGGCGACGTGACGTCTTGGCTTCACGAAGGCTCAGGGTCAGCTGGAGGGAATGTTTCAGGTGACAGGGGCTGCTCTGATCAATGGCAGTGACCCTCAGGCGTCTGCCCAGTTTCCTAGGGATTTCAGCACAATGGAGGCCTGGATACACCCGTGGCACATAGTGGTTGCCCACTGAATGAATACATGAATTAAGGCTGCTGCTTTGTTTCTGGTCTCTCGTGAGAACAGTCCAGCCGGCATTGAACAGGGGAGTTAAACTGGCATTAAATTATTCAAATAGCCGCAGGGCTTTCTGACCCCCCCCCCCCCCATCTGGGCAATGAAATCTTCCTGGTTTAATTGGACACATTTCCCACCTTCTCTTTTCTGCTTTTTCTTTTTCTTTCTCTCTCTCTGCTTGTCAGTCAGTGCTGGTTGAGGCCAATCTGCATGTACTTCCTGAGTTTGGGGAGGTAGTAAAGAGAATTTAAATGAAATCTATTTGGTGGCTCCTAAGAAATAAAGACCCCTTCAATAATTAGACACGCCTCCATCTTTGCCGCAGTGCTTAGGCAGTCTTGTGGGCAAAGATGAACGTGATGATTTGGAAAGTCCTTTTCCAGTTTGGGGATTTTGCCAGAATACCACTTCATGCCCGAGGGACCCTGGCACACCGACCAGAGCTGACCCACAGCAAGGCTGTAGAGTGGTGAGAGCTTCCTCTCTCCACAGCTTGATCGCTCCCCGCTACTGTCTATGATTTATCCTTGGATTTTGTCCTTGCTGGCTACCCGTCAAGGTGTTGTTGGGGAACCAGAATGTTAACGAATAAGGGCTAAGGACTTGCTAAAACAAAAAGGAGCAGCAGCATGGTGACCATGGGAGCCAAAGCCCAGGTTCAGCGTGCCTGTGGCCTGTGCATATACTGTTTGGGGCACACATGGCCCTATGCTGTCAAGTAAGATGCCCCCTGTGCCTGCTTCTGTGAGACCACAGACCTGAATTCTGGAGTTGCTGCATTCTGCTGTGCCTGAGAACAATCATTTCAACTTCGAGTCTCCACATAGATGGGACTGCAGAGGAGACCAGGCGCCAGGCAGTGCTGAGTTGACATCTCTGGGTGATGGGAGCGTCACATGTATTGCCTCTACAAGTGCATATTTAAGACAACTTTATGAGATGTATTTTATCACCATCGTACAGATAAGGAAACGGAGGTTCTGACAATTTAACTTATTGCCTCAAATCATGTAGCTATTGGTGGCTGAATCAATAGGCACACCATTTTTTTTGCCCCTTATTATACCCCATTCAGTCCATCAGCTCTGTGAGCTGTCAGCAGTTGACTTAGTTTTTCACTGACCTTTGTGGGTAACCATCTAGCTGATGTGATTGTCCTGTTTTCTAACTGTAGTAAAATCAGCAGCATGGTTGTGGGAAGGGGTTAAGTGCCCTCTGCTCAGACAGAACTCACTCCCACAACTTCAGGCCTCTGCACACACTGCCCCCTTTGCCTGGAATTCCCTCCCCTGCTCTCATCATTGGGAAACATTATCTTCTGTAAATCTGCTCCCTCAGGGCTCTGGCTGTTCCTTTCTCATGCTGTACTCTTCTAATGTGTATAAATGTCTACCTCTTTATCTAAAATAGGCTTGAATTTCATGAAGGCCTTCTTAGGCCTCCATATGTGGCATAACAGATGTTCAATAAAGATTTAATAAATGAATGATGCAGAAAGAGACAGAATTCTCATCACTCCTCTCTCTGTTTTGGGGTGACTCCCAACTAATTCTTGCCTGAGCATGGGAGAAAATGAGTCCCGTGGATGTTACTGCCTATTACGTTCAGGCAAAGGCCAATGGTGTCTGGAAGTGTCAGGGGGTATGGCTGATCAAGGTTCTTCAGAGGAGGCGTGATGACAGATTCTCCCTGATCAATAAAGCCACTCAATGAGCAATTCCTTTATTTTTATTATTATTATTTAAAATATATTTTATTGATTTTTTCCAGAGAGGAAGGGAGAGATAGAGAGCTAGAAAAATCGATGAGAGAGAAACATCGACCAGCTGCCTCTTGCACACCCCCTACTGGGGATGTGCCCGCAACCAAGGTACATGCCCCTGACTGGAATCGAACCCGGGACCTTTCAGTCTGCAGACCGACACTCTACCACTGAGCCAAACCGGTTTTGGCAATGAGCAATTCCTTTAGATTGATCAAGACTTTCTTAAAATGGAAGCACCTCTTAGAGGAGTTAAGTCTACTGATGGTTCCGTGACATTTATTTTCTTCACATTAGTTATTGTTATTTTGGTCATTTAAAAACACACACCAGGAGATTCAAACTATTTTCAGCCTATATGACGAGGTGATCTTTTTTAGGGAAACAGAACAGGGAAGGTGATGGGGAACTGGTTTGGGGGTGGGGCATAGGAATCCTATAGGTAAGGCAGCCCTTTAGGGAATCCTCTTGTCTGCATAGTTAGTATCCTGACAAAGGGACTGTAGGCCCCCAGAAGCGGCATGAGGTCATGGGGAACTGTGAGGGGCGAGAGTGGAAAAGGGAGGGAGGAGAGAAGAAGCCAGAGAACAGTGTTGTAGCTTTGATGGTCAAGACAACCTGGCGAGGAATGGTTTCCTCCCTGGACAGATGACAGGGTTAGGGCAAGGCTTGGCAAAAAGCTGACCATGCTTGCTTGCTACTGTAATTGCCCTGGGAAAGGAGGACCTCTGCTGGATGTAAATGGCACCTCAATGAGCTTAAAATTAACCTATGCTCCAAGACACCTCAGTAACCTAGAAAGCAACTGACCAGTTACTCTAACTGATGTGTTTGGGACAATCTACAATGAAGAGAAAGCAGCAAGAGAGAGCAAACTAGCAGCTAGCATTTATAAGGGCTGTTTGTAGGGGCCAAATGATAATACCTTTATCTTACTAATGAGCCCTAATTTTCAAAATGAGAACTGATCTTGTGGTGAAGATGCAGCTGGCAGGTGCTGAGACAGTTCTTGGACAAATGCCTTGGAACTCGCACACACAGGGAGTTTGCCCACTAAGTCAAAGTTGCTGATGTAGGAATCTGTACTACAGCTTTTTCCATGTAATTCCCATTGTCGTTGTCCATCAGGGCCCGTGATACTTTCTTCTGAATATCTCCAACTAATTCAAATCCTCTTCTGTTGACAGTGGATGGGACCTGTTAACACATCCCAGTGTCATGTTTGAGGAAGAAGACAGTTGATCAGGCTGTATAGCGTCAATTTTGATGCCAAAGAATTCATGGCTTTGAGAGACAAAGTCATGAGGTTCCAACGGGCAAATCAGTCACTGGCACTGTGACTACAGCTCACTGCAGAACCCAGGGCTCCCTGTGGCTCAGGAAGGGACCTCCCCAGATCACGCCCCAGCTCTGCTCTAGCTTCAGCATTATGGTGCCTTCGCAGCCCAAACAGCAGCTGGCACCAGGACCTTTTTCGCACATCTCTCAGAAGGCTACCAAAGCACAGGGGAGAGGTTTGGGACCAACACTGATGCATGCTCATGGGCTCCTATAGGACCTGTGGGAAGGTGTTTTGCTTGCAGAGTAAAGAGCAATGCAACATGGGAGATTTGTGGTTTTCAGAGCTGGATTTGAATTCTGAATCTAGCTGGCCCTTATGAACCACAAGATCCCTCATAGTCTCAGTTTCCCTATCAGATGGAGATAACAATCCTATTAAGAGGCTAAAAGAGAAGATTGACTGATTTTCACTTATTCTTAGCTAGAGAATTCATGCACTGGGAGGGAGGGGGGTTTGGTCCCTCAGCCCAGCCTGTACCCTCTTCAATCTGGGACCCCTTGGGGGATGTCTGGCTGCTGGATAAGGCCTGATTGGGATGTCCAACTGCTGGCTATCTTGTGACAATCTGGGCCTAAACCTCTGACAATCTGGGACTTCTGGCTCCTAACCACTTGCCTGCCTGCCAGCCTGATTGCCCCTAACTACTTGCCAGTCTCATAGCCCCCAATCGCTCTCCTACTGGGCAGATTGACACCTGACTGCTCCCCTGCCAACCTGATCACCCCCAACTGCCCTCCCCTGCAGGCTTGGTTGCCCCTAACTGCCCTCCCCTGCCAGCTATCTGGTGACAACATGGGGGTGGCCATCTTGTGGTGACGTGGGGGTGGACATCTTGTGATGGCTACCCTGTGATTTGAGGGTATAAGGTCAATTTGCCTATTACCTCTTTATTATGTAGGATTATTATATAGGATAGTTTTTCTTAGACATGCTTTCCTTCAAAAAATCTTCTCTGACCTCTAAATCATGTAAGGTACCAATTCCAAGACACTGTTCTATGTCACCATACTTCTCAGTATGCTTCAAAACATTTGTTTTCTAAGCTTTACACTCAAAGTAAACTGTCTTATCTCCCTACACTTATCACAGTATCTGACACATGGTTGATCTTTCATACTCAATTATTTGTTGAATGAATAATAATAAATGAATAAACAGTAGGTAGTATTTGTTCCAGTCCTTTGGTGACTGAAGGAAAAGACTCTATGGTGTGGCAGAACAAGTCTGGACATAAGGTTTTTATGGGTACAGTGGGGTGCTGTGAATCTAACCCAAGTGAGACAGCTTAGAGGTGTCACCTGACCCTAGACCAATGGTTCTCAACCTTTTAATGCCGCGACCCTTTAATACAGTTCCTCATATTGTGGTGACCCTCAACCATAAAATTATTTTCATTGCTACTTCATAACTGTAATTTTGCTACTGTTAATGAATTATAATTTAAATATCTGTGCTTTCCGATGGTTTTAGGCTCTACAGCAGTGGTTCTCAACCTGTGGGATGCTTCCCTTAGTTCTGGCCACATAGTTTTAAAGGTAGTTACTAAGACAATCAAGTCAAGAGGGGAAATTACATTCTTTGTAAAAAATAACAAGTATTAAAATATTTGGTGCATGTGGTTGGGGGGTTAATAGCATTGACAGTAGAAAATCTAGCTATTTTGTTTTTAGTCATCTTTAGAAGTTACTAGTTGAGTTTATTTCAGGTTTGATACTGCTCAGTGGGTTAGAAGAATGGCTATGAAGAATCTTGGTGTAGCTCTTGGCATGTGTCGGGAATTCTGGACATTTTGATCTGCTCATCATATAGCAGTGTATGTGGAGATGGACCGAGTTTATGTGACATCTTATTCTTCTGCTGAATATTTCTGATCACTCAATCTTTCTGAGTCTCAGTTTATTTTATTTTTTAAAGAGCACTGACTTCACAGGCTTGTTACAAAGATGAAATAATGCTGTAGCAAGGTGAAAAGTTTTCTAAAGCAGTAGTTTCCAGTAGTTGCACAGGCTGAACCCAACGAGCACGATGAGAGCAATTCCTGTTATGACAGGTACCGAGAAACATGGCCCTCCGCGGCTGCCATGAGGAAACCAGCCACCGGGCTCTGGTTGGCTGATATGTAAATAGAAAAATAATACGACCAAAGTAAACACAAGTGGGAAATTGCATTTGTATAATTTAAAAATGGTTTATTTAAAAAAAAAAATTCAAGTAATTTGTTTTCATTCAAACCATTTCCTCTTGGTTTGAATGGATTATTGCTTTGTTGTTAACTGTACTTTGCTTAGCATTTTCCCTCTTCTATTTTAAGACCAGATACTATTCCTTTGTTGATATACTAGTATATAACCACTGACCTTTTTAAAATGTTTTCCAGATAAGTCATGATTTTTAAGATAAGGGGGACACTAACACAATCATGGAAAGTTGGTCCCCACATGGAAGCTTGGAAAGTAAATGTTCTGTAATTGGTTAATGGGGACACATTTTAGTTTACGGTTCTGATTTGCCTTTTCAGCCTATTTGCAAACTCACTGGGAAATGGGGAGGGGCTGAGAGTTTACTTGCAGATTTGCAGGGAGTGTTACATTTTAAAGAGATTTCCAATGCATTTTGGTCCAGACAAGCCTCCCTTGGCTGAGAAATTACATGAATGCACCCAAAATACTTTTGCAGAGTGTGGTGTTGAGTGCCATTTTATCCCCAATGATTGAGAAATGCCACCTGACATTTTATATATTTATATATATCTGTATCTCAGTTAGGACTGAGCCACTCCTGGAAGTTAAAGTTTAAGTTTTCCAAGTATGCTTGGGGGGACCCTCCATATTTAAGAGATGTAGAAACATCTTATTTGTGGGACTGTTCAGACTTTCCATTCCTTTATTATGTGTACATGACCCTAATAGGTTTGGCTCAATGGATAGAGTGTTGGCCTGCGGACTGAAGAGTCCCAGGTTCGATTCCGGTTAAGGCCATGTACCTTGGTTTTGGGCACATTCCCAGTAGAGGGTGTGTAGGAGGCAGCTGATCGATGTTTCTCTCTCCTTGATGTTTCTAAGTATCTCTCTCCGTTCCTCTCTGTAAAAAAAAAAAAAAAAAAAAAAAAAAAAAAAAAAAAAAAAAAATCAATAAAATATATTTGTGCACAATGAAAAGCTCTTTAATGTTAAAAGTAAATATTGGCCTCTAAGGCATAAGCACTTAGATTAGCGAATTTAAATGTAGTTATGTATTTGTAATGGTAGCCAGATTATTTGATAACACCTGTCTTCTCTGTCTATTATAAAAAAAAACAACTTGGAATGGTTTTCTCCTATTTCATGAAGTTTGTTTCACAAGGGGAGGTAGATGTTTTAAAATATGATAACAAGTTTATAAAACTCCGGTTTCAGATGTGAAGAATGGTTGGTTTGTGGATGAGAACAGCACCTGCCCAAAGCAGAAAGGCTTTTATTATCGCCATCCAGGGCGACCTGCTTTAAGGAGCAACAGTGAGTCTTTCTGATGGTAGATAGGAGGCGTGAATGTCCTCTGCTGAAATGGAATTGTTTTACTTATCTTCTCTTGTCCTCACTTATTTGCATATTTACTTATTGAGAATGTATTATCTTCTTTATTTGCATTTTCTCAAGGGAATTTGAGCTGCCTTCTTTCCATCCTTCTCTCCTATCAAGGCCCTACATTCCACTCTTCTATTGGCATCTGACTCATCAAAGCCATCTAATACAGAGCCATCCTCTGCCAACTAGCAGAATACAAATGACTCGAGTTACCATGCCCTGCAGATTCTTACTTTGCAGCATCTGATGCTTCTGAACATTCAGTTCCTTTCCAACATCACTCTGACTGGAGACTGGTCCATACGTGGCTGGACCAACTGCTCATCTGTGTACTGCACTTCACTTCCCACAGTGCTGCCCAATGAAGTGCCAACTTCTAGATCTGGCATTGGAGCTGCTTTTATAATAATGGCTTCGAACTATCACCCGTTCATTGAAGAAAAACAAAAACAAAGAAACACACACGTCAGAGCCTTCCTCCCGCACACGGATGCGTTCTGGGGGCATAGTGGCAAACAGGACAGAAAGTGCTCTGCATGAGCTCTCAGCCAACAGGCAGCATCAACTTGCCAGGCATGAGACGGAACTGTCTCGGGAGTAGATCTTTAGCCCCACGTTAACCTCCGCAGATGAAGCTGCATGAAGCAGAGATGAGCCATCCCCAACAAGCTGTATCCTAATTGCAGGTCCATGACCAAAATGAATGATTCTTTTTGTTTTAAATGACTCCAGTTTTGGGTGGTTTATTATTAAGCACTATATAACCAGAACACTTACAAGAGAAAGCAGGACAAAGCCAAAGGAATTGGTTTTCTATTGAAATACTGCTTGGCCTATGTATACTTTAGACTACAGGGGGAAATGGCCCCTAAATGGTTCCCTTAATTACTATATCACCATTTAGTTGGAATTGTTTTGCCAATGGTCAGGGAAATGGGACAAAACCTCTTAAGTATAGACATTTATGTCTTTTTAAAAAAATATATTTTATTTTTTACAGAGAGGAAGGGAGAAAGAGAGCTAGAAACATCGATGAGAGAGGAACATCGACCAGCTGCCTCTTGCACACCCCCTACTGGGGATGTGCCCGCAACCAATGTACATGCCCCTGACCGGAATCGGATCTGGGACCTTTCAGTCCGCAGACCGACGCTCTACCACTGAGCCAGACCGGTTTTGGCCATTTATGTCTTTCCACAGTAAGGATTTAGCAAAAAAAAGGGAACAACCTAATGATGCAGAGAAGGGAATTGGCTTCAGAAACTCTTCCTGAGCCCAACCTGTGTGGTTCAGTGGTTGAGCAGTGATCTGTGAACCAGGAGGTTGCAGTTCGATTCACAGTCAAGGCACCACATGCCGGGCTGTGGGTTCGATCCCCAGTAGGGCATGTAGGAATCAGCCAATCAATGATTCTCTCTCATCAATGATGATTCTATCTCTCCCTCTCCCCCTCTCTGAAATCAATAAAAATATATTAAAAAACAAACAAACAACATCAACCAAAAAACCTCTCCACGATAGTAAGACACAGAAGAAAAGGAAAATGAGATGAGTCTCTTTAGTGCCCTGAACCCAGAGCACGTAGGAGTAGCAGCAGGAAGATTTACTTTGATACCATTCCTGCTGCTAGATACCCCTGAGGGGTGATAGCCCCACCCTTGTATGATGAAGGAATGTCCCCCCCCCCCTCTCTCTCCCCCTTTTTCTCCATCTCTCTCTCTCTTGAAGACCCAGCAGGGCACCTGATTTGGCCAGGGAGCATTCCTATCTGGAGCAGGACAATTTCCTTTGAGACAATACCATGTAGGTAGAATAAACCTGCATGGCCAGCCTACTGGCTACTGTTGGGCCCATATTCCATTTTCCAAGCTTTGCTTCTTTATTTTTTTTAAATATGTATATTCATTGATTTCAGAGAGGAAGGGAGAGGGAAAGAGAGAAAGAAAGATCAATGATGAGAGAAACTCGGCTGCCTCCTGAACACCAACCGGGCATGCGGCCTTGACCATAGTTGAACTCGTGACCCTTCAGTTCGCAGGGGCTGCTCTATCCACTGAGCCAAACCGGCTGGGGCTCTTTCTGTATTTTGGAACATCCAGAAAAATTCTAGAATCGAAGGGTTGAAATGGAGCATGTGTGACTTGTCACCCCGCCCCGGGGTTATATGGCACTTCATTCAATATGCTTTCCAAGTTGGTTTTATTGCCTCTTTAACTTTTCTCTCGAAAACCTCAAGAGAAGGAAAGCATCAATCTCAGCTTTGTGACAAGTGAGTCATTGTGATTAGTCAAGAAAATGGAGACAAGAAATACTTTTCCTTAAATTTAGAATAAAAAGGGATTCTTATCTATTTTTTTTTCTTAGATTTACTTATTTTCACATTTTATGTAATGAGGTCCACTGCATTGTGGAGTAATATCCCAACAGATGAAAGAATTCCTATTTCTTCCACGGGAGTACTTAGGACAGCCTGCACAGCAGAGCAAAGCAGAGCCCTTACCTGGTGCTCTGGCTCCATGGCCAGTGAATGCCAGGTTTCTGTGATGTGGGGACATTGCCTTCAGTGGCTGGGCTCATCGGACGCCACAGAAACAAATGTTAGGGTTAAGGTGGCTACCTGCCTGGGTATATTAAAAAAAACCTTGGTATATCAGGCTCTTAGTACTCATTACAGAGATGCCTGGATTCTTCAGACGAATATTATATGCGGAGGACATTTTTCCTTAAGGGGAAAGTTATGACTAATGAAGTCTTTGCTTGAGAAATAATTTTAGTCTCTTGAATTATGTCTTCAATTTGAACATCTGCCTCAAGGAGGCAGATAGATACTCTTGTGAGTGGCTGAGAATTAGAGTTGAAGAAGAATGGGAATGTACACGAATTGGCTTTGTAAATCTTTCTAATTTTGCAGCCCATGTTCTCTATTTAGTGACCCCCTCCCCCCCCCCCCCCCCCCCCGCAAAAAAAAAAAAAAAAGTTAGGGTATGTGTTTTGCTAAATCCTAAGATCAAGAACTTTATAGGGCAGGCTAACCTGGAGAATTACTTCCTAATGGCCCAGAAACCCCTGTGATGCAACGTTTTCAAAGGGCAGCCTACAAGCCATTTGTACCAGAATTACCTGGTGTTTATAGAGAATTACCTGGGCCTCACTATAAACACAGTGAACCTGACGGGCTGGGCAGGAATCTGCTTCTCTAATAAGCATTTCCTGTTATTTAAAAGGTCCTGACCTTGCAGGAAGACAGATGGTTTGTGAGCAACCATCTTAAAAGTAAAAAGAACCTCAGGAGACTGAGAGAGGAATACAGTGCCTTCCGCTGTCTCCCGGATGACTTGCCGTCAATGGGAGCTTACAGAGAGGTCTTTGGGACGGACTCCTTAAGTTTTATCTGATAGAGAGTGGGAATTGTCAATATTTGGACCAGCCACTTTCTAATTTAAGTTTCTACCCGTGATGTTCTTATACAAAAGGCTATTCAGTACAGGGTTTAAGCATTTTCAAGATGCCGCACTAGGGGTGTCGAACTCAATCAGAGAAGGGGCCAAAATCTAAAATCCAGCCTAAATCGCGGGCCGAATGGTTTATTGAACAGTCATAAACTGTCATTGTGATGGAAACGCAGCGGAGTGCAGTGATGACAGCGCAGTGCGGGCCACATTGCAAGGCCTGGCGGGACGGATTTGGCCCGCGGGCCTTGTGTTTGACACATGTGTCATAGACCTTGCCTAACCCAAGGGTGAGAAATCAAAGGATATGGGTAGTTGCCTCCCTAGGAGAGTACTTTGACACTTTAGAAGTTGGGGTTAGGATAGTTTTCTGTAGTATAAAGAAAACTTTTGGTCACAAAAATGTTATCTTAAATTGTTATAAAATGGCCCCCAATAAGTTACACCTCTCTTCATTGAACCTGGACTGGCCTAAAGACTTGCTTGGGCACTAACTGGTTTGCCTCAGTGGATAGAAAGGACCCAGGTTCAATTCTGGTCAAGGGCATGTACCTTGGTTGCGGGCACATCCCCAGTAGGGGTCATGCAAGGAGGCAGCTGGTCAATATTTCTCTCTCATCGATGTTTCTAACTCTCTATCCCTCTCCCTTCCTCTCTCTAAAATATATATATTTTGCCTGGACCAAAACAATTCAGTGGAAATAACATTGTTCTGGGACAGTGTCTGCCTCGCTCTCTTGTTGTCTTGTCGTGGAAAGAAGCCCAGGCTAGCCCCCATGAGGACGAGGGGCTGTGTGGAGAGAAGTCCTGGTGGTGGGCGCCTGTGGGCCATCACAGCTGTGAGTGAACCACACACACAGAATTGTGAGCAAATCAGTGAGTGCTATTTTAAGTCGCTAAGTTTGGGGTGATTAGTTTTACAGCACTAGGGACTTGTAACACACGGTGAAACACAGGTGTCATTTGAGTCACATGACACATGGGCAGGTCAGAATGAAGGAGGGATAGCATGGGAACATTTGGGGATGGTGGCACTAGAGTTGAGCTGTGGATGCTTCCATTTTATCTGAGGGATCGCAGCAGTGTGTCTTGTACCTACTTCTGTTTGGCACTGATCACATCGTAACTTCATATGTTTCTTTCTTTTTTTAAAAATATATATTTTATTGATTTTGTACAGAGAGGGAGGGAGAGAGATAGTTAGAAACATCGATAAGAGAGAGTCATCGATCAGCTGCCTCTTGCACACCCCCTACTAGGGATATGCCCACAACCAAGGTACATGCCCTTGACCGGAATCGAACCCAGGACCTTTCAGTCCCCAAGCCGACGCTCTATCCATTGAGCCAAACCGGTTTCGGCAACTTTATATGTTTCTATGCCTGCCTTCCCTACGGAATGCAAATCCTTGTAGAAGTGGCCATATTTCAGTTGTTCTTTTGCTATAGTGCCTAACACTGTGTGTTTTTCTTTTAAAAAAGTGGGAGTTACTCAAATGTTTGTTAAAAAAATAGCCCCCTCCCCCAAACCATGCTAGCTCGTCTTTTTAAAGTCTAGAAAAAGGAAAGGGGTCACTTTTGAATGGACTAGCGAAGAGAATTCTAGAGAAAGAAAAACTTTTTTTTTTTTTTCCTGTTGAGTTCATTATTTCTTCTTGTTATTTGAGTTGCACACTATTTATCTTTCCTGAGGGTAAGTGGTCTAGAATGGAGTCATGGCCAGAGGGGTCAGTTCTTCTCCGCTCAGCCTCTGCGGCAGGCTAGCTGGCGGATGTCCACACAATAGACTCCGGGTCCTGAGTGCAGCCGGGGAGGGCAAGCATCAGCCCACAAAGTTTCAACCTCCTGATTGTAGCAGGTCTGCTATTGTCCCCAATGGCCAAAGTAAGTGACGTGACCACTCTTCTCCTCCTCCTCCTCCTCCTCCTCCTCCTCCTCCTCCTCCTCCTCCTCCTCCTCCTCCTCCTCCTCTTCCTCTTCTTCTTCTTCTTCCTCCTCCTCCTCCTCCTTCTCCTCCCCTCCTCCTCATTCTCCTCCCCTCCTCCTCCTCCTCCTCCCCCCCTCCCCCTCCCCCTCCCCCCTCCCCCCTCCCCCCTCCTCCCTCCTCCCTTCTCCCTTCTTCCTTCTTCCTTCTTTTTTCTTCTTCGCTGTGGGGCCTTGAAAAAGTTATCTCCATTGTTCCCACCCCAAACGCAGGAAGGAAGCACAGAATAACGGCTCAGCTCAGTAATCTCTGCGGCTTTATGCAATATTCTAATCTCACCTTTCTTTCCCAGCAGAGGGTTCAGATTCAAATGCACAGTATGAGAACTCAAAACATAATTTTGTGTGCTGTTTTATGGTGGTTCAAGGGCACCTCCTGACCAGCCAAACCCTGAGCAAGACTCAGAGCAAACTGGGCAGGTGCCAGTGCCAAGGGTAATGCCAGGGCAGAGCCATGCCAGCCCAGCTGTGGCCACTTCCATCTCCTCCTTTCAAGTTGAACTCGGGTGAGTGGGAAGTGGGAATCCATTTTTATTTCTGGTGTGCTTCCTGCTGGTTTCGACCCTTCCGGTAATGCCCGGTGCGGGTTGAATCTCACTTCCACTGTCCTCTGCAGGGCCAATTTCTCCTTTTATAGGTGTTTTCTTTTGCGGGGGCCGTGGGTTGATGCAACCACATTTTCCAAATACAAACAAGCTGGAGGGGAAGGTGCCCTTGAAAGCATTGGTGCCTGGAGCAAAGTCCAGGAACACCGTGGAGCTGTCAGCTCCTGGGGGTCCATCTGCTTTGCCAGGGAGTCTGACGGACAGGGCGGGAGAGGTGGCAGTGAGATAACCCTGTTCTTTAAGAAAGCAGCAGTCAAAACCTTTGAAACCTGCTTGAAATAAAAGCCTTTTAATGGCTGGGAAAAATAACCTCGAGGGGGAAGGACATACAGAAGTGTCCTCCAGGGTTGGAGCAGAATTGTGAATTTTGTCTTCTACCCAAAGGCACAGTTATAATGCCCAGAGACCCGGTGGCTTTGATGTGCCCCCATCTCCTGCACACACCTTTCCTCCACAGGGGTTTATTCCAGGGGGCTCAGCTGGCATAGTGCCCTGCACGCTGCCTTTTCCCTCTCACCTCCCTGCTACACCAACAGGCAGAGGCAGTGCTGGGAGGGTGGAGGAGCCACAGAAAACCAGTCTCCATCCCTGAGGTGGGGAAAGGCCAGAGTGGAGCAGCTGATGGAGAGAGGGGGTCTGGGGCCTCAGGGATGTGAGAGTCCCACTGCAGTGATGGCCCTAGCCCCCCAACCAACCTCCCCCTACCATACCCCCCAATCTCATAGTTTGTCACTTTAGGGCCTGCTGGGTGTTGCCAGTAGGAGAGCTCAAGGTGCAGAGCCTGGGGCTCCAGAGCTGGGCGTGATTCTCTCCTTGAAAACAGCAGTGAAGATGGGCTGGTATTGGTGGAGGCAGCTGTGGTGAACAGGAAGAGGATGAGGGGAAGGGAAAGATTAAAACGGATCTTCCCAACCTGGCCCTACAATGGGAATTTTTTTGGTAGACATGGAGACTACTTTTACTCTCATATTGCTTCTTCCAGCAATTGAAATAGAAAAATCAAAGCCTTGGCTGGGTAGCTCAGTTGGTTAGAGCATCGTTCCAATACACCAAGGTTGAGGGTTCAATCCCTGGTCAGGGCACATACAAGAATCAATCAGTGGTTGCACAAGTAAGTGAAACAACATCTCTCTCTCCCTCTTTCACCCCTCCCTTCCTCTCTCTAAAATAAATAGATTTAAAAAAAGGGAAAAAAGAAAGAAAGAAAGAAAAAAGGAAATCAAGTAGGAAACACTAAAGAGCATGGCTGCTCTCTCCTATGAAGCTGTTAGCACAATTTCTGCCCCAGAGGAGACTCTCAGGAAGGGCCAGTTTTTTTGAGAATCCAAAAAAATAAAACCGAGCTATCCCATTTCTAACTAAGCTTATGACTCAGCCATTTAATGACTGCTAGGTCGATACTACACCTGTGAAAGAGAGATCATGACTGTGAGCAACCATGGCCATTATTGATAGCTATTGGGTATAGGTGACCAATTGGATAGAAGAGACCAATCAGGAAAGCATTTAGGATGTAAAGTAAGAAGGCAAGGAAGTTGGAGAGTGTGGGTAAATATGGATTACTGAAAAAAGGAAAAAGAGATCACAGACAACACAGTTCAGTTTGCCAACTCAAAAAAAACCAAACAAACCAAACGTCATTAAATGAAATGTCTTAGAGGCCTGCCATCCACTCACGGCTTGAGATGTTCGCTGATCCAGCCTGTCAGGTGTGATGAGTGTAACCAATACACCTCCAGCCTTATTCGTCTGTGTCCTGAAAATAAATGCACTTGAGAAAAATGTCCCAATTAATATGTCCCAACTAATTGCAGGAAATTAGTCTCTCTCAAAAGTTTTCCAAGCTAATTATAAGACAACTTCATTACCGTGTGATTAAAAAGGCTCACTCCAGTCGTTGCTCTCAGAACAAAGGGGCAGACGGCTTCAAAGGAAAGTTCTGGGCTGCACCCAGAAGGCTGAGACTCCTTGTCCCTTTGAGCAGGGAGCTATTTTCTCAGCGTTCAGGCAAGTTGGTCTTTGCAGGCTCCTCATGGCCACGCAAACGCTCTCCTCCTTTAGGAAGTGCTTACTGTGCACCGGGCCCTTCGCTGCGGGCCGTAGTAGATGTCGTACAACCACGTTCCAAAGTCAGATCGGCTTACAGAGCACAGAAGTCTCTTTCTCTCTCCTTAACAGTAACAGTCCGGCTGGCTTGTCAGCTCCACTCTGCAAAGTCCCTCAAGGTCCCAAGTTTCTTTGTTCTTACTGCTCTCCTGTCTCCGGGGTGTTTTTCGTGTCCATTCCTTACAAGATGGCTCACCGTCCCTTTACATGCCAGCCAGCCAGCCATAGACATGCGCTTGGCTTGAGTTAGGAGTTATTTTTTTTTTTTAATTTCTTTATTGATTAAGGTATCACATATTTGTCTTCAAACCCCCGTTCCCATCCCCCACCCTACCCCAAATTATTGCTTTTGTATCTTAGTGGTCCTATTTGGTTTTCTGACACCACAAAACCCTGTCTATAAATAATCTTATGTAAAAAATATTGGGAGCTGTCATTCCAGAAAAACTGCCCACCTGCTTGAGAGACCCAGGTGTTGTGGAAAATTACTGAACTATAACCAAATTATAAAAAAAAACCAACCTCCCAAATTTCAACAGTTGCTGACCAGGGATAGTGTGATGGTTAATGAAAAGAAATGTAATGACACCATTAGAATGGCGAGTGTATCATTTCTGAGAAACAGCATGAAGCATCAGGCAAGGAAGCAGGAAACATTAAAGGAGACCTTGGTGACTAAGGGTGGCAGAAAGGAGGCCAAACAGGCCTGCTGATCTTGATGAGGGGAGAGGTGCTGTGGTTTCCTGAGCCTCACTGCCCGCGGGAAGCTGCCTCCTTGTACCGAAGCACCAGCTTTTAGTCTGATCCGGCTTCCTCAGTCTGCCTGACAGGATTTAGTTTAGCTACATGAAACACTTAGCTAAATTAAACGGTGCCCTCGGGTTCGTGGTTGTGTGCTTGTCATCACTGCTCCCAACATAAGATTGAGTGAAAAGAGAGCCCTATGTCTGTCTCTTAGGCCACAACACCTTCTATGGAGGAAGATATTCGTTGTATCCTACCCGAGATCTTGGAAATTTAAACCTTGGGATGCGCTTATATCTAACTCAATCTCTTATTAGGAGAGATTTAAGTTATGGTCACCTTGGAGTTGGGGGGAAAAAAGCAGAAAAGGTAACCATAGTCTCACGTTCATGAAGGAAGCACCAGGTAACCAATATTCTCTCTTATGATTCTCTGGTATTTGGGTTGACTCATCACTCAGTGTTAACGTTACCGAAGGCTCCCTTCTTCATTTCTCCTGACAGTGCTGATGTGCAGGCAGACAGGTAGGAACAGCGCCATCTGCAGCAGCAGGTCCTCTTTCCTTTCCCAAAGGACGTACAGTCTCTCCCCAGGGGCCTGTGCACCGGAGAACGGAAACCATCTGACATTTCGGAGATTCCTGGACACTGGCTCTGAACTGACGCTGGTTCCGGGAGACCCAGAATGCCACGGTGGCCCACCAGTCAGCATAGGGCACTGGAGTTCTAGCTCAGGTCCAGCGCACCCTGGGCCCCCGGGTCCCCAACCCCATCCTGTGGCTGGATCCCCAGTTATGGGGTGCATGATCGGAATAGAAATACTCAGCCATGGGCAGAGTCCCTACACTTCAGAAACCTTCCTCTAAGCCCTCTCCCCTCCCTCAGCTGTCCCGCCCAGCTCCCCCTCTCCGTCCTTAGGGAGCACCATGCATTGTGGGAATTTCCCCTATCAAAACTTCCATCCTCGTTTCCCACTCGAGGGAACCAGTGAATAAATAACGGAGGCTCAGGCACATTCTGACATCTACCCAAGAACACCCAACTCAAAACGACAGAGCCTGGCCTTGTACCCAGATCTCAATCCCAAGGTCAGGGCTTCTAGTAACAACATCAGAGGGCCTCACCCCTCACTGCTGACCTCGCTCCGACCCTCTTGTTCACACGGTCTAATGTGGTTTCTTTGTCCGTGCCTTGCCGGCAGAGTGGTGGTGATTGCTGGGCCCGGCCCAGGGAAAGAATGAAAGCGCAGGAGGACGTGCTCTCACATGAGGCGGCACGCCAAGGCCGAGCTAGGAGAGCATGCAATCAAGGGCAGGCCCTTCTGAGTGTGGGGCCCTGGGCACCGGCTCCCCACCCACCACGCCGGCCCTGATAACCACAAGGGGCACATTCTCCCCTGTAGGAAGCAAAAGTCATTGTTGACTCCAGGAGCCACGGCCCCTGCCATTTGGATGTGGCTGTTCCCGGTCGGGGCTGGGTCAGTCACCCCTTGCTGGCAGGGCGTGGTGACACACACGTCACAGGTTTGAATTTCAGACAGTAGACCCTGCCGAGCAAGCCTACACACAGGACCGTGCCCTCCCCCCCTCCCCCCAGTGGGAGGCTGATGGAGTTGGGTGAGCCATGTGACCTTTCATCTTCCAGTCCTGGGTCTGGACCACCCACTCCACTCTGTGTTCGCTCTGAACCCCAGCTCATCTGTTGGCAACAAAACATCAGTGAGCCCTGTTGACTCTTCATAGATTTCACAGGGGAAATCCAGGGTACATACGTTTCTCATGTCAGAACAACTTAAAATCCCTCCCCGGGCGTTGCCTTCCTCCCCCATCTGATATGGAGCTTTGTTCCCTTGTCTCACTATTCTCTGCTCCTTCCCTCCCCAAACCCCAACCACCGTGGCCTCTTCCACATCCCTCCTCCTCCTCCTCTCTATTTGGAGAACTCCTAGTACCCCACCCACATCAGCCTGCCACGGTATCCGACTTCACATGGGACAGAATCAAAGGGCCCTTCCGCCAATCAAAGGGACCCTCCCCAGGTATCAGGTGATTTAGGGACCATCTTTGCTATGTGAGGGCGCCACTTGGGGCCTCTGTCACCTCAAGTGACTCATCTGTGTTATCTCATGCGTTTATAGGGAGTGAGTACAAATTGCTTTATCCTTGTTCCATTACCTTGGCTGGGGGTGGTGGCAGTGTGAGCTGGGCATGTTCTTCAATGTTTTGGAGTCTCTTCCCTGAGTGGCTGGTGGGAGGGGAACGTGTCCCTGAGGTCTGCAGGAGGGACAGCACCGAGGGTCGGTCAGAATGGCTGGTGCCATCTGTGCAGTGAGCCTTTCCTTCAGTGCCGTGAGCCTGCTTTGACTTTGAGGACTTTAAATTCTGGTCCAGGCAGGTATCACCACCAGAAAGAAATGCTCACCCCTGTACATACAGAATTCTGTGTATTTTGGTGGTATTATCATGAGAGAATGCTTTCTATTTGGTAGGCTTTCTTCTCTTAAAGAAGAGAAATGCTTTTCTTTTTTTTTTCTTTTTTTTTCTTTCTCTCTCTCACCAGAACAAGATGCTAACTTGAAAGGAAAAGAACACAGGCAAGAAATATTAGCCGTCTGGGGAAAGAGACAGAGCCCGTCTGCTCTTCCCCCGCAGGAAACATAACCCCGGGATTAGTGTTACTAGGTGTAGGCCCGTGAAGTCAGCTGGCTCGCAGCGGGTGGAATCCTGTTCCTGGAGAGAGCAGTACCCATGTGCTAATCTAGTGTGCTTGGTTTTACTGGAAGGAAAACTAAGAAACACAAAACCTCAGAATCTTGCCTGATCAGGGGCACAGGGCAACGTGGGTGAAGTCTTCATTCTCACTTCGGAAGGTGCCCGATCGCTCTTCCCTGGGAAGTTCAGGGTGTGATGCTCGCCAAGTCTCTCCCCCTTATTTTAATGCCAGTCCCAGCCCGCTCTCTCCTCTCAGCTCCACCACGCCAGTAGCCCGGGCTTCTTGGGTACGGGGACTGGTCTGGTTGACAGCAGTGTCTCGGGATTTCGCTTATTGCCTAGCACCATAGTCGGCAAACTGCGGCTCGCGAGCCACATGCAGCTCTTTGGCCCCTTGAGTGTGTCTCTTCCACGGCCTGGGGCAAGTCTATGTTGAAGAAGTGGCGTTCGAAGAAGTTTAAGTTGGAAAAACTTGGCTCTCCAAAGAAATTTCAATCGTTGTACTGTTGATACTTGGCTCTGTTGACTAGTGAGTTTGCCCACCACTGGCCTAGCACATAGTAGCTGTTCAATCAATACTCGTGACATAAAGGAAGAAATAGAAGGAAAATTGAATAGCCCTTTCATTTTTTTTGTCCTTTTCTGACTTAGTTCACTTAGCATGATACTTAAAAAAAAAAAAAAAATATATATATATATATATATATATATATATATATATATATATATATATATTATTGATTTTGTACAGAGAGGAAGGGAGAGAGATAGTTAGAAACATCAATGAGAGAAAGTCATCAATCAGCTGCCTCTTGCACACTCCCCACTGGGGATATGCCCACAACCAAGGTACATGCCCTTGACCGGAATCGAACCCGGGACCTTTCAGTCCCCAAGCCGACACTCTATCCATTGAGCCAAACCAGTTTCGGCTGAATAGCCCTTTCAAAGCAATCTCCATGTAAAGCTCAGGGGCTTCCATTCCAGAGCGATTTAGAAGACCCAGGACTCGAAGACCGAGGAACTTTATTCATAAGCTGGGTGCTGTGACATTGAGTGTGGCTGGGGCAGGAGCTCATGGGGCGTCCCTGTGCTACTTGCACAGAGCGCGCCTTCCTCAAAGATCCTGGTCTGGGAGAGGGGCCGGAGTTGGAACGCACTGGTGGCTGTCAGCCCATAGGGGGCGCTTTCAGAACTAGAATTTAAAGATTGGTGATGTCCATCATGAAATAGGATTCTACAAGTAAAAGGGGACCTTAGAAATAATCGAATTCCACTTCCTCTGTATCCCTTGCCATCTTTCTCTCTTGGCATTATAATTGGAGTTAGCTTGACTAAGAACTTTATTATTATTTTTTTAATGTAGAATAATTCTGTGAACCATGGGTCCTATTTAGTGTAATGGGACTTCTCAATAACTTCCTGCCACATGGATTCTCTTAGTCATGCCCTTGACTTCTGGAAGACAGGAATGTGCAGTCCTTCACTTACTATTTTTAGTATGAGAGGGTCTAGGATCAAAGTCTTACTGTTGGATGACCAACCACATTTGGAGTTCAGAAGATGGTGAAAGTTAGTCCTTCTCTTCCAGATTATTCCAGTTCATACTGAGTGCCCTCAAATGGGCCTAGGAAATCTTCCTTTTCTGGTGGTTCTCTCCTTCCTTCTACTTCATGATCCTTCTGCATTTCCCAAGGTTTCTTCTTTTTTCCTCCTACCTTTTGTTCCTCTCAACAGACTGTGTGTTAGTGGAGGTGTAGTGCCATGCGTTTTAGGTCTTGCATACCAAGGAGAGGGCGTGAAGAGAATTGGCTGTTTCCAAGTATTCTGAGAGTATAACTCTGTAATATTATTTTGTTAAGTGTCTTGGCCCCTTTCCCCTGCATTTCAAAGACTCTCTTCTATCTCTCTGTGGCCAGGTTCTCCAAAAGGAGATTAAAAAAAAAAAAATAAAAAAATAAATAAATAAATAAATAAATATATATATATATATATATATATATATATATATATATATATATATTTTTTTTTTAATTGAGTTTTTACAGAGAGGAAAGGAGAGGGATAGAGAGTTAGAAACATCAATGAGAGAGAATCATCGATCAGCTGCCTCTTGTACACCCCCTACTGGGGATGTGCCTGCAACCAAGGTATGTGCCCCTAACCGGAATCGAACCTGGGACCTTCCAGTCCATAGGCCGATGCTCTATCCACTGAGCCACACAGGTTTCGGCTAAAAGGAGATGGTTTTGCTCCCAGTTCTAGAAAGGGTGTATGAAGGCAAAGAAAATCCAGTCCTGTCATACTTTCACAGAATTTCATGAAGTGTCACACAATAAATAGCTTTTGAAAAAATTTTTTGTTCATTCTACAATATGTTCTTAGACTTACAAACTAAATCTAAGGTAAGGTGTCTCCTGAAACTTCAAACTCACCCTACAAAATAGGATCAAACAGGCACATTCTTGACCATATTTGAGGAATCAACTATCGACACCATGGGGTAGAATCCAATTAAAAGCCTATTTTGAACTTTTAGAGGGCTTATGACAGCAGTGGAATCACCTAAGCACCTCAAGACTGAAGGCTTCTAGTTAAATGGGAGTCAATGTCATTTCTCCAGTCATCTCAGAGCCTAATAATGTGGTGAAATGAGGTTGTTTTACTTTATTAAAAAAAAATATTCCATCTCAGTTTTTGCAACGGTCTCAAATAACATCTGCCTGGTACCTCCAAAGCCTGGAAATTCTTCTTTTGTTTCTCACCCAACTTCGGAGGGCCAGTTCCCTCAGGTTGTACAGTGTTCAGAATCAGGTATTCTCACGAGAGAATCCTTTCCCAATACTCAGATTGTATTCACTTTGGTTCTGATGAAGGATAGCCACTTTTTAAACAAGTGGGGCAATGATGACAGAAGCAGAGGGCCATCTGTTTACCCTCACTTCCCGGGCTCCGGAGGATAGAAGTTTTGTTAAGAGTCTGTTGCTGCAAAGCATGTGGAAAGGTATCTCGTCAGAGATGAGGTTCTGGGGGAGATGAAGCAGATAAACGTCCTTTCTGACCTATGTCACTGGTAATTGATCATCTGCTAGGACACATCCAGGAGCAAGGGCACCTGAGAGCAGGAGAGACCTTTCTCTGACCAAGAATCCGTAAATCCGAACACTCCCGTGACCTCTGAGCCCATGCCCTAGTTTGGGTGGCTCCTCAAAACAGGCCATATTGTCGTGACCCGTGGATGTTTTGTAGTCCCATTCATCTAGGTATGACAATATTAATTGAACTGTCAAATGCTGGGGTCTGAGCTGCTTGGTTGAAATACTTGGAATTTCATAGAAAGAAAATTCCCAGAGGGTCAAGACAGCTGGACTCAAGGTGGAATGCAAAACTCACAGGAGTAGTGCCGCCTGTCTTCCTTTATCTGGTCAGGGATTCCAGGGAGCTGCTGGGCTCACGCGTGCTTGAACGATTGCATCAAGGAGCCTGGATCTTGCCGAGGTCTCTCAGGCAAACACGCTGTGTGCACAGCTGGTTCTGTTACCTTAAAGTGCCAGTTAGCTTTGAATTAAGGCTTTGATGAACGATGTCAGTGTTGATCTTGGGAAAGTCTCTACACATGAATTCGAGAAGTGTGTTAGCCAAAGAGTGCAGGGCATAGGTTTTGAGATGTACTGAGAGGAGAGAGGGAAATAACATGATTTTCCATGTTATCTGCCTCTGGATAAGAAGAGGGGTCAGAACTTGGGGCAGGAGGGTAAACTCCATGTCCACACACAACTAGTGAGTTTAGATAGACAATTCTCATTTGGTCATTAAAATATGCATGTATAATAAATAGTCTCTGAGGTCCACCACCCAATTTCTCTTCCTCCCCCCTCCCCCCGGCCCTCCCGACCTTGACCATGTCAGCCCCTATTTCATTTGAGCTTTGTGCAGTGACCTCCACCTCTACCTGCCTTTTTGTCTGGCCATGTATTCATAATTGAAATATCATGAACTCCAGATGAGAGGGATCCAAATTTGTGAGGTTATTCTCTATGCTTATTAATTCCACTGCCCCACACAGGTGGAAATGTGGTTTTGAGAGATGTTGGACACTGTGAATTTTCCCCAAGCATTGAAAGGATGGAAAAAACATGTGCTAAAAACCTCTGAGCTGACAGTAAAAAAAACGCCATGGTACTCAATAGCTATTAAATTTTTATAATGGCCTGCTTACCTTTGGTGGTCTCATTACTCGGCTTCAGTAATTGTACTTGGGGATTCTGTCTGCGGGTGGAAGCATGAGGTAACATTGCTTTAAGATTTCTTAAATGAGTTAATACCTGGGAGGCACCCTTGCCCTTTTTCACCCATTAAACAGCATTTCTTTGTCTCTGAGCTGATATTAAGTGCATTTAAAAGGACAAAAGAGGTTCTAGAGGGAATAAGAAATGCACTAGACTGAGACTTAAAAACGCCAGTAAACGTCAAATCCTGCATTCAGACTCACTGTAGGACTCTAGGTGTGGTCTGCATCATTTGTTTAAAAGAGTGCCAGCTGCCATAGGTGGGAGCGCTGCGCAGACGTGGGAAATCAAGTGGAAACACTGGGTCAGCATGATGCCAAGCAGCAGGCTTCTTTTTAAAACAGGGAATTGAAGCAGAGTGCTTTTAAAGTGTTATTTAATTAAAACTTCCAATTATTCACTTATTGGACGGCGTCTTTTCCTTCTAGCTTCATGGTTAAGACTATGGGTTCTCGAGTGGTTGAGCATCGACCCTTACACCAAGATGTCACTGGTTCGATTCCCAGTCAGGGCACATGCCAGGGTTGTGGGCTTGATTCCCAGTGGGTTGAGGTTGATGCTTCTCATCAATGTTTTTATCTCTCTCTTCCTCTCTCTCTCAAATCGATAAAAACATTGGTCCTGGCTTCAGACATTGGTCCTGGTGTCAGACTTTTTGTCTTCAGCTTGGTTGAACATGGGTACATTGTTCACTTTTGTAAATGCTGGTTTCCTTGTCTGGGTACTAGGGATGGCAATAGCCTCTGTTTTCTAATATTCTTATGTGGATTAAATGAAATAATCCTTATGTAACATTTAAGAAATATGATGCCTAGATTCAGTAAATACTGGTAATTAATGGGTGCTTCCCATCTATAGAGGATGCTATTAGGCTCTGGACTTGAAGGATGGGGTATATTTGCAAAACATTTCCACACACAATATCTCATTCAATTCTTCCCACTGTCCTTTGTGGGAGGCAGGGCAGGAATTATTATCTGTATTATTTAGGATAAGGTAAACTGCAGCAACAAATAGGACCTCAAACCTTCAGGGCCTTAACCCAATCCATGCTTATTTCTTGCCCATGAAGTAGTCCAAGGGATATATTTTGGTTAAAGCACAGCTTGCTTTCATAAGGTAATTCTGGCATATATTTCCTGGCTTTGCCACTTCAAAATGTGGACATCAAGGTCTCTATCATTAACCACAAGTGGCTGGTAGGAAGAGAAAAACGGGGCATACCAACGTCCTGGCCTGAATATGGCACCAACCCCTTCTGCGCATATTCTGTTTCGCTAGGCATTGCAGTCACATGGCCATGCCCAACCCCAGAGGCAGCTGAGATATACTGTATAGTCTAGTTCTGTTCCCAGAAAGAAGATGGAACAGACTTATGGTGAACAACTGGCAGTCTCTGACACTTACCCATGTAACGGGATGAATCTGAGGTCCGGGGAACCAAAGTGATTTGCTCACCATTGCCTATAGACATTTGTAGTCATTGCCAATGCGTTGGGATAGAATGTGAATCCCAGCTAGAATCCTGTGGGTGGTGCTGAAGAGTGTGTAGAAGGAAAAGGAGAGAGAGCTGAAGCAATAGCCTTGACATTGGGCACAAGGATGTCGCCCCCCCCCCCCCCCCCCAAGAAAATGCCCCTCAGCCTTCCCTCTCCCTTTGCTCACATGTTGGGCTAGTTCTCCTTCCCATGGGTTGATGCCCAGTGGGCGGGCGCTGGTCCTCAGGGCGGGAGGGAGTTGCAGGTCTCCTCGGACATAAAACAACAGCACCTCTCCAGCTGCTATTGTTGCAGGCAGCCTGGCCGCAGACCCAGGGGGAAAAACCTTGAATCAATTTGTCTCATGAAGGCTAAGGGGTTGGCTGCCTGCCCTTCACAACTTGTTAAAAACGAACACTTAGACTCTGGTGTGGGGGTGGTGGTGGTGGTGAAGCTGTACCTGTGGGGGTGATTCCTACCCCGTGGTCCTCTCTGCTAGTTTTTTTGAGGCTCTGGGATGTCAGTGTCACCCATTGGGGTGTGTGTGTGTGTTGGGGGGAGGGGGGGTTGGGGATGGTGAGAGGACAGGGGGAGGGGTGCTGAACTTTCCCCCTCTTTTCTTTCCCACCCGAAAGGCTTTTGAGAAGTAACACTTTACATATCCTGGAATTTCTCCCAGCCGGACTCAAACCCTCTCCCAGAGGCGGATGGTTTGGTACAAGAGCCTCCACAGCCCATGCTCCCCCCTCCCTCTGAGGGGTGATTCCTGCCCAGGTCACATCTGCTTCAGAGGCGCCACCATCAAAGGGGCTCCCCCTCCGCCCTGGCTGGGGGCCGATCGGACCAGCCAGCACCTTCTGTTGTACTTGACAGGAAAGCTGGTTGAAGTTAAGCAGGAGACATGTTTTTGTTTCTTTAATAAATAAAAGTAAGGGCTCCGTACGTACATGAATTAAAGTAAAAGTCTCTCCCCCGAGGTTTTCTAAGCTTCCCAAAATAGGCCCGAGCTTCGCCAAGGCTCATGTAGCCAGAATTTCCATGGAAAGCTTTGCCGGTGAGGAAGAGGCAGTGCCAGTGGGCACAGACAGGCCGCCTTCTCCCCCTGCTCCCTCTCTCCCCCCCGTCTCAGGCACTGAGCGTTAAGAAAACAGTTTTGAAATCGTGTTCCTTTTCTGGTCTGAGATAAAGGCAACGGAGGCAGCAGCACTATTCACTGATCTCAGAATCCACGTTGAGGACCTCAGGAAGATGGGGAAGTGAATGGCTGAGAGGTGAATTTAGGATGTGGGGTTGGGGGGGTGGGGGTGGGGTTGTCCGCATCAGCCAGTGAGAACGTATTTCTTTTTTTTTTTTTAATTAAATTAAATTAATTAATTTTTAATTTTTTTATTAAATTATTATCTTTGTACATATACCATTGCCCCCCACCCCATACATGCCCTCCCTCCCCATAGTTTTGTGTGCATTGGTTGTACTTATATGCATGTATACAAGTCCTTTGGTTGATCTCTTATCTCCCCCAGATCTCCCTACCCTCCCCGCTGTAATTTGACAGTCTGCTTGTTGCTTTACTGTCTCTATACCTATCTTTTGGTTCTTCAGTTTATAATGTTCTTTATGAGAATGGATTTCTTAAAGAAAACACGAGGCAAGAAAATGATAGACTACACTGATGTTTCAAAAACCTGTGCCCAAGTAGCTTCCCCTTCCTCCGAATAATGGATTACCCATGGCAGGGGGAGCTGGTAAACGGCAGGAAGCTGTCTTCCAGCATTTTGGCCGGGGACCCTGATGCTCAGGCGCTGGCTCTCGCTGAGGGCGGCTCCTGCAGACGGCAGGTGTGCGAGTCGCTTGCCTTGGCCACTTGGGGCCCTGGCCAGCCCGCTTCTCCTTGGGCAAAATGGTCTGAGCTCGAAGCATCCGTCTGCTTAGCAGACTTGACTGCCGTGCAGGGTTTCAGAGGAACTGCCAGAAATGTAGAGACAAAAAGCCGCTCTGGCCAGGGAGGATGGTACCTTAGAAGTGGCTGTGGATTGGAGAACAAGCCTAGAAGGTTCGGGAACACAGATTTGAAAACAAAACACCTTTGCGTTGGAGATGCAGGGAGGTTGACGGCAATGATTTTGTCTATTCAACCTTCAGCTTTGCTTGGGAAGGAGTGCATCGTTGCTTACAAACCATTTTTATACCCGAATCTATTCACCAGAGCAAGGTGATTTTCAACAAGGGTTCAAAAGGCAAAATGAGAGAATTCTCCAAGGGGTACCTCAAGCCAAATAAAAGAGATAGACACTTCCCTGCTGGATCAAGACATAACTGGAGTTTCCTCCTGTTCCCTAATTGGGAGGTGTGTGTGTGTGTGTGTGTGTGTGTGTGTGTGGCTGGGGGTGAGGGGGAGAGGGGGCAGCAGTGTGTGTGGATGGGGGTGGCAGCAGTATGTATGTGCTCAGAGTATGGAGGGTGTATTGTATATATGTTATCCGCCAGAAACTTGACAGGAACTCCTCAGTTTGAAAGACAAAAAAGCAAACTGGGATACATAATAATTATAAATATTATCTTAATTTGTAATTTTTTTTTTTGTGGGCAAAATAATCATGGCATTGAAGGGACTTAAGGAGCAAGTCCCCAAAAGTTATCTTCTGCCTGTGGTTGGGGGCGTGTGGGGTGAGGAAGGGCCTGGGGAGAGGGGTCGTCCCATCCTCTCTGAGCAGCTGGGGGCGCTCTGCACGCCCAGAGAGACTGACACTGGGGCCAGAGAGACTGACACTGGATCCCAAGTTTTTCTGTGGAAACTCAGTAGCCCTGTTCCGTGTCATGCCTGATGGGTTCCTTCATTCATTTGTTCACTGTTTGTTGAACTGAATGGAACTGAATGGCCAAAGATTACACAGGCAGTTAGTGCTAGCGGTGGGAGTAAAACCCAAGTGTCTTGACTTCAGTGTTTCTAAAATAAGAGAAACAGGGACATGCCTCTTTCGTCCTTACCACTTTCTCCCCGGTGTTTAAATTCTGCCTGCCTTTGTCATCCCTGGTGGGTTCCTTTTCCAACCATTGCCGCGGTCAATGGTCTAAGGGACTCGGGGATGATGGTTTGGATCTGGAGTAGGCACATGCAGAGAACTTTGGGGAAAATATATGCAGCTACAAGTTGGCCTTGAATAACGTTGCCACAAATTGAATTAGGTTTCCTTGGAGCAGAAGGCCTACCAGTTCAATGCTTTGGCCCATGGACCCTCCGGCCAAGAAGTGCTTGCATTTTTAAGAGAAACACAAACACAGCTCATGCTGGTCATTCAGCAGCGAGGGCAGATGGACTTGTACATCAGCAGACAGTGGGTGCCTGAGTAGAAATGTCGGCACAGGGCCAGGAGACCCCGGTTCAATTCCCAGCTAAGTCATCTCTGTCTATTCCTCACCAAATACATATTTAACAAAAGCTGACATTGAAATGTCACGCTTAAAACACTCTCTGGTAAACAGAGGTCTGAAAAGAAGAGCTGTTGCCAGCACCGCTTTTTGTGAAAAGTTTATTCTACCCCCGGGGCACAGAATGGGTGTGAGCGCGACAGAAGTCACCACACATGCGAGCAGGACTGGGCAGACACTTCGGCTGGCCTTTCCTCCGGACAGGAACCCCACCAGCGTGGGTGAATACATATGGACCCGGACACGAGGCCTTGGAAACTCGGTGTGTGACCTACCACCTACTCCTTTCCGCAGTGCGCCACAGGTCCTGTTGATTTTACCTTTTAAGTATCTCCTTCCTCTTTATCTCTTTTCCTATCCTGGTCCCACCCCCACCCCCATCCCCATCCCAATCCCCTCTGATTATCTGTCTGCACCCACCATTGCCTCTCTCCAGTCAGACCCCATGTTTCTCTCACACCATGGCCTCTGCTGCAAACCCATCAGCGCCTCCTAGTGTTTTCAGGATTAAGGCAACAATCCTTAACCTGGGGCTTGCTCTTCCAGGGACAGCCACATGGGCTGCCAGTTTTTAAAAAAATATATTTTATTGATTTTTCCACAGAGAGAAAGGGAGAAGGATAGAGAGCTAGAAACGTCGATGAGAGAGAAACACCGACCAGCTGCCTCCTGCACACCCCCCATTGGGGATGTGCCTGTAACCAATGTACATGCCCTTGACCGGAATCGAACCTGGGACCCTTCAGTCTGCAGACCGACGCTCTATCCACTGAGCCAAATGGGTTTCAGCTGGGCTGTCAGTTTTGAGAACTTGTGCCATGTCCCTAATACCCCAAAGACACTCTCATGCAGTTCCTTTTAAAAAAATTTAATATTTATTGTTCATATTATTACAAAGGTTCCTCATTTATTCATGCTGTTCCTTCTACTTGAAAACCTCTCCATGAGGCTCCTACCTACCCTCCCCCCCCACCCCCCACCCCTTACTCTTCACCTCATTAATGCCCATCCATCCTTCCAATTTCAGTTTAGAGGCCACTCTTTGAGGAAACTCTTTCCTACCCTCTTACCCCCAGTATACCCCCAGTGTGGGTATACTGTATCCACACCAGCAACACTGCAAGAGCACTCTTTTCCCTTTCAGCGTCTATCATCATTGGAGCGTGCACACTTATTTCTGTGATTATTGAATAATCTTGTTTCTCCTAATGCTAATGGAAACATGCATTGAGTATTGATACCATTTTTTTTTTTAAAATTTCCAAGTCCTATCAATGCATTCACACATTTCATCTTCACAAAACCTGAGGAAGTATTTCTTATTACTCTCCTCCCTGGGGTCTTAAGTAACTTGCTCACAACTACGCAGCTAGTAAGGGCTGGGTTGGGATTTGACCCCCTGTATACACATTTTATTAAGGCAGTGTGTTGCATTTCTACTTCTCAACCTTCTTTCAATATTGACCTCTTAAAGGGCCAATTTAAGATATAGTGACCCTTTCTTCAGCAAATGTTGATGCTACAGATAAACTCTTGTGGAGGGCAGCATGGTGGCCCCCCAAAGACATCCACATTCTAAGCCCTGGAACCTGTGGACAATTCCCATGACATGGGAAGGGGCAATGAAGGCTGCAGATGAAATTAAGGTTGTCAGTCAGCTGACCTTAGGTGGGGGAAGTCATCCCATGGGCCATGTAACTACAAGGATTTAAAAAAATATATATATGTATATATTATATATATATATTTATAATTGTTCTTTTACAGAGAGGAAGGGAGAGGGATAGAGAGAAACACCGACGAGAGAGAAACATCAATCATCTGCCTCCTGCACAACTACTGGGGATGTGCCCGCAACGAAGGTACATGCCCTTGACTGGAATCGAACCTGGGACCTTTCAGTCCGCAGGCCATGCTCTATCCACTGAGCCACACCGGTCAGGGCACCACAAGGATTTTTACAGGAGAAAGAGGAAGGCAGGAGAGTCAGGGTCAGTCGGGGAGATGCAGGACTGTGGAAGCAAGACTTGATTGCCTTTGCTGGCTTTGCCGATGGAAGAGGGCCAGGAGCCAAGGAATGTGGGCAGCCTCTGGGAACTAGAAAAGGCAAGGAAACCGATTCGTCTTGAGAGCCCGTGAAGCAGCACAGCCCTGCCAACACCTTCATTCATCAGCCGGGAGAGATCCATTTCAAACTCCTGACTCCCAGCACTGGGAGATAGTACATTCGTGTTATCTTAAGCTACCAAGTTTGTGGTGATTTGATACAGCAGTAATAGGAAACTAATACAACCGTGTGTGTGTGTGTGTGTGTGTGTGTGTGTGTGTGTGTGTCTACACACATACACACACATTCATAAACAATGACATAAAAGGAACAAGGTTTTTCGCCACCAAAGAAGCAGTTTCCCCCTTTGAGAGCAATATTGTCTGTGCTGTGAATGCAGGCATTGGACTACAGGAACAAGAATGATCTCTGGCTTTGATTACTGCACTACCTCCTGTTCCCAGCTTAATGCCTAGCACATAGTAGGTTCTTACTAAGTATTTGTTGAGTGAGTGAGTGAATGAATAAATGATGAATGACTTGAATTAAGGACTGTAACCCGGCTTATGAAAAATGAAAAGGGTTAAAGGACCCCATGTGAGGAAGTGGGTAATTCAGTGTTTTTGTATAACTGGGACTGTAGTGCTGAGAGCAACACATTCATATCCACGTATTTATCCATGTCCGAGGGCTCCTGTTGCATTTGGTTAAAGTGCCAGAGGCACCAGCAGGAAGTGGCTCGGGAATGTTGACTCTGGGATGTGCAGTGGGCACAGCGAGGGGGAAAATACCCCGGTTCGCCTGAAGTCGGGGGTGTAACTGGATGAGGGAGCCTCACAGTTAAGGAAAAGGAATGGGTGAAATTTCTTAGCTTATCAGTAATCATGCTTCCTGCATACCAGGCTTCTTTTTTACACCGCCTTTACAAAACCTGTGCAGGATCAGTGTTTTAATCCCAGGGTTACACCCAGGATCCAGTGGCAGGAGGAGGATTTGAACTCTTAACTCTCTGCTTGACGCCATTAGACTTCTCTCCTCATGTTTCCCATGTGTTCTCTCTGTAGCCGCCCACCATCTCCTTACTTAATAGTTATGTGGGGTGGGCAGAATGAATGTCTCTTGCAAAATTAGCAACAAGTTGTATTGAAGCCTCCATAACCGATTCCAAAGGTGAGGAAATATTTACTTTAGAACTACATAGTATTTAGGACAATGTTGCTAAGTCAGAAAAGGAGAAAGAATAGAATCAAGTCTGTGAGAATTTGTAGTCTGGGTGTCTATCATCAGTTTAACCTTATTCATTTTTTTTTTTTTTTTAAATAGCTGCTTAGAACCGTGGTCGGCAAACTGCGACTCACGAGCCACATGCAGCTCTTTGGCCCCTTGAGTGTGGCTCTCCCACAAAATACCACGGCCTGGGAGAGTCTGTTTTGAAGAAGTGGCATTAGGAGAAGTTTAAGTTTAAAGACTTTGGCTCTCCAAAGAAATTTCAATTGTTGTCCTGTTGATATTTGGCTCTGTTGACTAATGAGTTTGCCGACCACTGGCTTAGAGCAATACACAGCTCCTGGGGGCAAGGGGAGGCTCCCCCCTCCCCCTCCCCCTCCCCACCAAAGGTCAGATCTCTCCTGGACAAATCAAAACAAAATGAAGCAGAGCCAAACAAAACAAAGCAAACAAAACAAAACTGAGCAAAGAAAAAAATAAAAGGAAAGAAAAAATACCCCTCTACTCCAACAAAACAAATAGTTCCATTTAAAGGTCATCAAAGGCTGCCTGGATTTTACGCATTTTCTTTACTGCCCGAATTTAAGAAACAGTTCAAATGTCTCACATTCCATAGAAGTGAGGGGGCGGTGCCATAAGCTTACAAGGTGAATTTGCATTTCTGGGAGGGGTTGGGGGGGAGAGAGAGAGAGAGAGAGAGAGAGAGAGAGAGAGAGAGAGAGAGAGAGAGAGAGAGATCGATCTGGAAACTCTTCCCAGAAACCTGGTCTCCCTGGTGGTCAGGTTTTCCTAAAGACTTGACCTTGGGCACACACCCTTTCTCCCCCCACCCCCCTTTCTATCTCACTCCCCATTAGCTGCTTTCCTTTCTCAAAATCATGCAGTTCCTACCCAAGAGTAGGGGACAAGAATTTTCTTTTCTAGAATGGGCTATGAACCTAGGATACAATGACTCATATGGTTTAATTTAAAATGCAGAATCTTTGAAAAATAGGTATTTTCACAGTAAGTGTTTTGGTCTGGAGCTCTGGTTCTCGTTAGCGTGGCTGAAGCCCGCGATGATATGTCGGAACTGCTCAGACACCAGCTCGCACGCCTGCTCTCAGGTGTTTGTAAACCTGCTGCCTTCTCGGGGGGCCTTGGCCAGCAGCATCCTGACAGGCTGCGCGGGGCCTGGGGTTCCCCTCACTCCCTCCATGACTTTTTGAAAGGGAGCGGAGTGGCTTAATGTGATATTTCGCTAATCTCTGCCCAAAGTGCATGGTGCAGGAATGACAGTCCCTGGGGCCTGATTCTGCCTTCAGACTCGCATGATTCCTCTGGGTGCATGGTCTCCGGTTGCCACAGCCAAGGACTTAACTTTCGCTGGAGTTCATCGCACAGGAATCTTGAAGGAAAAACTTAAAAAAAAAAAAAAAAAATATATATATATATATATATATATATATATATATATATACATAATTGATTTTTTACAGAGAGGAAGAGAGAGGGATAGAGAGTTAGAAACATTAATGAGAGAGAATCATCGATCAGCTGCCTCCTGCACAGCCCCTACTGGGGATGTGCCCACAACCAAGGTACATGCCCTTGACCGGAATCGAAACTGGGAACCCTCAGTCTGCAGGCCGACGCTCTATCCGCTGAGCCAAACTGGTTTCAGCGTAAGGAAAAACTTTGACTGGAGTCGAAGAGCCTTTCCAATCTGATGGGAGTGTATTGAGTATTATTAGATAGAGCCAAATGTCATCTCAGTGTCTACTGGTAAAACCAGAATGTATGGTACAAAAAAAAAGGCATTCCATAGACATGTAAAATTATATGTTCACTTTAAGACGTGTAAGACAGGCCTTTTATTTACTACTGGAGGCTCGGTGCACGAAATTTGTACACTTTGGTGAGGCGGGGGGGATCCCTCAGCCTGGCCAGTGCCCTCTTGCAATCTGAGACCCCTCGGGGGATGTCCGCCTAAGCCAGCACTCAGACAAGACACCCGTCTCTCAGTCTGGGGCTCTTGCAGTCCGGGACCCCTCATTCCTTACTGCTCGCCTGCCAGGGAGGTGGGAGAGGCTCCCGCCACTACGGCTGCACTAGCCAGTCATGAGCCCGGCTTCTGGCTGAGTAGCGTTCCCCTGTGGGAGCGCACTGACCACCAGGGGGCAGCTCCTACATTGAGCATCTGCCCCTTGTTGGTCAGTGCACATCATAGCGACTGGTCGTTCTGCCATTTGGTCAATTTGCATAGTAAGGTTTTATTATATAGGATGTGCAAAAACAAAACAAAACAAAACAAAAACCCTGATGTTAACTGCTGGTTCTTAAGAATGACCTTCTTTAGGGAGGAAGCCTGGTAACCCTTTTTCTACAGGTCTTCAGGAAAGTGATAGCAGAGCTATGCAAACACTGGAATTTCAGGGCCGAGCCCTAGACAGTGAGTGTGGGGACCATCGGCCTTCTCTTCCTCGAGCCAGTGAGGAGAGGGGCTGCCCCTTAAACAGGAAGCCTGGAGGCTGGGATTCCACAGCACAGGTGCAACCGGAAAGCCTTTCTTACCCCTTAGCCACCTTGGGAAGATTTCTCTCCAAAAGACGCAGGAAGAGCCTCTCAGTTTGCCACTTAGAAAGTTAAGAAAGGAAGCTGCAGCCGAAACCGGTTTGGCTCAGTGGATAGAGCATCAGCCTGTGGACTGAAAGGCCCCAGGTTCGATTCTGGTCAAGGGCATGTTCCTTGGTTGCGGTAAAATGTGAGGCAGCTGATTCATGTTTCTCTCTCATCGATGTTTCTAACTATCTCTCCCTCCCTTCCTTTCTGTAAAAAATCAATAAAATATATATTAAAAAAAAGAAAAAAGGCTGTAGTCTTTTATGTTCGTTATCCTCTGATTCTTCTTGGGATTCAACCTACTCAAGCCCAGACAGACACTAAATTCTACCAACCACGCTCTGTATCCTTGGCATCTTGGCTAAGCCTCTGCCTAGAGTCCTTTTCTCCTCAGACTACCCAGGGCACCATCCCTCATCTTCCTCATCCTCCTGGCCCCTCCCCCAAAGGTTCCGCGTTGGCCTCTGGGATGCTTGGCCTTCCAGCCTTATCTTCTCAGTGGAGGCCCCTTTCACCATCTGCTCAGCAGACACCTGTTGTAGATCTGCTCTTAGCGTTTCTCTGCCCCAAGCCCACAATTCCCTACTTGTGATTCTGAAAGAAACACTTTGGAGAATCAAAAGCTTTTTGTATCATCTTTGGTAACAAAAACAGATGTGAACTGATGGGGAACTATCTGTCCTCCTGGCTGTTAATATTCATACATTTGTCTGCAGAAATATTAGTGTGTTTGGTATGTTGCCCAGGTATCATATTGACTGTATGTGCTCCATTATTTGTTTTCTAAGATAAGAAAAACGTTTAGTGTGCACCCAAGAATTAGTATTAACTGTATGTGTTCTCTTATTAATTTTCTAAAAGAAGAAAAATTTTGACTCCAAAAATAATAGCATACCCGTTGCCCTGAGGCTTAATGGGTGTAGCTCAGTATGCAAATCTACCAGGCCACTCCTTGGCTTAAAATTGATTTCCTCCTTATTTATTTATTTTTTTTGATAAGATTAACACCTTGAATGCAATTTATGAAGCGCCCAGGCTCTGGCCTCACCTACTTTTTTAGCCTTAACTTTAGTCTCTCTCCCCCAGTTTTCTCTGCTAGGATTGTAGGGTTCTGCTGGGAAGTTTTTTTAGTCTGAAGAGTAACTCTTATCTCTCTAACCCCATGCAGGTGAACTCCTCTGCACACCTTCAGATTTCTGCTAAAGATTGCTGCCATAGAAAGACTTCCCAGGGGTTCCTCTCTCCCATCATCCAGGTAAGACTTTTATAGCTCCTGTATTATTTTTCTGTCACAGTAATTTTCAGGATGGCAAATATGTGCTTATTTACGTGCTTTCCTTTATTTCTGTCTTCCAACCAGATTTCATAAGATGTGGGACAGGTGTACTCTGTGAATGTATCTTCAATGTTTAGCCAGTATCTTCATTTTTTATTAAATTTTATTTTATTGTTTAAAGTATTACAAATACATATATCCCCCTTTTTCCCCATTGACCTTCCCCCAGCCTCCCCTCCCCCCTGGCACATGCCCTCATCCCCCCCCCCCAGTGTATTGTGTCCATTGGTTGTGCTTATATGCATGCATACAAGTCCTTCAATTGATCTCTTCCCCCCTCTTCCCAACACTCCCCAGCCTTCCTGCTGTAATTTCATAGTCTGTTCGATGCTTCACTGCCTCTGTATCTATCTTTTTATTCATCAGGTTATAATGTTCTTTATTATCCATAAATGAGTGAGATCATGTAGTATTTTTCTTTCATTGCCTGGCTTATTTCACTTAGCATAATGCTCTCCAGTTCCATCCATTCTGCTGCAAAGAGTAAGAATGCCTTCTTTTTAAAGCAGCATAGTATTCCATTGTGTAGATGTACCATAGTTTTCTAATCCACTCATCCAATGATGGGCATTTAGGCTGTCCAAATCTTAGCTAGTGTAAATGGTGCTGCTATGAACATAGGGGTGCATATATTCTTTCTGACTGGTGTTTCTAGTTTCTTGGAATATATTCTTAGAAGTGGGATTACTGGGTCAACTGGAAGTTCCATTTTCAGTTTTTTGAGGAAACTATACTGTTCTCCACAGTGGCTGCACCAGTTTGCATTCCCACCAGCAGTGTACGACGGTTCCTTTTTCTCCGCATTCTCACCAGCACTTGTATTTTTTTGATTTGTTGATGATAGCCATTCTGACAGGTGTGAGATGATACCACATTATTGTTTTGATTTGCATCTCTCAGATAATTAGTGATTTTGAGCATGTTTTCATATGTCTCTTGGCCTTCCTTATGTCTTCTTTCAAAAAGTATCTATTTAGGTCTGTTGCCCATTTTTTTTTATTGGATTATTTATCTTCCTTTTGTTAAGCTATATAAGTTCCCTGTAAATGTTGGAGAGTAAACCTTTATTTTACATAAAATATGTTAGCAGTTCAAAGGCATAACTACAAATAAGGAATATTTAAAGAAGTTAAGTTTTTTTTTTCATCCTGTCCCCTCCACCTTACCCTGGGACCAAACTGATTGATACACTAATAAATGGAATTGCTTAATTACATTAATAAGTAAAATGATTAGGCATTTCTTTTGGCCTAGGGATACCATGAAAAGTTATTGCGACATTAAGGGGATCATGAGCCGAAACCGGTTTGGCTCAGTGGTAGAGCGTCGGTCTGCGGACTGAAAGGTCCCAGGTTCGATTCCGGTCAAGGGCATGCACATCGGTTGTGGGCACATCCCCGGTAGGGGGTGTGTATAAGAGGCAGCTGGTCGATGTTTCTCTCATCGATGTTTTTAGCTCTCTATTTCTCTCCCTTCCTCTCTGTAAAAAATCAATAAAATATATATATTTTTTAAAAAAAGGGGACCATGAATCAAGAAAGTGTGAGTGTCTGTAGTACACACAGAGTCCTCATTTCTCTCTACAGCTGCCTGGCACCCTTGTGGGAGGGTTAATCCCACCAGCCCACTATTGAGGAACCTTTGGGTTGTTTCCAGCTATTCCTTAGCTATTTTGAGGAGTGCTGAGATGCACAGATTTGAGCATGTGTGTTTTTGTATCTTTGCCAGTGGGAGAGATTTCTACAAGTGGAATGGCTGGGTCAAAGGGTAAATGTATATGACATTTTGTGGATGCTGCCAAATTCTCCTTCATAGGGGTTATGCTATTTTGCATTTCCATCACCAAATTATGAGAGCGCCTGTTCTTTAAAGTCTTGCCAACAAAGTATGATGTCAAAGTTTTGGGGTTTTTGCCAATACTACAGGTGAGAAATTGTATCTAATTGTGGTTTTAATGAGTATTTCTCTTATTATGAAAGTGGTTGAGGATTTTTTCATGTAAGAAAGAATAATTTGCATTTCCTTTTCTATGAACTATTTGCTTATATCACGAGTAAGATTTTCACAGGGTTTCTGGTTATCTACATTTTTTGGAGACTTGATATATAAATTGAAAATATTTTTTCTGTTTTGTCATTTGCATTGTTTCAAAAAATATGTATTTCCAAATATGCCTCCAGATTATCTTTTGTCTTTTTAGTAGCATATGATTGTGGTATATTTTCCCCTTGTTATGAAAATTCTTATACTTTTATTTTGGTGAAGCTTTTGGGATGCTGAGCCACACAGTAGGGATATTTTCTTTAATTTATCACCTTGTGTTTTCTTCGACTACCTGTTTGACTTTGCCATACTTCCCTATGTCCAGAAAATGGGGAAGACAATCAAAGAAAAATCATGTAAAATTTGCAATAGCCTTACCCTGAAGTGTCAGGGCCTACAATGATGTGCATTTTTCTTTGAACATGCAGTCAGTCATCTTTTGTATGTAGCTTCAAGTTGTGACTCTAAAATATCCTGTTTCTACCTGGAGAGTTGGCTTTCAAATATATTGACTACAGGCAGTTGCCTTTGTTTTACCTAATAAAACACAGGGAAGTAGATCAATTGCCAGAGCAGAGAAAGCATATGCTGAAGAAGCAGTGAAATGCTAGTGGCCGAGTTGACAGCATGTTTTTGTTCATCTTCGGTGGAGTTGGTGTATGTGTGCACGCGTATTATCTATAGAGGTTCCCTGTAGCACCTTTTCCTCCTACATGATATTGACTTCCAACCACTCAAGCACTGTGCAGCAGAGAAGCAAGGGGATGTTTTGCAGAAGAATGAGTTCATGTTTGCATTATAATATTAGAAAACACTATCTTGACCCCAATCAAGTGAAACATTATCCCAACGCGATAAACTCCATTACGTTTTAAATTTTGTTAAAATTTTATTTAAGTTTGGGAAAATTTGTTTTCTGTCTTACTATTCAGGAATCTACACAGAACCCTTGATCCTACCTCTTGGCCTACAAAGCCTAAAATATATTTTGCTTGGCTCCATACAGAAAACACTTGCTGACCCCTGCATTAAATAACAGTAACACTTGGGATGGATGGGGAAGGCGAATGCTCAATGTTACGGAAAGTATGGCAAGGGGATGCATCTACTGCGTGGCATAGATTCGTGTGCTTTAAAATGCAGAAGAATTCTCACCCCCCCCCCCCCCCTAACCTCCTCAGCCCCCACCACAACTGGCAACCATAGTCTGATTCTTCAGCTCTAGAGTGAAAACAAGGCTTATGCATTTTAAACACAACTCCAGATGATTCTACTGAAGCTTGGACTAGCATGAGAAAGTTAGTGTGGGGGAGGCAAAGCCCCTCCAAGGAAGTAAATTCTAAGCCGAGACTTGAAGACTGAATAAAGCAAAAATGGGCGGCAGTTTGGAGAAGAGTTCTGAGAATGTGACTATTTCTAATTACTTCTCAATGGACAGACCTTGGGGTCTTTGCATTTCCATGCACTGCTGTCATCTGTGCCATCAAGAGCATTAGTGATGCACTGTTGCCTGTGATAATGTTCATTGTTGCCTTGGGATGTTCCTTGAAGCCCTTGACACCCATTGCAAGTTGTTCTTAACGACTCATGGTCAAGTGCTTGCATTTGGTAGTTTTTTTTTCTCCTCAAGCAGTTCTTGTTAACATTACCTCACTTTAACCTATTGGGTAATTTATTTTTAGCATCAAATCCAATTAGCCCGAAGGTGTTAGGGGAATCTGATCTAAACACTTGTCTATTTAACCCTTCCATAGAGGAAGCACTGAATTTTCTCTATTCTGTACATAATTGCTGCTCTGTACCCATGGCTCATTAAGTAGGAAGGAGCATAAAATTCATGTGACAGGGTTGTGGTACCACAGAGGTCACAAAATATTTCAGGGAAGACTAAAAGTTGGAGAGAGGTAAAGATAACAGTAAAAAAAATGTGTTTCTAATTGAATGTGTTCACACAATAGTTTACACATGAGGCTGTGACTAGAACATGTTGGAAACAGAATAAGTAAAATAAAAGCTTGAAAAACAACCTCATCTGATGGACTGAAACATTTTAGGGGAAATAGTTGCTTTACATTAATTCCAAGGCTCCACAATAAAATACGGATCTTTTCTATTTCTCTTTGGTGGTGGTTGTGGTGGGGGGTGTTGTAGGGACAAGGGGAAAACAGATATTAAAAGAGCTTTGAAGTATTGAGATTCAAACCAACCCTCTGTGGAAAGGTTGGGGGAGAGGGGTGTGAAAAAATTCACCATTTGGCAAATTTTCAAAATAGGTTTTTTAAAAATCTTTTTTTACTTCTCTCCCGGGTTCTTAATTTTGAGACAGGAATGATAATGGGGCCCAGTAGTTTCTGCTCTTGGAACCAATTCTAAAAAAGGAATGCGCAGGCCTGTATGCCATGACTCAGTGGTTGAGCATCAACCTATGAACCAGGAGGCCCTGGTTCGATTCCTGGCCAGAGCACGTGGCCAGTGGTGGCCACCAATCGATGATTATCTTTCATCGTTGATGTTTCCCTCTCTCCCTTCCTCTCTGAAATCAATAAAAATATATTAAAATATATTAAAAAAATAAAAGGAGTGGTCAGAATCTCTTAAAGAAACCTGTAATTAGATAATTTTAGTGGCTCAGGGGCTAGGAGAGGGCTGGGGAAGCCATGTGATGGCTGGCATCAGAGACCAAAGCAGGTGCCACTCTTGCAAAAGGGCAAGGACAGAGCACACAGGCAAGAAGATTGGTTATGGTTGGCTTGTACCAGTCCAGGAAGATGCCCTTTCCTCTATCTTTTCCTCCTCCCTAATTCCCTCCCTCTCTCCCTCTTTTTTTTCCTTCCTCCCTCTCTTTCTTCCTTTCTGCTTTCCTCTCTCTCTTTCTTCCTTCCTTTTTCTTATTTTCTTTGTCTTTTCCTATAACAAGGAAAGCAATGCACAATTCTTCGTCCGAACCTCCAAGGCAAGGCCATTTTGAACTCAGAATACTTCATATTTTAGAAAGGTAACCAAATTATATACTGTATAACATTTATTTTCCTGATAAGGTCTGATGAAGCACTCTGTAATTATTGCAGTTTAATACAGTAGTGTTATCACTCAATAGGATAAACACAGACTGTGAATAGTTTGCATCAGGTTAGATCAGGTTTTATACTTCTAACCTTTTGATATTCAGAGCCTTTGGATGTTGGCATTCTGGATAAGGGCATGTGGACTTGTAAAAATCAACTCTGCTGTGGTATAATGCACATACTAGTAGGATGTGTCCATCTTACATGTACAGTTTAATGGGTTTTGGCAAATCTCCTCACTCACAATCAAGAACAGGGTTACTACCCCCAAAATGTGCTCACACTCCAAGTCCACGGCAACTGACCTTCTTTCTATCACCATAGACCAGATTTGTTTTTTCCAGATTTTTCGGTAAATGATATCTTAGAGTATTTACTTTTTTCATGCTTGGCTTATTTTGGTCAGCTTGTTTTGGAGATTCATCCATGGTGGTGCATGTGTTCCTTTCCTATTGCTGAATAGTATTTCATTGTATTAATGGACCACAATTTGTTAACCCACTTACCTTCTGATAGACATTTGCATTTAGAAATAATGCAAAAGATTTGGTTGCGACGAATAAAGGTCCTATAAGCATTTATATACACATTAAAAAAATTCTTTAGATAGAAGAGTGAAATAGCTTTAAGTGTATTCTGAACATTGGAGGAAATTCTTAAATGTCTTCTAGTGGCTCCATCTTGGTATACCACGCTGTATCTCAACAGCAGTGTAAGAGAGTTCCAGTTGCTCCACACCCTTGTCAACACTTGATATTGTCAGCCTTTTTAAAATTTTGTTTTGTTTTAGTGTTCATTTCCTCATGACTAATGATGCTGAACATCTTTTTAGTTTTTTATTTTCCCTCTTTATATTTTATTTTCTAAAATGTCTATATAACTTTTTTTTTTTTTGGTCCCATGTTTTATTGGGTTGTTTTGTTTTTATTGAGTTATAGGAGTTTTATTTTTTTCAAAATGCATTCTGGATACAAGTCCATTGTCAGATTGGATTGCATATAGTTCATTTCAGTCTGTGGCTTGCTTTTTCATTTTTTTAAATGAGTATTTTTCAAATGATGGAAGTTTTAATTTAGAGGGAGTTCTGTTTGTCTTTTAAAGCTTGTGCTTTTTTGAGTTAATGGAGGGATCTTTGCCTACCACTCGCTAATATTGTTGAGTGTTGTTTGTTTATATGCAATAAAGTCACTGAGGCAAAAGAACTAAAAATGATCTTGAGAGCTTGCTGTATGCCTGGCTGTATTCTTAAGACTTCATTGAATGTCACTAATCTTCATAACAAGTCTTTGAAAGTCTTAAAGGCTGTGTGATAGAAGTTTAAGAGAGGTTAATTAGATTACTCCAAGTTACATAGTTGTTTAGTAGAAAAGATAGGATTTAAAATTAGGTCTCCTGAGTAATAATAATAGCTTCCACTTACTGAATTCTTAACCTATGCCATTCACACTGTACAAAGTACTTTAAACTGATCACCACCACAACCCTATAAAATACGTAGTATCATTAGACAGATGAGGAACTTGGGACTCAGAGAAGGAAAGTAACCTTGCCTGTATCATAAAGCTCTTAAACTCGGTATTTCATGCTTTATTCCAGTCCCTGGTAGGATTCGTATTTTAAGAGGGAATGTGATGGGTTTCATACCTTTGGTATGTAACTGGGAAGCTTTACTTTTCAATGGCTTTACTAGGCAACAGTAGCTTCTGGAGGTGAATGTTTAAGAAAAGATTGAAATGATTTTTTTTATTTTAACCCTCCTGTTCTGTAAGACTGTGTCCTGTAGGTTTGGAACCCACAAGGAGCTGTCATGGGTAATCACAGAGTTTGTACCCATTTAATCATGTTTTCCTGAAAATGTGACATCTTGGTCTTGATTCTTTGCACTGATATTATAGTCTAATCTAGTGGTTTGACTCCTGATTCAAATCATATATATATGGGGCAGGTTCTCAGGGCGTCACTAGGCTGGGGCGTAGCTAACAGCGATGGCTGCCTGTCAGCTATCTCTGCCATTCCATGTTTCCAAGTCCCTGCGCCCCGCGCCCCAACACAATAAACAATGATTGCTGCGCGCACCTCTGCAAAAAAGTCACCCTTACTTTCAGACCTGATGGCCGACAGTCCAGCTTCTCCCTGTAGGCATCTGGGTCCCCCACGTGTCCCCAGAAACTGGATTTCAGAGTGATCGAGAGCTTGTCTCCCTTTGGGTTGAAAAAAAGCTGCGTGTCCAGTTGCCCGCCATCAGCCCAATTCGCGTGCCTCTGTACTTCAGCTTTTCAGCGTTTGTGTTCCTTTCTCTTTCCATCTAGTTGTAATACTTTCGCTCAGCCAGCTTTCCTGTGGTTCTGAGTGATAGACATTTTTCTTTTAGTTGTAGTTTTGAAATAGTTGTGCGAGGCGGCAGTTTAGTTGGTTTTCTCCTGGATACAAAATTAATATTCAGAAATGAATGGCATTTTTATGCACCAATAATGAACTGTCAGAAAAAGAAAGTAAAACAAACAAACAAACAAACAAAAAAACAACACAATTCCATTTACCATTGCAACAACAAAAAAATAAGATACCTACACATAAACTAAACCAAAGAAGTAAAAGACTTGTACTCAGAAAACTATAGAGCATTGAAAAAAAAAATAGAAGAAGATACAAACAAGTGGTAGCATATACCATGCTCATGGATTGGTAGAATTAACATAATTAGAATGTTCCTATTACCCAAAGCAATCCATATATTCAATACAATTCATCTTAAAATAACATCACCACATTTTCAGGATCTAGAACAAATATCCCAACAATTTACATAAAACAAAAAATGACCCAAATAGCCACAGCAATCTTAAGAAACAAGAAAAACAGCTAGATCACAATCCTGGATATCAAATTATACTACAAAGCCATTGTAATCAAAACTGCCTGGCACTTACACAAGAACAGGCATATAGAACAGAACAGAGACCCCAGAAATTGACCCATGTCATTATGGTTGATTAATATTTCACAACACAGACAAGAACATATAATAAAGATAGGACCTTCAATAAATGGTGATGGGAAAATTGGACAGGTACATGCAAACAATTAAACTAGGACACCAACTTATATCATACACAAGGATAAACTCAAAATAGGTAAAAGACTTAAATATGTCACAAACCATAAAAATCCTAGAAGAAAACATAGGCAGTGAAATTTCAGACATCTCATGTAGCAGAATTTTACCGCTACATCTCCTAGGGCAACAGAAACTAAAGAAAAAAATTAACAAAGGGAATGACATCAAGCTAAAAGTCTTTTGCACAGCAAAAGAAACCATCATCAAAATGAAAAGGGAACTCACTATTACTGTATGGGAGAATATATTTGTTAATGATACATCTGATAAGGGGTTAATTTCCAAAATATATAAATGACTCATATAGCTCAACCAAAGGAAAGCAATCCAATCTGAATAGACACTTCCCCAAGAGGACATAAGAGAGGGCCAACAGACATATGAAAAAAATGCTTAACATCACTAATCATCAGAGAGATGCTTTATTGCAGTGAGTAGAGGCAGGCAAAGTGGGGAGGAAATTGGGGATATCTGTAATACTGTCCACTATTTAAAAAATAAAAAGAAGAATCTGCAGTGAATAATTAAAGGGATGATCTATGACTGTCCTATCCCAGGATATGGCTTCTAAATTGTAACTTTTGGAATTCTGTGTTTGATAATAATTTATCATTATGTTACTGACATATTATTCTCTAAAAGAGAATAATATAGTCACAAGGCATGGGCTATATCATCAGAGAACCTGGGTTTTGGTACTAGCTTTGCAACTTATTTGTGGTCATCAAAAATTTACCCCTGTAAATCTCAGTTTCTTTATCTGAAAACGTCAAGCACAATACCTTTTTTGAAGATTATTGTCATATTTAAATGAGATATAGAAATGAAAGCAACTTATAAAGCATAATGTGAATTATTCTATATTGGAGAAATGTTCCTCAAATGACAGTAGCTGCCAAAAGTGCCAATGAGATCTTGGCTGAAATGAAGGAAGAATATTAAGTATATAGAATAAGAGATGATAATCAACATTGTCTGTACTGGGATGATTACATATAGAATTCTATATTCAGGTCCATTTTTTTTTAGCAACCTGAGTGGCAGTGAGATTGAATCTCATCATCAGAATGCTCAGAAGTTTGGACAAATACTTATGAGGTATATTTGAAGAAACTGAGAAGAGTTAAGTGGTAATGGTGAGGATGAGATAACCATCCTTCAAATATAATAGTTGAGGAATGTTAGGTAGCGGAAGGATTTTGTTTGTTCTGTTTGATCTCAAGGTGTGGCAAAAGGACAAAGGAACGAAGCTAGGTTTCTAGTCACACAGAGAAAGAGCTTTCTGATAGAGCTCTCCATGGCCACAGCAGGACTAGAGAAGTTCCTGTCAAAGAAGGCCTCCTAACCATGGACAGGATGACCACCTGCCAGGGGAGAGAACTCATGAATTAGATGGGTGGTCAGGCACAATGGCCCCTTAGTGGCTTCAGCCCTCATGAGCCTATCATTCCATGACATAGTCTTATTTATCTTTCTATGTATCTCTGTACCGTAGGATATCATAGTGTCCTAAGATATAGCAGGCCTGCATTTCCTGCATTATTTAATCCCAGACTAAAAAAAAAAAAAAAACTTCATTTAAACTGAGATGTACCTTGAATGTTCTTTCCCATTCTGCCTTGGCTTCCAAACAGGTCATGAATGCTCTGACCACTCATGTGCCTTAGAACGGCAGACCCCAGAGAGACTTCATAGGCTGAAGTAACTACATTCAGTCTTTATCCCAAATGAAGGAATGACTTTGATCTGTCAACTGTGAAAAGTAAACTGGGCATGACCTTCACTCATCATCAATCATCTCACTTACTGACATTTGTGAACTTGGTTCTGATATTAGATCATGGTCTTTCTTTGTTCTGTCAGGTTATTATTATTATTTTTTTTCACCCGAAGTTGAATGATTTCCTTTTCACCCGAAGTTGAATGATTTCCTTTTGTATGTATGCAGAGAGCTTGGAAGTCTGAAGTATTGAATGCGAAGTTTATATCTGTGTGGCTCCAATGTGAAGACAATTTGTTGTATTTGCTGATATTTGCCCAGTGAAGGGTAGAAAATAAAAAGATCAGCTTTAAAGCCAAACATGCTTTAAAATATTCACTTCGGTGCCCTTGACACCATTAGCATTTCTTTTGCGGTTGAGTTTACATGTGCTAGCTCCTTTTCTGTTGTGCCTTTTCACCCAGAGAGCCCTCGAAATGACAATTATTGCTTCTTAGAGGATGCAACTTCAGAGCAGCTGTCAAAGCGAATCTAGCCAAGCCTGACTTGAAGAGACCTTCTGGGATCTAAAATGTTGTGTCTTGAAACTCCTATTTGCTGAAAAGATATCCGAGCACCAAAAGCAGAGTAATCTTTTCATAGCACGACAGAAGAGAGCCCTATCCATTTTCTCAGGAACACTCCTAAATAGGCTGAATGTAATTAGAGGAGTGGCACTTTATAATTCTCAAGGAGTTCAGTATTTCTTAAAACACTTTTTGTTAAATTGATATTTACATTTTGTTATCTACTTATAGTTAACTATTAAACATGTTTATACAATTCACAGATAAGAACTAAAATAAATTAATCTCAATACTATCCATTTGAAGTCATTGCTTTAGGGGAAAAGTTTTTGTTTGCCATAAAACTGGAATTAACTCAGTACTCATCTGCTAGTTGTTGCCCTTGAACGCTGAGCCACATTAGTCTCCCTTTCTCCTCCCCTCGCAGGAGAGGCTAAAATAACGTGGACAGAGAGTACACGTAAAATTCCCCACTTCCCACTCCCTTCCTCTGAGGCGTCTAGGAAAGGATAACAAAAAGGGAAGGAAAGAGAACCAGTATGCGTTTTATGTATTTTAAATAATTATTTCTTGTTTTAGAAATGTAATCAGGCAGATAATTATTTTCATGACTGTATTTCTCACATATTCAATTAATTGAACCATTAAAGAAATAACGTCAAATTAAGATTTCTAATCAATTTTATCCCAATAAAGTATAAATTATTATATTAAAATGTAATGCCCATTGAAGTGCTTTTGTTAGAATGACCCTCTTTCATCGAATACACACAAATTCAAATAGATTGCTAGAATGATAATTAGTAATATGCTAGAAATAATGCGCTCATGGTTGGGGTTAATAACCTGGGGAAGTGACTGGGTTTAAAATCTTAGTTCTTAAATCCTCCCAAGAATGACAACCATTTTAGACATTTTGACTTGAAATTAGGCTTGAAAACAGCTACTCTCGGGGGGTGAGTTAACATTTAACGCTGGGCAAGTAGGAATGACTGCTGATTTTCATTCTTTCTATCAATTCCATGGGGAAGGTGAGCTAGTAAAACACTTGTGTGAGCTGGTCATTATTTGAAATTTATTTACCGAAGTGGCTTACGTAATAATCATCCCCATGCTAAATCAGTCAGTCAACAAGTTTTTATTGAGTCCCCACTGGATTCGAGTAATGTACAGTAATGATGTATTCAGTAGTGCACAGATGTATGAAGCAGAGATTAGACATGAGCTCGACCCTAAGGCCTTACAAGCCATTAGAGGAGACAGACACATATTATCTACTGAAATGTAAGCAGATGACTTAACTCCCCGAGCGCAGAGGAGGAATGCTTGGGCTGGGATCTCTCTGGTGGGTGATGGGGTGGGTTAAATGTGAGAAACTTCCAAGATGTAGGTGAGTGGGGCTGGGTTAGGTAAAAGAAAGTTAATGGCTTGGTAGATGAGAAAAGCTATTTGGTTTAGGGACTATTCTAGTAGTATAACCCAAACAAAGACTGAAATAGAGAATGAAAATCTGTTTAGCTTATCCAGAGTGTAGCAAGATGGATAAGTGTACAGGTATGATAGGTAATGGTTTTGTTTGAAACCCAAGTTTGAGCAGGGATGACACTGGATTGTATGAGCTGCATATCACAGTGACAATCTCTATTTTTAACTTTGTTAAATTTAGGCTTCTTATGAAAAGTACTTAAATGGGAGGCTTTTGTTTTGGGATATATATGTGTGTGTGTGTATATATATATATATATATATATATATATATATATATGCGCCATATTTATAGGTCAGCTTCCACTAGTCTGCCCTGGGGAGTTTTTATTTGTCAGCTGTTTGAACTTTCACCATGGCAGTACTTAGCTCTGTTTTCACTCTCTGCCCTGATAGCAGGTACATGTTTATTTTCTTAATTTCAAGAAAGCGCCCCACTATTTTTTTTTTTTTTCATATAAAATAGCTATAAGACAGTTTGCAGAATTGAAGCCCGTTAACTCCGTCTCATGCTGGAGGAAGATGGCAAATAGATGCATGTCGATTGTGTCTCCTTGTTTTGCCCTTTAAGGTTGAATATAAGCATTTTGACTTAACACATTTATTTTATATTGCAAGCATCGCGCAAGTAATTTTAAGTAATGGAGTTACTCTACTTCACTCAAGGTATAATGTTCTGAGTATTTTATAAAAGTAACTGTCTTATGATCCTCACTTTCTACCCTTTAGAACAGATTACACGGTATTAAAGTGTGATGAAAATGAAACAAGCAGAGAAAACAATTTCAGTAATTGGAGTGGGTCTTTTGGGCTTTCTTGAAAATATGCTGAGTAATGAAATAATAAAGCTTTAACTAAACAATTGGCATGTGAGGAGGCGAAGGAAATAAAAAAGCAGGTGGGCCATGTCTGAGTTAGGTTTATATACTGTGCTTGGTGAGTTTTTTGGGGAGCTGTCTGAAATTACTATTGCAATTTTTCATTGAGTTTGAGTTGAACTGTTTTAGGTTACATGACTGCTCCCTTTGGCCTCTAAAAAGAAACGATAGTATAAGGTTTAGAAAGAATCATGGTAAAAAGAATGGAGAATGGGTGTGGCTAGGTTAGTGGTCAGCCAACTGCGGCTCCCGAGCCACATGAGGCTTTTTAGCCCCTTGAGTGTGGCTCTTCCACAAAATACCACGGCTTGGGCGAGTCTATTTTTGAGTGGCGTTAGAAGAAGTTTAAGTTTAAAAAATGTGGCTCTCAAAAGAAATTTCAATAGTTATACCATTGATATTTGGCTCTGTTGACTAATGAGTTTGCTGACCACTGGGCTAGTTCAAAAGATTCAGATTCCTGTGACGGCAACGTTTCAGGTCCTGGTGCAAAACGTAGGATGGGAGAAGTCTAAAAAAGGCGGCTGGGGAGAAATCTAGAAGTTAAATCAGTCATGGCTCCTTTACCATATTCTCAGAGACTCGGCCTCATGAAATGGGCAAGAGCAAGGACTTAGAAGTCCTCTTCATTTTGGACATGAGAAAACTGAGGCTGCACACGAACCAGCTGGAGGCCAGAGAGGTGACATGAAGGCAACCAGCAGCTCCGAGGGAAAGCCTGGGCTTCTTACATCCCGGTGTCCCAGCTGGATTTACAGCTCCTACCTCAGTGGGGGCCAGGAAGGCCCAATGCAGGAAGAGACAGAACACAGATCACTGGATTAGGGAATGGAAGATGAGGTCAAGTTTCCCCAAGTCTTCGGACAAGTCACTAATACTCTAGGTGTAGTCCTGGCCCTAAAGGGGGTGACAGAATAATAATAGTGTGATTCAGTATGGAAAAGGTCGTATATTGAGAAGGTAATAATAAAAGGATATGAAGAGGTTTTAAGAAAGAAATGGCTGGAGGTTGCGTGATACTGAGAACATGAGGACCTGCTAAGGGATTGTCACGGAAGGAGGGGCCTCAATGAAGTAACCAGGATGTGACAAAGCAGACACGTGTGGGGAACGCTAGGTTGTCCAGGTGACTTTGGAACTCTTTTGAGCTAGAACGACATTCATCTAATCCGGTCTCTACCTTTGGTTAGATGTGAATGATTGCAAAAGCCAGGTCTTAATCCACAGAGCCAGTTGCTGGAGAAGGGAGCCCAGTGGTGATATCAATGAAAGGTCGTGGACCTGAGCACCCTTTCATCTTGTTAGTTGGGTGATAGCATTCTGGCTCTGAGCAGGCCTCTTGGTTGTGCCTGGCCTCCTCTCTCCCCAACCCTCAGGCTCTCCTGCCCAGCTGCCAGGAGAGAGACTGTGACCAGCATATCCACTCTGCACAGAAAAGAACATGAGGAGCTAGTCAATTGCTCCCATAAACTTGGTACTGTGCCTCTAACAAGCCATGACGACATTTACTGCTGGGGGCAGGCTTCCTTGAGCCCGATAATCTGGCTCCCTTTTGTCCTCCTGGATGTGTATTGGGTTTGTAGATGCGCAGCAACCTCCCGAGTAGGAAGTGAGTTGGTTACGCTTTTCTTTAAAAGTGACAGAAGTCCAGTTTGAACCAGCATAAAGAAAGCAAACCATGAAAGAGAGATGTTCCTGCTGATGCCCTGAAGTGACAGAGCAAGCAGAGGGGCTGGCCTTTGCCAGATTCCATCCAAGAGCAGGCACCTCAGGGCTCCCTCACTATCTCTTCTTTTTGCTTCTCCCCTTGTTCCCTCCAGCTGACTGACTCCTTGCAAATCCAAGAACACAAGGTCTTCTATCCTTATAGTCCAGTGGCGAGAGGATAGAAAACTCTTTCCCTCCAGATCTTGTAACAAACCTGGGGGGAGATTCTCATGGACTCATACTAGTCATATGTCCAATTATGGGATGGCCCTATGGTGTAGTAAATGGGTAGCTACACCAGAAATAAATGTTCCCTAAAAAGGCAAGGGAGGAGGTAGTCCGAGCACATAAAATAACGCATTTTCACGGAGGGGAAGAATAAGAGCCTCCACATGCTTTGCAGGAACAAAATTCACCCCTGCAGAGCTGTCTGGGGATATGACCCTTCGTTCATGCCCAAATATATGAGCGCTACTTGATACCTTTTCGCTGCTCCCCTTTGCCAAGCCCAGAAAATGGCACTTGTTGATTTTGTAACCTCAATAAAAATGAACTCCAGGACGTTTCCAGGCTCAGATTAATTCCAACCAGTTGTCACTTCCTCCACCGAGAAGCTGATACAGGAGCAGGGAGTGGGCCTCGGCTGCTTTGTGTTACAGCTAATGCGCAAGAGAGACCCTTTTCCAGAACCAAAGGGCCCTCGTCACACCACCGAGAAGGAAGAAAGACTGCAGGGGACCAACTGGTTTTCGTTTGGGCCACCATTAAGAGAAGGTTCACTTGCTCTAATGCTATTAAAGTCATCTCCGCTCCAGAGCACTCGGGTTATGTATTTGCCATCTTGCAGAAAGACTCAGCATCAGAGATTCAAGCCAAATGCATTTGAGCGCACTTATAAAGACACTGCTCCACGGGCTGCAGGGCTGACTGGCAGCCAGTACCCGACCGACCAGGATAGCACATGCCATTTAATGCGCAGGGCAGAAGGGTGACATGGTTTAGATTAGGGGCAGTACTTACCATGTACCAGATACCTTTCACTCTACCCAGGCACTATATATATACACACACACACATATGTATGTATGTATATGTATATATATGTGTGTGTGTGTGTATTTTTTGCCAACCTTTTCTCATTATTAAACAGTAAAAATGACACATTTTAAAAGGTGTAATTGCTTATATTACTTTGCCATTGAAAAAAGCCGCCAGGTAGCATATTGGCTCTGCACATTCAAAGATTAAAAAAGAATAAAACATTTTCTTTGGAGAAAATTCTAAAAACTAAGTGGAAAGATTAGGAGTGACTAATTTGGTGATTTTAGGTTCCATGTGGAAGAAGTTTGTTTTCTTATTTTGCTTTTCTATTTTCTATCTCATGCCTGGCACATATTAGCTACTTATCAGATACTCATTGAATGAATGAATGAATGAATGAATACATAGACCTTTTTAGGAGGAGGAACTGCCCAAAGGTTAAAAAGAAAATCCAGGCAAAACTAAGTTTAAATATGTACTTTTGCATTTTTAAAGAGGCAGTTGATCATAGGAGAGAAAAATCATTCTAATGCTCTCTTTCCTCCATTTTACCTGAATAGGAAGTAGAAGTTCCAAACCCTCAGAAAAATGAATTGTTCTCGCAATGTATCTGTCTTAGCAGAAGTTGCTAGACATTGTATGAGCCCCACTTGCCAGTTTTCCAACTTGAAGTCTTAACTAAAATGTTTCAAGGTAAATTTGGTTAGTTTTTAGTCAAATGCATGACTCAAGTGACTCAGAGTATCTCAGAACCCTCACCTCAGTTTGGAATTTATAAAGTTAGGACCAGTCGCATGATTTGTGGGGCCCAGTACAAAATGAAAATGTGGGGACCCTGCTCAAAATTAAAAACAGGAACAGCACCCTGGGCAGGCCCTTTTAAGCCTGGGACCTGTGTGACTGCATAGATGGCAAGTCCACAAAGCCAGGCCTGTGTAGACTGCTTATCTTTTGGAGACTCTCGAAGCATTGGTGAGTTCATATTCACAGCAAGATCCTATTGAAATTGAGGGGTTATTTAATTATTTCAAACATGGTGATGAGAAGTAGGAACATGTGAAATATTGGCATAGATGAGACTAGAACCTAGGACCATTGGCACCCAGCCTGAGGTATCCTCCAGTAGAGAGATTATGACTAAAAATCCCATGTCCATAACTCACTTCCATTCACCATTAAAATAAGCCATGTCTTTACATTGAGTTTTTCACATTTTGCTATGGAGTAAACCGAGAGTTATAATATCTAAAGCCTACTTAAAATGTAGTCAATAAGTAACACCTTTTATTTGTGGTAAACACTTTAGGAAAATGTATTCTATTTAACCTCAAAATTCATCACAAGAATAAATTTCAATAACTCAAATATTACACTGAATTCTGCCCCTGATTCAATTTGAATAAATATCATTAAAATGATATGATTCACAAAATGATTTCTATGCAATTAATTTTGAATTGATCGTAATGCCATCAATTTTAGTTTTTGTTACAGTTTTACACTTAAGTCTAGGATTTTTTAAAATTGAGTTTTTGTATGTGGAGTAAGGTGTAGAACAAAGTTTATTTTTTTCATTTGGATACCTAGTTGTACTAGCACCACTTGTTCAAAGACTGTTGTGTATCCACTTAAATGCCTTGACACCTTGCAAAAAATAATTGGTCATATATGTGTGAGCATATTTCCATGTTCTACTATATTCTATTGGTCTGTGTGTTTATCTTTTACCAATATCAAAAAGCTTGGCTACTGTACCTTTATAGTAAATCTTGAAATTAATTTCTCTGAGGCTTCCAACTTTGTTTTACTTTTTAAACATTATTATTGCTGTACTAGGTCCTTTGCTTTTTCTTATATATATTTTTAAATTAGCTTTTTGGCTAATAAAACATTCTATTGGATTTTGATTAGGATTGTTAAAATGTTAATTAGTCCAGAAATTGCCCTCATCCCTAAAGAGACATTTTTGCAATAATTCCCTTCTGTCTTCCTCTATTTCCCATCACCCGAGATGACATTCAGGGAATGAACATTGCATGAAGGTGGCCCTGAAATTTTGATTTGGACCTGAGGACTCAGGCTGCCTTTAAACTTGAGGGAGTTAGTGTTGACAGTAACTCCGGAGCAGCCAGAGGTGATGCTAGGCTGGAGGGAGGCCAACTGTGTATTGTTTCTTTCAGCCTTGAATAATTTGGAGTTAACTTGTTTGGCTTGTGCTACACTCAGAGAAAAAGCAAAACAAAAATGTGAGAAACAGCGCTAGGTTTCTTTGATTACTTAAACTACCCCCAACACCACCCCTGTTGGAAATCTCACTCATCCATCATTTAGTCTAGCAGTCTCTCATTCTGTCCCCTTGATCTTTTCCTTCCCTCACTCCAAATTCTTACTAAAATTTCTGATGTTCATGCAAAACAATGTCCTTTAAAAATAACCAATATGGCTGAAACGAGTTTGGCTCAGTGGATAGAGCATCGGCCTGCAGACCGAAGGGTCCCAGGTTTGATTCCGGTCAAGGGCATGTACCTTGGTTGCGGGCACATCCCCAGTGGGGGATGTGCAGGAGGCAGCTAATCTGTGATTCTCTCTCATCAATGTTTCTGATTCTCTATTCCTGTCTATTCCTCTCTCTCTCTAAAAAAATCAATAAAAAAATATAAAAATAAATAAATAAAAATAACCAATATGAATTAAGTATATTTTGGTAGGTGTTTAGAGATAAAATAATGAAGTATTAAATTAATTAAAACTATTGGAATGTGCTTATTATGATTCATAATAATGGGATGGAATGTTCCACAACCTAGGGATGTGTCCCATGGTGTGTCTCCAGTGTTCACCGACAACTTCATCTCCAAATAGCAGTGTCTTTGTAGTGTATCATTTACAACTTAGTGGAATCACTGAGTTTCAGACTCTCTTTCTTCTTCATGCCTGGCAGCCATGGACCAGTTAATCCGAAAATATGAGCATTTGGGAAGAATATTCTTCAGTGACTCAACAGGGCAACAGATGGCAAAATGTTTAATGTTTATTTCAAATCCATTTCCACATTGGATTCACATCCAAGGGTGTTTAAAAACATTTTTATTTGGATAGAGGCTGTTGTTCACTGTCAGGCAACAATCTGTGAAAATATCATCATTTGAATTACAACTTCTTTGACAGGTGTTGGGCAAACATTGCAGTTTCTGGGATCATGAATGTGGCTTACTGTCCTTCCTACTTCACATTATATTTTACTTATCAAGGATATATTTGCAAATGATTTTTAAAATATTCATTTATTCAGACAACTTGTGTTAACCACTTACCATATCTGCTAATGAAAAGACACAACAAAATGGGCTACAATCAAGGACTCTAGAGTCTATTGAATTTAGTTTATTCATCAATAAAGTTTAATCCCACCAAAATAACAAATTAAATTTAATCCTATTAAAGGTTATTTTGCTAGGTAATCCTGCTGGGCATACCTTTCATTCTGCAGGGCCTTGAAGATTGGTTTGGTGACTAGCTACCAGTGGTAGATTTACCTAAAAGGGTATAATGAAGTATTAAATTAATCAAAACTTGTTTCAGACCCTTTCTTGTTTGCACAAACATGTTTCAGACCCTTTCTTGTTTCTATTCATGAAGTTCATGCTCCGGGCCTCTAGTTTAACTAATAAAATGGCCTTCAAAGCCCAGTTGTAGCAGTGATCCTACGAAGTCTGTTCAGAGGGACTCCCTCACCCTGGCTATTAGAGTAACTTCAGAAGAATCCTGTTAGGTCAGGTAGGCAAGAATTCCCCTACTCTTGATGTCTTCCTTTAGTAATTTTTCATTCACTAATGCTCCCAACGCTTTCCTTGGCTATACACCCTCATGTTTAATCCTCTGTGTTTGCATTGGGTACACTCTTATCTGAACCATTTCAGTCACACTCATAATTTCCACTTGTATACAACTGTAGTTGGTTGAAATTGGCTCTCCCATGGGATCTCAAAGAAAGAATTCCACAGACCCACCCATGGGACCTTGTGGTGTGGCAAAATGATTGATTCCGGTATAGAGCGAACTCCAATGAATGAGGCAAGTATGGATCACAGGTGTATGTGTGTGTGTCTGTAGGGTTAGGGGTGTAGGGGGAGGGGGTGAGTGGAGAGAGAGAAAGATCCTACAGGTGAGGTAACAGAGGCTCAAGCAGTAGCCCATCTTGGCGAGGGTCACCAGCAAGTGATATATCATAGCAGGACTAGAATCAAGGCTCTCAGCATTCTCACTCAGTGCTTTTAGTTACAATGGGAATTTAAAACTTAAAAGAAAAAAAAAATAGAGTACATCAGGGATGTTCTAGCAGAAAGTGAAGTGTTACCAAGATAAAGATGGTGACTCTTAAGCACGACAATAAAAGAATGAGGTGGTGAATCAATGACTTGTCTCAGGCATTAGAATGAATAATTATTTCATGACTATCCTTGAACAATTTACTGCTTTCACATAAAGGACTCAGCGTTTCAATAGCTTTAAACTATAACAAGATACTGAGACACATCAAGAGCAAATCTTGGCTGTAAAGCTAATTATAGGCTCAACCTAGAGTATTGCCATCATCCAACAAACTTTTTGAAGTATCCACAATTCTCAGGCCTGGGGAAAAGCACCAGAGGAAAACCGATGGGCAAGAGGCAGCCCCTGCTGTCTGAAGCTCTGGGCTAGTTTGTACAGGAGTGATGTGATCAAATATCAAGTTCTAGAACAGCGAGGGGAGGCGTGCACTCCGAGGAGAAGAGTGCTGATTGAAGGCAGTTCTTGGTCTGCTGGGCTGTATACCTATCTGTGCCAGAGGCTGGGCCAGCTGTTCCCTGAGGTGCTTCTAATTCTTTCTTTCATTGACTTGGAAATCCTCTTTCTATGGCGATGGAAATGATGGTGGGTGTATCTCACAGATTCAGATATTTTTGAACCCAGTACAGGGCTGGAGAGGAGGAAAAGATGAGCTACCAAGGGACACAGTTTTACTTCAAGCCAAAGACCTTTGCTAACGAGCAGTATGTTCACAACCACTACCAAGAAAATAAAAATAAATACATGGAAAGAGAGAAAGGCCTATGAGAAGGCAGCCAGCTAGGATACTGGGGTAAGTGAATGAGGTTCTTCTTCAACAGATGTGCTTGGGGTGAGCTCAGTAGATAAATCTTAACACCTTCCATTGGAACATTTCTCAAGCCAAAACGCTGCTCCCTGGACAATCCAGCAGCTGCAGCCTTCTGTGTTGATGTAAGGGAAGGCCAATGGGTCTCTCCCTGGGTAAAGGGATTTGGTGCCCTTTGCTCCTGGGCCCTCTCCCCTGCAGGTGGGAGGCGAGGAGGCCTAGCCTTGGGAGGTGGCATCAAGACAAACACTGTTGGGATGAGAAAAACCACCCTCTTTCCTCCATGTTTTCAGATACACCCTCCTTGGCCTGGGTCTTGAGGGAAAAAATGGTCCAAGCACCACTGTGACCTGCTTGTCCCCTGCGAGAGTGTTGCAACCCTATTCCTGAAACACCCCTCCCCTGCCTTTGCAGGGAAATTCCCATGTGGCTCACCTGAGACGGGGTTTCTGGGGGGCCCTGGAATGGAACTCCAAGGTCAGGGGCAGAGTTTTCACAGCAGCGCAGCCGTCTCCCCAGGGAGCAGAGTTGGCTGTTCACTGGACGCTTCCCCACCCTCTGGCCTGGCCCCTGAGGGTGTCATGGTGAAAGGAAAGAAAACTTTGTTTAGTCTGCACCACGGCTCTGAACAGGCTGTAAAAACTCCCTGGGCTGTGACCTACCAGGCTTGGAACAGCGGACCTCCACTCATCACTTATGGGCCTTCTTTGTCACTTGGTGCTTTGTGTGTTGTCTCTCTCTCTACGCCGGTGGCCTGTGAATACACCTCGAACCCTCCCTCGCGCCCCCCCCCCCCCCCGCCCCACTCCCACCCTCTGGAAGTGGCTGTGCTAATGCTCTGTTCTCCAAAGTCCCGTGCACAAGTTGACGAAATCAAGGGATATATGCCGTTGCTTTTACCTTCAGGGGATGGGATTAAATACAGACATTTGGAAATCAAGAAACAAGCTGAAACGTTACTACAACAAACAGCTCTCCCAAATCCCCTGCCGTTTATATGCCAGTGGCTTGCACATCTTCATTATGATTTGAAGGCCTTGATTAGAAACAAATCTTGATTTCTAACAGCTTCTGGGAAAAACCCCCCCACAAAAACCTCAATACCTGAGCATGAAAAGAATGTGCTGAAATATAAAGCAACAAGAGATTTTGCTATGTGCAAGTCCTCCTTTATTTAGTTAATCTAGAGCAAATGAAAAACAAACAAAAAACCCAACGTATTTACCAGGGGAGAAAGGAGGAGGAGGAGGAGGGGGAAGAGGAGGATGATTATAGATAAAGATGGAGAAGATGGAGAAGGAAAAGGTGGAGAAGGAACGGAAAAAAAAAAAAAAAAGAGTTTGCTGCTGAGCTGAGAATTCGACTAGAAAGCCAAGGCGCAGCTTGGAGCAGAGTTTTATGGCTGAGTTATAAACTCTGAAAATAGGGCTCTATAATGGAAATGTTGACAGACTCTCTACTGTAACTGGGCTAGCGGATGCCCGCTGTAATGTACTGTGTAATTTATAGGAGTCACCTGTTAAGCCATCTGGGAAAGAAAATTTCCCTTCTTTTAAAATGTTAATAACTTGATTAACCTTTTGAACTTCATCAGTATTCCAAACGGAGTTCATGGGTGCCAGTTGCTGCCGTGCGCCCAGTTTGTGTTTGCAGATAAAATCTGGGATACGAGAGCGATCCATACGGAGAGGCTTTCTTATTCTTACCTGGTAGGAGAATGAGGAAAGGGGGAAGCTGTACCTTGATGGTTTGGTGTCTGCAAGCTGAAGCTGCCCGCAGTTAGAGCAACAGTCAGGGCTCTTGTGCCTGAATCCACGTGTGCGATGTTCTTCTCTTCTAACCTCCCTCCCTCTGGTTTTTCAGGCAGGAACTCAGGAACTGAGATCTTTCCTGTCCTCAGGGAAGGGAGATGTTATTCCGTTGGGAGGCTGGGCTCTATAACAGTTTAATGCGTTGCGAAGTGGCTTGTATGTATGGTTTTATGACTTCTGCACATGTACAGTTAGAGGGCCCCATACATGGACTGCCCTATTTTCCTGTACCCTCCTTTCTTTCATATAGTGATCATTCCTTATTAAAAAAAAAATTCCTTATAGGATTTCTTCATTCTCAACATCATTCTCTAAATGACTAACTTCCCAGGCTGGACTCTACCGGCCTGACTTTAATTCTCAGGATCTCTCTGGGGAGTGGTGGTGGACCCTTGAATAACCCACCCTGAGCAAACCGAGAGCCCAGAGCTCCCTCAATTAGCACCGCAGCTGTAAGAAGAGCTAGGTCTATTCTTTACTGTTGTGGGATATAGTACTTAAAGTTTTTTCAAAAAATGTTTTTATTGATTTTGAGAGAGAGAGAGAGAGAGAAAGGAAAAAGGATAGAAACATCAATGAGAGAGAAACATCGATTGGTTGCCTCCTGCTCGCCCCCTACTGGGCATCAAGCCTGAGTGAGACCCAGGTATGTGTCCTGAACTGGAATTGAACCCATGTACTCTTGGTTCATGGGTTGATGCTCAACCACAGAGCCACACCGGCTGAGCAGGGATATAGTACTTTTGAAGTTGAAGTTGCTCAGAATTTGCTGGTTTGAGAATACCATTTCAAGACACCAACCAAGGCCCTCGTATCTTCTTTTTCTTGTTTAATGTCTCCAGACTGAATATTTTACTGCTAATCTAGGTTACAAATGTTTTGTGTGAGGCATGCATCATTGTCTCTAGTGTGTGGTATTCCCATGTGATCCTCACTGATTAAATCAGGAGACCCTCCTCTGTCTTTCTCACTAGGACCCCAAAGTAGTCATGCCCAAAGCAAGTCATCATCTTAAGAAAGGATTATTTAAGAAATATTACCCTGGGAGAGCCTAGACCATGAAGAGACAGCCTCACAATTTCCTTCAACCCTTTGATTTGAGTGACAATGTTTATCGAAAGAACAAAGCTGCCCAACAAGGTAGCTGTCTGATGAAAGCGTAAACATAGCATTCTCTCGCACCTTCTGATAAGTTTATCTCTATTTTGTTCTTAATTAAGGCAACCAGTAACCCTGGTGTTCCCGGGACGCTTCTGGTCCTAGCATGTAAAGTCCTGTGTACCAGGACACCGCTCAGTTCCAGGCAAACTAGAACAGTTGGCCATTTTACTCACACTGAGCAATTTTTTATTTTTTTTTATTACCATATTATAATAGCAAAGAGAAGACTGAACAATATAAGGGTTAATACAATAAACCATTTGCTAGTCACTGGAATAGTCACCAGGGCTTGGCCTTCCTTGAGGACAGTAAACTATCACTGGGAATGTTCACGCAGAGGTCACACCTCCCTGCAAGTAGGTTCTGGGGGAAGGTTCCTATATTGGCAGAAAAACTGGACTTCATGACCTCAAAGGGTATTTCCAATTCCAAATTAAAAAAAAAAAATTCTAGATGGCTTTCAAAAGGCAGAAAGAGGACAGCTACAAATGACATCAGGGATCTTACATTCTGGCGTCTTTCCGTGCTCTGTGTGGGGTTGCATTGTTACGTTGACGTGGCTTTGTATCTTTCCCAGGGCTCTTCTGTAAGGTGTGGAGAGTGCACTCTCACTTTGTAACACGGTACATACCCCTTGGATTCGAAGTGGCCTCCTCTATGATTTTTAGACACTCACTCCATCGCTGGATGGAGCCTGGGCTCTTCATCGGAATATGATGCTCATTAATGCCTCCATCATTTCTCCACTGGAGCGATGGTTCCCTCCCGCCTGCAGTTTGATGTCATCCCCCCTTCACACACTCCAACACTCATATACATTTCACAGATGTGTCCAGAGAGGCCCTAAGATGTTGAGAGGAAACGTTTGCCAAGGCTACAGTGAGCTTGTGTGGCACAGCCAAAAATGAAAAAGTCAAAAGTCTGGCTCAGACTCCTTTCTCTAATGACGAGACACCACTCTTTCGCTGGAACATACGTGATTTGAATGCCTTAAAGGGGCCCAGAGAGCTGGCTGTTTTATAAAAAACAGCCAAGTGTTCTTCTGCCGCAGCAGCACAGCCTTCCTTGCCACCATCTCGAGATAGCTTTTGACCTTCCATACGAAGTCCCTCCCCTCTCCTTTTTTTTTTCTCTCCACACATCTCCCCTAAGTCCCTCCTGAATTCTCCAGAGGAAAGTTTATTCTGAAATTTCTGAAGCACATCTACATGTTTACAAGTACATAGAATGGTCAAGAGTCTAGATTAGGAAGTGATTCTTAGCAGCTCATGTCTCCTTTGAGATCATAGAGAAGAGGATCTGGAGATCAAAAAATCCTTTTATTTTTATGTCTCTTGCTTTACTGAACCCCCAAATTCCAGAACTTAATATTTTCCCCTTTTCCTCTTTGTCATTCTTCATCTTTTCACCCAAGATGATTGGGTTCTCTTTGATGATGTTGTAAGTTATTTCATTTGTTCAGCAAGCATTGATTAAGCACCTACTACATCCTCTGTATCATGCTGGTTTCAGAAAGTAATGAGTATGTCCCGATAGTATCCTTGAAGAGCTCACTTTATATTTGATGGTGGGTAAAGAGACATGAAAAGCCTCTCTGAACAACTAACAATAATAGAATTTGGTAAGTGTTCAAAGGTCTCAGCGGAAAGGCATTTAGACTTTTCTAGACAGGCAGAGAGGCAGGTGCTGTTTGTCCATTAACATGATGTGCTTGTCACTTAACGCATTTGCCCTGATGATATGAACTCAACTGTGTGGCAGATAAGCACATCCAACTTCATATCTACACTTTACTAAACCAGGTCACGGAAACACTTGTACTAAACTGCACCAGTATTGGCTGGCTTCTGACCTTGGCTGTGGTGTGATAGTTTTTTCTATCGGATCTACGTGAAAGGATTCTTTTTCCAGGCACAGGATTAGAAATAGTTACATATTTTTGGAGAATTCATTTCTTTTTAGCTGATGGGGGTTGTGAGCTTTTTAAGTGATTCTGTTTTCCTTTTTGACTTGTAAGTTAATAGTCATGTAGTTTGATCACTTTTACCCAGTCTTACATCCATTCCACTAAATGTTTAATTCAGTGTTTTTCAACTTCCTAGGTTGTAGACCACACTGAAAAATTAGTATACATTGTGACCTAGCACACACATCTTTATGAGCATACACACACGCACGCACGCACAAGTAAAGTTTTGCAAAACAATACTAATTTCTGTCACAGTGCCCTATATTTTTATTCGCTTTAGTTCCATTCTATTTCACTCATTCCATTTTATTCAATTAAAAAAAATGTTGATCACAACTCACTAAATTGATTTTGGAACTCTTGGGTAAATTGTGACTCATAGTTTAAGAAATACTGATCCAATCTTTCCTTGAACATCTTCAACTACAGACAACTTACTGCTTCCCAAGGAAGCCTATTGTATTGTTGGGAAATTTGGAGCTCCTTCTTCAGCTGAGCTTAAAAACCTGCCTCTTTGGTACATTTCCCCCCAGTAACTTGTTAGTTTTATCTCTCAGCTTCATGTCAAACATCCCAACTCTCTTTGTTCCTGACCATCCTTCCATTATTTGAAGAAAATGTGTTTCCTCCATTTACATGGGATGATGGCTCCAGCAAGAGGCTAGATGGGCAGATGTCAATAGCCCAAGAAAAGCATTAGGCCAGGCGGGCAATTAGAAATGTTCCCTGAAGCATTTGAGTCATTTGAAGGCAAGGGTTGCTTTAAAAAAAAATGTGCTGAATTTGACTGAACAATTGCCCCAATTCCCTACTTTACTCCAGCTGTGGAAAACCTGGCCCAACTTCTGCTACATATTGATTTTGCTCAAAGGTGGCAAGTGACAACACAGCCATTACATAAATGACATGCGAAAACAGCCCTCTCCCCCTAAGGTATTTAGCACACTCCGCAGATGGCGACGACCTAATGCGGTCCAAAGAAGAAACAAGTGAAATCATTCACTCAATTGCTCTCATTGGGTAGAGGCAGTGTGGCTCTCTTGGCTCTCCCAGAAGAAGAAGAAGAAGAAAAAAAAACCTTCTTGAAACTGCCATGCATGGGCAATTTCATTATAACAGAGTTCCAGTCACCTCTTGTTTTCTTAAACTCGTATTATTGAAAGATTAGTCTTCTGTTTATGGTTACATTGCCAAGTATCCAAAGCAGAACTCGTTCCTTCATTCAGAGTTAATCGAACTGAAATGGACATGGCGTTACCAAGGCCCATGGCCCTATGAGATCAGAGGAATTACTCAATCCGCACCACTTAGGATAGAAGCTTTTGAAATAAGTTAGGATAAACTGACAAAGATGGCTTACCTCAGAATGCAGAGTTCAGAAATGCAGTTGAGAAAGACTTTATAATTACATGTTGTAATGGGAAAGATTAGAACGTTGCATGGCCGGGTAGTAGGGCTAACTTAAGTGATGGCTAAATCCAATGTCCCGAGGTAATGGACTCACGTTGTCCTTCATCCCTGCGTACAATAGGAAAGAGCAAAATCTGTGTCGATGAAGGGAAGTCTTGGAGAGGATGATTTCTAAATTGATGGAAATCTTTCTAAAATATGTTGGTATTGAACCATTCTTGTCTCATACAGTTCGTTAGCGGGTTTACATAGAACTTTTAACGGAAGCTTGAGACTGGAACATGGATATTTAAACTGATGGGAATGAAGGAAGGTACAAAATAGCCTATATTTTCCATTTTCATAGGATTTCAGCTTTGAGATAGTTCTTTGGTATTTTCAGATGGCTTTATTTTAAGGTAGTGCATTCCTAAAACATATTGAAAGACAGAGCTACTATCCCATAAACAATCACTTCCATCCAATCATTTCTCTCTCCTCATTTCCTCATAATTTAGTCTTTTTTTTTTTTTTTTTTTTTTTTTTTTTTTTTTTTTTTTAGTTTATCCATGGTTAAGATTTCTTATATTTAAGTTTTTATACATTTAAATTTAGGCATTTCAACTTGATAAGAATGTCCACTCTTACCAATTTTATTCAACAGAGTGCTGGGAGTTCTGGCTAGTGCAATATGACAAGAAAATTAAATAAGCCTGGCCTGTGTGGCTCAGTTGGTTGAGCATCATCCCATGTACCAGAAGGTTGCAGGTTTGATTCCAGTAAGGGCACATGGCTCAGTCCCCAATAAGGGGCATGCCAGGAAGCAGCCGATCAATGATTCTCATCAATGATTTTCTCTCATCAGTGTTTCTTTTTATTTAAAAAAATATATTTTATTGATTTTTTACAGAGAGGAAGGGAGAGAGAGAGAGTTAGAAACATTGATGAGAGAGAAACATCCATCAGCTGTCTCCTGCATGCCCCCTATTGGGGATGTGCCCATAACCAATGTACGTGCCCTTGACAGGAATTGAACCTGGGACCTTTTAGTCCACAGGCTGATGCTCTATCCACTGAGCAAAACCGGTTTCGGCATCAGTGTTTCTTTTTAAATAATAAAAAAAAATTCTTCATTGTTGAAAGCATTATATATATCCCCCCTTTTTCTCATTGACCCCTTCTAGCCTGCCACCATTGCTCACCTAAGGCCTTCACCACACCATTGTCTGTGACCATGGGTTATGCATATATGTGCATACCAGTTCTTTAGTTGATGTCTTCCCACCCATCCCTCTTATCATTTTCAACTTTATAGGAGTATTGGACTCACCTTGTGCTACTGCAAGTCACTTGGGGGACAATCAGTCCTGATCCTTCTAGGTTTTCCCATAGAAATGGGTTCTTTTTTTTTTTTTTTTTTAAATGGCAGACCCCATAAATATGCCTTGAAAAAGAAAAGCAATTCGAATGCCCAGGCTAACTTAATGGAGGTTCTTAAGGTAGCCAAATAAAAATGTTAGGAAGCTAGGAAGGAAACCCGAGAGTGGATCAGGAGTAATAGCAGACAATGTTAAAATGCTGCTAGGCTGATTTTACGTGGCATTGGTAGAGATTAGGCTGCTCACCACAGCCAGCTTCTCTGTAAATCATGTAACAGGCCTTGTAGAAATGCCAAAATAGTAGAAGTCTGCTTAAAACGCAGAGCTCCAAGACACGCTCAACTGGAAACATGTTTACTTTCTTCATTAGGGGCTAAAGGGAAGCAAGGAGAAGGCAGCGGGTAGCAATTACCTAATATCTTTGCAGAAAGAAAGATTTTTCAAAATGCGCTTTTCTCACTAATCCTTGGAGGGGAAATGAGGTTTATTTATGGTGTCAGGAGAGAACAAGGCATTAATAGTAAAAGATTTTATATGACTCATGATTTTAGGAAAGTCATTTGTTTATAAATCCAACTTAATCAAACCCAAAGGTATTTAATATAGTCCAGATTTGAATGTCACCTGATTTTGCACCCAAATTTTAGTTTAGAGGAAGTAATTATGATAGAGTGTAAATGTTAATATAAGAAGATAGAGATTATAAGTATTTCCTTTCCGAGATAAAATCTTAGGGTTTGACTATCCTTTAGTCCAGGGAAAGAATGGAATAATTAAGTACATCCCCTCTCCCCTCTCTAGCTTTAACTAAAATTGTATGGGGAATTATGGAGCTGTCTAAATTACTTAGTAGTTTTGTTTGATAATTCAAGGTAACAGTCTTTTGATCAAGACATAATTTTGTAGATAAGACAAGCAGCCTAAAGTCCATTTATATGAAAATAATTATGGTTAGTTTTATTCTCTTCCATTTGTTTACCAATCCTTAAAGAGGCTCTCTGGTCCTTAAAATGATATCTCATGCCCTAGCTGGTTTTGCTCAGTGGCTAGAGCATCAGCCTACAGACTGAAGGGTCCCGGGTCAGATTCCAATCAAGGGCACATGCCTGGATTGTGGAATCGATCCCTGTGCAGGAGGCAGCTGATCAATGATTCATTCTCATCATTGATGTTTCTCTCTCTCCTTCTCCTGCTTTTTGAAATCAATAAAAAATATATTAAAAATAATAAAAAATATCTCACATTTGGACAAAACTTTGTATGTTTCAAAATACACTAGTATTTGCAGTTTATTTGATCCTCCTTGCAAAGGAAATGTGACATTAAATCTATCAAAATAATAAAAATCACAATATCTGTGCAGCTGATGTAAGAGGGGATTATTAGATTTGTTTTATTAAAGAGCAAATTAATACTCAAAGGAAAGAAAAAAAATTACCCCTAAATATAATACATTAGGTTTTGGAGCTGGAAAGCACCTCATGAAATGACACGTGGGAAAGCATTATCAGAGGGAGTGTAATGGAGCTGCCGTCTTTTGGCCTCAGTTGTGGGGAATTCCCCTCCTGTTTTGTAGAGAAGCTTCTGGAGTCTGACCAGTTGGTCTCCTGACCACGGTCGCATGGCCGGGACGTGGTAGCAGCAGCATCCACACTGGACAGTAGGCAGAGGAGCTGCTCCAAGATGGTACTCTGTGCCACTTGAGGTCCAGTTCCAGGATGTCTGGACTCCCCTGTGTCTGAATCTATGGGGAGATGTGCCAGGAAAGAAAGCACCTCGAACCTCAAGGCAAGCAGCGAGCACTGTGGTTGTCAGAGAGGGGTGAAGGCTGATGGTGAGGGGAACGCTTGTAGGAAAGCAGGCAGCGAGACTTTGCATGAGCTCCAAGGCAGGTCCGCCGCTGGGTCATCCATTCAGGGGACAGCACTGGTGAAGATACCAGCCTCTTGCCTGAGGATTTTTGGAGTGTGATGAAGCTCCCCATGGAGGGCAGAGGCCAATGGCAGAACCTCCTGGAGAAGAGCTTCAGTATGAAGGGGGCGGGGTGGGGTGGGGTGACCATGCATTCTCCCGGACACCTGCCGAGCGAATGTGCCCGCCTTTGAGAATGGAGAACCCAGGACGACAGATTTCCTCGCTGAATTTAAATCCTATTTTACGAACAGAATCACCTGGTCAGAAAGCTGTGGGACTTGGGAATCGTACCACGAGCATTGCAGCAAGAATGTTGGAAGGAGTCACCGGATGCTTCGGACTGGGTGGACCCTTGCATACAGGGTCCTTTGGAATTCTAAGCTTTCGCTTTGGGAGTCAGCAGGACGTTTTTATAGGCATTGGAGTCAGCTGCACTATAGCAGGCTCCCTATGATCCCTCTATCCTGGTGACTGTTTTAATGACAACAAAAGGTCAGACGACCTCCAAGGGCAGGTCCTTTGTGCTTTGTCCATGGCGGCATGCAGAAGGTTAACCAGGCCTTTGAGCCCCATCATCTCAGGGGCCCCAGAAGGTGCTAGAAGGCCCCTCTGTGAAGGGCTGACGCTACGTTTGCTCACGAGGAGGAAACACACTGGCAGCCTGAGATGCCGGGCAGCCTGGGGGAGGGAGAGCTGTTCCCACGGCTGGGAGGGAGTGGAGCCTGGGGTTTTGAGCTGCGAACAGCACCCCGGCTCACCAGAGGGCTGCCAACACCCTGGAAGGGAGAGGTCTACCCGGGCAGCTTGGCCTCCAGGTGCCAAAACTCTCGGCTGGGGCCAAACCACGTGTCCCAGCTCAGCATGAGGGTGCAGAGCCTCCTTTGTGGGGACCCCCGGGGCTTGGGTCTGAGACATATTCGCAGTCAGTGAGGTGGACGAATGACGAGAGAGCCATCCTCAAATGTGAAGGCAGGGGAAGTCCCTTGGCTCCTCTGACTGATCCTCGGGGCAGTGAAAGGGAAAAGCAATGACAACAGTTTATTGTCAGAAAGTAGCATCTTGCACAGCTTACCTTGGATTCAGAGAAAGAAACATGACATCAAATCTGTCAACATGAAAATCCCAATGTCTGTACAGTTCCCTAAAATCTACACCGCCCATTCACAACTCCTACCTCATCGTGTCCTCCTAACCCTGTAAAGGGGTTAATGTGGCTATGCTCCTTTTATTAGTAACGTTTCCAAGGTTCCAGAGCCTGCCGCTGGCAAGGCAGCTCTCACTGCTTCTACTCTCGGAGGGGCTCCCCTGCTTCAGGTCTAAGCTGTTCCATGCACCTCTCCCCCCATTATAATGGAGGCAATCATTTAACAAGCGTTCCCAGAGGAGCCACAACATGCTGGCGCTGGGTAAGGCACAGGGATCCAGCATCCAATAAGACATGGTGCCTGCCCTCAAGGAATCCAAGCCTTTAAAAGAAGAACTCTTGGAAGGGATAGGAGTGCGTGTGTGCGTATGTGTGTGTGTGGTGCTGGGAGCCAAGAACCCAATGGTGAATGAATGTGCTCCGACCTTTTATTCCAGAAACGGTGAAGAGCCATTTTAGGAGTTGGACATTTTCATTTCTTTTTTTAAAAAATTCATACGTCATTGATTTATCAATTAGTAAACCAATTCCACAAGTATGTCTAAGTGTCAGGCCCTATGTGGTCCTGGGAGGATGGTGGTTACCAAGATGGATCTGGATGTCTGTCCTTGCAAACTTTATTTTCTGGTTGGAAAGAGATAAACAAGGCCTGTGCCAGTAATAAATAGGAGAAATTAGCTATGACCCGTGAGGAGGGCATGCTGTGAAGGAAACAAACAGGTGCTGAGACAAAGAGAAATGAGTGTTAAAAATCAGAAAAAACAATCTCTTCTTTTAGCTCCCCCCACATCTCCATGGTACATATCCTTTCACATCCTTATGCTAAACAAATTTATGAAAATACGTGCCACTGCTTAATTTTCTAAAATATAAGTTTATGCTGCACATTACTTTGTGACCTGCTTTTTAAAAAACTCAGTAATAGGTATGGGTACCTTTCCATGTGAATCCATTTAGATCTGCATAATTCTCTTAAATTGCTGCATAATTTCCTATATAATAAAAGGGTAATATGCAAATAGACCAAATGGTGGGACGACTGGTTGCTATGAGGCACACTGAACACCAGGGGACATGTAATCAACAAAGGAGCTGCCCCGTGGTGGTCAGTGTGCTCCCACAGGGGGAGCTCCACTCAGCCAGAAGCCGGGTCACAGCTGGCAAGAGCAGCGGCCGTGGCAGGAGCCTCTCCCACCTCCGAGGCAGTGCTAAGGATGTCCGACTACCGGCTAAGCCCCGCTCCCCTGAGCCATCAGTTGGACATCACCCGAGGGCTCCTGGATTGTGAGAGGGTGCAGGCCTGGCTGAGGGACCCCTGGCCCCCAGTGCACAAACTTTGTGCACCAGGCCTCTAGTTGTTTAGTAACATGCGTGTACTTTAGTACCTTGACTGAGTGCCATTCAGGTTGCTCCTAGTTTTTCTGCTGTTACAAATAGTGCTGCAATAAATGTCCTTATGCTGATATCCTTACACACTGGCACTTTTCTTCTTGTTGGGAAGAGTCCTTGGTGGGGGTAGCTGGCCCTTTTCTTTCTCAATTCTAGTGCATCCTGGCAGACTATTCTGAGCTCTAGGCAGAATCTTCTGCAGAAGTCCACACACCCTCGTAATCCTAGATGGTCTCCATGTGCTTAACCTTTGTCAACATTATAGGTGAATAAAACAAAATCTCATTGTTCTTTTGATTTGCATTTCCTGATGCCTAGAGCTCAGAATCTTTTAAAGGACTTATTGATCATTTTACTTTCTAAAGGACAGACTGCCTGCCCTGTGCCCAAGTGGATGGTGTTGCAAGGGAAAGTGAGGTCGACTTTCAGATATTTGAGGTGGCTGAGTGGGAGGGTGTTGGTGGCATTTCCTGGCCTCACACATGGGGCATGTGTGAGTGTCGGGGTACTTAGTGTGGGTCAGGTCAAAGTTTGGGGTGTCTCAGGGACATCCAGGTGGAGAGGTGGTGTAGCCCAAAGAAGAATGGCCTGGGCTGAGGGGCGGGTGGCAGGCCTTGGTGGCACACGCACAGTGATTAACTGCAGACGTGGAGTGAGGGACTCTGCTCGGAGGGGACAAGGATTCCGAGAGGCATAGAGATCTGAGGATAAGCCCAGAGCACATTCACACTTGAAAGGCTCATGGAGAAAGAGAGTTGGTCATGGAGGCCCCAAGAAGCCAGCCTGCCCACCCGGGGGACAGAGGGACCCTTGGTGGGCTGCTCCTTGTCTTTGGTGGGGGTGTCCCCAGTCTGAGAAGGGGGCTGTCATGCAGTCACATTTCCTCCCCCTGCAGACCATTCTCTGCCTTCTCCTCTCCGCCACAGTGCAACCAATGCCAGAGTCCAAGGCAGACATAGTCACCTGTTCCCCCAGTGAAGGAAGTCGGCTTACCGTCTCCCTGTGGCCGCTGCTTTGCTTCTCCCTGGCTTCCGGCCAGGAGACCAGCACACCCCCCCCCCCCAGCGCCCCACCCACTTCCTTCACGTTGTCCAGGGGCCCAGGTCTCTTTCTAACCTCCATCGCAGAACTCAATTTACCGTCTCCGTGAAAGGTGGGAGAACCGCTCACTAGCTCACCACAGCCTGGCGGATGCCAAGGAAGGGAGATGAATTCCCCTTTACAGAGTTCCAGCACATGAGCTCACCCCCCATTTGGTGTTTGATTTAAAAGACCTTTCTGAGATCTGGCGTGTCCTCCCAAGACCAGAACGCTGGCTCCTGCCCATATGGAAACGCTTGTGTAGACTAGATTGACACGCAGCAATTTGAACATGACTTATCCCTAATTTTCTGCCCCGTGGGATTAAAGGAGCTCCAGGTAACACAGGAGGAGACTTTCGGGCTTGCCTCCGCTGGTAGCACCACAGTTTCCAGAGGGACTCGTGAACGTAGACATGATCTAAGAAGCCAGCGTTTATGGAAGAACAACACACGCTGTGCAAAGCACCTGGTTCCTTACGCAGGAACCTGATCCCTTCTCATGTATCCAAGCGGGACGTGGCGATGAACTCACCGTCTCAGGCTCAGGGGATGTTTGTCTCTTCACTCTGGGGCACTGAAGAGTTGGCACGAACCGAGGGCCATCCATAGCTTAAAGCTGCCGTGGCAGGTGAGTCACAGCCACTGAACGGTGTGGCTGGGAAGGGCTTTACAGACCATCCAGGCCCATCCCCCCACTTCTCAGGTGAGGAAACTGAGAGTAGAAACTTGTCCACGGTCACATGGTCAGCTGACAAAGGACTGTGAGAGGATTTTCTGCCATGCTATCACTCAGTGGTTGGCAGGCAGGCTCGGCTTTGACTCCTGTTTTCCACCTACCCCTCCCTCCCTCCCTCCCTCCCTCCCTCCCTCCCTCCCTCCCTCCCTCCCTCCCCCCTCCCTCCCTCCCTCCAAATAAACATACAGGTAGAGCCAATGCCCTCAGACAGGGCCTTTCCTGTCCCTCCAGGCAGGGGGCTACTTCCAGGGAAGTTTCTCCTGCACAGAAAATCCAGCTGACTTGGGCCAGAACATCTGGATGGTGACTCTGACCACAAGGTGAGAATGGGAAGTGGAGACATGCTATAAAAAATGCTGAAGCTATTATATTATACCAGACATCCAATAATAAAAAAAGGGCATAGAAACACAGTACTATCTATATATCTATAGCTTATTTCCTTTCCTTAACTTTTTTTTTTTTTTTTTTTTTTTTAATATCTGGCTCCCAGTTACTCACTAGTTACAGTGGAGTTACTAGTAAGGAGATCTGGGCTGGAGGATACTGCTCCCGGGAACCTTGTTTTAACTCAGGGTTAATGATGAAACTAGTTTCAAATCTAGAACTAATTGTTCTGAAAGGGAAGAGCAAACCCAGGGTTTGTTTCCATCCCAGGTGTCATCCCCGGAGGGCTGCCCCGTATCAACAGACCAAGTTCAAGGCCCATGCTGAACAAAGCAGCAAGGTAAATTGAACAGGGAGGCTTCTATAATGGCCAGCCTTGTCCTGAGCAGGATTTGCAGCCATCGCCGTCGCATCTTACCCACTCATTGGAAGAGGGAGAAAAGCGCCACATGGCTCCCAAAGCCAGCCACTCGGACAGGCAGAGCCCTGCGCAGGCTGGACTGGGCGCTAAAGGCGGGGGCGCTTGGTGTGCAGTGTTAATATAGGACAGCGAGTTTTTCCATAAATGAAAAAAAAAAAAAAATCCACGTGTACTCTGGCTTGGCATGGGAAGGAAGTGATTCCCACTCAGGAGTGGTTTTGGCAAGTGACATGGAGAGTAAGCGTGCAGGGCCAGCTGGGATTGTGAAATCAGCGCCGTGTGCTTTCAGGCCTGATCTAGATGCTTTGAAGAGTGAGCAGGAGCTCAAACGCGGGGATTTCACACGACTTTGCAAGTCCAGTTTGTATTATTTGAGAATCTTCATTTCCACAGGGGAGCTTTTTCTGCAATTAGAGGGTTCTAACGCCAGATGGCACCTTTGTTATAATCATAAGGTCTATCATAAAGGTCTAAAGAGCTGGACTTCTTACCCAATCTGAGTGTGTATGCATGAGTGTGTGCATGTAATATAAGATATATATGCCTATTATGGATATATATATATATTATAAGTATGTGGATACATGCATGTGTATCTTTGCATATACACATACATGTGTGTCTATATTTTATATATGCATGATGACTTTACAAAAACTTTAACATGGTCATGAAAGAGCACAAACTCTGGATCTTGACTGCCCAGAATCAAAGCCCACCTATCTTACCTACTAGCCTTATGACTTCAAATTATGTAACTTACCTGTGCCTCAGTTTTCTCATGTGTAAAAAGAGTTTAATAGTGCCCATTTCATAGATTTTTATGTGAACTTAAATGTTAATGTATTTAAATACTTAGAATAGTGGCTAGTATATAATAAGAGTCTGGTACATAAATGTTAACTTATCTATCTATAAAAAAGCCTAAGTGACTGTCACAACTGAACGGACGACCAAACAGGCTGTGTGGAGTGACCAGGCTGGCATAGGGGTTAGTGAGGGATGACCAAACAACTGACCAGGTCGGCAGGGGGGCAGTGAGGAGTGACCAAATGACCAAGCAGCAGGCTGTGTGAGCTGAGTAGGCCACCAGAGGGGGCAGTTGGGGGCAACCAGGTCAGTGGGGCAGGGGAAGTTGGGGGCAATTGGGCTGACAGGGAATTGGTTAGGGAGTGGTCAAGTGGGCAGGCAGAAGTGGTTAGGGGCAATCAGGCAGGCAGGCAGGCAGGCAAGCGGTTAGGAGCCAGCAGTCCTGGATTGTGAAAGGGCTGTCCAACTGTCAGCAGTCAGACATCCCTAGAGGGGTCCCAGGTTGGAGAGGGTGCAGGCTGGGCTGAGGGACACCTTCCCTCCAGTGCACCAATTTTGTGCACCGGGCCTCTAGTTATTATATAATTTACTCAAAAGTTGATCTGTGATTTTGTCCTCCTTACAGTAATTTCACCTCTAACCACAAGCGAGGGATCAGACTTGTATAATATAATCAGGATGGTCCCCTTTGTCATAGTGACTGGTCTGGGCAACTCAGACACCAGTCAATCAGTACCATAGTCCCCCCTTACCAGTGTGGAATGCTTTCTTTTTTTAAAATCCTCACCAGAGGATATTTTTTCCCATTGATTTTCCCCCCCTATGTATTTGCTTAGCTCTTAGGAACCGAATTTGAACCTATCCATCAACATTTCCCCCCATACAGCTGTGCCCCAGGATGATTAAAACTGCATATAAGCAGAGCCAAGCTTTCATTTGGCTTCCTGACAATAGCCTTGCCTGTCTCCCGGTGCCTTTCCTTATTTCCCTGTGCCCACCCACATTTTCCAGTGCCTTCCTGCATCGTCCAGGGTCTTCTTCCCTTACCAGCATTTCCCTTCCCATTACAGATGCTCGCTTCAGACTTTATTCACTTTTTCTAATAAGAACTCATCACCAGGAAGACAGAAACGACTGTCCAGTTGCGTATGTTATTACTCTGTAGCATTTGCATCTTAGCATGAGACCAAACATGAAAGATGGTGAGTGAATTCCTCTAGTGGAGGAATTTCAGATATCAGTAACAGGCCTTGGGGAGATGTTTTGAGAAGGGCAGCATTACTGGAGCATCCAGGACATACAGGTTGTGAGACCACCCTTGGATAAGGTTAGCTCTGGCCAAAGGTGCCCTGGTATTGCTTTCAGGGGAGGCAGATCAACCCTTAATTTGGCCCGTATGCCATTTCTCTGCACATATTGACTTTATCACTGAAGGGCAGGATTTCTTCCCAGAAGAGTTTATGAGATGTCACTTCCCATTAAAATGATTACAAAATTGTAACAAGTTTAATATCCTTATCTCTTTTATCCCACTTTGGCCTCAAACCTAATTTTTCAAATGTAGGGATACTCTTAGATTATTACCCCCAATAAAAACATGACCCCAACTTTTCCCTTCTCTTTCTAACTCATCTATTCTAGATATTTAGATCTACTTGTATCTGTGCATTTGGGACATAGGAAATAAATTATTTCACACATCTAATGAATCACTTATCTAAGCTTCCTACTATCAATAAAAATACATGCTTTGACAAATAAGCATTGAATTTTACATTGCCAAGTGGAGAAGTCACTTGTCATTCTGCAGACAAGTGGGGTCTCCATTTCAGTGGAGGAAGCTATTTTTTGGAAGTGTGTTTCCAATAGAAGGTTGCATTTGATAAATTTGTTCCAGAAATTTTGCCAAGAAAAATTACAAAAGTGAAGTCATAATTTGTACATGAATTTTTGGGAAGCAACATTTTGTAAAGTTTTTTTTTATTGATTTAAAAAAATGAAAAATAATTTTGATTTATGATTGACATAAATGTCTACACATTCTAGTACAATAATTGAGGACATTTTGAAAAATATCTATACTGCCTGGTGATGCATGTGTTTATTTGAAGAAAAGTTAAATTTGAGATAAGATTCAAGATAATTGATTATAGTAAGTTTACATATATTTTAAAGATCAAGCAATATTTAACTTACATTTTTTAATCTTAGAGAAACTAAGGGCTGTGGCAAAAAGACCAGAGTTGGTAGAGATTAAAAGTATGCATTTTTCTTCTTCTTGCCATTGTATTAACTATTTTAAATACAAAATTATATTCTTGATCAAGAATACAATTTCTAGCCAAGACCGGTTTGGCTCAATGAATAGAGCGTCGGCTTGGGGACTGAAGGGTCCCAGGTTCGATTCCGGTCAAGGGCATGTACCTTGGTTGCGGGCATAACCCCAGTAGGGGGTGTGCAAGAGGCAGCTGATCGATGACTCTCTCTCATCGATGTTTCTAACTCTCTATCTGTCTCCCTTCCTCTCTGTACAAAATCAATAAAAATATATTAAAAAAAAAAGATTACAATTTCTAAATAGTGAATTGAAAAAGTGAAAATAACAAACATTTTACATTTAGTTAATGAACAATAGAAGCTTCAAACCGAAAATATTATATTATTCTTTCAATACCAAAAGATCTAAAAGTCTGCAATCCTCAGTTTTTAAAAAAAATGTATTTTATTGAGTTTTTACAGAGAGGAAGGGAGAGGGATAGAGAGTTAGAAACATCAATGAGAGAGATAGATCGACCAGCTGCCTCTTGCACACCCCCTACTGGGGATGTCCCCGCAACCAAGGTACATGCCCTTGACCGGATTCGAACCTGAGACCTTTCAGTCCGCAGGCCGATGCTCTAACCACTGAGCTAAACCAGTTTTGGCCCTCAGTTTTTTTTTTTTATTGAAAATAACACCTATTTACTTTGTTGAATTCCCTTCCTTTTTTTCAACACTTCAGCTACCAATTTTCAATGAGGACCTAGATCCGTTCAGAAACCAGTGATGACAATCACAGAAGACTTTCTATGTCTTTAAAACAACAAGGATGAGACATTTTGGTAAATAATATTATTTGTAATGAAGTAATAAAACTGACTCATTAAATCAGGCTCCAAATTTCCTGCCTGCACAACATTCTCTGTGCAGGTGTACATGTATACCAACCTGATTGTCACCAGAATCTTGAATTTACATCTACTTTTCTGTTTCACAGAACCTATATCTAGCATATAGATTACCTAACAACTATCATGTTGGTGAGAGACTTTCCTACCACTGTTCATTCATTCATTTTTAAATATATATATATTTCATTGATTTTTCTCAGTGGGGAAGGGAGAGGAATAGAGAGCTAGAAACATCAATGAAAGAGAAACATCGACCAGCTGCCTCCTGCACACCCCCCAATGGGAATGTGCCTGCACCCAAGGTACATGCCCTTGACCAGAATGGAACCTGAGACCCTTCAGTCCGCAGCTCTATCCACTGAGTCAAACCGGTTTCGGCCATTCATTTTTTAAAAAATTTATTTTATTATTATTATTATTATTATTTAAGACCATGGCATTAAGAGTTAAAAGCTAACTGTGAAACCTATGAAAATACATTTGTTCAGCTGGGTCCATGTTGATCATTTTCTGCTTCCCTTGGATTCAACTGAATCTTGGTGAACTTAAGTTGAGAGTGAGGCACACCAATTCAGCATAGACTTGGGGTGTGCTGAAGGTTGTACTGCCCTAATTGAAAAAGCCACTGTTTTTTATGGCAGGGTTCTGGAGGGATGCACTGATTTCCTGATGAATGTTGACAGGGCTATTAAAGCTGTAAAACAACATTGCTCGAATATGGCATTAAATGAAAGAACTAGCTTAGCCCTGCTGTTCTTGGGTGTTATTAGCTAATTAAACTGGGGCCAAAGGGAGAACCATCTTTGAGCTATGCATTCATTTAAAAAAAGAAGTGAACACTTTCTCTGTTTGTTCACTTCTTTTTTAAAATAATTCTTTATTGTTGAAAGTATTACATATGTCCCCTTTCCCACCCCCACCTCCATTGACCCCCTATAGTTTGCCCGTATCCTCCCCCACCCCCCAGGCCTTCATCACACTATTGTCTGTGTCCATGGGTTATGCATATATGCATTCAAGGTCTTGGTTGATTACCTCCTACTCACCCACCCTTAGCATCTTGTACACACACACCTCCCTTATACTACCTACCATATTAAGATGTTAAGAAATCATGGGTAAGGACACATCTGTAATACCTTAATCAGTAAAGAAATTTAAAAAAAGAAAGAAATCATGGGGAACAAGATTGCCTGAGTTCAAGCATGGCCTTGGGTAAATGACTTAATCTTAGTCTTCTCAATAAAATAGGGATACTAATAAGAATTGTCTTTCACCTCTGCTTATTTGTGAGTATTGAAAGGTTTGTTCAGGCAAAACATTTGAAATGTCCTGACACTATAGTAAGTTATGCATTTGTATGTTTCAAACATTTATATGAGAATTTATGTCTTTGTTTCTCTTTTTGGATTGCAAATTCTTTAAGATCAGAGAGTATCTTAATTCTCTTCAGATGCCAAAAAATGGGTTTTGAACCAAACAGAGGGAAAACTGTTGGGAAAACTGTTTGGTTGGAAATGATATTTTTTATTGTCTTTCATTGTCCTGTTAATTTACTAGTTAATTAGTTATTCACTAAACTAATTAACTATTAATCAAACAATTAACAATGAATAAGTCAATCATTTATTCATGGAACTTTGAGGTAAGAGGGGCAATCAATTCAGCCTTGGAGTCTTCACTTCGTGAAAGAAGTGATAATAACCATGATAGACCATGAAGCCGGTGGGAGCCAGGACCATCTACATCACCATCACTGCTTTCTGTTCAGGTCTAGTCCACAGCCTGGCTTCACAAATGTTAGATCAGTGGTTCCCAATGTGGGGCACATGCCCCACAGGGGGGCAATTTGATTTTTAAGAGGGGCAATTCGAGAATAAGTTATTAATAGTGAGTTTTTTTTGCATTTCTTATGGTTCTAAGATCCTCATACATAGTATATAAATACTATAGTATATATTATATTATGACATATTTATGCATTTCAGTTCTATTATATATTATACTAGAGGCCCGGAGCATGAAATTCGTGCTTGGGTACGGACCCTAAGGCCTGGCCTGCAATCAGGGCCATCTTCCCTAGCTGTCCGCAGCTGGCCCTGTCCCCCACTGCCACCCACCCCTGGTTCCCCATTTGCCATTGGGTGATTGGTGTCTGATGGCTGGGGGAAGGGACCCAGAGGTTGGCTGTTCCTGCCTGCTCACTGGCCCCGCCCCCAGGTGGGTGGCCATCAGGTGATCAGAGCCTGCTGGCTGGGGAAAGGGACGGAGAGGTGGTCAGCGTGCCTCATAGTGACTGGTCCGGCGGTCGTTCTAGCTGTTCTGCCATTAGGGTCAATTTGCAGATTACCCTTTTATTACATAGGATGTTTGGAAACTTTATTTGCTATTTTTTCACATCACTTCATATTATTATTTTTAAAACAATTTCTTCGTGATTTCTTCCTCAGAACTTCATTTGCCCTTTCATTCTTTTATTTTTTCCTCTTTCATGGACGCCATGCTCTTTGGAAGCTTGTGTAGACCAAATTAATGGCCTTTTAGGCTTCCTCCACATGAGTTGGAGCTCACTTTTTGAATAATGAGAATTACATGTCACGGGAGGGGCGCTGGGATTTTAGAGATGCTTAGGTGGAGCATGGCCAAAAAGTGGTTGGGAACCACTGTGTTAGCTGAAAGAGGGAAGGAATGGAAATTAGGAGAAAAAGGGAAGATGGTGGCGTATGACATTCCAGGAAAGAGCAACAGCATGCTCACCATTTCAAAGCTTGAGTTGGGAGAATCTTCATACATGCCCACATAATTAGAGAACACAGTGTGTGTTGGGAAAGGAGAGGGATGATAGTCCTTGCGTAGCCCAGCAAGGAACTTGGGTTTGTTCTTGAAGACATTTCAGTGGAGGAGTGTGATAATCAGGGCTGCGTTTCGGGGAGATCACTGGTCACAGTGGGAGGACTCCCCACAAGGGGCAATGCGGGAGAAACTGCTCAGTCCTCCCTGCTTCTCCCATTTGGGTTGCAGTAACTCGACTACTGCCTGCGTGTGCCTTCACTGTCTCCTGCAGAGAAATGTCCGTGCCTTTTAAAAATACTTTTATTTAACATTTTAAAATTACAATTTACTTTCAGTATTATTTTGCATTGGTTTCAGGCACACAGCATCGTGGTTAGATAATCATATTCTCCACAAAGTGTTCCTCCCAATGTTAGCAAAAAACTACAGTATAGGGAATAACGTTAATAATATTGTGACAACTCGGTATGCTGCCAGCTGGGTACTGGAAATATCAGAGTGCTTTACAAACCTTTTCAGTTTCTTCCCTTTCCCTCTCCACGTGGTGACTCTGAACTTCATGGGGCATTCCATTATTTTCCTTCATTTTTTCAGAGTACAGACTCACCCAGCTTCCCATAATTTACTCTAAAGCACTTTCCATTCATGTCTAGCCTAGTGCCTTTTGTTCAGCGGATCACACACATTTTTCCGAATTTTGCTTCCCCAAAGTTTCATGCCTTATTTTTTCCATTTCTGGGACTCTCCTTGGACCTCATGGGGAAAATGAAGCAGCGTGTTCAAGGCCCACTTGGAGGCCATGTAGCCCTGTTGGTTTATCATCAATAAGTAAACAGAAACTCTCCCTTAAAAAAAAAAAAGTATCCCAGCTTGAAGTCTTCCTTTTTAAAACAACTATCAGGCAAAAAATTGCTCCATACCTAAATCCTCTTTGTAGCTATCTGCTTCCATTTACCTAATCTGGGTACCTCTTTCTAGTCCCAGCGTGCAAACAGAAGGGGCACCAGAGCGCCATCGCGCTCCCCTCCCACGGACGTGGCTCATACCCCTCTCCATCCACACACCTGCTGCTTCCTAAGCTAACATCCTCTAGCGGCAACCCTATTTGAGAAACCCTCTGTGTGAAAGCAGTGGGTGTAGAAATAGCAGGTGACTCCATTTCAGCAGTTCTGGTGGCCAGAGAAGAATTATTGCTTCCTTCACTTTGTGGCTCTGGTGAAGTGCCCAAGAGGTGTAGTCAAAAAATCAACACATTAGTAATCCAGCGGGCCCGCCTCCAGCTGTTTAACATGGCCCGGCTCAAATGTCACATCCTCGGTGATGCCTTCCCTGACCCCCTTCTCGCCTCATCACAGCTTCACTGCACCCTTTGTGCTCCCGTGGCTCTTTGTTCCAACTACGAGGAGTACAGTAGTGTTCATTGCTCACTGTTGTTTTAACTTCCCGAGAGCTGCACCTGAGTATGGACAGGGGGGAGAGGAGGAACGTTCAGGAAGGACAGATCTGGGTGCCCACTCTATAGCCTACACTCAGGTTCGAGATGTTGGGCAAGGCAATGCCCTCTTGCACCTCGGTTTTATCCGTAAGAGAGACCGTGAAAGGAAATAATGGAGACTGGATCACGCAGATCACACAGAGCCCGGCTCCTGGTAGCTACTAGACAGACATGCTTGCTTTCTTTCCCCTTCTTGCTTAGTATAAACCTGTCTCTCCTAGGAGACCACGTAGCCCTCTAGGGAGGCACCATAACTAATTCGTCTTTCCAGCCCCCAGCCCTACCTAGTCCAGTGCCCAGTACAGGTGTTCCGTACAAGTGTCTGGCTGCCGGATGAAAGGAATGCCACGTCAAATCCTGAAAAAGTTGGTCCGATGTGTTGGCCAGCCCTCTCTGACAATGCCTGTGGACCTCTGTTTTGGTTTACCTCATTACTCTATCCAAGCTCTTGATTTGTGGGTGATGAAGGGAGATAGGGTGGCTTAATGAAGTCCATACAGTCTTTGAACTAAAGATAGGTCAATGCAGACTTCTTGCTAAAGTGACTATGCTAGAAAGCTGTGAGTTATAAATTAGAGCACCAGGCTGACTTGGTGAAAAAATTTTGGGCTAACCCTTGGAGCCACTGGAGCTATTTGGAAAAACGTTTTGACTATAATTGAGGTGCTCCCTCAGGAATGGCCCTGCAATACAAATATGGATTCATGATCAAGGTCTCTTGGCCTTCTTCCTTGGAAAAGCACATGTGTTTGGCTGAAGAGAAAAAAAGGAACTTGGCAGGTACCATACTGCTTTAAAGTCCTTTCAATATCTGAATTAACTCCATGTCACCACACTCAGCTTCAAGCCAACGTTACATGTGAACCATACCACCGTGTACTTACTGCATGCGGAATGATCAAGATAAGTCGATGGCAATCCCTTTGAGAGGGATCAATCATATAGTTAAGTGATGTTGATGACATGTGAGTACTTTGCACTATTGAGCATCTTTTTCTTTGGACCATCTCCTACCCAACGCTTTCCAGACCAGTGCCCACAGTGGATCTAGTTCAAGCTCTGGCATTCCCCATCTTTCACCATAAGCCAGACATTGTTCTGGGTATTGGGCATCTGGTGGGAAGCAGACAAACTCCCTGCCCTCCTGGAGCTTATATGTTAGTGCACCTATGCACTCCTCTTCTTTAGTCCTGTTTTTGGTGTTTTGGCTTTCATTTCATCACCTTCAGTTTATCTATGAATTCCAGTAAGTGCAACTGGTATGCTCTATTTTAATTTTAAGCTTTTTGACTTCCCCTTTGACCTTGAGGGTTTATTAATTTTTTAAAAAAGCTATAATACGCCCTAGCCAGTTTGGCTCAGTGGATAGAGCACTGAAGGGTCCTGTAGACTGAAGGGTCCTAGGTTTGATTCCTGGTCAGGGCACCTGCCCAGGTTGCAGGCTTGGTCCCCAGTAGGGGGTGTGCAGGAGGCAGCCAATCAATGATTCTCTCTCATCATTGATGTTTCTGTCTTTCTCCCTCTTCCTTACTCTCTGAAATCAATTAAAAAAAATATATATATATATTAAAAAAAGCTATAATAAGGTCATAAACTTTGAGAGCTAGGTGAGCTTTGAGTCCATCTAGTCCACCCATAAGCTGGGAAGATGTCTTGGTTTCCCTGGTCACATGTGACATTCTGGTGGAGGGAGGCACCCAAGTGGTGATGTCCAGTTCATGGCTTTGCAGTATGCAGCACACTGCTGACCTGGTTTATTGTCTCATGCTCACCCTGATGCTGCTGCCCGTTAGTCAGCAACGACCATGGGTTCCCACTTCATGCCAGGCCCTGGTCTAGGTGCTAGAGAGACAAAGACATAGATCCTCTCTACAAGGAAGATCATCATCTGCTTTTTTCTTTGTTTATTTCTCTCACTTCATTTTAGACTTCTTCATATCCTGACAAGATTTACTGGTTCCTTATACAGGCCTGTCGAATTTATAACTTTGTAAATTCCAGATATTTTTAAACTTTAAACTTCACCTTTATTCTTGTTACACATAATCAGGTCTTCTACTTATTTCTTTTTTAGATATACATTCTACATGGTAAAGAGGTTTTCATGAATAATCACACCTCAATTTGAGTTTTCTTACAGATTGATTCTTAATTTTTAATTTTGGTTCCTTTTTCATGTTTCTCAGCTAACAAATGAAATTCCTTCTCACCACCAGTGACTTGTGGGGATGTAGCAATATTTGTGCTCTGGCTGCACACTGGCAGGAGTTTAAAAAAAATGATGCTTGGAAACAATCCAAACAAATTAACTGGGATTATCTGGGGCTGGGGCCTAGATACCGGTATGGTTTAAAAAAGCTTTCATGGTATTTTTTTTAATAAAATTAATTTTTTAAAAATTAAACTGATTGGTGTGACATTCGTTAATAAAATTATATAGGTTTCAGGTATATAATTCTCCAATACAGCATCTGTATATTGTGTTTTTGCTACCCCAAGTCAAGTCTCCTTTCATCACCATTTGGGGAGGCGGGTAGTGGCACCCAAGTCATTGCTACATGTGAACCATACCCCCTCTTATTTTTATCTACCTCCCTACTCCTACCTTCTGGCAATCACAGTGACAAACCCACAGCCAACATCATGCTGGATGGGCAAAAACTTAAAGTGTTTTCCCTAAGATCAGGAACAAGACAGGGATGTCTGCTCTCACCACTCTTACTCAGCATAACGCTAGAAGTCCTAGCCACAGCAATCAGATAAGAAGAAATAAAAGGCACTCAAATTGGAAAGGAAGAAGGAAAACTGTCCTTATTGGCAGATGACATGGTACTGTATTAGAGAGAACTTTCGTGGGATTCTAACATGCAGCCAAGTTGGAGAACTACTGGTCTTAGGATGGGTCATTTTTTTCCTAATTTTCCTTTCCCTGTCTCTTTTGGAACAACTTTATTTTATATACTAGCTCTTTTCTTATATTGAAAGCCAATTGTCTATCTTGCACCAAAGGTGACATAATTTTCAAACTTTCATGAAATGTGCTATACTGCATAGATCCCCATTCCTGTAGTGGTCTGTATGAATGGCTCTAAAAGCAATATCTTTTCAACTTCTTTTTTTTGTCTGGAATACCAACTTTTATCCTGTAGGTTTCTGAATGTGTACACTATTGAAATCCCACGTTCCGATTTGAAGGGTCATTTCCTCCATATTTGTGACATCCACATTTTAGTGAATCTTTTTAGACCTCCTTTGAGTCCCTTCTTTTTTGGCCTTTGTTGTCTTGAGCTCCATGTCACTGTGCCCTCCCACAGACTTAAGGTTTCTTACAATGAGCTACAGTTTTTATTATTTTTATTTCCTTCCCTTTCATTTCTTTCCCCCAGAACTCTCCTGCTCCTTTATCTTTTTTTTCTTATTAAAATGGGTTATTTTGGCCAAAACCGGTTTGGCTCAGTGGTAGAGCGTCGGTCTGCGGACTGGAAGGTCCCAGGTTTGATTCCGGTCAAGGGCATGTACATTGGTTGCGGGCACATCCCTGGTAGGGGGTGTGCAAGAGGCAGCTGGTTGATGTTTCTCTCTCATCGACGTTTCTAGCTCTCTATCCCTCTCTCCTCCTCTCTGTAAAAAAAATAAATAAATAAATAAATAAAATATATTTTAAAAATAAAATAAAATAAAATAAAATAAAATGGGTTATTTTGAAGCCAGATTTTGATCACCAGGGTTTTGATATTTTTAAAAAAGGTGCTTTCTAATTTTCTTCACTGCTTTATTATTGTATGTGTTTATTCCCAACAATGTTGTACTTTCATCTCGATCTGGAAAATTGAAATATATATTCATCCGTTCTCTACCTTTGGTTTCATTCAAGACCCTTTCTTCTGTCATCTTTCAGTCCTACTTCCAGAACTCTTCTTTCCTGTGTGTTACCTTGGTGTGACTTCAGCGACGTATATAACACACAACCTTCTTCTATCCCTACATTCAAAATTCCTGGAAAATATTCAGTCACATCCTTTTCTCTTCACAGATCTTCTTCACAATCGCATTTCCCCCATGCAAATCCCTAGTCTGTTACTTTCAGTAGGACTGTTAATCCACCACCTTACCTGTTTAATCATGCCCATAATTGCTTTTATTTATTCTTTATCCTTTAAGTAAACGAGCTTGGGATCCAAAACTGCCTAGAGGAATCTTCACATAGCTATTTCCATGATCACCAATCCTTTCTTTCCTTGGTACATTTATGTAAACAAAGTCTAATATATTTTTATTGATTTCAGAGAGAAAGCGGGGGGAAGGAGGAGAGAGAGGTCAAGGATGAGAGAAAATCATTGATCGGCTGCTTCCTGCATGCCCCACACTAGGGATTGAGCCCACAACCCCAGCATATGCCCTTGACCGGAATCAAGCCTGGGACCCTTCAGTCTGTAGGCCGACACTCTGTCCACTGAGTCAAACCAGCCAGGGCTAAACAAATTCTATTTCTCTGTTGCTCTTGGAGTCACTACCAAGTCTTAAGTGTAGGTGATTTGGATGATTACAAATAGATGCTTGGGTACATCCTGTAGTCCGGGAACAGCGGCCTTTGAAAGAGACACTGTTTCATCTTGTCTACGGCATCATATCCAGCTTTGGTTTCACAGGGCACCTTTCTCCTGCCCTGGTTTGTGTTGCTCTATTGATGCTGCTTCCTGTGTGAAATCAGTGGGCTGGCTGCCACCGCCTCCCAGCTGCACAAACTGATTCATCCCTGGAGCTTGGCACCCCTGGGCACTTACACATTGTTTTTCCTGCTCACTCTCCTCGGAGCTGCCAAGGTACCAGTTGCCTCAGATCCCGTCTGCTTTTCCTCACTAGCATATGGTATGGTCTGACCTGGTGAATCTGAGGTTTAGTTTCACGGAGAAAAGAGGCACTGTGACATAAGCTGAACGTGGAAAGTGACAGAATAGCGACCTCCACTCTCATTTAGTCAACAGCTTTTTGTTGAGCATGTGACCTAAGCCGGGCACTTGGCTAGTGTACACTGAAGTTACAAGTATGAGCAACGTTTTTGCTCTGACCTCAAAAAACTGCTAAAGTCATGGATGACAGAGGAAAGTATACCTGTAATTAAAATATATCATCAAGTATACCTTAATTGTCAGAAAGGGTAGAATAATCTAGTGCTAAAGAGGACAAGCTGTGAAGTCAGACAGACTTGCCCTTGAATTTGTACCTCACCACCCATGAGCAGCACGGTCTGGAGCAAGTTCCTTAATATTGTCGCATCAATCCTTCTTATCTGTGAAATGATCTTAAGCAACATTTCTTACAATATAAAATTGTCCCAAAGATTAAATGGATTCAGAGCTTACACGCTTAACCCAATCTTAGCCCTTAAGAAGTACTCAGCAATACTGGTTTTAAAAGTAATAGCGGTATGTAGAGGCTGACATGAGATGAATTTTGAGGGATGAGTAGGCGATTGGTAAGTAAAGTAAAGGAGTTTTAAGCAGAGGGGACAACCCATGCAAAGGCACAGAGGTGTGAAATAATATGATGAGCAAGTGAACCCTAAGCGATTCCTTGCGTAAGGCAGAAGCACAATAGCACATGACTAGAAGGCAAAAAGATGATAACTGAGACAAAGAAAACATTAAAATGGAATCTCAGTAGAAGAAATCCTGCAACAGAACCACATATCATTCTTCTATGCAAACTGCCAAGATATATGTGAGAGATGAAGCCACACACTTTCAAAGATGCCTAAGAAGATCCCCCACTAAGATGAGGCAGAAAGGATGGCAGAATAAAAAAGGAAAAAAAGAAAGAAGCAGAAGCAGAAGCAGAAGCAGAAGCAGAAGCAGAAGCAGAAGCAGAAGCAGAAGAAGAAGAAGAAGAAGAAGAAGAAGAAGAAGGAGAAGAAGAAGAAGAAAAAGCAGCAGCAGCAGAAATTACATCCTGGCACTCAATTAGAAATATGTCACTAAGAAAAAGACATTGGTGTGTAATCCAGGGGGTCTTGAAATTGCAACCTGTAGCTTTCCTAGTGACCCATGACCCCCAAAGTCTATCCAGCACTCCATTAAACTTTGAACCAGTCTATCTCCTTGCTTTTTGTTATTGGACACATAAGTATGCAGCTTAAGATCTTAAAGAGAGAGCAGAGCAACTCAGTGCTCTGACACCTGAGCCCAGCAGCTGTGTGTGAATGACTTGCCGTTAGAAAGGCAATACTCCTTGTCCAAGCAACCTAGACATGGCTGCACTGTGTCCTGTAGACACCCAGGGCTGAATTTGCTCAGTCATTGCCAGAAAAGCACACCACACCCACATGTCAAAACAAACATGATATCCAGGGGAGGTTTCAGTTGTTTCTTTTCTTCCTTCTCCAAATCCCCAGAATCCAGTGAGTTTTAATAACACTTCTAAAATGTCAGGAGGGAAAAAAAAATCTCACTTAAAAAAAAGCTGGAACAACCAAGGGGGTCTTTTGTAGAGTAATATCACTCTGGTCTCTCCGGAATGGTAAGGGATGCAGGTGTGCCTCACTTTGAGAAAATGCAATAAAAAAAATCAAGCATATAATAGAGACTTTAGTAGGTGATTATTCACATTGTAATGTAGGGTTTTTAATTTTATCTAAGTCACACGTTTGCTTTAAACCTCCAACGTCCTTCCTGTGTTCAGGGTTCATTTTCAGATGGCTAATTTGGTAGTGCTGGGAAGACGGGTGTTGAGAAATGTAGTGTTCAAGGATTAAGTGATCCTTTTTATTTATGGAACACATATCAAAAACAAAGACTGAGCATTTATGAAATGCTGGAAGCCATTCAGAAGGGAAGTCATATTTGTTAGGTATTTATATTTCGTGGAAGGCACTTTACATATGTGGTGGAGATAAAACTTACTAAAGTATAATTCCATTTTTATTTACTTCCTTTTTTTCCTGCTGCTTATTCTATGCAGCTTCTCTTATCTTCTCTCCTGTAAGAAGGATCCAAATTTGTGGCCAGGCTATTATGACTTTTAACCAGTTAATCACCATGCATCTAGAGCAGAAACCATCCCCTTTTCTTCCATATGCGCTGGAATATTTACGAATTTAAGTTACCATAATTTTCTTTACAAACCCAGAGATGTCACTAACAAGTCTGATTTTTCAAATTGGGCAACCAGAGTGGATGTGTGAGGTTGGCAGCTATAGATGCATGGCTTGTGGGAAGGTCCCCTTATGGCGTACAGAACCTTCTTGTCCCATTCAGAGCAAGAAGGTTCTTGCTCATACAGTCAAATATGACAGTGTCCAGTATGCTTGTCTGAGAAAACCTTGAGTCAACCAGATTTATTAGAACTGACTACATTTAATTTCCGCTACTAGAAGGAGTGGGAACTTAAGATGTAACATATGATTTAAAGTCAACCATAGAAGATAAATGTACATTTTCACACACCTGAGCATTTTCTCTATACCTGTTTCATCAGTAGAATAAATGACATCTTACTCTAGCACTTAACCGTCAAAACCACCCTGGACTTCATCCTTAGCCTCTTTTCTAGTCAGGAAGCTGAGACTTTTAAAACCAGGGTCCAGGTTCAGTCTTGGGTCTTTTGTTCTCAAGTCCTGACCCGTTTCCAGTGTTACATTGTGATTTCTTCTCAAGATGTTTACTGAGGCCCAGGTGGTTACTGAGTTAGACTATTCTGGATGATTTTTTTCTCAGCTCCTTACCATGGTATCTTTCCCCCTTCTAGTATGTCTATGCTCATGTCTGAAATGCTGCACATCTCCTCCAAACATGCTACTGAAATTTAACTAATACTGCAGAATTCATTCTTTCTAGGTCACAGTCCTGTGCCTCCAGAGAAACAAAGAAGGAGGTACTCTTTGCTTACCCATGCTATCCCCCCCCCCCCCATTACTTGCCCAAGACCCCTTCTTCCTCTTCCATTCCTTGGATTGGAAGGGATGAGGAGGGAAGAAAGGCGTTTTACAGGTCATTGTGTGTGCTGTACTTCACCCTGACTATTCTCGGAGACATGGTGGATCCATGCCTTTCTTTACCTCCTCTGACCTGGGCAGAGAGCTCAGGAGGCAGGAAATGTTTAAGACCGGCACAGTAATGGGTGTAAGTAAGAAACATATCTGTTTTCCATTAGGGAGACTAACTTCCCTGTTGGGGTTGTTGTTATAGGACTAAGTCGGGAAGCTGCTTGGGGCTGACTGGTGCCTCTTCTGCCTGGGTGGGCAGCGCCCCCTCCCAGCTCCCCCTCTGAAGCAGGCAGTCATCTTTTTCTTCCTCAGTTGGGGTGAGATTGATCAGAGGCCCTACTTTAAGTGGTGACACAATAATGGTGAATCGTGGTTTTTTTGGGCACGAGAGGGTGGAGAAGGGAAAACTGTGCCCATGTAGGTTACAGCTGTTCAATGCTGCACTGCAGAATGATTATATTTTATGGTAACTAGAGCATCGATATTGGTTTCCCACTCAACGTGTTTGTCTATTACTCATATCAATCCAACCCTAGCATGGAGCCTCACGGGGAGTAAGGTAGCCACCATGTAATAAATATTTAATGAATAAAAGAGTAAAAACTCTTTTCAAACTTAGAAGCAGATGGGAATCCCTATCGTCAGTAGGCAATGAGGGTGCAATGAAGAATATCAATGAAAATCAGGTGACAACTAGTTGTAGCTAATTTACTTATTTTCTGGGCAGCTCTTCCCTTTCTCCCTTCCTTCCTTCACTTTTCCCCTCCCTCTTCTTTTCTCACCCCCCCTCTCTCTCCTTCCCTCCCTCTTCTTTCTCTATTTCCCTCCCTTTTTCCCTTCCTATCTTTTTTTTTGTAACTTTCATTATGACAATTTTAAACAAACACGAAAGTGGAGAGAATTGTGCAATGCACCTGTCACCCAGATTTAATAACCATCTATTTTTCTGCTTCATTATTTTCAATCTTCCTTTTTTCACACTCAGTTTGGGATAGTTAAAGCAAAAGCCAGCTATTGCATACTGTCACCTGCAGTTGCTTTAGTGTGTATCACAGACAGAATAACACTTTAAAAATCTGCAACCATAATGCCATCATCATGCTGTCTCCCTCCAAATTAACCATCAGTTGGTAAAACAATCTGATCTTTAATTTGCATTTGGCTTTCATCTTTTCGGAACTCCCTATAAGGTTCCTCTTTAAATCTTAATTTGTGGCTTATGATTAGCGCTTTCCTACTGTAGATGGCAACCTCCAACACATTTAACCTCAAAACCCTAATTGAGTACCTATGATTACTCACTGAATAACTTACACCTCCGTTAATGCATTTGAGGGACATTTCAAAGCACTTGGAATGCTCCCAGCAGTTTGAGAGGCCCTGGAGCTATCACGGTGAATAAGGTGGACAGTGTCATTGACCTCAAAGAACTTAACAGTTTCAGGGGCCAGCTGGGAACCAGGACCTCTCAGGTGCCCTAGGATGGCCTCTGACACTTCACACTCAGCATGATGGAATCAGTCTGATCACTCTGCCCCTAAAAATGCCAGCTCTCCGTAAGGTCCTGAAGTCTGGCAGTGGTCTCTCCGTTCTTCCTGCTCCCCAAGCTCTGCACTGTGACTCTTTTTCTCCATCTTCCACATCCTGGCAGTTCCAAACCTGGCCATTTTTCTCCTGAAATGTTTTTCCATATCCATCCTTAAAAAAGTCAGGGAACTCAGCCTTTTGTGGAAGACAGTGGAACCAACTGTGTTAGAATGTTTATTCTAGTTCTGCCGTCTACGTTGGGGCAAACTGAGGAGCTAGCAGCAGTTCTGAGGAGACCAGCATCTTGTGAGGTGGGTCCAAGGATATAATGCTGGGCTAGAGATGCCAGAATATGGTGGGAAAAGCCTGGGAAACATAATCATGCATCCCGTATGCTGTGTGTGGCAAGCAAGGAATGGGCAAAAAGGAAAGAAAGCTGTGACCAGAAACCGAGAGAAGGTCGGGCAGATATGAAGTACGACCCTGGGCGATCCATCTGGAATTGGTTTAGAAGCAGAGAGAGTGTTTAATCACCTCCTTTACCTAATAGCTTTCTGTGGCCATGCATCAGACAACACTCATTTATGATTTCATAGTTCTGCCGGTCAGAAATCCAGGCAGCTCAGCTTGGTCCTCTGCTCAGGGTCTATGAGAATCCAGATTTTGGTCAGGTAGGAGGTGGCGGAAGCCAGCTATCATTTCTATGTACCCAACCCCTCAGGCTTTCCAATATGACCCTCTTCATCCAATGGGGACGATTTCTCCTTTCTCTGTAATATTTTTCAACCATGGTCTTGACATGAACAATGAACATAATCGCTCTACCTGTTTCCTCAGTTTGCTTTAACGTAAGAGTCTAGGCTCTCTGTTTATTTTTGAAAAACACAGAATTCTTTTAGAGGGTCGAAAAGATTATTGCTTTCGGTGTGTGTACACGTGTGTTTTTATTTAAATTGCAGTTTTGTAACTTCATGATCTCACCCCATTGAAAACTGAGATGCTAAGACCCATTGCCGTTTCTCATTGATCTCAAGGCCATCTGGACTATTTAGTGTATTTAACACATGATCACATCAACAATAAGCTTTCTAGTTAGTTTTTAAGAAGGTTTTTTTTTTTTTTTGGTACTTACTGTACAAAAATTATTGAAAACGAGTCTCCTACTATTAGACTCATCGTATACTCCTCTGGATCACTTACCACTTTATCTCAAAGGGTTTGGGAGTTTGCTAGTTGTAGTTTTTATTTCTGAGGTTAGCATGTAAAAGTCACTGAGGATTTCCCACAAGCTACATGACCATACCAAAAATGTGATTTGATATTTATAAACATACTGCTCAAAAGAAAACACTCTCAGTGTTTTTCAAACAAGTGGGAACACTGTTTTCTTTCCTTAATCTGGGGTTGCAAGGAATATCTATTCATTTAGGATTTTAGGAAGAATTTTTCCCTCAGGTTCTTTAAGGATGCAATATGTAAGATTTTAAAAATAATACACTTACTAGAAGTTGATATCTGATCCATGTGCCTTCTAAATCAATGGTAATCTTGAAGAAAGTGCTCTTAAGAAACCAAAATAATATAATACTTACAGGCATTTAAATATAACATTCACTCGGTTAAGTACTATTGTCTGGATCGAAGTGAGATGATAAAGTTGATTTCTGTGTTTTCAGCTTAGTTTTCTGGGTCAGAATTCATTTAACCTAATGTTGACTTGAGATAGTGGCCTGAAGGAAAAAATCCCTTCCAAACATTATTTCTACTGGAGGCCTTTGGGTATTTTAAAATTGATGTTCCATGCTGTTCAGGACTTGAGTTGGCTAAGAAGGAGGTTAGGAAGGCTTTAGTACAATTGTGTTTCCCTCATTCTTCTCTTCTTTTCCTTATTCGATCCAGGCAGGGTAAAAGCAGTGGCCTATAGTTGGTGCTTAGTAAATAATGTTGAGTGAATGAATGAATGAGTGAGGATAACATACACGCAAGGAGGCTATGTTTACTGGCGTGGCTTTCACCCTCTGTAAGGTGGCAGGTGGCCTGCAGGAACCAAGAAGAGAACAGCTGCTTCCCATCACCTTCCCCCAAACTCCAGCAGCGGGTGTTGCTGTGACCTCAGTCTTCCTGGCACTTACTGCACAGGGAGGACGTGCAGGTTCAGAAATCTTGTGAAATAAAGTCAAGAAAATTTACAGGATGCCTGCGGGGCAGGGGGTACCAAAAAGACCAAATGGGAGTTTATGTAGTGACTGTACCAGCAAAAACTTCCCCTGGTGGCTGGCTGTGAAGTCTAGAATTTGGCTCCCAATGTCATCGAGAGTGACACATGTTATTCATGGCACCGCTTCCTGGAATCTAGTTGAATCTTACAAATTTCTCTCTTGCTCTCTCCTGTCTTCTCTCTCTCTCTCTCTCTCTCTCTCTCTCTCTCTCTCTCTCTCTCTCTCTCTCTCTCTCTCTCTCGGTCTCTCTCTCTCTCTCTCTGTCTCTCTGCCTTTCCCTGACACTTTCTCTTCTTCTTTCCCTTTCTCTGTCTCTCACTCACTCTCTATCTTTCCAAGGTGGTGGTGGTGGGCAGGCATAGACAAGACAGCTGTATTCAGCGCCTGTGGAGGTGGAGGAACAGTCCCTCCAGTGATAGACACATTCATGAACTTAGGGTCATACTCCAAGAACATCTAAAGATGAATCAGCATCAGCATGAGGTACTTTTAGTTTTTTGGCATTTTCCAAGCTACCGGAGAAAGGGGGGTAAGGGGGGGACAAAAAGGTGGAAATGAATCACTTCATGTAAATAAAACTTCAATAGTACTTTTCTGGGAAAAAAAACAGAAACAACCCATCATAGAAACAACAGACTCTGTGCCAAGAGGGAAGGAAGCAGGGAGCAGTTTGAACATGCACCAGGTCACCTCCTGGACTGGCGGGCCTTGCCCGTGGCCAAAAAGTGAAATGATTCATCCCAGGACAAGCGAGGAAAACAAATATGTAAATTAATATCACGAGGAGAATCATGATCAATAGGTGTCTGAGGGAGTGATAAAGCTGGTAGGCAATGAGATGTCAAGGAATTTACTTTTTCCTAGAACTTTAAGATAAGGCCTGGAATTACTGGTGGTGTTACTATTATCGTTTGCAGACAAAATTTTCAGTGACTGGTATCTGGAGTTCGCTCCTTGTTCCTTGATAGGGCTGTTGGGGTTTTGATTTCTTCAGAATTTCCTCACTGGAGCTGTATGGGAAGACCTAACATTTCAAGTGCCGTCTTGAAAGTCTTTGAAACTAAAAAGTTTCCAAAGACCAAAGTGTGAATTCCCCTGCTCTCACCAGATATGCCCTCTACCTGGGAGAAAGGGCTCCACTGGCTTGTTCCCTCATTAGCCAGACTGGTTGCATGCCCTCTGGATCTCAACCTTTGCTTCACTGTCCGTCTGCGAAATTATCCAAACAGGCGGTGAGGCACCTCACTCTCTTGATGTACAACCCTTAGTCGTTTACTCCCAAGTGCAATTCCTGTCAGACTCTGCCTGGCAGGCAGTGGCCTCCTCTCCCAGGCTGTAAGAATAGTGACTAGTAGTGACTTGTTATATGTTCAGCCATCGAATACTATTTAGGGTGGGGTACACCTCTGTCACTAACAGGGCTGTGATATTGTCATTTATAAGAAATATATTTGGTCATTCCAAAGACCAAAATATATTTCTCATATCTATTTGGTCTTCTTCCACAGTTTCTGGCTCACAGAGCCCCCAACTCCTTGTAATTTCCTGAACAATAAGAACAATGAGAGTGTCTTTTGTCATAGTATTTGGTCTCTTGTCCACAGTTCCTGAAATGACCTCAGAGGCATAAAGGTGAAGAGGGCATCGTATTCACAGCGAGTCCAGTTCCAGCACAGCTAGGTTTATGTTAATGTGGTGATTTAGAAAGAAGCTACAGTTGGGAGCTAGTCCAGCCATGAATAGAGGATGGAAACTTGCAGTTCTGTCCCACTGACCTCTGGGGAAGTTAGGAGGGACTGGAGGTTGAATCAATCACCCATAACCAATGATTTAATCAATCATGCCTGTATAATGAAACCTCCATAAAAACACAAAAGAGAAGGAGTTTGGAGTCTCTGGGCTGGGAAACCAGAGTGTTTCCACAGCCACCATGCGCGGTCCCCAACTCCACAAGGACAGAAGCACCTTGGTTTGTTACCCCCCTATATAAATCTCTTCATCCATCTAGCTATTGATTTGTGTCTTTTAAGATCCATCCCATTTACTCAGTAATGTAATGAGTAAATGGGTTTCCTTAGTTCTGTAGGCCACTCTTGCAAATTATTCAAACTCAAGTAGAGAGTCATTGGAACCTCTGATTTACAGCAGGTAGGTCAGAAGTGCTGGTAACAATGTGGACTTGTGACAGGTGTCAGAAGCCCAAGGGAGCAGTTGTGGGAACCTCCAATCACAACCTGGACTTATGATTGGCATCTAAAACAGAGGGCAGTATTGTGGGGCAGGTCCCTCAGCCCGTAGGATCTGATGCTATCTCTGGGTAGAGAGTGGCAAAATTGAGTTGAATTGTAGGAACCTTAGCTGGTGCTGGAGCGTTGCTTGTTGTTGATGGGAAACCCCGTCTCACTATTGGAACTGAGTGCAGTACCCTTTTTTTGAGAGTGAATAGGAGATTATTAGACTATGTGCTCCCATGATTCTTGGGTATTGGCGAATGGTTGGTGTAGCCAGTGGCCAAAGGGATTTCTGGGAACACCCATTTGCAGATGCATGGGGAGCCCCAACACAGACAGAATAAGGAATCCATAAACACAGAACTGACCTGATCATTTAGTTTCTGGATCAAGCCTCATAATCCAGACACCATAATCCAAGCCTCATAATCCAGAAATCTGAAGTTATTCAGTGAAAAAAATTGACTCTCTCTTACTCTATCTTCACATTCTGTCTTTCCCCATGGTGAAGCGCAATCTTTAAGACTTAGCAGTGCTTTGAAATCAGCTCTTTGTTTTCTGTTTGGTAAACTGTAGTTCTTGAAGCTCTTGATTGCATTTTGCTTAAGATAAATTTGATAGAGAAACATCAGGGAAAAGCAACAAAAACAGTAAAATTGAACTAGAATTCAGAAGCAAGGGGCTACTTGAGATGTTTTTGTCTTAATACAATAAAAACAGCTACAACACTAAACAGAGGTTAAATTGTACCAATAGCAACTATTACTTTACATTTGGCTGTGTTATTATCAGTGTCAAATAATACATGCTTTTTCTTTTCCTATGTAGAACCTCAAGTGACTTATCTCATGTGATATTTTATTTATGCTGGCCAATTAGGTGCAGTAATATTTTGAAAATAAGTTTTTTAAATACAGTTTTCCTTTTATTTCACAAAATGAGCAATGCAAGCTGGGATGTGGAGCTATAAGATCATCACACAAAAAATTACACAGCAAAACTGCTATTTTTGGCTTTTGATTCCTACCAGTTTGCCAACTTGCTGCAAGTTATACTTATCAAGGGATCATATGCTTTTTCCTTCTTGTTTCATCTTGAACCCTGAAATGCTAACAGAGATCATGAATGGTATTTGATTTAATTAGCTAGTGTTGCAATTGCTTGCTACATCTCCCAATATCTCTAAAAATAAACTTCCTTTGATTCCAGCTTTAAACCGACATCAAATGTGCTCACAGGAGAGAAAAGCATTACTTATCTACAATATGTCTGTTTATATTTCTGACTGGTATGCTTTATCACACAGTCCTTGGTTTATGTTAGAAAAGGATGGACCTATCACAAGTTAGCAAAACCCACAGGCATTCTTTTGAAATAACTCATAACGGGACATGTTCTTTAAAAAGAATATTTAAAGTTTGCAAAAGTAAATTTGGAAAGAAAGAATTTTATTTTATCCCCTCTGTGAAACTTGAACTAAAACGTCACAGTTTAATGTACTGGAGGCCCGATGCATGAAATTCGTGCAAGAGGCTCAGCCCTCGGGCCACCGAGGCTTGGCCCTTGCAGCCCCAGCTTCGCCTGGGATTTCCTCTGCTCTAATTAGCATATTATGCTTTTATTATTATAGATAGTATACAGGTGCAGTTCCTTTTTCTTTCTTTTTTTTTTAACAGGAATGTATTGAGCGAATATCATTTGGGTGATTGAAATGAAACAATTTTAACCTATTGTACACAGAGAAAGACATCCTCCAAACAAGGGATAGATTTATGTAAAGAATGCTATTTAATAGCTAAGAGTCTTTATTGGCTAGAATTCAAAGGAAACCATTGCCAAATGCAGATATGAAATTCAACAGAACGCGCAGTAGGCAGAATTCTAAGATGGCCTCAACGTGCCCCCTCTTCCCACCCTGCCCCCCTGTGGAGTACAAGGCCGTGCAATCCCCGGGAATGTGAAGATGATGGATTTTACCCTGTGATTAGGTTGTGTTACAAGGCACAGTTGACTTTAATGCAGGGAGATTATCCATGTGGACCTGACCTAAGGACATGGTTTAGGTCACAGGGGAGGAAGTTGGAGGTTTAAAGCAGGAGAAGGATTCCATGTACTGTTACCAGCTTAAGGATGAAGGAAGCCAAGTGGCAGAAAATTGTGGGCGGGTTCTAGGAGCTGAGAGGAGGCAGTTGCTGACAGCCAGCAAAGCAAAGGGGACCTCCGCCTACCATTGCAAGGAGCTACTCAAACAAGAATGAGCTTGGGACCAGACTTTCCCTAAAGCCACCAGCCCAGAACTCAGGGCAACCAACACCTTGATGTTGGCCATGGGATATCCTGAATAGAGAACTCTGTCATGCCAAGCCAGGCTTCTGACCTAAAGAACTATGAGCTAGTGTACGGATGTTGTTTTAAGCTGTGAAGCTTGTGACAAGTTGTTACTCAGAAATACAAAAACGAGTGCAGAACATACAATGATCTTTTATGGGAATTATAAGTGGGAAAATTTACATTTGTTCATCTGCCTTCACAGATGAGGTGGGAAGATAGCAGAGGGCAGAAATGAATGCTCAGCTATCTCAAACTACCTGTGGTGAAACACTAGTTTTGCTCATTTTCAAACTGTCGTGGACCGATTCTTATACAAACGATGATAAAAATAAATCAGTACTAAAATGAAACAAAAACGCAAAGATATCCAAAGATCAATCCCTAATTTGCAATTAAAAGATGCAAATAAAGCTTCTTTGTCAAATTGTGATAGATGCTGGTAAGCACCTAGTCTCAATTTTTGTACTTTTTACCAATCAGTAACAAATAATCCATGGGCCAGGTCTTGTCTGCTGACCACATTTTGAGTAGCGCTGGTTTCGATCACATTAAACTGGAACATTTCTGAGACTAGAAACATTGAACATAAGACTCAAGAGAAAAATTTAGCAATCTGTGTGTTCTCAGCTGCTTTTAAATCAGGATACCTTAGTAAAACTGATATTTTGGCCCCGAAACCCTTTTATCACTAAAACCCTAAACTACAATGAAAATGAAGAAGTAGGTTATATGAGCTTGACAGAACTATACTAAAAATATTGTCATGAGGCCTGAATGTGTGTCTTGAGAGTCTAGAGAATGACACCAATTTATAGTTCCTTTCAAATAAATGAAAATTCTTCAAGTTGACCACTTTATGATAACATGGTGGCGTCACTATCCCTATCCCTAACAATTCCTGAGTTTAGAGAATGAAAAAATCACAAAGGCACCTAATTGACTTATACGGACACTTTATGCCTAGGAAGCACTCATTCTGTTGGTTATCATTATGCATTGATATTTTTGGCTTTCTTCTCAACATCTTCATGTTGTACCAACAACCATGAACTATACTCATTAGCTCTAGCACTTAGGCAAAGTTAATTTATTCATCAGTTGAGTGGAAAGGACTCCTGTCTTTCCCTGTTAGTCTTTCTTAATGTTGAAAAATAATTGTTACAGAATCTAAAAGAAGGGTTTTCTGATAAGTTATTATTTGCAGGCAAGCTGTGTAAGGAAAGCAGAATGGCTTAACCATGATTTCAGTAAGAGAAACTAGGAGCAGCAGGATGGCTTATAGCATGTTCATATCATACTTTTCATGCCTTCTGAAAGAATTCAGCTTCATGAGGATTGTCCCTCTCTGGAGAAAAATGGCATGAATAATGGCCATTTTATTGAACACAGCACCATATACCTAGAAGCAATATCAGGACCATTGAATATTGATCCTTACTGACTGTTTCTCTAAAGTAGGGGTGTCGAACTCAATCAGAGAAGGGCCCAAAATCTAAAATCCAGCCTAAATCGCGGGCCGAATGGTTTACTGAACAGTCATAAACTGTCATTGTGATGGAAACGCAGCGGAGTGCAGTGATGACAGCGCGGTGCGGGCCACATTGCAAGGCCTGGCGGGATGGATTTAGCCCGCGGGCCTTGTGTTTGACACATGTGCTCTAAAGATTCTGGTGGACCTTGCTGATCAACAACATTCTTCCCACTGACTCCAGAAGTACCTTCAAAATTGTTCTCAACATAGTATTCTAGAAGGTTAATAGTTACCTGTTGAGATTAGCTCAAAATTAAACCTCTATACTCTCCTTATACTTAACCTATCCAAGATGAATTCTGTCTCTTCTCTAGATTAGAGTGATTGCCACTCATTCTCACTAAAGGGCATCTGGGCTTGCAGGTAGAAGTGGAGCCCCATATAAAGAAACCAATATCCTTACTTAATATATTTTCTAGACACAGGGACATAGTTCGATTAAAATGTTTAAATTACATTATCTTTGGACAAGCTACCTATCAGAGTCCCCCAGATTGTGGTAAGCCTGAGTTTTTGGATGGATTCACTCAGAAACCCTGAAAATTGGGTTTAGACCCAACTACTGCTAAGAGAGTGCACAACTGGTTAAAATGTTACTCTTAGTGATTGACCAATGGCTTTTCTATCAACTTAAAAGCAGAAGAGAGGATCAAGTGAAATTTTATTGGGGCCAGTCCTTGGTTGGCATATATTATAGTTTCATTCATGACTAATGAAATGGGATAGAGTGTACTCATTAAATTTGCAGATAGGTAAGTTGGCCAAGATCTTATATAGCTGACTAGAAATGAATTAAAATTCAGAAAGACTGGTACTATAAATATGTGTAGTGCTCTTTCTGTAATGCCCATCAAAATATAGGGAGCAATAGAAGCATTGCTGTAAATATGTTTACCTTTGGCAAAAATTAGATTTTGCAAAATATTTAGTATGTATATGGCAGTGGTAAGTAATTGGCCAAGATGTGAAGTCTGCTTCACAATAGATGCGGCTGGGTGTGTTAGGTTAGATTATTACAGTGGCATCACAATTCTGGATATATGTGTATAGTCAATGCTTCATAGAGGAGAAGCTTAAAGTGAAGCACACCATTGCAAGCGTACTTGAAATTAAACAAGACAAAGAATTTGGAAGGACACTGTAGATGAATTTTTATTTTATTTTACATGAAATAAGATAGGCATATGTATCCTAAAAGTTATTCCAGAACTGTTGTAGTTCAGCGTTCTTGTAGTTCCTGGGTATTGAATAAAAAACCATCATGATTTTTTCTGATTAATTTACCTTGATTTTTTTTTTTTTTGATAGAGTTAACAGCCTGAGAATGAAAGAGAAAGCAAGGGAGGCAATATATCATAACTTCAGGAGGATTTTATAATGTAAACTACATGACAAAATAATCAAAACTTTCTGAAGTTCAAACAGCGATTTAAGATGAATGGGGGATGGCTTCTGGGATGGTGGAGTGATAAACTGTATAAACATTTCCTTCCCAATGAAACAATTATAAGTGGTAAAAATCACTAAAAATATATTAAAATGTTTGGAAATTTACTGAAGGGCATTCATTTAGAAATGTACTTGAAGGAAGTATATTTATGCTTGATAAATAAATGAAGAAATATTTGTTCAGGAAACTACTGTATCACAGTAGCATGTGAGCCATAACCTTCTCCTTCCCCACTTCCAGCTCAGCATGATGAAAGTTTTACTTCAGGTATGTGCAGCCAAGAACACAGGGCCCCCTCTCCCCCATAGCTCCCAAGTGTGGTCTATGTTATCTCCTTGGGAGGTACAGGCCACCAAACCCCCACAGTGTGAAGCTTCTGATGTCATACCTCAAAGGCTAGAGTTTTGGGCATCTATCTCCCTCCTTAAATCTATGAAGGAGTGGCTGGGTCTCAGACTATCTTCCTCTACCCATAACTCACTCACCGGGTGAAAAGTCTACCCCTGGCATGGCCAGCCAAGTACACTGGGGCCCTGATTGGCATTGTCCTGTCTTACTTACTCAGTACCTCTCCCAGGGTACAAAGTACATCCTGGGAGAGGTACTGAGAAGACCAGTGGCTGCTGCCTTGCCCAGCAACCTGATCTTGAGGCAGAGTTATCATTTGAGAAAAACATGTTTCTTTCCCTACCTACAGATCTGGAGCAATGAGGTAGAGGTTTGCCAGGGAAAGAAGGACATCAAAGTAGAGAGAGGTCTGTGAGCTCTTCCCAAAGAAATGGACTTTATTTGAAACAGTATGGGGGAAGTTTATGCCTAAATGTGTCAAAATTGAAGAAAGAATTGAACAATACTTTTTAGGTACTTCAATACCCCACTTTCAAAAGTGGGTATGAAAACAAGCAGAAAGTCAATAATATAAACTACATATAACTAATAAACATTTATAGAACATTCTAGTCTATCCAGTGGAATATATATATATTCGTTGCAAGTGCACATTGATAGTCATAAAACAAGCTTCAATATATTTAAAAGTATTGGAATCATGCAAAGTATGCTTCCTGACCATAATGGAATGAAATTAGAAATCAATGATAGAAAATTTGTAAGCTACGAAATGTGTGAAAATTAATCAGCACACTTCTCAATAACTAATGGTTCAAGACAACATTACAAGGGAAAATAGAAAACACTTTAAATGGGTGGAAAGGAAGATACAGAATACCAAAATGTATGGAATGCACTGAAAGCAGTGCTAACTGGGAATTTATAGCTATAAATGCATAATTAAAAAAAAAATTATTTCAAATCAATTACTGTACTTATCTTTCATTTTAAGACATTAGAAAAAAAGGAGAAAATGAAATATAAGGCAACCTGAAGGAAAAAAAAAAAAAGATTAGGATGGAAATTAATAGAATAGAGAATAGGAAAAGAATAGAGAAAATCAACAAAACCAAAAAGAGAAGGTTCAAACTACAAAAAGCAGGAATGTAGGAGGAGACTTCACTACTAATCCTATAGAAACAAAAGGAGCTCAAGGGGATACATTGAACAACCATATGCCAAAAAATTAAATTCCTAGAAAACCACAAACTTCTATTATAGAACTGACTAAAGAAATAGCACAACTAACAAAATGAAAAATAGATGAACTACATTAAAATTAAAACCTCCATAGATCTTTGTTCTCCCATACTAATACTATTATTAAGTACTGCATATATGCAAAACCCTGGACACAGACAATTTGGTGGTGAGGGCTTGAGCAGGAGGTTGGGGGAGGATGGGAGCAAACTGGAAGAGGTTAATGGGGGGAAAAGGAGGACCTATGTAATTCTTTCAATAAATAAAGATAAAAAGAATCAAAATAGAGTGTATAATTAAAAAATAATTGCTCAGCTAAAATGTTCTAACCACACCTTTATTTTTACTTGCTTTTTAAAAGCTTTATTAAAATACTAGTGGCCCGGTGCATGGATTCATGCACATTGAAAGGAAATTAATTAAAATAAATATCTTAATATTGCTATTTGCCCTTTTATATATATAAAATAGAAGTATCAGAGATAAAAGAAAATTAGTAAAATGTATATGAAAGTAATATATAAATTGATTAATAAATAAAGTAACAACATGATATAAAAACAACAAAAACATGATATAAAAATAACAGTGATAAAAACAATGACTGCTAAATTGATTAAACTTATTCTAATATCTCCCTGTATACCACATTAAGAGTAAAAACACTTTCAGAGTTCTTGACTAATTTTCCTTGTGATGAAGTATTTACAACTTTAACTTTAATGTCGCACGCTCTTTGAATTCGAGAGAAAGCAACATACTAGTATAACTGACCATGTCCAAAAACCGGTTCAGGTAGGACTGTTCCTACTCTGTCTAGAGTTTGTCCTTGTGATTTATTAATAGTCATTGGAAATGCTGGCATCACGGGAAACTATCTTCGAATTAATTTAAATGGAAGGCCAGTGTCAGACGGGGACAAATTAATTCTTGGAATCAGAACAACCTGTCCTTCTGCAGATCCTGTTAATACTTCAGCTTTGAGAAACACACCCTTGCGATTGGTGCCAGTGAGAGCTTTTATATATCATGCATGTGCAAGTCAACGTTTATTTTTAAATTGCCAGTGCTGTCATGTGTACTGGCTGGTCGGTCAGTCAGTTGGTTAATGGACATACAGTCAACAGTCGGTCACTTAGTCTTTTATATAGAGGCCTGGTGCATGAATTCATGCACCAGTGGGGTGCCTTGGCCTGGCCTGTGGGATCTGGCTGAAACTGGCTCTCTGACATCCCCAGAGGGTTCCTGGATTGCAAGAGGCTGCAGGCCAAGCCTAAGGACCCCACTGATGCACAATCAGGGTCAGAGAGGGACATGGAAGTTTGGCCAGCTGAGAGGGGTTGTGGGAGGTGGGGGGGGGGGGCTCCAGGGCATGTATGGGCCACCTCACTCAGTCCCGATCGGCCAGACCCCAGCAGCAAGCTAACCTACCGGTTGAAGTGTTTGCCCCTGGTCATCAGTGCATGTTATAACAACTGGTCAACTATCTGCCCCTCTGGTGGTCGGTGCACATCATAGCGAGTGGTTGCGCAACCTTAGCATATCATTAGCATATTACACTTTGATTGGTTGAACAGCCAACTGGACAATCGGACACTTAGCATATTAGGCTTTTATTATATAGGATATTTTCACACCATGCCATGCACCCATTTAAAGTGTACAATTCAGTGTTGTTTAGTATATTTACATAAGCCGTGAGACCATTTCCACATCTAAGTTTAGAAAATTTTCTTTATTCTTCTCCCAAACCATCATACCATTGGCATAACATACCGTTATACTAAGTAGTGTATAAGGGATGATTTAATATAAACTTCTCACACACACACACAGAGTACACTCAAATAAACTTGGATTTCACCATCCTATCTAAAATCCTGGAATGTTGCATCAGGGTATGCTTGGTGATGGGAAAAAGCAGCCCTCAAATCTTAGAGGCTTAAAAGATAAAGGATTATATCTTACTCACACAAATGTCCATCTGTGGTCAGCTGGGACTCGCTGTTTGTTTCTCCTTCATCATCACTCAAGGCCCAGGGTTATGGGACATCCACTAGCTGGGGACTTCTCAATCACTGGGCCAGAAAGAAAGTGGTGTGGTATGGCAGCTTTTAATGGTAATGCCTGGAAATACCTCCAGTCCAATTCATTGACCGGAGATGGTCACATGGCTCCACCTAACTACAGGGGTCCAGGTGGACTACCTGCCTGTAGACTGGAGAACTGAAAATATATTTGTTTAGCAGCATTAGCAGCTAGCACACAGTATTAAAAAAAAAATAATATATATATATATATATATATTATTGATTTTTTACAGAGTAAGAGAGAGTGATAGAGAGTTAGAAACATCGATGAGAGAGAATCAACGATCATCATCTACTGTGGATGTGGCCGCAACCAAGGTACATGCCCTTGACCAGAATTGAACCTGGGACCTTTCAGTCCGCAGGATGATGCTCTATCCACTGAGCCAAACCGGTTTCAGCTAGCACACAGTATTTTTAAAGACACTGTTCTTTTATTAAACACAAACTTTTAACTTTAGAATAGTTTTAGATGTACAGAAAAGGTGTAAAGGTGGTATAACTGAGGAAATGATGATGTTCAGTTCCAAGATACCAGGAAGGAAAACAAAATTGGAGTATATTGTTGTATTTTCCACTTAAGTCCCTCCCTTCTGCCATTCAGCGTTGAAAAATGGAAGCAGTTGGTTTTTTTTGTTTGTTTGTTTGCACTGGGATGCAAAAGAAAAATATCCCTGTGCTTTCTGTCTGTCTTTGTGGTGGCCCAGATTGAATAAGGGACTACATTTGAAAAAAAAAAAAAAAAAAAAAAAAAAGGAAACAGTTAATTCTAGCCTTGCCTTGTTGATTGAAACTCTGACAATAATTGCTGCTTCTACCACCCTGTAGCAATTGGGAGAAAGATTATGTTCCATCTTTAGTCAGATCAGAGACTAAGTTACTGGGTGACTTTTGGAGTGACAGCTTTCTGTAGCTTTAGAGCCCATAAAATGGACTAAATAAACAGGTGGGAGAGAATAGTCACGGAAATAAATTCCTTAAATTATTATCAGGACTTTGGATTTCCTCTTGTGGCTAAATTCTGGGAGTGCATCACTACTGCAGTGATTGTAAGACACAGGCTGTTTGAAGGTGACCTGACCAATGCCAGGTACGGCTGGCTGAGACCTATCACAGGCGACCCTATAACATCAGCTGTTTTTAATAACTGCAAGTTCAGCCTCAGAATTCCTATGGAAAGGTGCAGGTGTACATAAGTGTCTAGAGTAAGAGTCTTTACTTCCACTTGCACCGACTTTCTCATGTATTTTCATAAAAAATAAACACCCCTTTTACAAATTATGCTATGACGAGTATCTTTGTACCCATGCTTTCATAATTTTTTATTATTGCCTCAGGCCTAATATATAGCATTGGCTATCTTGGTAAAAAAATTATAACATTTTTAAGGCCCTTGATACATATTTCTGAATTGCTTTTCAGAAATTATCAGTGTAAACTCCTAGTAGTAGTGGATGAGAAAGTCTATTTTTATGTCATCATCAACATTGAATTTTTATTTAATATTTATAAGTTTAGTAGATGAAAACTTGTATATTATTTTAATTTTTATTTCTTTGAAGTTCTGGATTTTAGACCTGACCCACTGACTCTTAGATGATATGTACTTCATATGTATATGGGTCAATTTAGTATGATTTCTTACAATTGTTTTATAGGTAGCCTTTATCCATTTTTAATTGGTATGTTCATTTTTATCCTGTTTGATTTATAAAAACCCCTCATATATATATTAACTATAAATATGCATAAATAAGAGTATATTATACCCATTGCTAGTATGTATTCTGTAGATACTTTACCAGTTTCTCTTTTGTCATTGTATTTTGCTAATGGTAATTGTGACATTCAACATTTATTTAGTGTTACCCTCCTAAGTCATATATAACCAGTTCATTCTTTTACTTTTTGAGTATAATTTTAGGCTTATAAAGAATAATTCTACCTTAAGAAAAAAAATTTCCTCCTTTTTTGGAAAATTTAAATCTATAATCCACATGACCCATAGTGCATGCTGTAAGATAGAGGATTAATTTTCTCCAAATAAACAAATGTTCCAATTTGAATTATCTCCATTATTATTTATTAAATTCTTATGTATCTTTTTTTTTTTTAATTTCATGGTTCACCCACTGAGTTCTATGTCAGGACAAAAATACTTGTTACAATTTTTTGATGCTTTTAAGTTACAATAGTCTTCCCCTCCCCCAATGACAGAGTATTTTTAATTTACTTAAAATATCCATTTATGCTTAATTTACCAAAAATTTAGAATGATGGCATTTAGAAAGTCACTCTGGAATTTAACACAATCACAAAATCACAATGATAATTTCTTCGAATATATTATTAATTTGAAGACATAGCCTCTTCTATTTTGAAAAGGGAATCAGGTTTATGCTTTGAAATTCTTATGTGTGGAGAGATATTATAGAGAAAATTATTTTAACGTAGTGCACAGATCCCCAAATGATAATATAAGATATTAAACTGTATAGACTCTGTCACCCCATGGTGGTGTGAGGCCCATGGGAAAGGGAAGATTAGCTGGGAACAATCGTGGAAGAGGTGGTAGAACCATGCGGAAAAAAGCTGTCTGAGGGGACAAGGGAGGAAGCCCAAGACTGAACTGGCCATGTTGGAGGACGCTATAGAGTTCTCCATGGTTGTTATGGCCTTGGGATTTTTATTTCCCTCTGGGGGTGGAGGTCTCTATCAGGGAATGGTAAACCTAGAACTTGGGAAACCTGGACTTGGGGAGACTAACCAACACAAACACATAGAACATCCGGGCCCTGTGGGTCCTTCAGTGAGGGAAGAGGGTACATGCTGCTGGCCAGAGGGCTTGGAGCCACCAGCGGGCGCCTTTGCCAAGGTTCACAAACCAAGATTGAATTTCGGCTGAATTTCCAGGAAATTTGAGCCAAACTGTGAAGGGACCTGGGCTGTGTAGCATGTCAGGTAAGAGGCATGAGGAAACCACATAATTCAGGATTATTCCTTTGATCTAAAACCAGAAGGTGGGGACAGTCAAGGGAATTTGAATTCATGGGAATCCTCCCCAAACAAAATTTCCCAGATATCTACTTTATTTGTCAGTCTGGGGCTTTGAAAGACGTGAGTCTGGTTGTAGCCTCACAAATTCTTGAGTGGAGGAGGGCAAGACCTGTTAGTTCACTCAGAATGCAAAGAATAAACTAAACGTTCTCAGTAATGGTAGATTGCAGGGGAGAATTAATTTCTCCATTTAAGTCACAGTGTTAGAAAGTCGAGGATGGTATAGAGTTCCTTTCCAGGTAATTTTTGAGAAGAGGGAACTCCTCACCCTGACTTGCTCATTTCCCTATGGTGGAGACGGGGGTCAGGGGGAGGAATAATTGCTGCCATCTGGAAGTAACTTTAGCTCTTTTTGGAAATGTTTATTACATTTTGCTAAGCCATTAGGAAATCACATTTATTTAAATGTTTTAACAATGTAGTATGCTAATTTTAAGAAGTCTTGTGCTCAATTCTATCTTTCAGTCATCAGGAGACACAGGATGTGTGGTAGATTGAGCAATGGAGATCGAGGTTCTAGATCCAAGTATGCCATGAACTATTGTACAAAAGGGCCTTGGGAAAAGTCACTTACCTGCCATGGGCCTCAGTTCCTTCAGTTTGAAAAATGAGCTTGAGGACTAGCTGAGCTTTATAGTTACCTCCACTCCAACATCAGCCTCAAATTTCTAAGGTTATATATGTCCACTTAGAGGTGGGACAGAAGATGTGTACTCAAATAGATCTAAAAGGGTTATCATATTTATGCTGTAAAATACAACAAATATTCCTATGGCTTATGCGCATTACTTATTAAATGATATCCCCATTAGCTTACGCTTATTGTTTCAGTATCAATGTCAATCATTTTTATTCCTCTCATCGGATATTTAAATGCATGATTGCACAAAGGTAGACCAGCTGAGAGTGTATTGGAGTATGTGTTTGTGTGTGCGTTGGTGTTTTTTCATAGGAACAAAAACACTATGGTCAACTGAGAATGTAATTCTTCAAAAGCAAGAGCTTTCTTGCATAAAAAATCCTCAGCAATGTTAAATAAGTTGCCAGCTGAAAAGAAATGCCCTTAGCTGGTTTCCAGCTGTGCAGATGCAGCTCTGTGTTCTGCCTCACTCTCGTGCAGTTGGGATTGGGCCTTCCTTCGGAAAGCTCTTCATAACCTAAAAGGATTATATGTTATGTTTCTTTATTTTTCTCTGGAATTACTTTTGTCTGTTCATCTTAGTTATAGCAACATAAAAAGAAACCTACCTGGAAAGAAATAAGCCCTACTGAGAAAAGAAAAGAGCTTTATGTACGGTATTCATGTATGAGGTAGACAAAGGAAGTATTTCAGAACTTCAGGACTAGCCACTTTTCTTTGGATAATTCTAGGTAAAATGTAGCATCGACCAAAAAGCAGTGTGTAAAATTTTATTTTTATTTCCTCATTAAAATCTCCAGACTACCTATTACTATCAAATATTTTTATCCTTATAAGTGGTCACAGCTAGGATTCTCCCTTTAGCTACATTTGGAATATAAGAGTGTTATGAAGAAAAATTGAGATAATCTAGTACAATTCACTAATTTAATAAAAAAAATTTACACCAAGGAAAGAGTCGATAATGAGAGAGGACTGGTGGGTGTGGCTCAGCGGTTTAGTGTCCACCCATGAACTAAGAGGTCGCTGTTATTGCTCATCTGCATACAACCTGCTGTTGTTTCTCTCCAACATCTCAGAATCACCATTGACATCTCATCACATGCTTCTTATAAACATAATTTATAGATTGTAGCAAAGAGCAGATATTCACATCTTTAAAAATTCAAACAGGACATCTGACACTCTTGTGTTTCTCCTACTCCATCATGATTTTTATGTAGCTTCTTGTTTCCAAGTAAACGGAGACACTGGTGTAAATTTATGTGAGCTGATGTATGTCTTCATTGTTCTGAAAAGACCCCCCCCCCCCAAACACAAAGTGTTACAAGCTTTACAGTGTACACTAGCACATGAAATTTGTATTTGACCTCAGAAACTAATATTTGATCCTATTACCTTTTTCTGTCTCCCATTCAGTAACTGAGAGCATTGTTCCTAATGTAAATCAGTTGTGAGTTACTAGTTTGTTCCCTATGGCAAGAACTGTGGATCCTGATTTGAGTTCATAAGCTCGCGGACACAGCACCACATCATTCAGATAAAATTATCTGGTGCCTGATTCCTTCCATTGTCTACATCACATCACCATATGGGCCTCAGGTTCAATCTCATGTTTGCACTTGGGATTCCTGCCTTCTTCAAAATGTTCTCAACGTCTTCTCCTGTGCCTGTCCATTGTGAGCCCAATGGTTGGCTCACCAGGCCTCACCACACTTATGCTCTGGCACCTGCTCCTGATAGACTATCACCTTAGTCTTTTCCTGGTGTCTGCCATACTCAGTTCCATTCCATCTCCCATAATGGAATAGAAGCATTTCCTTTTTGCTGCCTCCAATTCCCTGCTGCTGTACTCAAGCTTTAGATAGGTGAATGTTGGTGTCTTTTAATTACTTCTCTCACCTATTCAAGATCTACTGAAAATAACATCCAAGTGTGAACCTCTCAGTCCAAGTTGCAATTTCATCCAGGATGACAGAATTTTCACTTAGTTGATTTTGGAAAGCACACTTTATTTTGGCCACTATATGATCAGCCACACGACGCTAAATTCTTTCATCTTCCTTTCCTTTTGCTGCTTGTTTGGTTAAAGGATCTGCACAACAATTTTACACATAGTTATCTCTTCACATGTTAGCAATATATCTAGGCTAGAAGGAAATGTGGCTCAGGTGGGATTTCTTAAATATTTAGCTAGGCAAGGCTTCAACAAAGAAAGCAGCACAAGTATTCTACAGATGATGTTTAGATAAATGATTGTTCAAATTCTCACAACGAAGCTGGTTTATTCTTGACAGACTTTTAAAGTCCTTCTCTTGCTAGTCACAGTCCAATGAAGTTGACCTGGCAAGCGACCAGATTGCCTCTTCGAAGATTACGAGCTATTAGTGTCATTGCCTCCTCTGCTGTACAAATGGTTGCTACGTTTAGAACAGCCACAGGTCAGCTTTTAGACCAACCAGCCTTTCAAAATATCCTTTAAGGAAGAGGACTATGTACGTTTGACTTCAAGACCTGAGGCTCTTTCATGGGTTTTCCGAGCAACCTAACTTTAGTTTTGCCCTTAAATTTCTAAGGCAACACAAAAGTCATTGCCTGAGAGACCTGTCCAAGAAAAGGCTCTTGAGTGTGAATCAGGTCAATGGCCACCAAGATGGCATTCTTTCCCCACACTTGAGTCAGAGGGTTTCAGTTGGGCTTCTCTCTGTGAACAGCTGGCACTAAGACCCAGTGACACTAACTCCCTACTTGAATCTACACTGTATTGTCTTCAGTCTTCCAGCTGCCTTCTTCTGCTGCACCCAGTGTCCTCTTGTATTGACTCTGATAGGTATTTTAGGCTATTGGAAAGAACTGTGTGGCAAAAGGAATTTTTTTATCTTCTATGCAAAGAAAATTTTAAGTAGTGAAAAAGCAGATGATTATGCAGTAACTGGTAATTTGGGCAGCCCAACTGAGTTGTGGATATGATAGCATTGCACATGCATCCTGAGATATCTGCTCAATGATGTTTCTTGCATAGAGTTTATAGAAAAGGCAGAGCTCTGTATGACTCAAGTTAGGTTTTCCAGAAAAGGGAAATTTATGGAAATAAGTGGTCTTACCAGAAAGAAATCAGAATCATGCATCTAGGAATGCTAGGTAGATGATAGTTGCTCTTCTCTGACTAGTTATTATAAAAAGTATTGCAAATATTTTAGGATAAATTTTTCACATTAAATTTATTAGGTTGACATTGGTTATATAGGTTTTAAGCGTACAGTCCTATATAATAAAAGACTAATTATGCAAATAGACTGAATGGTGGAATGACCGGTTGCTATGATGCACACTGACTTCCAGGGGCCAGATGCTCAATGCAGGAGCTGCCCCCTGGTGGTCAGTGCACTCCCACAGGAGGAGCGCTGCTCAGCCAGAGCCAGGCTCATGACTGGTGAGTGCAGCGATGGTGGTAGGACCCTCTCTTGCCTCCACAGCAGCACTAAGCACTGACAGCTTAGGCCCAGAGGAGCGGGCCTAAGCAGTCAGTCGGACATCCTCCAAGGGCTCCTGGACTGCGAAAAGAGTTCAGACTGGGCTGAGGGACCCCCACCCCTGCACGAATTTTGTGCACTGGGCCTCTACTTCTGTGATATATAGTTTGTATATTGCATTGTGTGCCCACCACTCAAAGTCAAATCTTCCATTACTATATACTTTACCTGCTTTACCTTTTACTACTCCCCTTCCTGCTTTTCTCTAGTGACCACCATTCTGTTGTCTATGTTTAGGGGGATTTTATGCTTCATTGTTTTCCTTGTTTGTTCATTTGTTTTCTGTTTTATAGCCCATGTATGATTGAAACAATATAGTGTTTTACTTTTTCTGCCTGACTTACTTCACTTATATTCTCAAAATTCATCCATGTTGTAACAAAAGGCAATATTTCACCTTTTATTATGGCTAAGTAGTATCTATTGTATAGATATACCTCGTCTTCTTTATCCAATCATCTATTGAGGGACACTTTGGTTGTATCCATGTCTTGGCCACCATAAATAATGCCGCCATGAACATAGGGGTGCATATATCTTTGTGAATAAATATTTTCAAAATTTTCATGTAGATACTCAGAAGAGGGATTGCTGGGTATATGGTAACTCAATTCTTAATTTCTTGAGAAACCTCCATACTGTTTCACATAGTAGTTGTACCTGTTTATAGTCTCACCAGCAGCGAATAAGGATTCCATTTTCTCCACAACCTCTCCAATATTTGTCATTTCCTGTTTTATTTATAATGGCCATTCTAATAGGTGTGATGTATAGTTTTTATTTACATTTCCCTAATAGCTAGTAAAGTTGAATATTTCTTCATATACCTATTAGCTGTTTGTATGTTTTCTTGGGAGAGGTGCCTGTTCAAGTCTTCTGTCCATTTTAAAAAAATTGAATTGTTTGTTTGATATCAAGTTGTCCAAGAATATTCTGGGGGAAAAACCTCGATGTCTGATAAACTATTCTGGTTTCTTCTTTTAGATGGGTAGATTATACTAAAGTGGTTGAGATAGATTTTCTTTAAAACACACGTGCTTCTTTGAAAGTAAGGAGTGCTCTTGGTTTCATGGTTACCATATTATACAATTTGAAGTTGGTGACTTAACTTTACTATTCCTTATTTACTTTCCTATAAAATGGACAACATATTCTCTGCATCTTTGAGAAAGTACGTAAAATTATCACAGCATTGCATTTTATACAAACACACCCAAAGACTTTGCCCAAAGGATTTCCCTCACTCAAAATGGACAGTGGCATAATAATTGTAGGATACTTGAACAGTTATTTAATTCTTTAGGGGGATGGATTTTGTTACAAACACCTAAATCAAACACGGATTTAAAAGAAAATTCTACTTCTTCTAATAATAATAATGATTCTATTTAAAGTTCACCATTACTAATAGGTTGGGATATTGTGTGCATGTGTGATCTGGAATCCCTCAGCCAAAGTCTGGGATATATTGTAAGTGATTAAGTGAAAATGAATCTCACCTTGGGAATGAAAGGAATAAGTATGCTTGAGAATAATAACTTCAACATTTGTGCATGAGTTTGGAGCAGGCCTGCCTTAATGTTGTAATCCTTTAAAAAGGTTTTAAATGAAGTAGATAACTAATTTGTCCTCCAGAAATCCTTCTCAGATTACTCTCTGTGTGTGCAGGATGGTTCCTCCCCACCTGAAGATTTTTTGTTCAACACACTCACCCTAGTGGGACTGAGCTGAGTGGAAGGAGGGGAGGTCACATGGGAAAGCTTTGTGTGTTCAGATAGCGCTTATGCTTCTGGCGCAGTCAATTAGGAAGTGAAACCCTCATCAGTTGGCAGGGCGCATTGTTGGCTACTAGGACACGGTGACAAATAGCCCTGAAAGGTCTTCGCTCTCTTTTGTAAACAGAAAGGTAAGGAATTTGCACAAAAATGCACGGGGGGGAAGATCTGCTTTCCATCAGGGTCTACCCACATAGTAAACAACAGAAGTAACTTGTTTTAATAAAGCGTGGTGTTGAAATATTTATCAGCAAGTCCTTTCTACTGGCTTCAAAAGGTATATTTGGATAAGAGAAACCCTTCCCCAAAAGAATACAATGTGAAATTTAATTATAACATTTTCTTCACGTCAGGTCAAGAAACTCCAGGGAAAGTTTGACTCATGAATTTATTTCTTATTAGGCTGAGATATTATGATTACGTATTTACTTATTATTGGGGGTAGACATGGTTGGGGAGGGGAGAGAACTCTGCAAACTGTTTGATGTGAAACAGTTTTAATGAATTTTATTGTTTTAAGTGCCTGCTTTCTTCCTCATCCTCTGTATAGAATATACTGGGTACCATGGAGAAAAAAAACCCCTTTCCAAATAAAAAAATGCACTGTTACAATGAGAAAGTAAAACAAATTCTAGGCCAACCGGGTAAAAAGCATAAGTAGTACTAGGAGGCAGGTCTGAGCCTTAAAGAAGTGGGACTGAGTAGCACAGGAGACAAATTCAAAATGAAATTTTGAGAAAGAGAAGGGAGAGCATTAAGATAACAGTGTCCACTTTGGGGATGGGTACTGGAAATGCAAGAATTACAAAGAAGCAAGTATAATTGAAATAAAAAGTTCTATAGAATGTGTTGAAGTCTCATTTCTCTCTCCGCCAGTTAAGGAGCAGAACCTCATAGGAAGGTTGTCCAGTTCGGTTCGATGAAATGTTCTGAGATGACAGAAGGTGACCTGTGCCACCTAAGACTGTGACCACTGGCCACATGTGGTCACCAAACACATGAAATGTGGTGAGTGTGACTGAGTAACTGAGTGATTTTAATTGATTTTATTAACCACATGTTGTTAGTGGCTATTGTAGTGGGCAGATCAGCCAAGCTTTCCTGATTTGAACTTTACTACATTATGATCAAGAGATGGGCTTTGTCATAGGTCAGAAAGGATCATTCTGAGAAAATTTGAGAGCCCTGATGAGAAAAGACAATTTCTGGCTTTAAATCTGTGATGCTATGAAGCCCCTCAACTTGCACTAATGCAAATATTCCCTAATTATAAATATCTTATACCTACTTATCCCCTTTGTGTATGCAAGGTCAGTGATGGATCATACCCACCCTTGCCTGGACCGGCTGCATTGGCCAAAGGCAGAGAAAGAGTGAGGCTTCATCTGAGCACTAAATATCAGGCTTTTAAATGGAATTAAATGGAATCTTGGAGATTTCACCTATTTTTGCTTTTGTTTTTCTTTTCTTTGTATTGAGTTTATTGGGATGACAATGGTTTACAAAACTATACAGGTTTCAGGTGCACAATTCGACAACACATCCATCTGCACACTATATTGTGTGTTCACCACCCCAAGTCAATTATCTGTCCATCACCATTTATACCCCCTATACCAGTGGTTGGCAAACAGTGGCTTGTGAGCCACATGTGGCTCTTTGGCCCCTTGAGTGTGGCTCTACCACAAAACACCATGTGCAGGTGCACACATACAGCATGATTAAAACTTTGTGGCCCATGTGCAGAAGTTGGTTTTTGGTCTGGGCGAGTCTATTTTGAAGAAGTGGTGTTAGAACACTCAAGGGGCCAAAGAGCTGCATGTGGCTCGCAAGCCACAGTTTGCCGGCCACTGCCCTATACCCTTCTCCCTGCCCCCTCTGCTCCCACAATCACCACCCGTTGTCCATGAGTTTTTTTCTCTTGTGTTCTTTTTTTGCTAAATCCCTTCCCTCCACCCCAGTCCTGCCCCCTGGCAGGTGTCAGCCTGTGTTCAATTTGTGAGTCAGTCTCTAGCTCAACCATTTATGCAATCTCAGTTTCTTTAATTTACATTTTACAATTGTAATTCTTTGTATTAATTTATGAAACAACACTAGTAGCTCTGTGCACAAATCCATGCGCCAGTAGCTCTCTGCCGGCCTGGATGCTCCTCGCCCACAGAGACTCATCTGCGGCCGGGCACAGAACGCTCACGCTGCCCACTCTCACCGGCCGACCCCCAGGACTGGGGTACTTTGGCTGGGCTGAGAGGACTGGGTGCCGCCATCTTGCGACTATAGGTGTCGCCATCTTTGTGATGGAGTGATGGTTAATTTGCATATTGCCTTTTGATTAGATAGGATGATATTGAAAATACGTTTCTCTGACCTTACTACCTTTTCTGTGGTGCAACTCCATCCCCTTCAATCTCTGTTTGGAACTCTGGTCATGTTTTTCACATTATCTGCTTCTTACTCTATAAAAGCACTTACTATGTGTGCCTATCGAGTGTGGCGTTCCCAGTATCCAGACCATAACTAAAAACTAGTTGTTCATAAATAAATATTTATTAAATCTATTGCTTTTTAAAGCATAAATATCTTTCCAACCCTACGCTGCTTTTGGAATTGTGTTGTTTAATAATGTCATTGACTCATGTCTGCTCATAAACGTATCCACTCCTAGACTTTATATTTTACCTAAATTCCAATATAAGCATTGTTAAATATTTTATGTAACCAACTTGAATGAATATGAGGTATTCTGTACTCGAAGGAACCGCTGAGCTAAAGCCAGCCCTGAATGAATATCAGGTATTCTGAAAGGGTATCTTAAACTACCTCTTTGCAACCATTTTGCTAAATGTGATATTTAACCTGGTTTGTGGGATTATTGGATCCCCTACTACCCAAGTCCTGGTATTCTTTTTTTTAAAATATATTTTATTGATTTTTTACAGAGAGGAAGGGGGAGAGATAGAGAGTTAGAAACATCGATGAGAGAGAGTCATTGATCAGCTGCCTCTTGCACCCCGCCCCTACTGGGGATGTGCCCACTACCAAGGTATAAGCTCTTGACCTGAATCGAACTTGGGTCCCTTGGGTCTGCAGGCCGACGCTCTATCCACTGAGCCAAACCGGTTTCGGCCGAGTCCTGGTATTCTTGATCTCTTCCTAATTTCCAAAGAATTCTTGGGGCCCAAACAAGGGAAGCAAGCTGGACCTGTTTCATTAACCCACTGATTAATCAACTAACCAACAGGCCTTTCATTCCTTATATGAACAGGTGACTGGTCAGAGTGCTTTGACATTGGCGTGCCTGCCTCTGAACAGAAGGGCATGTTCCTAAAGATGTGTAAATCCCTGGGCCTCCCTTCTCAACACACCTGTTTGGTTTAAAAACAAATATTAGATCCACATTCTATAGAGACCAGAAATTTTCTCCACTTTTTAATGGCTTCCCAAGTGTCTGGAGAATTTCATAGTATTAGTGAATATCATAAAAGAGAATAGGAAGTAAAAAAAAAAAGTGAGAATAACAAACTTTTACTGCTTCAAAAACAGTGGCCAGTTCCCAGAAGTGGTAAATGGACCATCTGTGTGCTCTGGCACCAGAAAATGTATAATTTATTTTAAAGTACCAGGTATATATCTTTCCTTTTGAATGTCTGTCTAAAATAAAGTGCGTATTGTATGTGAAAATGAACTAGGGGAACCGAGTGGACTTTTTAAGCCTGGCGTGCTTATTTACTTCAAAACTATTCTCCTTCCTGTCAACAAGAAAATAATTGATTAACTCAGGTAAGCAGAAAGAGCCAGGCATTTTCTTGCAGTAAGAGGTGTAAGTAGGTCACATCTTGAAAACCTGTCGGCTCCCATTTGGAAAAGGCCTACCTGGAATTCTAAACATGTTATTTGAAAATCTACAGGCATTGCAGCGGGAAAGGGAAAGTTTAACCTTTGATGGAACCCACATCCTGTCTTAGTCGAGTTTGGATTTTTATTTCTGATAGTTTGTCTAAGTGTTCAGCATTGAACTTAAGTCAAGGGAAAGAATCTGTTATTTCCTCATGCTAGTTCCACCCCCTTCCTTCTTTTCAATACTGGTTTACTGCTTATAAGAGTTACAGAAAGCAGAGATGGAAAATCTCTATGGACCAAAACCAGTTTGGCTTAGTGGATAGAGCGTCAGCCTGCAGACTGAAGGGTCCCTGGTTCAATTCTGGTCAATGGCATGTACCTTGGTTGTGGGCACATCCCCAGTGTGGGGGGTGCAAGAGGCAGCTGATCGATGATTCTCTCTCATCGATGTCTCTGACTCTCTAACCCTCTCTCTTTCTCTCTGTAAAAAATCAATAAAATATATTTTAAAAAAATCTCTATGGATTATATCTTTTCCCTCTGAGTATAAGATTCCTGTGTCTCAAAACGGTGTGTATATGGTGGGGTGGGGTGGGGAGTTACGGTTGATGGAATAGAGATTCACCCAGTAGCATTTAAGCAAAACACCCATTTCTGAAATCTCTCTGTACCCCCCACCCTGGTCTCCAGGCAGCCTTCTGTAAGCGAATGCTAACATTCCATTTCTCCCAAGCTGTTCTCCTTTCAGTTTTTTTGTGCCTATGGACCTTCCCATGGGCTGTTCCCTGAGCCTGGAACAGCCTTCACTGTGCTAATTTCTGCTCATCTTCAGGTTTCAACTTGAATACTAGTACCTCCTCCACACAGGCATTGTCTGTTCTTTGACTTGATTATTGTCACTTATGCCTAAGCCCAAAGGTTAACTTCTAATTTATTGTTGACTTTAAAAAAAAAAATCTCTCTGCTACTGAATGATACTTAAGACATTATACTATTTTCATTTTTAATAGTGGCTTTTCTTTATCGGTGATATTTAATTTCTTCTCTTCATCATGTGGTATTTTCTACTCTTCTCCAGGGTTTTAATAATTTTAACTCGGTTGCTAGATAAATTATCATGCAACTCTATTATTTTTTTTTCTATTTTCCACATTATTTTTTGTGTATAATGTGAAGTAGCCATCTAATTTAATTTTTAAAAATAAGCTGGTTATCCAATTGATCCAGCATCATCTTGAAAATCCATTTTCCCCCTCCTGATCTAAAGTAGCAACTGTCTTAATCCAAGAGTCAATAGGTGGGTGGGTCTATTTCTCTTTTATTTTGTTTCTCTCTGTGTCTCTCACAGCATCAACACCACACACATTACATTGTATTTATAGATAACTCATAAACAACTCTGTTTAAAAGAGAAACCGAGGGACAAACCTTTTTATTACTTTATGTTAAATAAAATTCATATTACATGGCCCTATGGAGTATTTTTATTTTTGTTGACTATTTGAATTTTCCTTCTAAATAGTAAAGCAATTTTAACAGACAATTTTGTACATTTGGCTTATGATAGTCAACTCTTAGCCTCTTTCTGCTTCACTACTGGTTGCATTCTTTTGGGGGAAATGACTTAACATGAGACACCCTCTCCTACAAAAACTTTTGGGCTGTTTACTTTCCTAACCATTTTTTTTTTTTTTGTCTTTTTGTTTGTTTGACTCCAGTTTAATTTCTGGAGGTTTTAATTTCTCTTAAGAATTTGAAGTGTCAACTTATTTAGAATGATCCTCGGCCCTTTTTGCTGAAAGGCCGTTTTATTGTTTTCTCAGTTGGTTTCCTTTCCATTTCCTATTTATTATTTTGTCAATGTTTTTATTGATTTCAAAGAGAGGGTGAGGGAGAGAGATAGAAACATCGATGAGAGACAAACATTAATCAACTGCCTTCTGCATGCCCCTCCTGGGGATCGAGCCTGCAACCCAGGCTTGTGCCCTGACCAGAAATCCAACTGGTGACCTCCTGCTGCATGGGAGGATGCTCAACCACTGAACTACACTGGTCGGGGGTCTTTTTCTATTTATTAAAATAATTTTTTTTCTTCATATCTTTGGAAGACCCCCTGTGAATCCACAGAATCTATCTCTTGGTGTTTATATTTTTTCCTTTTCAATGAAACTGTAACTTATTTTGTCGTTTTGCAATTCCAGCTCTTTTCCATATTGCGTTTTTTGTTTGTTTGTTTACATATATTTTTATTACTCTCACGAAGGGAGGGGAAGAGAGAGAAACGTCAATGATGAGGGAGAATCATCGATCGGCTGCCTCCTGCATGCCCCCTACTGGGGATCGAGCCCACAACCTGGTATGTGCTCTGACCAGGAATCAAACCATTGACCTCCTGGCTCCTCGGGTCGGTGCTTAATCACTGAGCCACATCAGGCTGGGCCCCACTCGCGTGTTTTTGTTGCTTCCTCCCACATACCAGTGGTCCCCTCACCTATTCCCTCATGACCTAGGAGTGGCTCCAAAGCTGTTTCAGGTGGCCCCTAAGCTGTCTGTCCATGCAAGAAGTTCCACGCTCCTGCCTTCAGAAGCAAAGGGGACACCACGGAGGCCTCCTCGTGCTTCTTAGCCACTCTGAGAGCCGACACCCACCTATCCTTTTGTTGTTGGCACTTACCCCTACCTTCTTGCTAAGGAAGAGAGTTCGTTTTACAATAAGTACCTTGTTGCCTGTACTTTTTTTTGTAGCCAAGAAAGTAAAGGTTTATTATTTGAGGAAATGGTGCCAAGCTCAGAGAAACAGGTAAGCTAGTGCTCCAAGCCCTGGCTCCCCAGTGGCTTCCAGGTGATGGATTATATGGAGGAAGAAATCATTCATCAGGGTGGCTAAGGAAGTGGAGGCTCTGGGCCCTACCAATAGGAATCAGGGTGGGGAGTAGTTGATCGTTATATCAGACCCTGATATCAGCCATCGCATTGTTCTGTCCAGCTTAAGGAGGTCTGTGATGTCATTCTGCTTCCATGGGCCTGGGGCTGAAACACAACTGAAGCCAACTTGTTTACTGTTAAGGAGAGGCCGCTGTGGTGCATATTATGAAATTGGGGGACAGAGGAGCAGCGTGACTGAGAGCTGGAGTTCGGGAGTTAGCAAATCATGGGCTGGCATCTCAAGTTTTCCATCGTAATAATTGGTGTTTGGGGGGCATGCTTCCTAACCATCAAGAAGTCCTCGCTACTCAAAGTGAGGTCTATAGGCTAGCATCCATCTGCATCACCTCGTGCTTGTTAGGAATGCACACGCTTGGAGCTTGCCCCCAGGTCCTGTATTTTGGAGAGATCTCTGGATGATTCATACCCACATTACATTTCGAGAAGCACGGTGCTAAGTCCCAGCGCCTTCGCCTGTGAACTAGGGATGAGAAGGACGTAGACTAGTGGGAAGGATGCAGTGGCATGATGCGCCTAAGAAGTGCTCGAAAAATGTTTGATGATGATTGTGATTGAGGTGGAAGACATTAAGAGTCCATTTGGAGAGACTCTTCTTTAGCAAGAGGGCGGGGATAAGCTCGTGTGTAGCTGGAGAAGTTAGCTCTGGAGAGAAGCAGGCCTGACTTTCCCACGGGCGCCTCAGGGAAGCTGCTCCTCTCGCTGCCCACTCTCTCTTCCAGGAGAGGAGGCATCCCTGACCTCCAGGCCTTTTGCTGCTCTCTGGAGTATTAAAAGTCCAAAAATTATGAAGGTTTCTTTATAGGTCCCTGTAGAAAATAAATCAATACACTTAAAGACATTCTGGTGAATTCAACAGTCAGGCTGTAGTATTAAACATGGATGAAGACATGGATTTTAACCTGGTGCCTAAACATTTGTTTGAACTTTGCTTAAATTGGCGGCAATTCTTAAGCGCCTGGTTTTATAAAGGAATAGACAGTAAAGATAATGTTATTTCTGTTGTTTCCATGACAATGGACGTGCTTCATGGAATATATCCATCATGCCCAGTCTTGAACCATCTGGTTTCTAATTCCTTGGTGAAAACCCTCTAGGAATGAAGGGTAGGTAAACTTTAATCAGGTTTATAATTACTGGAGTCCTTGCAGAAATTTTTTAACATAATTTTGCAGCTGCTTCAACATAAGGCCCAGAGGTCTTATCAGGGTTTTTATTACCACTTTTAAGGAGCAGTTTAAGAATCATGATTGTACTTGAGCTGCAGATGCCACCATTTCTGTTTTCGGTTCTGAGAGAGGGACGTAGTGACATCACACAAAGATGGAGAAAGGTCAAAGTTATTTTTCCCACTGCTTCTGTCAAATATAAAAATTAACCATACTTTGAGCTGAGTTTTATGTATTGGTAATGTATGTTTATGTTAGACTTTCTGTCAAAACAGGGATTAAAGATAAATGTAGCTAATTAAAAGAACATTTGCTTAGAGCTCCTGGTAATAGATACCTCTTTGTGAGGTCTTGAGGTATGGCTTTCTTTAAGAACTGATGCCATTTGTGTGACTGAATCTGAAGAGGAAAGGAGACTTTCAATTTTCTGAAAATAAATATGATTCTAAGTCCTATCCAGTGTGAGTTCGAAGGAAATAACCCAAGTAATGGTTAGGTAAAGTTAGCTTATGTAGTTGGTTATATAAAATGTGCATGCACATGTCTAATCTACTTCTGACATTTTACCCCACTAACTAGTTTTCCAGCGAAGTCTTTGAAGCAAATCTGCTCTGTCAGAAAGCGATAGCCCTTAACTGGTACTGGATGAGTAAACATATTTTGAACTGAGTCCTAGAGGATTAAAAATTAAAAACTGATTCAGCATCAAATTAGGCAAGTGTTGTCTTTTTTATTCCTTATTTCTACCAGGCAGTTGGGCCTTCACCATTAATGATTATGTTCCTGTCATCTGTGTTTTCTTGTTTTTTTGTAGTGAGAGGAGAAAAATGTGGGAGTTAAAGAGTAATTTATTCTGCTTCCTATCAACTATCAAAGCCAATTGGATTCACAGTCCAAAAGACACAGTTTGACTCCTAGAAATCAGAAGGCAACTTATAAAAGTAGTAGGATAATTATCTCTCTGTGCCTGTGTATAGCTCTATGCAATTTTATACCATGTGTGAATTCATGTAACCAGCATCTTTGTTTTTGAGAGAGATTTTTGCTGCACATGGAATTATGGGTTGACAGTTTCTTCAGCACTTTAGAGATGTTAGTCTGTTGTCTTTGGCTTGCCTGGTTCCTGTAGAAAGTCTTTGTAAACGTAGTATTGCATCTCTTTTCTCTCTGGCTGTGTGATGGTAATTTCTGTGTGTCAACCTGATTGAACCACCAGATACTAAGAAATTTGGTCACACATTATTTCTGGATGTTTCTGTGAAGGTGGCTTTGGATGAGATTAACATGTACGTTGGTGGGCGCAATAAAGCAGATCGTCCTTGCAGATGATAGTGGGCTTCCTCCAGATAGCTGAAACACCAAATAGAACAAAAAGGCTTACCCGCTCCAAAGTGGGAGAGAACCCATCCTGCCTGATGACCCAGGACATTGACTCCCTGCACCCACTCCTCCCCGCCTCAAACTCATACTGAAACATCTGTTCCTCCTGAGACTGAAACCTGGGAGCTTTCGGAAAAAATGAGACCACCCGCTCTCCTAGTTCTCAGGCCTTCAGACTCAAACTAAAGTTATAGCATCAGCTCTCTCTCGGAGCAGCAACTTGCCCGTTCACCCTGCAGATTTTGAGACTTGCCTGCCTTCATAATTGCATGAGCCAATTCCTTATAACAAATCTCTCTCTCAAAAAAAAAAAAAAAAAAATGGGAGTGATAGCATCATGTATCTCAAGAAACCCATGGCCCGTTTCATGGCATTTTTCAAAAGAACAGTGTTACTTACCCATGAAGGGATTTACATGTTGCGTGTAAGTAACAGCAACATTTCCAAATAAACCACAATAGTGGCAAAAGGTTTTGACATTTGAAACGATTTTATGTTGAAGGGGGTGAGGGAACATCGGGGTGACTTTCTAATCATCAGAGTGATTCTGGAGCTCATTTCTAACCCGTCCTTGTACTTTGACATAACATAGGAAGTGCTATTACATAGCTTGAAATATTTATTAGCTTCAAACCCCTTGCCAGGAAAACACACACATGCCACACAGACTATATAAAGCAAAAACCTGCTCTCATTTACTAAAAGGTTCCTTTGAAGATTAAGAGTTGCCAAGCTTCTGGCTATGAAATGTAAGTTTTGCCATTAGATCACTGAGAAGTTTTTATGTTAGGGAACTTCGTCGTGAGGATAATAATTTGACCACCAGAGGGCTTCATGTTTTTCCTTGAATGCAGTCAGGAGAGAGAGATGAGTCTTGGCATTTAAGGAGAAAAAAACACACACACAAAAAAAAACCAACAAAAAAAACAACAGCTTTTTCTCATCTCATATGTCCAAATCATATACTACAGCTTACAGGCAAAAACATAGATTTCCATTCATTTGCCCCAAGTTTTAAAAATATATAGGGGAAATGTCGCTTCTAGGTTTCTAGGGCAGTTTTATTTCCTTTATGGAGATATGGAGATTTTAAAAAGCTCAAAACATCTTACAGGCTTTTTTTTTTTTTTTTTTTTTTGTATATATGACATTGAGATTCTTATTTCTTTGGCTGATATTGAGATCTCCCTGGGGTCAGCACCAGTGAGGACAGTGAAGAGGGTGCTCGTTGAGCTATTAGAAATTCCAGGAAAATATAAACAGCCGAATGGAGGATGAGGTGGAGCCAGCCCCATGAGCCCACTGAGGCAGCGCTGTGTGCAGAGCAGCAGGCTGAGGCAGGCAAGGCCAGGCCTGCGGTGACGGAGAGCCGACCATGTGAACTGGGAGACGGGTCCTCTGCGTGCTGCAAGCGTGAGCGAGAATGAGAAATTCAGAACATCAACATTTTGTGATGAAAATTGGCTGGAATATAAGTGACTACAGCTTACTGGTGCTGAGTTTCTAAATGTGTCTGCTTATCTACTCATGTTTGTATTCATTGAATCCCACATTTCCCCTCCAAAATATTTAAAGTATAATAGTTACTCCATTTGAATTTTTATTTATTTATTTATTTATTTACTTAGTTAGTTAGTTAGTTAGTTAGTTGGTTGGTGAAACCCTAGTTCCTTCACAGGAAAAGTCCATTAGCTGGGAATTCTTATTTCTGGTTCTGACTTTCAAGAAACTAACTCTGCAGTCAGGAGTAAATGACCTCCATCCTTGGTCTCCTGCTTCTTGTGTGCACGTAGCTTTATTGGAATGTCACTTGCATACTATGATGTCCACCCCATGGAAGTATGTGGTTCAACGAACCTCAGAAAAGGTAGAGTGCTGTGCAGCCATCATCACAATCCCGTTTGAGAACACGCTCACGCCACCCAGACTTCCCTCTGGCGTGCTATATTTGTGTTCCCTGAGACCCAGCCCATCCGAGTTCTTCTTTCCATCTCTGTGAAGGTGTCCTTTCCGTCATTTTCATTTCGGTAAGAATTGTGCAGTGTGTAGGTTTGCTGTGCCTGGTTTCTTTCCCTCGGGGCCATGTTTTTGAAGTTGATCTGTGATGTGGCACCTACCTGTGCTTTGTTCTTTCCACCCGCTGAGTGGTCCTCTATGGTAGGCACATGGGACATTTTGTTTAAAAATATTTGGAGTGAGGAGCTTCTGGTCGTCTTGAGCGTGTGGGCTGTGAGTGGTGAAACTGTTGAGATGAAATATGGCCTAAAGCTTACGGAGTAAGTGGAAAAGGAAGATGCACGCTGAAAAGAGAAAAAAGAATGCCCCAAAGGAGCTTAGCAGATTAAAAAAAAATTAAAAAAGTACAATAGATACTGATGTTTTCATGAAAGATGTTCATGAGATAGCGACTGTGGTGGTCCCCAGATGTTTGGCAGAGAAAACCCAGTGTGTGGTGAAAGATGACAAAGACGACATGAAAATGGAGACTGGCATTAAGAGAAACAGAGTTCTAGACCAGCATGGACAGTGCCCCATGGGGTGAACCAGAGGCAAAGAAAAAGGCCGAAGGCGAAGTGAGAAAAAGGGAAGGGGAAAAGCAAAGCAAAAGCAGCGAAGGCGGCTAAGGGTTCAGCCTGGTCCACTTTTAAAAACTTGAAAAGTGCCACATGGGACAGACCTTTGATTAGAATGTATTCACCTATGTCAGCTCCTATCAAATGAAAACCTTGTTCCCATTTTTTAACTGGGCCTTTTTTCTTTCATTCAAACCCAACATAACACCTCAAATTTGTTTTTAGGAATTTAAATAAAATATTTCCTCTGATGAGTTAAAAAAAAAAATTGAATTGTTTTCAGTTTGGGATGACTAACAACGCTCCTCTGGATATTCGTGTACAAGGTTTTTTGTGAACATATGTTTTTATTTTGCTGGGGTATATACCCAGGAATAAAATTGCTTAGCCATATAGGAATTATACATTTAAATTTTAGAAAACTACCCACATTTGCTGAGATGTCTGTACAATTTTAAATTCTCAGTATCAGTGTATGAGGGTTCCAATTTCTCCGTATTTTTCTCCATACCTTTTTATTAGTCTTTTTTATTATGGCCATTCTGGTGGTTACACAACGATATTTTATTATGTTTTTCATTTGCATTTTTCTCGTGATTAACGATGTTGAGCATGCTTGGGCATTTTATAGCTACTTAGATACCTTCTTTGGTAACATAGCTATACAAATGTTTTCCCCATTATTATGTTGTTTGTCTCCTTCTTACGTTGTGAGAGTTCTTTTTTTTTAATGTGTTTTATTATTTTATTTACCACAAGTAAAGGTCAGGAATTGTTAGAGAGTTCTTTATATATTTGTAATGTCTTTAAAAAAATTTTTTTTTTTAATTAGTATATTTACTTTGCCCGCTCCTCACTCCTGGACCACGCACATTCTGCATCACAGTACTACGTTGGTGGTGTACATTTCATGGGTTTTGAAAAATGCACAGTGACATGTACCCACAATTGCATTATCACACAGAATAGTTTTGCTGCCCTAAAAAGAGAGAGCATGAAATCTGCAGATGTTCAATTGTGCTTATTCAAATGTATAATAGCTTGTTATGAATTAATGTATCTTTTAAAAAATATATATTTTATTGATTTTTTTACAGAGAGGAAGGGACAGGGATAGAGAGTTAGAAAGATCGATGAGAGAGAAACATTGATCAGCTGCCTCCTGCATGCCCCCTATTGGGGATCGAGCCGCAACTCAGGTACATGCCCTTGACCGGAATCGAACCTGGGACCCTTCTCCAGTCCGAGGTCTGACGCTCTATCCACTTAGCCAAACCGTTTAGGGTGAATTAATGCATCTTAATATGTTTGTTTATTTTTGGGTTAATTTCCAAAGCTCTTAAGTACCTATTTTGAAAAAAGACCTTGTTTTATGGAGAATTTGCTAACCCCTTTGCAGTATTTAGGAAGTCCTGTCCTGAATAAAACTTTAATCCACAGTATTGATATCCATGTTTCTCTCCCCAACCCCTATGAAATATCCATTGTATCATTGGAAGCATTAATGACTCAGTAGGTCTTACAATACTCTTCTGATACAGTCTTTAGTATTTTCTTTTATCCATTGATGCTTACTTTGCAAAATTTGCTGCTGTAGCTTTCTTGATTTGACCATAAGGTGTCAATGAAAAATGGTCAGAAAGCAATGAGTGCTCATGTTCCTTTTTCAAATAGTTCTTAAATTGTTAACTAAACTGTTGAGGAGTTGCTATTATTCAGCCATTCCATCAGGTTTAACAACTAAGCTTGTTTATGTGCCTATATGGCAACTATGTCACAACTGTCAACGAGGTCACAGTAATTGTATGAGTCACTTTAATTTAAAGAGATATTAAAATGTGAAAAAAGCATGGCCAGTGTGGTTCAATGGTTGAGTATTGACCCATGAACCAGGAGGTCATGGTTCAATTCCTGGTCAGGGTTCTCTCTCATCATTGATGTTTCTCTCTCTCTCGCCCTCTCTTTTCCTCTCTGAAATAAATAAAAAGTATTTTTAAAATGTGAAAAAATATGTGTTACAATTGAGGAAATCTATTAATATTGTAATCCTATTTACTGTAGAGAAAACTCTAGGAATAGATATTTTTTATTTATCGTATCCAAGAGATTTGAGAAAAAAGAGGTTCTTACCCGTAAAGGGCTTATATACATGAAATTATCATTCAGAATGAGCCCAGAAAATAGTCATCGAGAGAATCTGGTTTATTTCTTCTTTGCGTTCATTTTTATTAAGACTATAATTTTGTTAAAAAGACAATAAAACATATTTCGCTGTGATCTGAGACAAGGAGAAAGGCTTATCAGGTTGGCTTAGAAAGATGTGAACGAGTCAAAGCCCTGCCTGGAGGGAGCTTTCCGATTGGAAACTGGCTTTAAAGTGTGGGATTCATCTATTTTTGTCTTTGCGTATTAATACTTTTTAACATTCCTGACATCCAAAGGACTTCAGGTTTTATCTTTATCTCTGTTTTGCACTTAGTGTTTCAAAACCCTTATAAAAAGCGAGATCAGAGCAGAGGGAAACCAAAGTAGGGAAATGAGTATTTTTATCCTCATCTGTCACTTCGGCACACAGGGAAGTGCTGGTTTGCAACTTTCCAAATGGCTTGTCTGATTCATCTGTTATAACCCCAGAACACATGCCTTTAGGGAGGGCTCGGTAGTTGATAGAGAAACGAGGAGCATACAGTGCCCAGTGGTTCTGATTTCTGCCACATTGACGACCGTCATCAGACTATAAATTCTAAGAGCTGGAAGGTATTGCACAGATCAGTTAGACTTGCTGACACAAGTACAGAAGACTACAAGAGGCCAGAGAAGTAATGAAACTGAGTAGAGAAGGCCAATTTTTATTTTTATTTTGCCTATAGTTCTTGAAACACATGGTCCTCTCAGTATGTGTCTCTTTTTCCCATCGCCAGGGACATGAGTAGGGAGAAATATTTCTCTGAACAAAGCAGTAGCGCAAGTGAAAAGATACATGGCAGAGGTTGGTTTCCTGCTTTTGTAAATGAAGTGGGGTTGTTATTATAGAACACAGTATTACTCATTTATGTATGTATTATCTAGTACCTTTTCACAAAACAATGATGCAATTGAATATTTGTTATAACAACTATGTGACCTAAAAATCCTAAAATATGTATTATGGCTCTTAACAGAAAGCGTTTGTCAATCCCTAATAAATCGCCTCAATATTGGGAGATAGAAAGTGGTAGGGACTGTAGCAAACCAGGGAGTGTGAACTCCTCCCTCCCTCCGTCCCTCTCTCCCTCTTTCTCTTCCTTTCTTCCTTCTTTCCTTCCTTCTATAAATGTGCCAGACATTGTGTTCTGTTCTGAGATACAGACATTAATTTGGGAAGTTAAAAGCTTCTGCTCTAAAGAAATTCTCTGTATAGCATCCAAAGAATATTGATACTTCTTTCCCAGAGGTATAAAACTGACATTGTGTTAGAAATTCTGTGGAGTTTCTTAAGGCTGAGAAACCAAAGTAGTCTGACTAGGAAACTGGTTGTTCATTTTCCTCATTTTTATAATTATTTATTTTGCAACAGGCTCCTGCATTGAGAGGGAAAGAGCATATTTTAAAGTGACAGGCAGACAAACCAGCATCCTCCAGCCGTCCTCCCACTTCCAGCTGCAGAGGATGTCCCCTTTGACCTAGTTGGAGCCCCATTTAACACATCCATTTCAAAGGACGGGGACTCGGTTCCCTTTGACCTCCTCCCAGCTGCAAATCCATAGTCTGTTTCCCAATTTCAGTAATGATTTAATATAAATATATTTAAAATAATAATCGTGTCCTCCCTCTGCCCTCCCCTTCACAGCTGTGGCTTCCAACCTTGAGATGCACCTGAACTGTGATTAATACATGTGTTTAAAAGAAACAGTCATTTCTCCCTTTTTTTCTTTTCTCACAGCTGTATTTTTCCCACCCTACCGACTTCTGTCCTGTACATATTACCCATACATTTTTTTTTAAGTTCTAGACTCACAGAAAGACTTAAACAAAACAAAACAAAAAAACACTGGCTGTTGTAACCTTCACAGCATGATTCCATACCAAAATCATGAAGCTGCTTTAGAAGACATTTTCATACATCTCAAGTGAGTCACAAAGTCCTGATGATAAATGCCTAGCGGTAACAGCTCTTCTTTGCCTTAGAAAAGTCAAAATTCCTTCTTCCTTGTCTCGGAAGTAGATCACGGTTAACACCACAGTTGAGAACATTCCAAGAATTTAGGGTGCATGACGTTGTATTCTCTGTTAATGGAGCATTCTCTTTTTTGTCTTCTAGGACCACACATATTTCTAATTGAGGTGAAATTTTCATAACAAAAAATTAGTGCATTCACAATATTACGAACCCATCACCTCTATCCAGTTCCAAAATATTTTCATCACCCCCAAAGGAGACTTCCATATCCATTAAGCAGTCATTCCCCATTTCCCCATCCACTCAGTCTCTGGCAACCATTAGTCTGCTTTTTGTCTCTATGGAAGGGCCTAATGTTTGAATGCAGTTTGTTCCACAGTTGAGTGATGGTCTCAAAGCCACAACTCTCTAGCAGTAAGGTTACACTAGCACGTTATGCTCTTGCAGTTAGAAAATATCTTGGTGAATAATTCAATGCATGACAGATTAGACCTGGATCTGATATGGTCCAGCTTCCTTGAAACCCAGATTTAACATGTGACAATTTCAGAATTATGAGAAAGAAAAACATTCTGAATCCCTCCCAACAATGACTGAAGGCCTAAAAACAAGCGTTGGCTTAAATGGATTGTTTAAATAAAGTCAACAATCAGAATGAAAGAAAACATCAAAACAGCATAAAAGCTGGATGGGGAATAGTGGGGGGAGTATATTGAGAATACTTCTAAATGCCGACACAAAGATTTTGCAATATCTCCATACAAGATCAAAACAAAGGAAGGAAGAAGTCTTTTGATCACTCCTCTCCCCTAGACTCAGTCATGACACTCGTGCCCCTCTCTTGCTCAATGGGTTCTGAAAGTGCCTGAAGTGTGGTTAGGGCAGGGTCTCTGTTTTCCCTCCTTTACAGAGTTTCCTCAGGGGCCTCCCCTGAATTTTCCAGGGCATTAGACCTAGAGGGTTTTATAGGTGTTATGTAAAAATGGTTCCATACAGTCAGACATGGTAGGTATTTATATAAATAAATGAATGGCACCTTGGGAAGCCTGGTGTCCCAGAAACAGAGATAGTACCTTGTAAAGTTTTGGTGCTCACTGTCAGAATTTATAAAACCAAGAGTTACCTTTATTGAGCAAAATATACTAAGGACTTCTGGCTGGTCACACTTGCACCTCGTTATAAACGGCTTGCCCACAAAGTCATCTTTGAATAGGAAAGGCAATAATTAATCATCTTCTCCTAGTGAATGGATTGCCTCCTATTCACTTTGGCTGGTTTGTCTTTAATGTATTCCTCCAGGTCAGTGGTTGGCAAACTGCGGTTCGAGAGCCACATGCGGCTCTTTGGCCCCTTGAGTGTGGCTCTTCCACCAAATACCACGGCCTGGGCGAGTCTATTTTGAAGAAGTGGCATTAGAAGTTTAAGTTTAAAAAATGTGGCTCTCAAAAGAAATTTCAATCATTGTACTGTTGATATTTGGCTCTGTTGACTAATGAGTTTGCCAACCACTGCTCTAGGTGCTTAGAAATATGCCATCTTTGCAAATGTATTTACTAAGTGAAAGTATGTATGTCAACTGGTTCTTGGTAGGTATTGAACCAAGGTAGAGGATTTTCTTATTTTCTTTCCCTGCTCTTTGGCCCCAGGTCATTCATAGTATTTCATTTATACTGAGAGAGTACTCTTGAATACCATCCTCTGGTAAATATGCCAGGTATGGGCAAAGAAAAAGATGGAAAAGATGACTTAGTCTGTAACATCAATGTCTTCTGGGGCCACAGGTATAGCCAGGATTGAATTTTAATACCAACTGAGCCTGACCTCTGGACTAGCTCTGGATATGTCATGCTTTCCTTCCTCCTAAGAGACTGGCACCATGTAGCAATGAATGCCCCATTTGCTGATTCAACAGGAAAGGCCATAGACTCCTACCCACTCACAAATACTGCAGCTGATTCCAAGGAATGTGAAGGAGTGGCTGTTGTGCCCACATCTTCTCCAAAGGAGAAGACTCAAGGTTTAGAAAAGGATTTTGAATCTTTGTGGGACAAGGGAGCAGGAATGGAGGGAATTCATATACTTTTTTTCCCTGCTAACTTTTAAAGGAGCTTCTTTCCCAAATGGTCTCTCTAGATTTATTTATTAACACAATAGGCTTTTGGTTAGATAGGATGATTTGGGAGCAAGGGAAGTAGGATTTTCGAATTACATGTACCATTCCAATGACTTTTTGAAAACTTGGCCAGGATAGGGGGCAAGGCAATAGTGTTGCCATAATTTCAGTTTGTTAAAAAAAGACACAAATACACACACAACACACACACACACTTAATATCTACAGTTAGCACTTCATAAAAGAAAATGCATTTTAATAAAATGGACAATTCTTTATAAGAGTTGGCAAACACACCACATGGACACACACACACACACGCACACGCATGCGCGCGCGCAGACACACACACATACACGGATGTTCATATCATTCTTATTTTTCTCATTTGCCCTGGGTTTGTTAGGGATTTAACCTTGGGCAATGCTTATCAGCGAATGGGAGTTCTGAAACCACAGGGCTAGGTATTGCATAAAGTTTCTTGAGATGTAAGATTCCATAATTCAAGGAGTTATCCTAAGATCATATCACCCTCCTTCTCTTACTCATTAATACCTTGTGTAGGAGAGTCATGAAATACAGAACAAAAACAGACACACAGAAGTAAAAAATGAAAACCATATAAATAAGTCACATCGCTTCTCTAGTGTATCTCACTCTTTGCCTAAGTTTTTTATTTTTGCCAGGACTCAAATTCATTCATTCAACAAAGCATGTAATTGACCATTTTCAAGGCCCAATGGGTGTGCAATTTCATAGAAGTTTCAAGTTAAAAGCTCTGCTCAAATCTATAATGTGGCAAGTTTCAGCTGGAGGAATTACAAAAAAAAAATTGCAACCAAGTGTGTTTATTGTTTATTACATAGATATAAATTTTCCCTACTTTAAGATATTTAAAACCACACTGTCTCTGTTCTAGTTTGCCTTCAAACTCTTTCTTAATGATTTTTCTTTACCGTTTTCACACTAATACGTTGCTACCTTTTTCCAATTTTCTAATCTGAAATATCCATATTGTGTGCAAGAATTTCACTATCATCATTAACTTCATTAACCAGGTAGTAATGCTGTATAAAATTTGATCAGGCATCTCCTGTTGTGTTATTAGTCACAGTTACTTCCTTAATTGTTCTTCACCATGAAATACCAAGAATCGTATTGTGGTTTTCCCTGGAAGGACTTTTGGAACCCTCCTGCTCTGTTTGTGTCCTTGGCCATCACATTCTTGAGCTTATTGTCATAGTTATTTAGTGAGGTTTATGGCAACAGACATTTCCTGCGCACGGAATGTGTGATAAATGACCAGCTGGCTCGGAAGCGTAAGAGCTCAAAGTCTCATCTGAACCAAATGGTGAAATGCTTACCTCTTTGGAGGGGAGATTTCATTGTGGAAGCTTCATAACCTCTCAAATTCTTTGTGGGTCAGATTTTCCTGAGCAGTTCAATTCTTTGGAGATTGTAAATTACATAAAAGATGCTTGGAGTTAGGAAGGTGAAGAGAGGTGACAGGTGCCAATTTCTCCAGACGAGGGTGGGTTGGCAGTTAATGTGGTAACATGATGAAAGCATGATGCAGAAAATGAGGGTCCAACATCCAATGACAAATTGGTTTAGGATCATAGAAATATAACAAGGTTGAGTTCAATTGTTCTGATCAATATAGTCATGGGGCCATTAACTTGAGATTCTCAAAGACCTCTACAGAAGAGTTTTGTCACAGCTTCTTACAAATGCACCAATACTTTTGAGTAATTGCAAGACAGAGTCAAGGAACTTTATTGCTCTGGAGCTTTGTCCATTCATCTTTCCAGCTTTTGGCATCTGGTATAAGAAGCCCTTCCCCTCCCCAACCTCCTTCCTATCCCCATCCTGGCCAACGGGATAGACCCCCGGATGCTCCTTGATTGTGGGGAGGTGGTGGCTGCAGGACCAGCCCTCAGGGAGCCTGCAGATGCTGCAGCCCTCAGCCCACCCCCCTTACACTGGACACAGTACATGCACATCTTTGGGAGACCATGGAGCACCCCTGGATCCCTGTGCACCCCCATGCCCTCTGTGTAACCCTCCCACCTCCATCAATATATTCATTCTGAGAAGAAAATGTTTACCAGAGTTTCAGACTTTGGCTGTTCTACAAGGCATGACCCTAAGGGGTATGATACAAATGGAATGGACACAACCAGAACACCTATGTAACCTCATAGAGGAGGACAGGCAAGAATCCAAAGGAACAGGTGTGGCTGTGGTTTGGCTGCCTTTCTTAAATGGTTATTCCCACCTTTCCAGCTCCTCTCTGGGCTAAGCCACTTAAGAGAAAAATGAAACTCCTTGGTGACAAAGAAGGTCTGGGAGAAATCGAAATATCCACCCACACACAGAGGAATTACAATGAGTGGCCAGATTATTATGATCTCTGAATACATAATAATTTGGCCATTCTGTGTGTGTGTGTGTGTGTGTATTAGTGGCCTGGTGCACAAATTCTTGCATAGATGTGGTCCGGCCAGGTTGACCACTCTAAATTTAATTTCTTTTTATTAGCTTCATAAAAAATATCTGTAAATCCTTGCCCCAACTTTCTATGGTTCTGTGATATTTATTGAGCAGTGACCATATTTCATTTATTGCTTTCAGTGCTGGGGATGGATATAGCAATAAATAAAAGATAAAGCTTCTGATTGTAGAGGGCTTACATGTAGTGTATGGGAGAGAGAAATAAGCAAGAAATCCCACATGAATAAGCTGGATTAAAACTGTTGAGTGTTATGAGAACATCAAATAGGGTGATGTAAGAAATAATGAATGGGGTGAACTACCTTAGCTTAGATGTTTAGGGAAGGCCTCTCTGATGAGATATCATTGAGCTGGGACTTGAGTGTTAAAAATGAATCATCAATGGTGAGAATGAGTTTGCTGTTTTTAGAAGATAGGCTAGTGTGACTGAAATCTAGCAAATAAGAGTGGTGTGAGAAAAGGTTCAGAGAATTATACAGCAGACAGATGGAACAGGATCTGATCAATCAAGATAAGAGACTTGGATTATATCTAAAAGTAATATTGTAGAAAGCCACTGAGCATTTTAAGCACAGGGAGGTATGATATGATTTTTGCTTTAAAAAGATCACTCTTGCAAATGACTGATTAGGTTGTTTAAAATCAGCCTTTCCATTCAGAACTAGAAAAGAAACACTAAGACTAACATCTCACTTCTCAAATGATACATGAAATCTGGAAGACCATGGAATACCAATAAAAAACAACTGCCATCTTAGATCTGGACTTATTTTTATTACACATCTGTTTTATGCACAACAGAAATACATATGTGTGCATAAACACACACATAGATGTTCATAGCAGTATCCTTTGTAATAACTCAATCTGGAAACAAGCTAGCGATTCCTTATTAGTGAATTAGGTAAATAAATTATTAGTATACCTTTACATTGAAATACTATAGAACAATGAAGTTGAGTAAACTGCTACAACTGCTATGAATTTTTCATGCATGTAAAAATTCAAAAATGAAGAAAAAATAAACACATTTTAAAAATGTAAATACAGAGATAATTTGTCTTCAACTGAACAACATTTTAAAAAATACTAAAGTTATTTTTAAGACAAAATTTGATCCAGAAGGAAGCTCAGAGATGCAAGTATATGGAAAAATGGAAACAGTAAATATCAATAAATTCAAATCTATCTATCTATCTATCTATCTATCTATCATCTATCTCAAAGGCTAATGTGCCAAGTGACCCCTTGGGAGTTTGACGGGGAGACTGGGAGTTCGATCACTCGCTATGACATGAACTGACCAGTCCCTATCCCAGTAAGAACTATGGGCCTGAGCAGGAAGGGGAGGGGCGTGGTCTTTGAGAAGTGAGTCCACCTTCTCCCAGGTGGCAGCCCCTGAATAAAAACCTCTTTCCACTTGGCTTGGTAGCTGAGTTTGAGCATGTGTCAGGGTTGGGGGTTGGATCTCCCGTTGGGGCATATGCAGGAGGCAATCAATGGATGGAAAGATAGGTCTTCTCTCTCTCTCTCTCTCTCTCTCTCTCTCTCTCTCTCTCTCTCTCTCTCTCTCTCTCTCTCTCTCTCTCTCTCTCATCAATCAATAATAATAACAACAAAATTCTAAAAACTTCTTTCCTTTTGCAATAGCACCTTATCTTAAAGAGTTTGACTTTCCTTGCAGCAGATAGTGGAACCTGCATTTCATTTACAAAAATAAGCCCAAAAATTAAATGACCAGATTCAGGCAAATTTCTCCTCCGTTGGAATGCTTTCTCGTACCCACCCCCCCCCCCCTCCCCGGGCATAACTCCTGTAAATGTTTTGAAAAGTTTTGTCTCAGAGGCTCATATTCATTAACATGAGGTGGTGTTGCAGGGGATCAAGCAGTTCTTCAAATTTATTGGACCACATTCTTGGCTGTGGATGCTCATATGCCAGTCCGTTTAGTTAGAGGCATAAAGAGGCCATGAAGAACTAATTATAGTGAGGACAAAGGCGGAGTGACACAGACAGCCACAAACAATCCTGTTTGTTCAGGCTTTTCATTTCCCCGGACTGTTTGCAGGGTTGTTTCTGTGAAACGCAAGTCGAGTTTGGCTCAGAAGGCGCAGCTGGGAGGATGCCCGCCATGCTGTGTCCCTGCCACTCCCCGCAGGTGGAGTGATACACCTGGCTCCTGGCCTTGACATATTTGTTCTCAGCTCGCAGGAATCTACCTTTGTATCCCCTGCTTTCCCTTTCTTCTTCACTCTACCCGTGGCCCCCGCTCAGCCTGAAAGCTTATCCTGGCTGTCAATAGGTTATACCACCGCCAGCCTGGTTCTTCTCACCCAGGTGGCTAGAGGCCAAAGTTTCAGCATGAAACGTTTCTCAGAGACTCAGAGTACCTCAGCACCTTCAAAGCTTTTGTAGTCTGAGTTGGGGAAATCGGGGAGAGGATCCAGGTACACAGCAGGTGCTACAAGGAAAAAAGCTGCCTTTGTCTCCACTCATTAGCTAAATGAATTATGGCCCTTTAAGATAATATGAGAGGAACTCTATAACTTTCTCATCTCTCTCACTATGGCAGATACCTCTTCATGTTTATACTCAACGGTTGAATAATTCTTTCAGATAGTTCGTCATAGCTCTGTTCGGGATCTGGTCCCCTATCACCTCTCTGTGAAATGTAAACAGCTCCCTGTTTAAACTCCTTGGCTTAGCTCTAACAAGAATACAAAAGAGCCGAAACTGGTTTGGCTCAGTGGTAGAGCGTCGGTCTGTGGACTGAAAGGTCCCGGGTTCGATTCCAGTCAAGGGCATGTTCGATTCCGTGCAGGAGGCGGCTGGTCAATGTTTCTCTCTCATCGATGTTTCTGGCTCTCTATTCCTCTCACTTCCTCTCTGTAAAAAATCAATAAAATATATAAAAAAAAAAGAATACAAAAGATGTAAAAACTTGAAAGAACTTCACAATCACTAAGTCTATTTTTTGAAAAAAACAACAACAGATTGAAACCCAGAGAGGTGAAGTGACGTGTTTAAGGTCACACAGCTATAAAACTTTTAGGGGAATAGCGGGAAGAGGTCAACTTCCGAACCTGTGTGTGTGTGTGTGTGCACAATGATATACAGTTATCATTTAGGCTTTGATGCTTGTGTTTTCACTGACAATATAACCAAGTGGTTAAGTCTATAGACTTTGGGGTCAGAGAGGCTGTCATTGACCCAGACGTCATTCATTAGCTGTCTATACATTTGGACAAGTGGCTGAACCTCTCTGATCCTCAAAGTGCTCATTGGTGAGATGGAGTTATAGCTTTCTTGAAAAAAAAAATATTGTGGTGACATTGCTAAGAATAAGAAACTGCCAAGGAGAATAATGAACATTTAAACTATTCTCAATGTTTACATAACACTGCTGTCATCCAGGATGATGTGTTATCTCCTCTCACCTGTCCTTTCTCCCAACTGCTTGCAACCTTTCCCCTCTTTGCCTTTGATTACACCACACTTTCTTTCTCTGCACATTAAGTTCCTCATCTTCTCAGTATCTCTGCCACTCCCCCATGTGTCTCCATTGCCTTGCTTATTTCCTACATCATCCAGTAAAACCTTGCTAAGCCAAAATCTTTGAAGGAGCATCATAGGAAGTCAATGGAGAAGATACCTATCGGTAGATAGTTTGTCACCGATGACAATTTCATGTTTAGCCCAATTAGATATGCATTCTACTTCTTGTTCCCGGCCTCTGATATGAGACATCTCTCGCTGAGCCTCCGGTGTTGGCCTCTTTTCCATCAAGAGGGGATGTCTCTGGCATATGGATTATGGAGACATTCAAAATGGCTAATGGGCCGTGCAGCTGTGTCAGGCTTTTGGTGCTCTTCCCAAGACAGTGGAGAGCCCCCAGCTAGCTTATCTTTTCTGGTCTCCTCCTCTCTCTTATTTTTCCTTTTAGACCAAGCAGCAGCATTCTTTCTTCTTGTATCCCGGATCTATTCCTACTCACCATGTCAGTAAGTGAGGTCCACATACACAAAATGTCTGAGTGGAGATGGCCACACCAACTTGGTCAGACCACATGTGGCTCATTGTCCTACACTCAGAAGTCCCCTCGTGGCCGGCAGGGGGAACTGCGGAAACTGCATCTTTACTGCATCTTGCAGGTTGGAAAAGGAAAGATAGAACCATCCTATTTAATCCTATATAATAAAACCATAATATGCAAATCGACTGAACGGTGAAATGACCAGACACTATGATGCACACTCACCACCAGGGGTAGACACTCAACGCAGGAGCTGCCCCTGGTGGTCAGTGCACTCCCACAGGGGGAGCTCTGCTCAGCCAGAAGCTGGGCTCATGGCTGCCGAGCACAGCAGAGGTGGCAGGAGCCTTTTCCACCTCCGGGGCAGTACCAAGGAGTAGTGAGCCCAGCTTCTGGCTTAGCGGTGCGGGGAGCAGGCCTAAGCCGGCAGATGGACATCCCCCAAGGAATCCCAGACTGCAAGAGGGCGCAGGCCAGACTGAGGGATCCCCCCACCCTGTGCACAAATGTTGCGCACTGGGCTCCTAGTCTTTTATAACCTTCTCTGAACTTACCTGGTATTTCAAATAACGTAATTTTTTGCCCGGCAGAACAAATGCGTGAATGTAAAAGAGGAAACGTTACTTTGGCTTCTCTATCACTGAGGCCACTCTGTTCCAAGTTTGCATGGCAAGTATTTTCCATTTGAACCCAATCCTAGATTCTTACTATCAAAGAAAATTTATATTTAAAGAAGTCAGTGATCTTTTATTAATCGTGTAGACAAGCTTAGACAGCCATTGCCTCCCTAATCCCTCTTAGACTCCTTATTTCATCTTTGGGGAGCACTCTCCCAGTGATACATCTGAGAGTGTTCTGCTGTTTGATGTCTGACACATCGCTGCTACAGAGGCATCAGAAAAATGTGAGCTTTTCTTGTGCTGCCCCTCCCGCTTTGGGTTCTTAATCTTCCAACCACCCTTTCTTCTATCTTAGGCACTAAATTTAGCTTTCACATCTTTCCATTTTTCCTTTTGGTTTACTGTTATCAATTTTTTTTCCCCCCAGTGCAAAACCATTTTTATTATCCACAAACCTCCTCCACTTAAAACAAAAGTCAACATTCTTATCAGGCAACCAGATGCTATGTGTGTCTGTTGTGACACAATGCATCCTCTGTGATGTCTTCAAGCCAGAAATGTTTAACTTGAATCCTTTAAGCCTTTAGCTGCTGGAAAACATTTCTAAGTTAGTGTCGTAAAACACGGTGGGTGGGGTCAGGTGCTGGATGAGAAGAGACGGAAGGGACAGAACAACCAGATGCAACATGTCATCCTGGATTGGAACTGGTCTGAACCACTCACCTCTTGAGGACATTTTAGCACAACTGGGCAAACTTAAAACTAGATTAGGAATTAGATAAAGTAAAAGTTTGCTGTTTTGGAAAGGCAGAGATTGGTAAATTAAAAAAGTAGATTATAATATAGCTTGTGTAATGTTATCTGATGTTGAATTAAAAATAAGTATTTTAATTCACACACATATATATATGCGTATTTTAATACACACATATATATGTGCATATAGATATTATAGATATATGCACATACAGATGATATTCATAAAAATATCTGTAAGCATATACATGCCTTGTGTTTTATTTTTATTATGTATCTATATTTTTTAACTTTCTATAAGACATTCTTTTGCAATAATTATATGAATCAATTGGTTCATTAATTATGAAAGTAAGAAATTTTATTAGTAATGATGTGGTAACATGCACTGCTTTTGGTAAGACATCAAAGACTTGTGAGGACTTTAACAAACATAGTAACTCAGTTATCTTCATTATTGTGATTTTTAAACATCTGGGGATGATAATTCTTCTGGAACTTGTTCTTCATTATTGCTACCATTGGCCCCTTAATTTTTTTTGAATATTCACACCACTGATTAAAGAAGAGTAACAAAATATAACCAATGGTAAAAAATAACCCGAATTCTGATGTCTGAAACTTTATTGTCATCCACACAGCTCTCCTTTTGTTAAAACAAACTGCAGCTTTTTTATCCGCACATCTACTGAAGGACACTTGGCTGCTTTCAAATCTTGGCTATTGTAAATAATGCTGCAGTGAACGTAGGGGTGCATAAGCTCTTTTGAATTAGCGTTTTCAGTTTCTTCGGCCATACTTCCAGAAGTAGAATCGCTGGATCATAAGGCAGTTCCATTTTTAATTTTTTTAAGGCAGCTCCATGGTGTTCTCCACAGTGGCTGCACCAATCTGCATTCCCACCAGCAGTGCAGGCGAGTTTTCTTTCCTCTACCTTCGTACCAGCACTGGCTGTTTTGTTGATTTATCCATGGTAGCCAGTTGACAGGTGTGAGGTGATCTCATTGTGGTTTGAATGTGCATCTCTCTGTTGATCAGTGATGTTGAGCATCTTTTCATGTGTCTATTGGCCATCTGTATGTACTTTCTGGAGAAATATCTATTCAGGTCCTTTGTCCATTTTTAATTGGCTTGTTTATTTTACTTTATTTTTGCTGTTCAGTTTTGTAAGTTCTTTATAAATTTTGGAAATTTGGTTGTGAAAAGAAGGAAATATTGCATTTTGCAATAGGATGGACCTAGAGAATATTATGCTAAGTGAAATAAGCCAATCACAGGAAGACAAATACTCTATGAATTCACGTATGTGAGGAATCTAATGAACAGAATAAACTAATGAAATAGAAACAAACTCATAGATACAGAGAACAAATTGACAGCTGTTAGAGGGGAGGGTGTTTGTAGATGGGTAGAAAAGGTGAAGGGATTAAGCAAAAAACAAACAAAAAAACACACACACACAAAAAACACACCAAACCAACTCATAGACAAAGACAACAGTATAGTGATTACCAAAGGCAAGGGGATGGGGGAGGTAAAAGAGAGTAGAGGGGGAATAAATGGGTGGTGAATAAATAAACAATATACAGATAATATAATATAGTAGAATACACTTAAGCCTATTAATTTTATTAACCAATGTCACCTCAATAAATTCAATAAAAATTTAAAAAATATATATTTAGAGCAAAAAGCCCTAAGGAAGTTGTCTGGTTACCTGAGAAAAACACAGAAAGTGATGACTTTCAAATGACAGAAGATTGAACTCTTTTAAAAAAAAATATTTTTATTGATTTCAGTGAGGAAGGGGGAAGGAGAAATAGAAACATCAATAATGAGAGAGAATAATTGATTGGCTGCCTCCTGCACACCTTCCATCCCCACTGAGAACCGAGCCCACAACTTAGACATGTGCCCCGACCAGGAATCAAATTATGACCTCCTGGTTCATAGGTTAATGCTCAACCACTGAGCCAGGCCACCTGGGCTGAACTCTTAATTTTCAAACTTAGGTTATATATTCTTTACATTTAAAGGAATAAAGAAATAGGTAGATACCATAGTTTCATCTCTAACTGATGAGTTACAATCAATATTGATCTAATCTGTCTCATTCAGTGGATTTTTTTTTTTTTACATACAGAATCATACACATTTCTCTATTAAACTGTGCCGCATTTATCTCATTATGTTAAACAAAGGGGTTATCATTATGATCTAAAAGCCATGAAGGCCATTGCTTGCTTCACATTTGTTCCAAATTCTAGAAATGGCAAGGAGTTAAGGCACATGGCAATCAATAACTATGTTTAAAAATAGTTACTAATTGTAATAGGCTTTTATTCAGAAAAGAATAGAAGGACAGCCACTCATCAAGTGAAAATTATTATTTTAGTTTCCATGAAGTAATTTTTGGGTTATGGCTTCCTAAGCCTTGGTAGGTTCCACTTCTTTGAGTCACTTTGCTGTTTCTAATATCTCTTACTAATCATAGTCACAGAAATGACAAGTCCACACTGGACAGCTGTTTCTTGAAAATAAAATGTCTGATGGCAAAAAATGATTGCCCTTGCCAATGAAAAAGCAAAGGCATCTGTATTTCTCAACTAAAAGAGGCTGTTTCTTGGTTTTTCGGATCCTTTGTAGTCTTAGGCCACATTTAGATGAATCTGTTTTGCTAAAATACTGAATTTTCCAGTGAAATTGGTTATGTATTAGCCTTTTGTCAGGCATAAATAACAGAATCACGGCATGTTCAAAGCTCCAAGATGCTTAGGGTAACAATAATGTAGTCTGTTTCATTTTCCTTAAAATCTGAGGGAAACAAGATACTACAGTCTGATTGTTTGGAACAGCTTTGAAGCCAAGAAAGAACCTTCATGACTACTCATTTGTTTCCATAGTGAAGGGTGACATGTTCAGGAGCTGTGGTAGGGCAAAGCAATGCACGTGAAGTGACCAAATACCATTGTAGAGAACATAGACAGGAGCAGTCAAGGGTCACATAGGTAAAGAGAAACGAGATTTCAGTTTTATAAAAGAGAAAAAGAGACTGTTCTGTCTTTCAATTAAGGGTAAGAAACATATGAATTTAAAAGTACTATAAATCATCGTCATCATCATCATCATCAGAGTGGACTAGTTTTTCCATTCCAAGACCACCACCACCACCATCATCATCATCATCATTGTCATCATCATCACAATGGACTAGTTTTTCCATTCTAAGACAAAAAAAACCCAAAAAAAACAAAAAAACAAAAAACTGATAGGAAGAGACAAAAAGAAAACACAGGAGAAAAATTGAAGATAAAAGAAAAAAGCACCATCATGCAGGTCCCAAGAAACACTTTCATGGCATAATTGCCCCAAGATGTAGCTTTTTAACATTTTTGTTAATAAAGACTGTAAAACTTCATGTGTTTTTTGTTACTATTGTTTTGATGACATCAACACTATTACCTTTTTATATTTAGCTCTTGTCAATGAAGTACTTGGAGGATCTGATGTGAGCCATCAGATATTCCTCGTCCGGGTACACAGTGTTTAGTACATTCTGCCTTATAAAAGGCTTTCAAACGATGTGAAATTATACACAGGAGTTAGGGTAAAGGTGTTCAGGCTGTATAGAAATGTCTTTTTTTGTCCTTAAGTCTTCCAAACACATCAAGGGGGCTAAAAAATTAAAACAAAACCAAATAAATAATAATAGTGGTTTAGATATGATGGACTTCAAAGTTATTCTAGCACAATACTTTCATTTTACAAAAATACCCCCAAAAAGATTCCCCCAAATTGTAATTACTTACTCAAGCATCATAAAGGCAAGTGGTGTTGTGGAACCCCAGTCATGGTTCCTCTTTCCTTTTTCTTGCCTTTTCATAGATAATAAAGTTATGGCACTCAGATAGCTTATAGAATTTCCCACTACATTCCACATTTTACTCAAAAGTGTACCCTGAATAACTGAGCCAGATGCCTAGTAGATGACAAAATTATGCTTGCTTTTTTCTAAGACCTCTGCATTAAAGATATTAAGGACATTTGGATCCAGTTTCTTTGAAATATCTAATAATAACTGGAATTTCTCCGCATTCCAGTTATTACAAAATTAAAAACTCAAATTTTTATTTGTATGAAAGCCTTTCAAAGTGGAAAGAATTGGATGAGGAAAATTGACGTGGCCCTTCCTTCTTCTCTATGCCTGTAACAGTAACTTACAAATGGGCCACCAAGAGGACCAATGAGGAATGATTGTCAAATGGCTGACTCACAGGTCAACTCTGGCTTTGTGCATATTCCACAGCAAACATCTTCTGTTTTTCTCTTCAAAACACAGAAGCTAGAATTTATTTATGTCATTTTCAGATCAGATCATGGAAAACTAATACCCTAAATTTCTAATTGCGTGCAGCCCCCCAAAATTTGAGGGGTACCACTTCTGACTAGCTCTCAACAAAAAGTATCTAAGAGCTGGTAATGAAGGGATATTTCTACTGCACCTTTGTATTGTTTATTTAAATCTTCACTAGAGGTTATCCTAATGAGCAAAAGGGAATTTAGAGTTAGAAAGTATAAAGTTTAGCTCCATCAACTTAGACCAACTAAATAATCATTCAGTTGTCCAAGTGATAATCTGGTTTGATTTTGTAGATTTTTGACACATGTGAACTAAAACTACACTTCTTTTTTGCGGGGCACATGATTTTGATAAATCCATCTAGGTAAGAATGTGAACTCATTAAAATGTAATTAAGTTCAATGAACACAGACACTAGGGGGGTGAAGGCATGTGCTGGGGGGTGGGAGTGGCTGGGGAGAGGTCAGTGGGGGAAAATATAATGTTATAATAGCTACGTTCGGGCTGGGGGGTTATTTGGAATATCAGGAGGACTACTCTGTAAAGTATATGATTGTCTAACCACTATTTTGTGCACCTGAAACTAATCAGAATAATATTGAATGTGAACTATAATTGAAAATAAAGGTATTTTCATCACAATAAAAAATAAAAAATAAAGTAAATAAGTTAATTTAAAATTATTTTATTTTTTACACTATGTTGTGAGATATCTATAGCATGTGAAAAATCTATCTGGATTTGCTTATTGTGTGAGCACTTAAACATTTGGTGCACATATCCAAAATATAAGGATTGATTAACTCCACTTTATATTGTATCAACTTACATATTCTGCCAAAACATATTGGGAAGGTAAAAGCCAAAGAGAAGATTAGTTTCTAGAGAAAAACCTGAAACTTCATTTAAATCTAATAACACTAAAATAAGAAGATAAGTCTTCGTATTTAAATTCTGTGTTTAACCTGGGATGAATAAAAAGCCATCAAGTCTAATATTACATAGGGTCTCAGCAGAAATTCTACCAATTTATGCTCAACTTGATATTTTTTCTCCATTCATTCATCTAGCATATATCCCACACAGTATTTTAGAGATCTATACTTGCCATGTTGAAACTACACAAGTTCATCTCTGATGGAGAGAGATTAATTCTTAGAGGCAATAAACCCTAAACAAGTAGTAAAAAAAAAAATAATGTCCTAACTGCCTTACAATTTACAAGTCAGTCTGCAATAGAAATGATGCTTCATTTATTATGAAAAAAAATGCTATTTCGTTTCCTTCATGCCCTCTCCTTCCTAATTTTAAATTTTATTCTTACCCCTTCTTACTTTCCACTGTACTTCTTGGGCCTGACAGTTAAAAATACAGAGCCCTTGTTGAGTCAGTTACTTATTACTGGATAATCCCTTAGTTACACAAAGATCAGAAAAGCCTTGAAATAACTGAATTTAGGGATTCTGTTGAGTTTTAGCTAAGAGCTGGCACTCCTCATTCGGAGCTTAGTTGGGATTAAGGGCATTCAAATGGCAAGCAAAACAATGGTTTTATTCTCCCGCTTTCTAGCAGCTCATTCAGTAAACATTTAATGATTTCCTCGCCTGTGTCCAACACCATTGAAGACCCAGATGGTCACCTCCACCAGCTCCTCCTCGTCATCCAAGCCCTAAAATGTGGCTGACTTTTTGCAGAGTTCTGTTTTGTTCCTCTTTTTTCTCACCAGCTGTGGATTTCTCAGCCTGTGTACTAGATGTAATAATTCCATTCTTCTCTCTCAGTATATGTAATCGATGGACCTGTAATTTAAAAAGGTCAGATCGATAGTTAACATAAAGGGTTACTAATTAAAACAATGTTATGTACATTTCTCCATGTATATACATTATATACACTGAGTGGCCAGATTATTATGATCTCTGAACACATAATAATCTGGCCACTCAGTGTGTGTGTGTGTGTGTGTGTGTGTATAAGGTTTGATTAACTCCACTTTATATTGTATCAACTTATATATATATATATGTTAGAGGCCTGGTTCATGAATTTGTGCATGGGTGGGGCCCGGCCAGCTGGCCAGCTGGCCAGGGGATATGGACAATTGGCAGGCCTGCCTGCTGGTCAAACTCCTGATTGAGGGGACAATTTGCATATTGACCTTTTATTATATAGGATATACACTGAGTGGCCAGATGATTATATGTTCAGAGATCATAATCATCTGGCCACACAGTGTATATCTATCTGTCTGTCCATTATATATAATTTCGGGTCCCAGCTGTGTAGCTGAAGGAAGTGAATTTTCTGCAGCAGGCAGCTTTTCTCATCCCCGACGCGCACAACATTCAGGCCGTCATCCCTAGCAAGGGGTAGTGGGACTGTCTCCTCAAGCCAAGGTTGTAACGGTGTTTAACTTTCTTCTGGAGACAGAGTATTGTAGAAGGAGAGAGATTCTCTTAGACAGAAAAAAGTCTCAGCAGCTTCTCAATTATAGCAGACTACTGTCCAAAAACATTAGCAGCCTGTTTATTTAAGGAAGTCACGACAAGGGCTCCCATCTGTGACACTATCTTCTCATTGTATAAGCCTTTTTCGTGTGCTGTTAGATAACTATTGATCTGACCTTTGGAACAAAACAAAACAAAAAAGGAAAGAGACAGACCTCAAGAGAAACTAGTACTTGTAGATAAGATTAGAACTCAGACTCGGTCTCTGAAAAGAGAATGCGTCCTCAGTCAGAGAGGAGGAAATGGCCTGGTTCTGAAGGTTCCTGGCCCACAGGGAAGGAAGGACACGCTGCCCCGATGGGCTCAGGTCAGCGCCAGTTGTCCTCTCAGGCCCCTTCCGGTCCGGGACTCGGAGGCTGCAGGTGGCACCTGCGGCTGACAGTGAGACTCAGATGTGGTGGCCCAGATTCTATGAGTCCATTCTCTCTGGCAGGTGGTCGAGGAATTGAAAGGGCTGGGCCTTGACAGCAGGAGAACTTGGGCCAAAACCTGGAGGAGCCTCAGCATGGAAAAGCTGACACTTGGCCTGGAAATCAAATTCCAGGCACATGTGGCAATGTGCTTGCTGTTTTATAAGAAGGCTCAGGAAAAAGTCTCCGGAGCTGCCAGGCCCGGGTCAGAGGCACCCTGACTCGGCTGAGCCAAGGGTCACAGGCAGGAGAGTGCTGAGTTTTCACCCCTCCATGCTTAGTGTCCTCCTCTGGCAGAAGTCTGCTGCCCTGGGCCCTCTGCTGCCCACCCCGAGTCTCTTTAGACCAGGCATTCATTTTGTGTCATGGATCCACTTTTGTAGCCACTGAAGTCCAGGGACTCCTCCAAATAATGTTTTTATTTTTTATTTTTATTTTTATTTTTTTTAAATATATATTTTATTGATTTTTCACAGAGAGGAAGAGAGAGGGATAGAGAGTCAGGAACATTGATGAGAGAGAATCATCAATCAGTTGCCTCTTGCACACTCCCTACTGGGGATGTGCCCGCAACCAAGGTACATGCCCTTGACCGGAATCGAACCCGGGACCCTTCAGTCCCCAGGCCGACGCTCTATCCACTGAGTCAAACCGGTTTCGGCCAAATAATGTTTTTAAATACAACAAATTAAAAAAAAATGACTATGAAGAAAACCAACTGTATTAAAATTGAGTTATTAAAAGATTTTTAAATTTATGAGCTAGAAACATTTAGAATACTTATGGGATAGAAACTTGTGCACACTTTTTAATTTACTAAAAACTAGCTTTAATTAATCTCATAAAATTACCGATATGATTTTAAAGTAGTGATAAGTGGAAAAAACATTTTAAGATTTGTGGTAATTAAAAAGGAATAGGAAAGAGACCCTCCAAGAGGACTGCAGAGTCGCCAAACTGGATTTACAGCTAAATTATAGAGCGATCACCCTGAATAGCCAACTGAAGCTAGCTTAGTTGAAATGTTAGAACCAATGATTTACAGGAAAAGCCACACAGAGACTTATAAAAAGGGCGGAAACGTGGAAAGGGCAGGCCCCCACACTTACTTGCAGTGGAAGAAAAGCCAAAGGGTGCAAAATCTCTCCCCCCCCAGGAGTATGTGGTCTCAACTTCTTGCAGGAATTCCCAACCCAAAACAACAGAAATGGGAAGAGGAGTCCTTAGAGCATCAAATGGTGAAAACCAGTGGGATTCAGAGTTCCTGGTAGAGAAGGGAGTCTGCTAAGGACACAGACACCCTTCCCAGGGTTGAGCACTCCTATTATTGGGGAGAGCAATGCTGCTCCTCCATTTCTGACTCTGCAGAGGGTCTGCTGGCTACACCCAGTGGGGACCTATGGAGGCTCTTATTCTGGAGAAGCTCTTGGCAGAGACTCAGATAACGATTGAGCTGTGTAGCTTTGGAAAGCATTGAGGCAGCATTGAGGGTCATGGAGAGCATTAGGGAATCCAGTCAGAGAAAGACAAGTATTACATGATCTCATTCATATGTGGATTCTAATGAACTAATGAGCAAAATAGATCCAGAGACACGAAAGCATAGAATAGGCTGACATATCTCATAGGGAAGTTGGGGGTGGGTGGGGAGAATAACCAGAGAATTTATATGCATATCTTGTATGCACAGCCCGTGGACACAGGCAATAGTGTGGTGAAGGCCTGGGGAGAGGGAGGGTAGGAGGTGAAGGTGGTCAAGTGGAAAGAAGGGGGGCATTTGTAATGCTTTCAACAATAAGGATAAATTTTTTTAAAATAAGTAAAATTAAAATAATAAAACAGATGGCCTAAACAGAAATAAAAGCAACAACAAAAATCCATAGCAAGATGGTAGACACAAGGTCTAGTATAACTAATTACATAAAATATAAATATGGCAAGCAAAATAATGATTGTCAGACTGATTAAAAACAAAACTTGACAACATGCTGTTAACAAAAACATGCACTTTAAATGTGAAGGCGGAACATTTAAGAGTAAAAAGATGGGAATAGATATATTATGCAAGAATTAACCAAATGAAGTTGTAAGTAGATTATACTTGTGTCAGAAAATAAGGAAGTAGAGGAAAGAAGCAATTGTTGAAGATAAAATAAAGACATTTTATAAAATAGAGACATCCTATAATGATAAGGGAATCAATATGAAGTGAAATAGTCACACGTTTAAATCTATGGTATACCCAATTACATGGATTCGAAATATATAAAGCAATAAGTAACAGAAATGAAACGATCCATGGACAAGTCACAATCATGAGGGACCGTGATGGATGCAAGTATATTTTATGAGCTCTGAAGCAGGGAGGGGCACAATTTTTCATCAGTCTCCAGATAGAAATACTTCTGTTTTTGCAAGCCATATGGTTTCTGTCATAAGGATTCAATTCTGTGGATATAGTTTAAATGTAGCCATTAAGCTCTTTCCTACCTTGCAAGATGGTGAGTGAAAACACAAAGAAGCTGGATCCTGAGTGGGACAAACCTGAAGCCAAGATGGCAGGTGCTAGGGGCAAAGTTAAGAAGGGTGATCTCAAGGCCAAGAAACCTGAGAAGATGAAGCCCCAGTACAGCTGAAACCCTGAACTACACAGAGCAGAGGAATTGGCAGATATTCCTGGTCGGTTATGTATTCCCATAAGCCACGCACAAGAGGAAGTACCAGCAGCTAAATCCACAATTGAAAAAAAAGGGGGGAAGTTCTTGCTCCTGTTATAAAACCAGTTGATGGCGACAAGAATAGTGGCACCCAAGTGGTTAACCTTTGCAAAATGCCTAGACATTATCCCCCTGGACCTGAAAGCTGTGGAGAAAGCTGGACCTCCAGTGCGCATGAGAGAAAGCTTCACTCCCGGGACCATTCTGATCACCCCCACCAGTGACACAGAGGCAAGAGGGCAGTGTTCCTGAAGCAGCTGAGCAATGGCTTGCTACTTGTAACTGGACCTCTGTCCCTTTATAGAGTTCCTTTGTGTAGGACACACCAGAAATGTGTCATCACCACGTCCACAAAAATAGATATCAGTGCTTTGAAAATCCCCAAACATCTCATTGATGCTTATTTCAAGAAGCAGCAGTTGCATAAGCCCGGGAGGGCGAGATCTTTGAGAAAGAAAATCAAGATTATAGAGCAGCTCAAGGTTCATCAGAAAGCTGTGGACTCTCAGATACTGCTCAAAATCAAAGCCATTCCTCAACTCCAGGGCTACTTCAGCTCAGTGTTTGCTCTAACAAACGGGCTTTATCCTCACAAAGTGGTGTTCTAAATTTCTTACAAAGAACCCAACTAAATAATGGAACTGTTTCAAATAAAGAAAGGAAGAAAGAAAGAAAAGAAATTCAGCCATTGACATAAATAAATAAGTGGGTGTGGCTCATGCCAATAAAACTTTATTTATAAAAACAGGCAGTGGCATTGATTCAGGCTCTGTCCTTTGTCCTAAAGAAACCACTTAAATCTACTAAAAAAAAAATACACACAAAGATAGTAATAAGCCAGTAGGAGAAATATAATGGAATCATGAAGAACCCTCAATTGATTCAAAAGAAGGCATAAAAAGAAGAATGAAACACGTGACCCAAAACAAAATGTAATAAAACAAAACACAAATAGCTTATCAGTAATGAAAGTGATATTTGTGATATTTTTACCTCCCTTTTTATGTCTCTATATCTATCTCTCAATTATTTCTGACATTTAGCATAGGGAAAAGGGAAGTATTATTTGTTGACTTCCCAAAACACCCAGACTTGTCAACCTTTAATTTGAACTATGCCCTGCACTCATATTTCTCCCTCTCTCTCTCTCTCCTCTCTCTCTCTCTCTCTCTCTCTCTCTCTCTCTCTCTCTCTCTCTCTCTCACACACACACACACACACACACACGCACACACACACCACACAAACACATCCTACTCACCGAAGCCTCTGCATGTACACAAAGTTTACAGAAGATTTGGGGAAGTAAAGAGAACTCAAGAACTCCAAATTACTCATTTGTAAAAGTTCACTTGAATGATTCTCCTTCCAGCTAGAATGGACTACATACCTTCTTGAAGAAACAGAAATATTAAATAAATTATAATTTTATATTTGAGGGACTGGCAAACTATAATCTGCAGGCCAAATCTGGCCATGCCTATGTTTTTGGTAGTGTTTAGTGCTTTAATAGCATAACTAAATAGTTGTGACAAAGATGATAGGCCAACAGTATTTATTACCTGGTCTTGACAGCTCAGCTTGCTGACTCCTGATATTTTTAAAGAGCACTTCAGAAGCATCGAAGATGAAAGGGAGTAAAATTGAGGAGAAAAAAGGAAATATTCAGAGAAAAGCTGAGAAAGTACATCTGTATTTGGGGGCATTATTGATTCTTGGTGAAGACTATAAAGTCTGAGAACCTAGGTTTGACTTACACAGAAGGCCATGGTTGGGGGACAAAAAAAGCTGAAAGAAGGAAGGGAAGGGAAGGAAAGAGAAGTGAAGGGGAAGGGTAGGGAAAAGAAGGAGGGAGGGAGGAAGGAAGAAAGAAAAGAAGGAAGAGGCAGCCAATGATTGGTTCTCTCTCATCACTGATTTTTCTATCTCTCTATACCTCTCCCTTCTCTGAAATTAATAAAAAATATTCAAAACATAAAATTTAAAAATACATATTTTTAAAAAATGACACAGATAATAGTATGGTAACTGCCAGAGTAAAAGAGGTTGAGGTGGAGGGTAGAAGAGGTTTAAGAGGAATAAGTGGCTCTACCTGGTTTGGCTCAGTGGATAGAGCATTGGCCTGTGGACTGAAGGGTTCCAGGTTCAATTCCGGTCAAGGGCACATGTCTGGTTTGGCGTGTTCATTTCCTAAAACTTTATTGTCTCGCACACTTTGGATTCATGCACTTAAATGTATGTATATTATATTTCAATGAACATTTTCAAAAAATTAAATCCTTTAGTTAATAATCTCCAACTCTTCCTCAAACCATAAATTAGTTTCCAAGGTAAAACAGTTTATGCTTTTGCTTACTTGACTCCCAGTAACCCATTCTTTCAAGGTCTCACTTTGTACCTCAAGCTACTGGCTAGTTTAATTTCCTAAATAAAGTTTCTTCCTTAAAATTAATTCTAACTTTAATTGAGACGTGGTTTATTTTCACCTCTTTTCAAACGTAATGGCCACATTGCATTCTGTATGGGTCAGATTAGCAGAGTATCACGTTTAAAGGAGGATAGAGACAGATTGGAACGTGTCCAGAGAGGGCAAGTGAAATAATAAATATATGGGAATTAGGTTGAAGGGACTGGAGATTTTCAAACTGAAAAATAACAGACTGGAGTCAGAACAGTGCAATCCCTGCTTTCAAATCTATAACATGTTTTGTGGTAGAAGGATCTGTTTTATTTGAGGATTTTGAAGGCAGAACAGGGACAAGGGTGAAGCCTTATGGAAAGTGAGTTTCCTTTGAATGCTCAACTATCTATTGTGTTCTTCACTCCACAAATATTTATTGAATGATAAATATGTTACAGGCTCTGCAGCCAAGGAATGCTTAGTCTACTGCTGAAGACAGGTGTATACAAGTATAAAACTAGGTGGAAATCCAAATCATGGCATCACAAGGTGATGTAGGAGCTCAGAAAAAAGAGGGATGGGCGAGGAGCAGGAAGTTAGGAGATGAATTGCAAAGCAGGACTCAAGTCTTCTGACTCCTGGCTGTCCATCTCATCATTGTCATAGAAATGAGCACCACCACCATCCACTCAATTAATCAAGCTCATGGCCTGAGAGCACACAGCAACCTGACCCTCTCCCTCATCTGCAAACCCAAGCCCAGTCAGCCTCTCAGTTCTATCTGTCTTGGCACAAAACATTTCTCAAAGAGATCTCTTTGTTCTTGTTACTACAACTGGGTTTCGATTCTCAGGTCCCTTGCCTGAATAATGTGGCAACGTCTAACTGCTCTCCTGCCACCAGGCCTGGCTCTCTCAAATCTGACATCATGTGGGCCTTAAGGTTACTTTTCTAAAATAAAAATTGGGTCATGCCAAGCCAGTTTGGCTCAGTGGATAGAGTGTCGGCCTTTGGACTGAAAGGTCCCTGGTTCGATTCCGGTCAAGGGCATGTACCTTGGTTGTGGGCACATCCCAGTGGGAGATGTTCAGGGGGCAGCAGATCGATGTCTCTCTCTCATCGATGTTTCTAACTCTCTATCCCTCTATCTTCCTCTCTGTAAAAAAATCAATAAAATATATTTTTTTAAAAATCGGGTCATGCAAATGTCCTGAGCAAAGCCCTTCATAGGCTCATGGCATGTAGAAAAAGACTCCTCCCCGCCCCCCATCTCCTCTGTAGAATGGGATCTGAGGCCCTTTCCTCTTCGGCTCCTGCCCACCCATCCAACTCATCTCAGACCAGCTTCCCTTTTATATATGCCCTACATTCCAGTGGTCACTGACTGATTCTAGTGACCCTGTCACTCCACATCGTGGCACACCTCCACATTTGCGTTCACCATGCTCCTTTTATTGGGAAGTCTCTCCCTCAGCTCATCCCCCTGGGGAGGCTACTCATTCTCCATGCATCAGCTTTAACATCAACTCTCTTAAGTCTTCCCTGACTCCAACTTGAAAGATAGATAACTCCTTCATTTGTGCATTTACTTTCTTTCTGCAGATCTCCAAGATTATCTGCTTTTCTCTCTCTCCTTGACAGGCTGTGAGCCCCTGAGGACTCTGAACAAGGTTAGACAACATAGTGGACTCTAAAGTCAGGCTGCCTGGATTTAAATTCTGGCTCCATGTCCGATTAGCTGCCTGTCTTTGGTGTCTTTGTCTGTTTGAGCTTCAGTTTCTTCATTAGCGAAGTGGAGATGATGGTACCTACCTCATAGGATTGTTGTAAGAGTCAAATGAGTTATTTCCTGGAGAGTGCTTAGAGCAGAGCCTGGAAAATAGTAATTCCTTAGCGAATGAGATCTGTTATTACTTACGAGAGGCCCAGTGCATGAAAATTCATGCACTGGAGGAGGGGTCTCTCAGCCTGGCCTGCCCCCTTTCATAGTTCAAGAGCTCTCAGGGTCAGGAAGCTACCGGCGATCAGGGGAAGGCGATACCCATCACACCTCTGCTACTGCCACTGCCACAGTGCAAGCCTTAGCCAGTCCTGGTTACCTAAGCCTTGGGCCGGCTCTGGGTGGCTGGGCAGCCGCCACCCAAGGCTTGCCTGCACCTTGACCCAGCCCTGGGTGGTTGAGGTGCTGAGTGGCTGGGCCCTCCTGAGGGCAGGCCTGGCCTTGCTGCATGCCTGCCACCCCGGCAGGGCTGAGGGGACTAGGCGCAACCATCTTGTGGCTGTGGGTGCCACCATCTTTGAGGGCATGACATTCAATTAGCATATTCCCTCCTTATTGGCTGTGGATGCCGCTATCTTTGCGACAGGATGAGGGTCAATTAGCATATTTCCTCTTTATTAGACAGGATTGTTACTACTATAATCTTTGCAAGGGAGATGCATAGCTCATTAGATGTTATATAGTAGATCTTCCATAAATATTGAATGTATTTTTCCAGCCATTCACATTGCATGCATACACACACACACACACACACACACACACACACACACACACAGTGTTCTGAGAAATAGAATCTGAGAAATCTACTCTTACATCTAGTGGTCTATTTCAGGTCCTCAAAAGGGACATTTTTCTTCTGAGTCTAGTTTTCTTATCCTTCAATCTTCTTCTTGTCCCGCACAGGGCATTCTTTGGAGAAATTTAGTGCTTTAAACTAAAGAGCTATGGAGCTCCCTCAAGGATTCTATCTATAAAATAACAGCTGTAGGAGGAAACTTGGAGATGACAGCCATAGACAGCCATTTGACTGCTCTGTTTAGGAGTGATAAATTATTCCTATAATTTATGCTAAATCATTTCTACGCTCTGATATGAAGCATAAAAACTGTCATTTAAGCAAAACCATGAGCTTCCACAACATTAGAATTTGATATGAAAGGTCATGTAATGCAGTCTTCATAATGGCACCATTCCTTGCTGGCTGTTGTCACCTCACCACACAAAGGCCTTCACTTAACCAGTAAACGGTGTTTTCTTGTTTTAAATCCTGGATTCTGAAAAATTTTATTTGACGTACAGAGTGCTTCTTTCTTTATGTTTCTAAGGAGGCTTTCAGAGAATGATGGCCAAGTTATTTGAAAGATGTTTTCCTGTGGTGATGTCATTTCGAAGGGAAAACATACTTGGGATGTGAAGTATTCCCATCAGAAACCTCTGAGATCTTACATCTGTACTCTTAAGCCCAAGAGGTTATCAAATGATAGTAGATGATTGTAAAAGGGATGACTTCTAATGGGGTGTTGGCAGGCAGGCTGGCCAACAGTCACAGGTCACTGCACAAATATTTATGGAGGAAGTGAAGGCTTCATTTTTGCTTTCACTATCAGACAGCCTTCCCAAATGTACGAAGAAAGACGAGTACTCAGGATTGTGATACCCAATGCATGAGAAATGTATAGAAACCAATAGCTCTGTTGGAAGATTCTTACATAGTGTCCAATGCCAGCCTATAATGATACAGTGGGCTGTCTGCAGGATTTCCTCAGTGAAAGGCAACATATCCCAGATCAGTGGTCAGCAAACTGTGGCTCGAGAGCCGCGGTTTGCCGCTCTGTTGACTAATGACTTTCCCGACCACTGACCTAGACGCTTGATTCCAATAATTACAGGCTGTTGTTGTTCCTTTGATTAAGCCCCTATGAATAAGGAACGCCATACCAATGAGGTCAAAAGGAAAAAAAATGCATCATCTGCCCAAAAAGAACATGAAAAAACTTTTTTAGAAAGTGGAGACATTAATTATAGTCTGTGTGAAAATATGTATTGATTGATGATTCCAAGATGGTTAACAATATAAACATTTGTATTTCCTCCAGGCCAAAGGCATATTGTGGCAAGTCTTCTGATCAGCTGTGTCTTCACGGAGCAAGATGTACATAATCGTAAGTACAATTATCTGATAAGAATGAAAACGAAAAAATGGATATTTTGTGTGTAGGTGGCCCTTTATTTAGCTCATTGGGGAAGCAACATGGAGTCATGGCTAGGGTGTGGCCATTAAAGCAAGAAAGACTCAACTCAGAGGCCTTTTCTGTTCCTTGTTAATTTGCCTGAATTACTTAATTTTTCTAAGCCCCATTTTCCTCTCCTGTAAATTGGGGACAGTCCATAGTATCATTTTATGGTTTCACAACTTACCATTTTGAGTTTATCTTTGTATGTATAAGGTTGTGGTTAGGTGCCCCACAGACCTCACGCCCCATACTCACTACATAACTCCGACAGCGCTGGTATTGTGCTGTCATTGCTGGGGGTTCTTCGTGAGGTTGTTTCTTCTTTTCGTTGTCTGTATTCTTTCCGAATTCTTCCTTCCTTACTTCCTTCCTTCCTTCCTTCCTTCCTTCCTTCCTTCCTTCCTTCCTTCCTTCCTTCCTTCTTTCTTTCTTTCTTTCTTTCTTTCTTTCTTTCTTTCTTTCTTTCTATTTTTTATATGTACATGTCCAATTTTCCCAACACTATTTAATGAAAAGACTATCTTTACTCCATTGTATGTTCTTATCTTTTGTGGTCAAATATTAATTAACCATAAAGACATGATTTAATAAGCATCCCATGCTTACTTAAGAAGTATATGTCTTTTATTATTGAGTGGTATACAGAAACCAATAGCCTTGTTGGAAGATTCTTACATGGTATAACTTTCTAAAAGGTAAGTTGTAACTTTCTAATAGGTAAATTTTTTTTATAGTATTTATGCAAATTTTGCATATTAGCACTAAATATTTTCTACTTTTTCTATCAACTGAGAAAAGAGTGTTGAAATTTGTAATGATGATCATGGGTATTTTATTGTAGTTGTATGTTTTGTCAGTTTTTGCATTATGTATATTGAAGTTTTGATAATAGGTATATACCCACTTAGGATGGTTATGCTGTGGAGTAGTTGCTTTTGTCATTATTATATGCTCCTATTTGTTAATTATGAATTATTTCCACCTTCCTGATATTACATTCTATTTATTTCACTTGTTATTATTTCTTGCTTCTTTTCTTATATATATATTTTTGGATTAATTAAATACACTTTAGTATTATTTAACATTCTTAGCTTTTCAGGGATAGCTATGTGATTTTTCTCTCTCTCTCTTTTCTTCTTTCTCTCTAGTAATTATTCTAGTTATTAAAATATGAATCCTTAACTTGCCACTATCTGCTTTAAGTTATTATGGAGCAACTTTATAATGTAAGAACTTTAAAACAATGAAATTTATTGAACACTTCTCCTTTGTGCCACAGTTGTCCTATTACTCCCACAATGCACTGTTATTATTTTTTGCTTTAAACAATTGTCTTTTAAAAATACTTAAAAAAAAGAAGTCTTTTATACTCACATATTTCTATTCTAGTACTTTTTATTTCTTCCTATAAATTTAAATTTCCTTCTGGTATAATTTCCTTCCACTTACAGCCCTGGCAATGAATTTTCTCAACTTCCTTTTGTCTGAAACTGTTGTTATTTCAATTTTTGAAAGAAGTTTTTACTGGTTATAGCTTTCTAGATTGATAGTTTCTTTTTTCCTTTCTGTATTTTAAGAATTTTGTTTTCTGGCCTCTATGATTACTGATAAGAAGTCAAACATTATTATTTATATATATATGTTTTTTTTTCTTTATTGATTAAGGTATTACATATGTGTCCTTCCCCCCCAACACATACTGTCACCCCCCTGGTGTCTATCCATCAGGCTTATATGTATGCATACAAGTCCTTTGGTTGATCTCTCCCCCTAACCCCTTCCCTCCCCTACCTTCCCTCTGAGGTTTGATAGATGTTTCTCTGTCTCTGGGTCTGTTTTTGTTCATCAGTTTATGTTGTTCATTATATTCCATAAATGAGTGAGATCATGAGAAAGATATTTATCTTTTTCTGACTGGCTTATTTCACTGAGCATAATGTTCTCCAGTTCCAACTATGCTGTTGCAAATGGTAAGAATTCCTTCTTTTTTAGCGTAGCATGGTATTGCATTGTATAGATGTATCACAGGTTTTTTTTAATTTACTCATCTACTGATGGGTACTTAGGCTGTTTCCAAATCTTAGTTATGGTAAAGTGTGCTTCTGTGAACATAGGGGTGCATATACCCTTTCTGATTGGTATTTCTAGTTTCTTGGGATATATTTCTAGAAGTGGGATCACTGGGTCAAATGGAAGTTCCAGGTTTAGTTTTTTGAGGAAACACCATACTGTTCTCCACATTGGCTGCATCAGTCTGCATTCCCACCAGCAGTGCACAAGGGTTTCTTTTCCTCTGCATCCTCGCCAGCACTTGTCGTTTGTTGATTTGTTGATGAGTGACTGTGAGCATGTTTTCATATGTCTCTTGGCCTTCCTTATGTCTTCTTTAAAAAAGTATCTATTAGGTCTGTTGCCCATTTTTTGATTGGGTTATTTATCTTCCTTTTATTAAGTTGTATGGGTTCCCTGTAAATGTTGGAGATTAAATCTTTATCAGTGATAACATTGGCAAATACATTCTCCCATGCAGTGGGTTTTCTTGTTGTTTTATTGATGGTTTCTTTTGCTGTACAAAAAAAAAAGAAATAAAAGGCATCCAAATTGGAAAAGAAGATGTAAAAATGTCATTATCTGCATAGGACATGATACTGTACATAGAAAACCCTAAAGACTCCACCAAAAGATCATTAGACTTAATAAATGAATTCGGTAACAGGATACAGAATTAATGCCAAGAAATCTATGGCCTTTCTATACACCAATAGTGAACTTACAGAAAGAGGGACTAAAAAAAACCAATCGCATTTACCATTGCACTAAAAAAATTAAGATACCTAGGAATAAACTTAACCAATAACATAAAAGACCTGTACTCAGAAAACTACAGGACACTGAAAAAAGGGATAAAGGAAGACAAATAACAAAGAATAAACTGAGCTCATGGATTGGTGGAATCAGCATCATTAAAATGCCCACACTACCCAAAGCAAACTATAGATTCAATGCACTCCCCTTTAAAATACCAATGCATATTTCACAGACCTAGAACAAACTCTCCAAAAATTCATCTGGAATTATTAAAAAAAAAAAAAAAAGATTCCGAATAGCTGCAGCTTATTTTGGCTCTGCTTTAGTCATAAAAACATATAGTCCTTAGTTCTAGGTTATGAACTTTACACCTGAGGCCTGGCCCTGTTGAGGTTTTAAGCCTGTGGTGTTTACCAATTCCTTCTAACTTGGTAGAATTTGAACTCCAAACTGTCTTTTCAGCACTTCATCTGCTGACATCTCCACTCAGCTCTTTAACCTCTATTTGTTCTACTGATTTCTTCTTGGGATTCTTGTCCAGCCATTTATAATTTCAGAGACATGTAAGAATTTAAGAGAAAATATTATGTAGATACGTCCTCCTTTCTCCATGACAACTCCACTTCAGCGTATCCCCTTAATTCCCAGCTATGCAGGCAGCCCAAAATCCAATCTCTAACTTCTGAGTCCAAAAAGACTCATTCTTTCTTTTTGAGCTCTATACCTTATTCTCATGCAAATTAGAGAGTTCCAGCAGGAGAAGAATTGGATAAATAGGAATCTAATCTGATTTGCATCCCGTCTCTCACAGACCATATCTACTCTTATGTCTGCCTGCTTTGGGCTTGTCTGTTGCCTTCCACGAGACTTTTTCCCCCCTAAAATTTATAGTTATCACCAGCAAGAGGATTAGTCCAATACAAGGTACTCTGCATTACCAGAACTGAAACTCCTCTAATTACCTGGTTATTTAAAACACACTTTGTAAATAAATAAATGAGAAGGCTTATTCAGGAGTTACCTCTAATACTACAATTGTGGTTCTTGGTTTATTTTTTAACACATGTCTCCATAAACATTACATAACTTCCTCTGAGTCATTTCAAATCATTAAAAATCTCACAATGAAGTGTAAACACAAATTCGTTTTGAAGAAGTGCAGAACCTCATTCAATATGCCAGCCTTTGCTTCCCTGAGTTCAGTTTATGTATCAGGGGAAACAAGAGCAATTTCCCCATTGACAGAGAAGGCTCCACCACCATGTTCCTTAGGCATGTCAGTTATGCAAACCTCTTAGGCACTTGCACCTGCCCATAATTTATTCTACACTTACCTCACCTATTTAAGTTTACACAAAGCACCGACAGGTCATGTTATCTGTTTTTCCCCAGAAAGTTCCGTTTTTGCATAGCGTGTCTTTTTTAAGCCAAAACATTAATTCACCTTTTAATGTTTAGTCATCCCATAGCTTGAGTCCTTGCCATGCCAACAAGGACAAGCAGAGAGAAAAATAAAACAAAACAAAACAAAAAACAGCTTGGGAGTGAGGTTGTTGAATTTTTGCCTCAGCTGGAATCTGCTTCTTGTGGTGGCCATTTTGGATTTTAAAGTTTCACTAGTGCAGTGAGTTATGAATTTGTATATCTCCATGCCAGGAACTATTGTTAGTATTTACTCCTGCTCATGTATTTCATTCTTACAATAGGCACAGTTTACAATTGAGAAAGTGGGCACAGAGATTCATTTATTTACCCATGATCACACCCAGAAATGATTATACCCAATGTGTTATTTCACTCGAAATCAAAGGGCCACGCTGTGAATTGAATCAATGTTCTGCTCTTCTTCTTACCATTGAACTTCGCTGCTTCTCCTGTCCTGTTAATGCCTTTACTCCATTTGTAATCTTTTTTTTTAAGATCCTATCCAAGGATATTTAGAGTGGACAAATGGCCATGCCAAGGCCTACCACCTCTTTGATTGTTACACTTTCTTCCTCAGTGTTTGCATGGTCATTCTGCCAGACTTCAGTCATGCTTGAATGTTTTTCTCAGGATCATTTCCTTCCTCTTAAGTGTCTCCTCTATGCCAGGCATGACCTAGGTAGTGGGGATAAAATAAGATTGCTTCTGCTCTTGAGAATCTCAGAATCTGGTGGGAAAGAAAATATATGCAAATATACATGATAAAACTTTATGGTAGACACCTTAGCAAAGAGTCTGAACATCTCAGAAGAGGAGGCCACTAAATCTATATCTAATCCTATTTGAGTAGTTTTGGGAAGTTGCATAACAAAAGTGTTTTATAAACTGAGTTGGGCATGCACGAAATAAACTATATAGATAAGACTAGGTGGAGCATTTCTTTTTTAAACAACAACAACAACACATATATTTTTATTGATTTCAGAGAAGAAATGAGAGGGAGAGAGAGATAGAAACATCAATGATGAGAACGAATCATTGATTGACTGCCTCCTGCACACCCCCTACTAGGGATCGAGCCTCAAATCCAGGCATGTGCCCTTGACTAGAATCGAACCTGGGATCTTTCAGGCCATAGGCCAACACTCTATCCACTGAGCCAATCCAGCAAGGGCTAGGTAGAGCATTTCACACTTAGGGAACAGCATTTTCAAAATTGGGAGGCAGGAATGAGCATGACTTCCTGGAGGGCATTGAGAAGGTAAAGAAAATAGAAAATCAGATTGTGTTAGCAGGCAGGAGACAGATTATGAAGGGGTTTGAATTTTATCCTAAAAGAAGCAGTAATATAATTACCCCTAATCTACTGCTTTGTTTCAGTCCAATCCCTTGAGCAAATCCTACCTACTCTTCCCATCTCAAGCACACACAGCTAGAGTTTTTCCCGTCCCCTCCTTCTGCCCAGAATGTGTGGATAGCTTGATGAGAGAGCATGTCTTCCCTCAGTCCTCGTGAATTTGAGAATCATGGTTATTTTGAAAATGCTTCATAGTTTTTCTGTGCCCCTCCAAAATGGATTTGCCAAGGATCTCAAGGAGTGATCAAAATGAACAGAAACTTAAAAGCCTCAGAGAAATATAATTCAGTATTTCCCTTTCCCCTTCTTTTTTACCTTCATGCTCCCATTTTCAAAAAATAAAATAAAATAACCTGTTGCTCATGCTCATTCAATCTGAGCATGATTTATCTTTGTATTTTATTTAACTTGTTGAGAAATAGGGTGTCAGTTTCAACTAGCTATTGTCTTTTTTCTTCGTGCTATTTATAAAGCCATCTGCCCTTTGCCACAACTGAAAGGCTGAATTGGGTCTTTTGACTTCCTACCTTCCCAGATGTGTAGCTTCAGATTGGACTGAGGTCCAGAATAAATGTTGTTATAGGCTCTCTCTTCAAGTCTCATCCTTTTTTTCCAGAAGCTAATAAATTCTGAAAGTGTTGCCATAGCTGCTTCTGAAGTCAGTTTCTGAAAAAAGACCTGGTGTGCATGACTTCTCATTTGACCACTGTCATCATAGGGGAGAGAAATGAAAAGAGGACAGAAAGGGCAATTTCTGACTCATCCCATCTCTTTCTTCCTCATATTTCCTTCCTTCCTTCTTTTCTCCTCACTTCCCTGCTAACTTCCTTCCTTCCAACTTTCATCCTGCCTCCCTCCCTTCTTCCCTTCCTACTCCTCCTCCCTTACCTTCCCTCTTTCCTTATTCATTATCTTTTGCTCTAATCTCTTCTATTCCTCCTTTTAAATTTCTTTCTTACATTTCAAAAGATGATTTATTTATTTAAAAATAAGGCAAAACCGGTTTGGCTCAGCGGTAGAGTGTAGGTCTGCAGACTGAAAGGTCCCAGGTTCGATTCCGGTCAGGGGCATGTACGTTGGTTGTGGGCACATCCCTGGTAGTGGGTGTGCAGGAGGCAGCTGGTCAGTGTTTCTCTCTCATCGACGTTTCTAGCTCTCTATCTCTCTCCCTTCCTCTCTGTGAAAAAATCAATAAAATATATATTTAAAAAATAAATAAAATAAAAATAAGGCGAATGTTCACAATGTGCCAGTCTCTGTAATTAGCAGGGAGGTTAAAAAAAAAAATGCAGCAAAAGGGTCAAAATAGAATCCCTGCCTTCAGGGAGCTTCCAATTCAGTGCAGGGAGGTAACAAGACAATTACTAAGACTATCTGTACCAAAGGAGGTTGATGCTCTATATTTTCTGAGATGGATTTGACTTGGTTTTAGTTAACTTTGCTTACTATAAATTATATGATTATATATATATATATGATTTTATTCTCTCTGCATTTCACTTTGACCTTTGCCTAGATAACATTAAATTAAAATTGTGATGAAGAGATAGATTATTTTTAAATGCTAAGGATTTTTTTCTAAAATAATTTTTCTGCATTTCGTTTTTTAAATTGATTTTTTGTTTTGTATTTCATCTTCTATATATGTTCCATCTATATATATAAAAGACTAAGCGACCAGCCGACAAGCCAATTGGCTGACCAGCCAGTAGGAATGATGTGCACTGACCACCAGGGGGCAGATGCTCAGTGCAGGAGCTGCCAAGCCACAGCAACTTTGCAGAGTGCCCTCTTGACTCTGAGACTCCTCAACTTCTCATGGGATGTTGAACTGCCAGTTTTGGCCCAATCCCCACAGGCCAGACCGAGGGACCTCACCTGCCAGAGGGACCCCACTCACCCTGCAGACGCCCTTTAAGCCCTTGCACCACCCCAGTTGTGGCTGGCTAGGGAGGGACCATTGGGGCGTGTCTGGCCTGTCTTGCCCAGTCCTCCCCACCCCCCATCAGCCACCTTCTAATTATCGATAATTCCCTTTCAATGTGCACAAATCTGTGCACCATGCCTCTAGAAATTTATAAAAACTCATTGAAAAACAGATTATTTTCAATCTTTCCATTTATAAATGAAACCATGGATATTTATGTACAAATTATTGTTTAAACTTATATGAACATTTTCATATCAAAATAACACAAATTGGAATTGTTGGATCAAAATAATATATATACTTCTTTTTATATATTGTCAAATTATCCTTTTCAAAACAGTCTGTGAGAATTCAGACTAACAGTTTACTCTTTTAAAAGCAACAATCCTTGAGTTTTAAGCAATATATATATTTTTAGAATGTTATAATTAATATTAGATAATATATGAAAAATGCATAAAATATGATCAACAATGTCCCTGCTAGCATGGGTAACCCAGATTCAGTGAGTACAGGAAGCTGATATGCAATGAGAACAAAAGGGTGGGTTTGGACAACACGGATCTACCTCATGAAGAAACATTTGTTCCCCAGAAAAGGCTTGGTGCTTACAGCCAAGAGGAGAAAGCGCAGTGAAAAGGAACCCGTCTAGGCAGATGGCTCTGGTGGTGTTGGGTTGGGGGCTGGAGGGTGGAAGAACTGAGCCAGAAGAAAAAAGAGAGAAAGAACTCATGGACAACAGTGTGGTGACTGAAGGGGGCAGGAGTGTGGGTGGAGTTTGACGAGGGCATAGAGGGGATAAATGGTGATGGAAAAATTAAATTAAATTAAAAATAAATTTAATAAATCAATAAAATAAAGGGTTTGAAAAAAGACAAGGAACCTGTCTAAACAATTGGGGTAGTTTTTGCTGTCATTCGTGACCCTCTCTGACCTTCCCCTTTCCTTCTTCTTATAGCTCCAAACTCAGTGACTTGACTCTTTTACTTCTCCACAAGTTATATTGGTGTTATGTACAGAGGACCTTAATTAAAGATTGCATGTGGTGAGTGAGAAAGAGAAGGGCATTTAAACTCACTGAGTCAGGCCCTGTTACCAAAAAAAAAAAAAAAAAAAAAAAAAAAGAGTGTCAGAATGACACCAGGAAAAGAAGGGGGTGCAAAAAGCCATTTGCTCTGAGCTCCGTTCACTCAGGCCAGGCAGAAGTAATGCTGAGGCCCAAGGGGGTGAGCTAAGGACAGGCTTTCTGCCTTCCCTCTCGATGTGCTCGGCTTTATTAGTTTAGGCCAGGCGGCTGCTGACATTATTTTAGTATCTATTTTGTGAGTGATTATGTTGTATGCATGGGCAGGAGGTCAGGCAGGTCAAGCCTTTCTGCTCCAGACCATCTCTGCGTGAGCCTTTTGCCTTCAGATCTTGCTGAAACTTGCCACCTGTAAAAGCAGACAACCTAATGGGAAAAGAGCAGCACTTAAAATGTGTTTTCTCTCCGCCGCTCTCGAGTGTAAAGACCGTTGTAAAAATATTTCAAACTGGATTTTTTGTTTTGCTTGTGTTAACTCTTTGTTTGACCATCGTCACCATTTTCCCACAAAGTTGACTTTCGGTAACCAGAGATGTTTTGGAGAAACTGAATATTATGGCTGATACTCTGATTGCTTAAACGCCTCTGTTGTATCACACGCAGTGACCACAGCTTTGGAAAGTGAGCAAATCGGTCTATTTCTTAGGGGCTCTCTTTCGTTTCTGTTTGAACAAAACAGCCATGAAACTTGGACCAACTCCAAGCACAATGTTTTTGATAGCCAACACCCCAAAGAAGAAGAGAAGTAGTCTAGATTTTAATCCCAATTTCTTGTCTAACTGGAATGACCTTGGGCTCATCATTATGCCTCAAGGACTTGGTTTCATTTTTAAAAGAGCCTACTTGTCTCCATGTCTGGGAGACTGAACTCATTCGCTATTAATAAATGAGGTTATTTGACAGGAATCATGGGTCACAACGGGGCAAAGGGCCCAAACCTTGGTTTGGCCAAGCAAAGATTCCATTGTAACCAGCAGGGTCCAGGTCGGATATATAGATCAGCATCATGTGTGAGCTGGCCTCACTCTTTCTAGTCAGAACTGGGCTCTGATGCTCTGAAACCCTCCAACCTTCCATTTAGCCACTTCAGAAAGTTTTCTGGATAGTTATTCCTCTATGCTAGGGGTGTCGAACTCAATCAGAGAAGGGGCCAAAATCTAAAATCCAGCCTAAATCGCAGGCCGAATGGTTTACTGAACAGTCATAAACTGTCATTGTGATGGAAATGCAGCGGAGTGCAGTGATGACAGCGCGGTGCGGGCCACATTGCAAGGCCTGGCGGGACGGATTTGGCCCGCGGGCCTTGTGTTTGACACATGTGCTCTACGCACTCAACAATGATTTGTGAAAAGCTACTCTGCCCCAGGCATTGTGCTAAGGTGTTTTAGTATCCAAATGCCCATTCTCATGAGCCTTCTACTCAAAGAGGAGATAATGTATGGTCTGTAAGTAACAATGCAGTGTGTCCCATATGATAAGTGCCGTGAGAGAAAGCTCAGCAGAATAAGGAAATGGGAAAGCATGTCACCTCTAATGAGGGAATAAAGACCTGTCTTAGATTAAATGAAAGGCTGAGCCAGGCAGATATCTGGGGAAGAGCATTCCAGGCAATGGAAAGAACAAGTATAAAGGCCCTGAGGTGGGAAATATTTGGGATGTCCACCGACAGCAAGGGGTCCTGGGTGGAACAGCAACGTGAGTGGGTGGGTGTGGGGGACAAAGATAGGGAATGTGCTAGAGAAAAAAAACAGGAACCCGTTGATGCGGAGTGTGTGGAACAAAGTAAGCCAGTTGGATTTTATTTTGAGTGAGCTGGGGGAAACAAATAGACTTATTTGATCAGCGAAGTGTTATGATCTGATTTTGTCTGAAAAAGGACCACCTATTGAACTGTAGAGAGTAGATTATAGGGGCCAAGAGTGGAAACTGTGGGACTGGTTATGAGTCCATGTAAGTGGAACAGGTAAATGGTGACAGTGACATGGGTTAGAGCAGTGGTCAGCAAACTGCAGCTCACGAGCCGTGGTTTGCTACTGTGTTGACCAATGAGTTTGCCGACCACTGGGTTAGAGTAATAATACTAAACATGGTGACAAATGATGTGATGTGACATACATGTCAAACATGGAAGTGAAAAGGATGATGACATTTTATTTTTAAAAATATTGTTGAGCATATTACAAATCTCTCCTCCATTACCCCTTTGTCCCCCACCACCTGGCTCCGACGCCACTTCACGCCTTCACCACCCTATTGACTGTGTTCATGGGCAATGCATATATGCATGTAAGTCAGAAGACTGGTGGTGTTTTAGATATGGGATGTAAGAAATTAGAAGTTAAGAGTGATGGCTGAGCAAGCAGGTGAATGATGGTGCCATTACAGAGAAGAGACATCATGGAGGAAAGAACATGGAGGGGCAGCTAGCCTGGAAGCTTCAGAGACTAAAGGGAAAACCCAAAACTGTGTTGCAGGTGTGATTTACAGGAATCTGTTTGAAAAGTAGAGTGCCTGGTGTTTAAGGCAAAGTTAATTCATAGTGAATAAAGGGTTAAGGATGATCTCACGTGGGCTAGAGGTGAAATGGCTTCTTTCATAGGAAAGAAGCATATCTAGGCTGTAACTCTTGGAAAGAACTATGTCATGATGAGGCAAATACTTCTCTTTGGCCAATGTAGCCAGTACTGAGCACTGGACCCGAAAGGCTATGGGTCTGGATAGACGTGGGCCTCTGGTGAAGGTTTCAGATGCTGCATTAGCTGATATGCTAACAAATGTCTCATTAAATGAATCAGACAGTGGGCTTACTAAAGCATTCAAGCAGGTATATGAATCCCCAAAAATAAGTAAATAAATTTTTACACAAAGAAGAATGCACTGCAAATGCCAAATAAAAAGTAAAAAAAAAAAAAAAAAAAAAATACACAACTTACATAAAACATTTTCGTTAGCTTTTTTCATTTTTAACTTTCCCATCTGCAGTTTATCATAATCTAGATACTCCTTTGGTTGGGGTATTATCCAATAAACTATTAAGGTCAAAATTCCCTACTGTTTTTGAGAATTTAAAGTGATGAGACTGGATTGCCATACATTGCATGCTTATTTAAACCAGCTTCTACACTAAAAAACTCTCCATACTTAGCTCATCTGTCCTTTGCAGTAAGCCAGTCAAATTAGTATTACAGCCTCCATTTTAAGAGAAAAGCATGAAGGCTTTGAGAAGGTAAGTGTGAGAGCCACGACTCAAACACCAGTTTGACTCTGAAGCCTGTGCAGTTCTAACCCAATAGAGGCCTACTGTCTTTCCAACTGGAGACTCCCTGAAGCTAAGACAGATGTCCCCTGGTGGTGTGGACCACAGGAAAACAGGGTGATTATCTTTGAGGACCGTAGTCCATCCTGAGGGTTCTCCCCATTGAGACCACTCTACCAGCGCTAAACCAACAAGTCAGTGTGGCCAACTGGGCAAGCTGGGAAAAAACACAGCATTGCCTTAATGCTTAGCTCATGGAGAAATAAGCATTCTTTATTAGCAACATCGTCAGAGGTATTGCTATACCTTCCCTGTCTCTGGATTCCCTCACTTGGAGGACAAAGAAATGTCTTTACAGCTCTCACGAGCACAGGACTCTGCAGGCTGTGGGACAATGTTCCCCTCAAAGCCACCACAGAGCCATGCCTTTAGGGATCTGTATGTTCTGCCATGTTCATCTTTTCTCTGTGAAAGAACTGAGTCAATGCTCAGCTTTGTTAGTGTTTTCTCCTCAGCTTGCGCTGGACCTGTAGGTTTTCATAACGGCTGTACAGTGTATCTGTCTAACCCCATGACTTAGACATTTATACATGCTTTTATCTACAGTATCAGACACCGCCATCCTTGAACTTGCCAGAACATGTAGTTCAATAAAATACAATAACATCTTATATAGAGAATTTTTTTGAAAATTGTGTTGCCTATTAGAAGAAAAGGAGCTGGTAAATTCTTTTATATATAGTTTTAATAACATTCAACTTCCCACAAGTCACCCTGCCCCCACCTTGATTTCACAGTGGCTTTGGAAAGAATTTAAATCTGATACCAAATCACGGTATTAAATTTCCAAAGTCCTCAAATTCACCTTTAAATTCCTTTCATCCTTCTCCACTGGATGATGACTTTCATCCAATAGTTCCCCCCCACAGCCTTGTGGTCCCAAAATCAAGAAAATTCCTCTTTACATTGGACTGATCTCTTGACCAGTAAAATAAAATTTTCCTGGTTATTCTTTTCTAATCATACTGTTATGATTAGTTTGAAATGGAAAGGACCACCCTTCATTTGGACTACAAGAGAAACATTCCCCCTTTTTTTTATAAAAAAGAAAAGAAAAAAGAAAACAAACAAAATGTAAGGGAATAAGGGGGAATCCTGTCCCGGGCTTGTGTTTATAGGACACAAAGACAAACACTGAAAATTGGGGCTGAGGGCGGGTTGGGAAACGAATAATCCATCAGTTTTGCTTAAGTATTGCCAAAGAATGGGCTTGAATAATTTTTCATGTGGTTTGGCTTTGTATAGACACAGTGCTGGTGATATTTTCTGAGCACATGAAGCATTTACTCAGAGTCAGTTGAGTGTCCTGTCAGCAGTCTGCACCAATCGCTTATTCCACGATGTTTACTGGACTCCTGCTATGCACCAGGAGAATATTATGCTGAATCCTAGGGGAATATCTTGATGAAGATAGACCCAGTCGATATTATCCTGGGCACTAATTAACCTGCTCTTATGCTCTGTAGAGAGAAAAGTCTTTTCCCTAAATGGCTATAGTTGTTTAATAAATAATAGTTTTAAAACACCTGGTTTATAGCAAGGAGATGGCTGGTATCTCAGTGGGCTTTGATGGTAAGATAGCAAACTACTGAATAAAAGTGAGTTTTCTTTTTTTTTTTTTTTTAATATATTTTATTGCTTTTTTACAGAGAGGAAAGGAGAAAGATAAAGAGTTAGAAACATGGATGAGAGAAACATCGATCAGCTACCTCCTGCACACATTCTACTGGGGATGTGCCCAAAACTGAGATACATGCCCTTGACTGGAATCGAACCTAGGACCTTTCAGTCCACAGGCTGACACTCTAGCCACTGAGCCAAACAGGTTAGGGCTAAAAGTGAGTTTTCAATACTCAGTTCACATCCAATGTGCTACATGAAATATGGGCAACTCCCATTGATTTGAGTAAAATGGAAAGCAACTGAGATATAGCTTAAGAACATGTCAAATAACAGTAACAACAAAACCCCAAACCACATTTCCTGCTTTTGCAGTTGCATTTCCATATGGACGTTTTTAAGGGTCTAGGAATGCATTTCAAATGGAATTCGGTAGTCACCCTGTGAAGAGGTGACTCTGAAGGTACAGCCTGTTTCCCAGTTTTCTACTCCTGCCCCTGCTAGGGCAGCACCTCCCACCCTTTCCCTCCCAGGACCAGTCCGTCCCCGTCCTGATTAAGACCAAGTGCCCATGTACAAATCTTGCCTAAAGTAGGAAGTCACTGAAAAGTCTCGTTTTCAAAGGCTTGCTGCGCAAGCAAAATAAACAGACAACTTTATTGAATTAGTAAGGTTGAAATTAAGCAAATTAGTCCCCAACTCTTCATAGTAGATACCCAAGATGTCAAAGCAAAGGTCAGTGTCAATAATATTAAAGCAAGGCTGGCTATGCTCACCACACATGAATAATCCAGTGACACAGAGTGGACTGCTTCTAAGCTCCTGGATCCTAAAGTCTCCATGAAAGATGATGTATTTTTCTTTTCACTTTCTTTGTTGTGAATCCTCACCAGAGGATATTTTTTTCTATTGATTTTTAGAGAGAACGGAAGAGAGAGGGAAAGACAGAGAGAAACATCGATGTGAGAGAAACACATCAGCCGGTTGCCTCCTGCACGAGCTCTGACCAGAGCCCAGGCCGGAGGGGCCTGCATGTGCCCTTGACCAGAATTGAACCAAGGACCCTTTGATTGGCAGGCTAACGCTCTAACCATTGAGCCAAACTGGCGAGGGCCAATTAATTTTTTTTTTTTTTTTAAATCTTTCTCTCTTTTTAGTATTCTAGATTGGGACCTGGAAAAAGTTTTGCTATTAAATAATATTAAAAAGAATATGGAAGATGATGATAATGGTTTCTCTGCCTGGTCCAGGGGCAAGTGGGGAAACACGCTGTTTGCTTCGTGCGTTTCCCTTCCACCCACATTTTGGCTGTAAGCTCGCAGGCATTCTCCAGGAGAAATGGTTTTCCCTCGCACAGTGTGTAATTCCATCCATAAAGAAGCCCAGCTCCCCGCAGAAGCCTGGGTTCGCCCTGGTTGAGATGTACTGATGACGCCTCAGATTGTACCCTCTCTCTTGATTGAAAGCAGGAGGACCTCCCCTCCTGCCTGGCCTCCTTACTTAAGAACAGTGTCGATCCATTTCCTGTTCCCCTCTGCTAATTCATAACAGGACAGACACGAGATGGAAATGACGGACCCTGCATTTCGGCACCTCCTCGGAGCAGTGTTGATGGGAATAAGTGTTTGCAGACTGCAGGTTCCTGTGCAGGCTACCAGAGATGGCTTTTTGGTTCTTAGTTAACCAATTCCATCCCAGAACAGGGCCACTGTACACCGGCACCCTTCAATGCTGTCCTTGTTTCATTTCCCCCCTGGAAGTAATGGCCACCCAACCATTATCACTCCCAATTTAGGGTAAGATATGGAGCACCTCATCTGGGTTTCCAATGAGATGCAATTGTCCCTTTGTTGTGCTGAAATCCATCAGAATCCTGCCCAAATGGGATTGGGGGGGAGGCAGGGCGGTCTCAGGTTACCACGAGGAATGTGTTTTCAGGAGTGTTAGTTCTGAAATTAAAAAAAATGTAATAATCATTACATGGAGAGCCCATAATTATAAGCATTTCCTCTTGGAATCACAGAAGAAAAAAAATTACAAGAAACAGGGGGAAAAAAGTACCAGTGAATTTCTGTTTGGTATATTAAGGCACCTGGTTGGGGCCTATAGCCACACTTCCTTTGAATGTTGCTGCGTTTTAACATCATTTTAACCCTGATTGAATCTGCCACACTGTTTTGCTAAAAGTAGTGCTGAGTTTGTTGACTTTTTTTTTCTCTTAAAGTGGAACACTTTTTAACAGAAACATAGCTGAAATTATTTGCCAAAAGTGCAATGTTATATGATATACATTCTCGCCTTTAAATGACCATTGATTCTAGTTCTAAGAAAAGTCAAGATGGGTGGGAAGAGATTAACCAAAGAACCTATAAGCATAGATGAATAACCCATGAACACAGACAATAGCGCAGGGAAGACCTGGGGAGGGGTCGGAAGCAGGGTAAAGGGGATCAATGGGGGAAGAAGGGGGACATCTGTAATACTTTTACCAATACTTTTCACATTTTTTAAAATTTAAGGAAGAAACTAGGGGGTTGGGGGTGATCCAATAGAAAAAATGAACTCCCTGTGGGCAATTACAGGCACCCTGTATGGATGATCATGTGTAGCATAGAATCTGCACTTAAAACACCACATGCCTGTTGCTTCACTGACAAATATTTTAATCTTCTCAGGTTATTTTCCACTGCATATTCTTGCCTTTTCCACCAGATCCAAGCACAGGGCCAGCAGATTTAACCTGGTCAGTTAAAAAAAACCTTAGCTTTGCTTCTGCTGCTTTATGCGCACAACATCAATAGATGAAAGACCAAGCGAGATCCCTAAGTAGAGGCTATTTGCCTGCCAAGCTGGGGTGTTTGAAATGCTGCTCTCTCTATCTTCAGGGTTCACGCTCTGAATCTCTGTTGGCCTTCATCGGGACTAATCCGGCAAACGGACCAGGCTGGTAGCCGGAGTAGAGCAATTTCCTTCCACAGCTCTGTCCTGGCTGAGAGAGAAGCAGAACATGAGGGCTGCTTGTAGAGCAATTTCCTTCCACAGCTCTGTCCTGGCTGTTTCATCATTCTATGCTACACATGATCATCCATACAGGGTGCCTGTAATTGCCCACAAGGAGTTCATTTTTTGATGAAGCTCAAATATCTGAATTAAACCTTTAAAACTCACCAGGATTTTGCTCTGGGAGTCACACCTCTTCTCTACCTTCTTTGCCCACACTCAGGGTCCTGCTAGAACATCCAGATCGGAGGAAATCAAGCTTAGGAATGTGGAAGGAAGGAAAGATAACATTTACTGAACATTTCTATGTGTGCTTGGTCCTGCATGGGCTATTGCATAATAGCCTCAGAAAACTCAAAAGCAAGTATTTTTATTCTTACTTTGAAAGTGTAAAAACCAAGAAGAGAGAAGGAAAACAACTTTCCCCTAACCAAATATCAGTAGCAAAGCACGAATTCACATTGATCTCGGCCCCACTTCAGGCAGTCATTCAAGTCATGGCACCCGGAGAAGTCCTCCCTAGTTAGGACCTGAGATTTTGAGAGGGAACAATGTACCTATAGTAACTTTTAACTCCTTCACTGTGTGGAGATGGTGATGATAATGATGATGATGATGATGAAGATGACGATGACTATGACTTATGTGGCATTTATATAGAAATCCACTTGGCTTATGGAGAGTTTACAAAGCTTGTTGTCTCCTAAAACACTATCTTATTTTATTCCCAATATAAATTATGAGGAAAAAAATGGCAGCAAGAAAAGCCTTGGTATTCATACCATTTTTGTGGGTTCTAAATCTCTCTCTTAATTTGATAATAGACAGTGTCATCTGCTAAAAGTAAGAGAGCAGATGGAAATGTACTTAGGGCCTATGAAAAAGAGGACAGAGATGGACAGAAGACCTAAGGGGATATTTTAATGAAAATTTGAATACAGGAGAACTAGACCCCAAATTCATTCTTTATAAATATCAGAATTTAGTAAATTCATGGAAGGAGAACCCAGGGCCAGATGCAGGCTTTTAAATATGGCTCAGTGAGATAGAGACAGGGAAGTGGGACAGATAGAAGCTTTGGAGAAACGGCATAAAAACTTCAGTTCTGGAAAAAGGAGAGCCATGGTAGCTCATACCGTGGTCTCTGGGGACCCTTCAGGTGCACACATGCCAAGAGTGCCCTCTATTGTCTGCCAGGAATACTAGGGAGCTCCGGGAAGCTCTTGCCTGCTAGAATTTTTACTTCTTTGCCCACAAGATATTTCCCCACACCTGGCAAAGGGTCTGCAATATGGCTTATGCCTCAGAATGAGAGTTTAATGGATCAATTGCCAAATATTAGAGTTTGAAGAATCCTTGACAATTCTGTAATTCTCCCTATCCAGACGGGAAGAGACAGGCTGACAACGGGAAACTATCAATATCTCGCTTCAGAGCATGTTGCATTGGTGATGGACCCAGGACTCCAAGTGCAGTGCCCCCTCTTACACAGCCTCCTAACCCTGACTTTTCCCTCCTTTATCCTTTTCAAAAGTTGATAATATGCCCTGGCAGGTGTGGCTCAGTTGGTTGGGTATCATCTTTTGCATCAAAAGGTTGCTGGTTCGATTCTCGATCAGGGCACATGCTGGATTGCAGGTTCAATTTTGTGTGTGTGTATGGGAGGTATGATGGTAGGGGCATGCAAGAGGCAAAAGGCAGCCTATTGATGTTTTACTCTCACATCGTTGTTTCTCTTTCTCCCTTTCTCTTCCTTCCTCTCTAAAAATCAATAAAAATTATTTTTTTAAAAATGGATGATAACCTTGTGAAACAGAATAATAGGCTCATGAAATGCTTGACTAGAAGGAACCTCAGAGCTAATATCTCAAATATCCATACTTTATTAAGAGGAAACTGGACTCCAGATTATTTCCTGACAGATATTAGGATTGAGCAAATTCATGGGAGGAGAACCCAGGGACAAGTGGAGGCTTGGCCACTTACCAAGGCACTTAAGCAAGAGGATGGACCCAGGACTCCAAGTTCAATCACTTAAATGAGGAAATGGTTGCAAACTGCAAAGCACGCACACTAAGGATTCAAGTATTTGTTTATCCTGCTTTGTGTTCTCTGGAAGGCTGAGCCGGTACCTCAACTAACTGACAAAGACCGGTGTTTATCCTGGGTCATAAAGATGACCCAAATCTCTCTTCTCCCTGTTTTATTTTCCTCACAGACATCTCTAGACACGTCTGTAACGGACAGGGTTTAGATGCACAAGTGCAAGTCCTTTCTGTACCAGAGACACTTTGCAAACGGTCTCCTACTGAAGCAGATTTCAGACCCTGGGTGTTTCACGGGATCGGCAGAATACCCACATCACAAAGAAAATCCACTTGGGAAATTGGAGCCGCACAGGCCTGTAGCTGGTCCCCCCACTCCTTTCCCTGTCTGTGCCATTTACTAAAAGTGATACAGCCGGGTGGAAATGGGGTGAGGCCGGCCTCCGGAGTAACCAAAGATGCCAGCACACCTCCGTGGATCACTCGGCCTATTCTTCCCGGCGATGCCAAACGCAGTCAGGTGTGAGGCCTGGGCTTGTAGGGATACCCAAATATTTTCTTGGAAAGTAATCTCAGTTTATTAGAGGTCCTTGTTTCAATTCAGAGTATAGATTTTTGAATGCGTTTGCTGACAGATTGACCTGGACTATGTTTTCCTCTTATTCAGGGAGCGATCGATCCTTATCAGAAGGATTTGTTGACTGACGGGCTTTCACGGTTCTAATGTGTTGTTTGATACTTTTAGGAGACATATGCCCCTTTGTATAATGAAATTATCTGATAAAGGAGGGAATGAAGCTCAGGTTTTCAGAAGCATCTCGGCTCTTGGCTGCCTCGGTGACTGGCAGGGAATTTTGTTTTTATTTGCCTGTGATGGAAACCTTACAACCGCTGGTGAGAATGTTTTCGAATATTCAAGTTTCTAGACCAGAGACTGTTTCCAGGCCTAGGGGCCTGAACTAAACCGAGATTGTGTTTCCCGCAGGTAAGTACTTCCAGACACCCTATCCCCTGTCTTTGCAGCCCTCTTCTCCTCATTACTGTACTATGTAACACTAGACGTGCATTATATTCCACATAAAAAGCCGTTTCTGTAGCATCTTGTCATCGTTTCATCGACGCCACTTTGAAGCCGTGTTGAGTTCTGAACTCAGAGCCTAACAGCAATGGCTCAAGTGCGCCTCGCCGTATTATTTACCCAGATGGGGTTAACTGCTGGATAAAAGAATGGTCCCTTTCAGTTTACCTCTTCGCAATCTCGCTCATACTGGTTATGGAAGACAGGGAAGTCTATGATAAATATCAAACTCCCTAATCAGAAACGAGGCCAGTTGTATTTGAAATCTTGAACTTAATCCAGAATCAGGAAATGTAGCCACTTGTGTTACTGTTGCTGAAAGAAGAAAATGACCTTTTTATGGTAGCTGACATTCACTATTGTGCTGGGGAGCTAAGGGGAACGGAGCAAGTAAACGCAAAGGCTTAGGTAGGCTTTTCCTTCTAAACAGGAAGGGAACAACTTGAGGTGCTATCTTTATATTTTCAAGATTTTTTTTTTTAGAGTGAAGCCTGCACTGCCCTAAAAATATATCTTTATTTAAAACATGATGTCAAATCCCTTTAGGCTACTGAGTTCACTATGGCTAAATGGGTACTCTACCAGCTTTATTGATTGATTGAGGTATAACTTGCAAAGAGTAAATTTCAAGAATCTTAATTGTATAGGTCAGTGGTCAGCAACTCATTAGTCAACAGAGTGGCAAACCCCGTCTCGAGAGCCGCCATGTGGCTCGCGAGCTGCAGTTTGCCGACCGCTGGTATAGGTTGACAAATTTCTTTTACATATCTATAGATCTATATATATCCACTCTCTAGATCAAGAACATTTCTACTACCCAATAGGATTTCAATTCTCTGCCAGTCAATGCCCTCAAAGGTAACCACTCTTCCAATTTCTATCACCGTGCATCATATTTGTTCATTTAAAGCATTTATGTCAATGCAATTATATAGGATGCACTTGCTTGCTTCTGATTGGCTTTTTTTTTTTTTTTTTCTTAGAATAATGTTTTGTCAATGAAATAATTTTTTTCTGACTGGATTTATTTTATACTCAGAATGTTTTACTGTGTTGCATGTGTCATACCACTAGCTTTACAGACATTATTTTGGGGGATAATTGTTGAAAAGCAATCGATTTCCTGAAGAGGGGTTTTTAAGGCATCATTTAAAGAATGATGACTTTAATTCTTGCACTTCGGTCTATTGGAGTTGTTGGTCTTACTGTGGTAATATCATAAAGCGGTTCAGGGAGGGTTTTATGTATCAATATGTGCATGTAGATACCTAAAATCTAAATCTCTTTATATCTATAAAATCCGAGAGAGACTTTTCCCATGGAGCTTGTAGTCTAGCTGGGGGACATAGACAATAACAATGTAAATGAGTAAATAAATTAGTGAATACAATTCATTTCAGATAGTGGTCAGTGCTAAGAAGAAAAGAGCAATGGTAGAGTTGGGACTGTGTTAGGCGGAGGTCAAAGGAGCCACTCTGAGGAAGGACATCTGAGCAGAGAGGAGGAAGAGGATGGTTGTGCAAAGATCTGGGGGCAAATGTGTTCTAGGCCTGAGGCAGAGAGCAGGTGCATGTGCCTGAGGCAGAAACAGGCTAATGTGGTTCAGGGGACAGAGAGGAAGTCATTGTCAGGAGCACTCAACACACTGTGTTGACCCTGCTGGCCTCCATGCCTCTCTAAGAGCTTAATCTCAGAAGAACTCCTGAATCATGATGAGTGCTGAGCCCCTGAAGTAAGTGGAGGTCCTGGGTCAGTCAAAAGGTTCCTGGGAAAGGAGCAGAGGCCCAGGCTGGAACCTGTCCACCTGCCACACCCCTCTTCTGGCCCCAGAGGATGCCTTGGGCCCTGAGTCGTATAAGACCTTGCACAATAGCAGACAAGCCCATTTTGCTCTATTATCTTCCTGCTCCCCAGGGCAAGCCACCATAGACTCAGACTACTACTAAGGATTGAGTCAGCTTCCAAGATCATTCAGAGAATGATAAAAACTTGGTGGGAGTCTCCAGCCCAGACAGATGCCAGGGGCAGATGGGGAAGCCAAGCACAACTCCACGAGGACAGAAAGAACACTGAAAGCAGGAGATGGGTTCCAGCAAAGGCAAGAGATCCTTAAAGAGCCACACGCATATACTCAGTGGAAACGAATAGCCTGGGGCATCTGGAAATCCCAGAAGTGAATCCAGATCAAGGAAATGCCAGAGATGGGGACCACATACCTAGCAGCAAAGATAAGCTTATTGGAAAGAGTCTGCTGTAAGGCCACAGCTATTCTGGAATTCTCAAGACGACTTCTGTCCAGGAGCCTCACACCATCACATACCAGTCACTTGACCTTAAATAAGTCACTGACTGTAGAAAACAGAGCTGTAGTTAAGAGCAAGCAAGGATCCTGGAACTGGATTCGGGCCTGGATCTAATGCACAAGCTCTGTTATTGTATTCATCAAGTCACATAAGCACTAAATGGTCCGTTTTCTCATTCATAGTATGGGTATCATAGTGCCTGTACCTACCTATAGCATCGCTCTAGGGCCGTGGTCAGCAAACTGTGGCTCGCAAGCCACATGCGGCTCTTTGGCCCCTTGAGTGTGGCTCTTCCACAAAATACCACAGCCTGGGTGAGTCTATTTTGAAGAAGTGGTATTAGAATAAGTTTAAGTTTTAAAAATTTGGCTCTTAAAAAAAATTTCAGTCATTGTGCTGTTGATATTTGGCTCTGTTGACTAATGCTGACCACTGCTCTAGGGCAACGTTGCTCAATAAGACTGGGGCAGTGATGGGGATGTCCTACACCTCCGGAGTTTAAGACAGTAGCCACTAGCCACATGTAGCTATTGAGCAAGCACTCAAAATGTGTTTACTGTGATGGGGAAACTGAATTTTCAATTTGATTTTATTTGATTTTGTTCAAATGTACGTAAATGGCCACACATAACCAGTTATTACTTACTGGATAGTGCAGTTCTTCTAGAGTAGGGGTGTCGAACTCAATCAGAGAAGGGGCCAAAATCTAAAATCCAGCCTAAATCGCAGGCCGAATGGTTTACTGAACAGTCATAAACTGTCATTGTGATGGAAACGCAGCGGAGTGCAGTGATGACAGCGCGGTGCGGGCCACATTGCAAGGCCTGGCGGGACGGATTTGGCCCGCGGGCCTTGTGTTTGACACATGTGTTCTAGAGAGTAAATGAGATGACTTATTTTATCACTGTGTCTGTAATCAGGGCATGATAGCTAATAGCTAATACTGTTATTAAGCTTCTTATAACCTCAGTTTCCTCCTCCATGAAATGGGGTTAAAGACAGTGCCCACCCCAGAAGATTGTTGGGAGGATCCAATAAAAGATCATGGTTGAGGCAGTGAGCACAGTGCTCGGCCCAGAGCAGGTGTGAGTCCCTTTCTGATTCCACTTCCCGTCCTTTGGCCCCACTGAAATAGCTGCAAGTGTGAACACTGAGGACCTACAGTGAGATTGTTGGCAAGCAATTAGAAAATTCTTCATGCTGCCTTTGGCTAGACAGAGAAAGGCTGCTTGAGCAAGCGAGAGAAAAAAAGGGCAGTGATATGTGCCTCCGAGGGTTTCACAAATATGCATTTGGCAAAAGCCTGACTGTCCAGACAGGTCACAAACCACTAAGCAACGCACCTGCTGGACAACAGGGACTGTTATTGCTGTTATAAAGATATGATTTATGAGTAATCCATCCCCCAGGCAAGGATTCCCTTAGAGCAGACCGACTGTCCAGACTAGTCATCGGCCCTCCAACTGGAGGAATGACGGCACTGATTGAAGAGACAGCAGGGCAGGCTGTGGAATTAAACATCGCCCTTGACCCTGTGGGCACTGGAAGGCTGAGATGGGGGACATGAAAAGGTGCTGGGTTGTAGTTACTTATCCAGATGTTGCAAAATGGCTAATGCGACAGAAGGAAAAGGAGCAAATGGCAGGTGTGTTGGTCTGTAAAGGAGAGGTGGCTCTGGCCTTCTCACAGCAAGGTGGGGGAGGTCCAAGCAATGTCTTATCAGTAAGAGGTCAGAAAAAGAGAGGAGAGACACTCAGAGGAGTAATTGAGAGAGGCAGTTTTGCCCTTCCCCCAGATTGTCCCCAGTATCTGCTCACTGGTTTTTGGAATTTCAGCCAAAGACTGGTTTCTTTCCGTTGAAGATGCCCTCTTGATATTAGATTTGATTCCAACTTTAATTTTTTTTTTTAACTTTTGCGCTGTGGTATCTTCAAATCTTATACGTTATTTACTAAGTTTTCAGATTCTTCCTGAAAAATAGGGGGAAATAGGGCAGTAGCCTACCAGCAAGGAGTCATTGAAGAGATTTATGTCATGGAGCGGTGATGTTTGTTATGAGGATGATAGAAATGTATTGAAAGGGGAAGGTATCCTGAAGATTCTAAGGCTCAAATAAACAGAAAAGTCCTTAAAAAAAAGAAAGGTTTTTCTAGGGCTGTACATATTTCTTTCATGACAGTGACCAAAATGCTGTAATAGCCGCACCAGAGCTTTTTTGAGGAAAGAATTTGAATGCCTCCTCCTTCTCTTCCATGGTTGTCGCCACCACTACCATCACCACCACCACCATTATCATCATCATCATCCACTATGCAGCAGACAGTCTGCTAGGTGATTTACAAACGTGTAACTTATACTACAATATAGCAATTGCACAACATAGGTCAATACTCAAAACACTGAACCACACTGGCCAGGCTGAAATTTTTTATTTCATGTTAACTAATTATTGTAGAATTTAACTTTAAATAGCCACGTGGCGATAGGCAGGCAGGCAGGCAGGCAGATGAGCGGTTAGGAGCCAGTGGTCCCAGATTGTGAGAGGGATGCCCCATATTGGAGAGGGTGTAGGTTGGGCTGAGGGACACCCCTCCCCCCATGCACAAATTTCATGCACTGGGCCTCTAGTAATAAATAATAAGCTACTCCAGCTCTGTGGCTTTTCATTCCCTTATACTGGCTTACCTTTCTTCTTTCCTCGTTCAAATTAGTAGCTTATTTGCAAGCTGTAAACTCTGTGGTGTTCAAACCAAAAAATTTCCCTAGAATTAAAAAAATGGTTTTAGGTAAGATATGAAAATGATATGATACACTAAGCAAAATACAAAACTGCAGATATTTATGAATAACTGTATTGGTATAGTAAATTTTGACTTTGATACTTCCAAATACTTTAAACCATTCAGGACCTTACATTGCATTTTTTACCCACCCCCCATATCTTTTTTTTTAACCTTTATTTCACTGGTGTCTTCCTGCTATAGGTTGAATATTTGTGTCCCCCGCTCCCCCAATTTATATGATAAAAGCTAACACCTAATCTGATAGTAGCTGAAAGGGGCTTTCCAGAGGTGATCAGGTCGTGGGGGTGGAGCCTTCATGAAAGGCATTAATTAGTGCCCTTATAAAAGAGAATCCAGAGAGTTCCCTTGCCCCCCCCCCCCCCCCCCCCGCAGCCTACTGCCTGTGCAAACATAGATGGTCACCTATGAACTAAGTGGGCTCTCACCAAATACTGAAACTCCTCCTGCCTTCACTGTGGACTTCCTGGCCTCCTGTGAGAAGTGAATTTCTGTTGCTCACAAGCCAGCCCGTTTATGATATTTGGTTCTATCTAATAGTAGCCCGAGCTCACTGAGACACATCCTTTATGGAACTTTTCCTATAGGCCACTTCACCCAGTGAAGGATCAAGTCAAACTTTAACCATACCACACCAAAATGGGAGACGTCTGTCAGACTCTCAACAATAAAAATGAATTTAAAAGTGAGTGAAAAATAAAATTATTACCGTATTTTCCGGCGTATAAGACGACTTTTGAACCGAAAAAAAAAGTCAACTGAAAATCAGGGGCAAAAGACCAAAATTGCACAAAAATTACCTGCAGATCTTGACGGCAAAGTAAGTCTTTTCTTTGAAGTGGGGGGTAGTCTTATACAGTGAATGTAGGCCTAAACCTATGTTTTAACTGTAAAATTAGGGGGTCATCTTATACGCCAGAAAATACGGATAACAGCCTCATTAAAGAAAAGAAGAAATATTAAGGTGGAATATTATATTGAATTGCTCTTGACCTTACCTTTGTAGACAGCACTAAAATAATATTTACAATAGAGAACAAATTATACAGACAGTCTGTGTGTCCCAATAGACAAGCAGACACAGACAGAGAGACAATTCAAAGTCTGCCAGATACAAGACAGATTGCTTCTACTGAGTCAGCTGCCCAAGCACCTGGAAGGATCAGCGCTGACTTTCTCGGAAGCTTGTCTGCCGGGAGGTTGAAACTGTGACCCACCATCCACAGATCTTTGTTGTTAACGGCCAGGCCCCCATGCATTGACTATACCATCAATTTCTCACTGCTGTCCGTTTCTAATCTATTACAATACAAAGGCGTAGAAGTGCTCTTCGTAAGGACTGCTCAGATTTTGAGGTTTGTCCTTTCTCTTACACTTCAGGCCATTCATTCTGAATCATTTATTGTATTTAGTATCATGATATGATGAGTGGTAAGTGTTCTTGCATGTATTTTCTCATTTGGTCTCTCAAAAAATATGCCTGTCGGGTGGTTCAGTGACTGAGCATTGACCTCTGAACCAGGAAATCACAGTTCGATTCCCGGTCAGGGCACAGGCCCTAATTGTGGGCTCTATCCCCAGAAGGGGGCATTCCAGGGGCTATTCTCCTCCCTTCCTCTCTCTAAAAATCAATAAAAACATACTTAAAAAAACTTGTCAAGCATGTATAATTATTATACATTATTCCGATAAGGAGGCAAAATAACTTGCATTCATTTATTTAACTAAACACATGTCCCTGAGTCTATTGTATGCCAGGCAGTTAACTCACTGCTTGTCCCGCAATACCTCCTTTAATTTAAGAACCATCTGAAGGTGTATTTTATAATCTTTATTTAAAAGAACTGATGCTGAGAGAATTTCTATAGCATTCCTACTATCAACCATAGTGAGCTAGAATTCATGGAATCCATGTCTGTCTAACTTCAAAGGCCGTGGTCTATTTATATTGCCAGATATGAGGTGGAAGAAATATAGTAGTATTTTTTTTAACCATTCCTTTACTTAAGTAAATATTATACCCAATAGCTCCTGCAGGGGTTTCTCTCCCAGTTTCTAACAATATTCTAATCTTATTCTATGATAATTCTGATTTAACCCATTACTTATTTACAATTACTTTAATTTAATTCAATATTTCAATAAACTTTGTAAACTGTGAACCAAACAAAGGCTAAGATTGGACTTAGAGAGTTTATTATTTGAGACTGTAGAGCTCAAATCATACTAAATTAAGATTAAGGCCAAACTGCATCATCCAGATGTTAAGAAGGCCATCAACTGAGTGATAAACACCAGAAGTTCCTACAAACCTCTGAGAGCAACTGGATACAGATAACAAATTTGGCCGCCAGCCTGTCCTTCAAAGTAGCTGGCAGCGTTGCCCTTTCCCTGCCCTTCCCTCTACCAGCTCAGGCCCTGGCCTCTCCCCTTTGGGCCATTGCAGGAGCCCTGGAGGTTGCCCTGTCCCTGGTCTTGGCACCCCAGGACTGTTGACTTTGCCGGTGTTTGTTAAAATGCTCTTCTTAACCGGTATACTTTAGATCAAGAACTCTTGAAGCAAAAACTCCGAGTTACACAGCTGGGGCGGGGGGGGGGAGGGGATTGGAGTGGGTGGGCACCACCACCATGTAGGGAAAGGGAAGGAAGATTTGTGGCTTGGACCCTTGCTCAGCCTAATATGCTAAGTGCCCAATGTTCGTTTGACCTTTCAACCAGTTGTTATGATGTGCATTGACCACCAGGGGGAAGATGCTCCTACCAGTAGGTTAGCTTGCTGCTGGGGTCCAGCGATCAGGATAGGGAGAGACAGGCTGGACACACCCTGGAGCCCTCCTTTGGTCCCTCCCCAGCCCCAATCATGCACCGGTGCAGAGGATGTCTGCAGGCCAGGCCGAGAGACCCCAATCTTAGCCTCTGTTTGGTTCACAGTTTACACAGTTTATTGATAGTTACTAAAGTAACTATCTTTTTATCTGCTTTGTGGATTGAGGTTCCCTGTCACATTTATTTTGCAAAAAGAAAGGTTTGAAGGCCCCCCGCCTTCTGAGTCATGTGTAGACATCTTCACTTGGCCCTCAAGGCCCTCCCTTATCAGTACCTGTTCCCATAGTCATCAGTTATCCACTCGGTGACGTGGCTGCTATTTCTTCATAGCTCATGAAAATTATTTTCTATATTTTGGGCTGTATCTGACCACTTATCTCCTGCTACCCTTAGCCCCGGGGCTATCTCCCTGGCAGCCAAGCAGGTCCTTAATGGTCCATAAGCTACTGTGGTCAGTTAGGCTTTTTGCTTATACAATTCCCCGGCCAAAGTGATTTGCTAGCTCCAGTCTTTCTCTTAAGGACCTACTTCTACTGGGTTTCTTAGTTCAAATTCCCTAAAAGAATTAAGTGGTAGTCTGTATCCATCTTGTATTCACTCTGATCTAATCATCTTTGGCCAGCAGGTAGTCATGTGCTATAAAAATGGAACTTAGGCTTGTCCCTTTATAGGAGCCATAGGGAAGAGAAGTTCCTGGGATAAGACAGTATTGGTAAGGTAGATTATTCAGGACATGTCTACTATAAAACCCTATAAATCCCAATTGCCTTTATGCTTGTTTGCCCACCCCACTATTCTAAACTTTTGATTTAGGGTTTGTATCCTGTTCGTGGTTGCATTCCTGGCATCTAGCCTGAGCCAGGTGTATAAGTATTTGATAAATCTGTGTAGAACAAATGAATAGATAGTGATGGGTAGAGAGGTGGACAAATTTGGTGACTGGATAGATGGAGACAACATACTGTAGTGTTGAAGAGCATGAGCTCTACAGCCAGACAGCTCAGGCTTGACTCCTGGCTCCACTGCTGACTGTGGTGAGTTACTTACATTCTCTTGGCTCAGTTATTCCATCTTAAAACAGGGATAATAATAATAATACCAACCTGTGGTATTTAAAATGAGTTAATTCGTTAAAAAACACACAGAACAGCATCTGCACGTGGCATATGGTAACTGCTCCGTCATTTTCGTTATCACTATATTATTATATTATTACTATTATTACTATATTACTATTGTTTAATATTACCATTATTATTGATGGCCAAGATTTTAAGGCAGGAGGCATATGTAAAGGCCAAGAAGAAAAAATGATTAAATGGCTTACAAAAATCAGAAACAATCTCAAACGAATGACAAAGGAAGACACAACAGAAAATTATCCCCAGTATCAGGAAAATTATTAATTTAAGCATGCAGCCCACCCCTCAGGAAGAAATAGCTCGCATGGTACTGGAGAAGGGTCATGGAGGAGAGTGTCTAGAATGTTTTCAAAGAGCCAGTCATTACCTCACAGAACAGGACAGTACAAGTGCAGTCAGGGCTGTTATCTGTCCATCAGTTCCCCTTGATGGTCATCAGTACCTCTGGGGGCATTCTAGCATTCAGTTCTGTTAAGTGCAGAGGATTAGGAATGCGGGTATCAGCAAGGGGACTTGGTTAGAAGACAGGGCATTCCAGCTACGAAGACTAGGCAGTGCCTGTCTTGTGATCCACAGAAGGGGCTTTGGGACAGTGGGTCCAGCTGGAGGAACCCATGGGGTCCTGAAACCCAGCCCTTACTCCAACTGCTGAGCCCCAAGTTTTGGTACAGGCCTGAGTCAATCTGGACGAAGGTGCGCCTTCACTAATTGGTCTGCTGGGAGGAGGCATCTTTCTGCAAGTCCCCCCCCCCCCCCCGCAACCCCGCCCCCACAGAAAGGATGTCTTTTTCCAATTAGCACTGAGGCCCTTCAGTGCTCACAGCAGCCTTACTTTGCAACCCTGGGAGGTTTTTAAGCCATTTGCAAAATAAGTTGGTTCTCAGGAAGAGAAGAGATTAATGGGGCCACAGAAAGATGTATGTGAGCTTGGCGCTGCCTCTGCCTCTCTCCATACACGCTGTGGCTAGCAGTGAGGCCAACGGGAATGACCTTGAGTAGAGTTACATATTTTTCACACCTCCTACTAAAACTCAGCAAATGCTTGACTCGCTGTTCCCAGCACAATTTTTCTTCCTGTAAAACGTGTTGGGATTATCGCTTTTAGCCACATATGGGCTGGAAGTACTTTGTAGGAGCCCCACAGGCTGCAACTGTTCAAATCCCCATCCTTGGGAGGGAGCTTGGGGATCCAGGGACCCAAAGTGCCTGTCCAAGAGCCCCCACGTAGAGGCCTGGTTTCTGCTAATTGAGTCCAGTTTCCAAGACTCCATCAAAGCTGCCATCCATTTTGAAAGTCAGGAGGTAAAATACAAGTTTCAACCCCAACACCTTCCCCTTATCCATCTTCTTGAACCATTTCAGGACATTGGGTAACATATGACTCTTCCCCCCCCCCCCCCCCCGGTCGATCCTAGATGTTATCTGCTGAAATAGCTCTCGTGGTATGGGAGAAGGGTTTCAAAATATGGAACAGATGCACAGCTGCCACCTGAGATGATGCATTATGAATTCAGAACTGTCATCACCTCCCCCACCACTCCCACCCTCACCCCTAAGCACATATTTGTTCATGTGGTTTACACCTGTGGGATTGTGGGATGCAAGACAGGAATCTGATTACTGTTTGGGAGACAACCCAGCCTCTAAAACAGATTCATGTATCTTTGTTTCCCTGGAGAAGCTTGAAATCTCTGGCCAACTCTTCATGTGGTTCAGCTGGGCTAAAGCTCCAGGCCAATTTTTCTGGAATTTGGTACCAGGGACTAACTCCGAGGCGTTCATACAATCAGTCTTATGATGTCTGTCTATTCCGTCCGTACCCTGCTATGAGTGCAGAGTAAGATTTCACCTTTGTACGTAGATGCTGTTGTGTATTCTGGTTAAAAGGGAAAAGAGCTCTCGGCCCAGATCATCTGAGAGAAAAAGACCCTTGTTTCACTCTATTTGGGAGAAGAGGGGCTACTTGACATTGTTGAATAAGAAATCTCCTCTAAGTAAGTGCCAGCAGGGAAGAAATGAAAAGAAAGGAAAGCAGAAGTCTGTCCCAAGAGGTTAGTGTGAGCAGAGAAGAGAGGTGTTCAATGTCTGATCAGAGAAAGCCTCCTGCACAAATACAAATTGAGAGGATTTCTGCTCGCTGAGAACTTCCCACAAGTTTGAATTGTATGCTGACAAATTGGATCAATCCACCACATTATAATTTCCATGAGGTCAAACATTTGTTTTGCTCATGACTGCGTTGTTCGTGCCTAGAGTAGTACCAATACATAGTAGGTGCTCAATAGATACCTGTAGAATGGCAGAATGTTCCCTGACTACAAGCCGCATATCTAACTGACTGGACTCCGGAATAAGCCTCCCATTCTGGCTGTGGATGTGCATGTGGAGCAAACTTGGTATATTTCGTTTAGCCTGTGCTCTGTTGTACACAGGCTGGTGAGAGGCATGACTGCTACAAAGACTGCTTTCCCAGTGTGGGCTAGGCAGCCACGCCTCCTCCTCCTCCTGGAGGGGATCGGACCCTGACCCATGCTGGAGCTGGATCTCTTCTCAAGCTGTCCTAGAGTCTTCACCCTGGGGGAGAGGCAGAAATTCTTCTGTTCCTTGTCCGTGGAATGGAAAGCTGCTATTTTCCATCCAGTGTGCTCCTGGCTGGGTCAGCCGAGGTTCAAAGGTCAGCAGTTGAGCTCACTGAGAGTCCCAAAGCATAACGTCATGTTCCTGACCTCCCTGCAGCACTGATCATGCCTGGGGCCCTGGTCCTTGTCAACAGGTCATGCCCTTAATCGGTTAGTTTATAAGCCTAGAATGTGGTCCCTATCTGTTTGATCACGGCCCCTCTCCCATGTCTCCCTTTCTATTTCTCTCTGTCAGAAGGGAGGTTGGTGGGAGGACCATGTCCGAGGAACTCACAAAATAAGTACAAGAGGATCTCAGGTTGGTTCTTCCTCCTTCTCCAATGAGGGAAATCAAACTAGGGGTTTGGCTTGGAACGCCCACAAACAGAGGCATCAGAAGTCAGACAAGGGCTTTGACTCAGATGCTCAATTATTAAAGCAATGAAAACGAACGTCTCATCATCACAAATGTGCTATCTAAGAGGGCTCCACCCAATCACAAGCCATTTTCTGGACAGAAATTCCAACGAAGACAAGGAGAAATGCATTGTTTTCACCGTCAGCTCTGGACATAGAGATGAGCTTTTGATTGTGTTGAGCTTTGGGTCTCTGTTCTGACTGCCTGATGATGAAGGATTTTTAGTTTGATCTGTTGAGGAAGGCATCTTCTTCTGATAGTAAATATCAGGTCCCCAGGCACCTGGGATCCCCGATTCCTCACATTTGGGGGCTCCTAGGTGACCAGCCCTCTACATTCCTTATCCTGTGCTCATACCTCAGCACACACTGCAGAAGACTTAAGCTATCAACACATACTCATACAAATAAGGAGTGACCTTAAGGAAGATCCAAATTCTCCAATCTTGTCCCATTTCTTCTCACATACAATGAAAGGAATGGGAAATTAGGTGTTACTAGAAGAACTAGACTTGGATCACTGTCTAGATTTACAAGAAACTATTTATTTCTTTCTAGACTTAATAACTGATATTCTATAATACATTGCCAGAGTCCTCTATCACTGCCTATCACTCTGAAAAGGCAGGCTTTTCCTAGATGTAAAGAGGAAAATAATAGCAAATATTTTTGCTTCTCTGTCACAAGATTCCAAGAATATTTTTAAAAATTCAGACCACATCTATTTGTTAAAAGAACAAACAAAACTACTAATATTTTTGTTTTGATTTAGTTAAAAACAAAGCACAATTAGGATAAGACCTAAAGAAATTAAAACAAATTTCTTACTCATTAATCCTTATCTGGTATTAATTACCCTGGTCCTTCCTAAACGTGGGTGTAACATTGCTCATCGCAATTAGACTTTTTAAAGTTAGAGTCATTGGTTACTGGACCATGTAGATAAACAGTGAAGACTGGAGAACAATTTGAAGTTACGAACCTTTGCAGGAAGTTGCTCTCACATTTTCATTGCTTTTCTTCCATCCCTGGCATATGAATATCATTGGCATGACTGGGTGTAGGCAATTAAAGACTTCACCATTCCCCCTGAATCCTTCACTCTTAGTTTTTTCCTTTGTTCCCCTTTTAGGCTAGTTGCTCAGTGTCTTCCACCAGCAATGAACAGCCTAGTTACTTTCTCTCTACTCATATGTGTACACTCATCTTCTGTAGGAAACTTTCCTCTTGCTATCCAACATCTGATGTGAGCCAGTGGTCTCCGTTGCAACAAGTTCTAGCGTGCACTTGAGATAGAAAACTACCCTCTTATTTTGAAGTGATCAAATCCCCTCCCTTAGTGCAATTTCAAATTTTATCAGAACATGATTTTCACCCATTAAATCTGAACAATAAAAGGTTGTTGTTTCACCAATCCAAGGGTCTGGCAAAACTGAGCTAACATATTAGTTAGCCTTATACATACACACTACATAGCAATGCATGTGTACTAGTATGCTGGGATGCTTGTGTGCAGAATGTTTAAAAAGACTCTAAAACTTTAATAAAGATGTTTAGCCGGCAGCCGTGTTTCTCACTAGGTTATCACTGTTGTTGAATAATGCTGATTAGGCAAGGACTAGATTTCAGTTCCCTCATTCATAAAATGGGGGGTTTGAGCTAGAGCAGTGGTTTTCAAACAATGTTTCTAGAAGGACAGGATTTCTGAAGCATATCCTCAGTGGCCGTGGAATGGATTAGGTGGGCTTGGGAACTCAGTGGGCAAGTGTTCCTACCTCATCCAGAGGAAATCTACTTTTACCTGTTTTATGCATAGGCCTTCTGGGGAAGATTTAATGAAACCACGCGCTTCCTAGCTTAATCAGTTCTTTGACAAACGCTGGCCTGAATTACCTCTAAATTTGTCCTCTTGCTTTAATTTCTCAGACGACTGATTAAAATGACAGTCCTCATTATGCATCGCTGGTGTAGGCACTGCAAGGTCAGGATGCATTAGGGTGGTGGAATGGGGGATTGAGCAGCATGAAAGAGCCGGGTGTTAAGCAGCAAGGCTTTAAAATCCTAATATATATGTAGTCCACAGTACAGGCAATATTTTACTTACCTAATAAATACTTTTAGTTGTGAGGAAAAAAAACATATTGCCGCTGCTCAAGTAGTCCCCCAAAACCTCCGGAGTGAATATTGTTATTGTTGTTAACTCTGGAAACCAAACATTTCGGGAACTTCTAAGTGGGAATGCTTAAATTTGTTCTGAAGCTGGAAGTATTCTTCTGCCAAATCATAATCTATAATAATAAAAGCATAATATGCTAATTAGACTGGACAGCCAATCGACCTTTCGGAAGAAGCCAGGGCTACAAGGACTGTGGCAAGCTGCTGTGGCTGTGAGGGCCAAGCCCCTTGTGTGAATTTTGTGCATTGGACCTTTGGTAGTAGAAGTGTAGCAGTAGTAGCAATAATAATAATAATAATAATAATAATATAGTAATAAAGACCCATGTCAGTTACATATGGGACAAAATGTTCTTGCCATATGAAAGTAAATAAGTAAATAATAGAAGACGTGATGATTGAGGCCAAATTTCCATGTGGTAATGCAACAGCCTGTTTGCCTGGGTAGCTCAGCCTTTCCATTGCCTACTCTCAGCCTGAGCACACAACTCTGGCATCCTCAGAGTTCTCTGCCCGACCCCTACTCCTATCCCCGGATCTTGAGTGTTAATTGGCCCTTCACACTTGTTCAGCCTTCTGTAGTGCTAACTGAACCCTGACCTCTAGTGGCGGGAGGGAATTTGCAAGAAGAACAATGGGGTAAGTCTCAGTGAAATCCTTGCCAAGTGAAGGTTCCTGTAGGTAAGTTATACTTTAACAATAACAACAAAAAGCATAATCATAAAAAATGTACCTAGCTATTAGCTTCCTAAGTATCAATGAAAGGATTTAGTTATTAATAATGAATTAATATTTCAGTTATATTATATTTTATCATAAAAAATAAAGAGACTGGGTTAGAGGAGGAATAAGAAGAGGAAGAGAAGAAAAAGGAGGAGGGGGGAAAGGGACAGCCTTTGGAAACATGGGAGAAAGTTGTGGAGAGAAGATATTGAAGAGGACAGAACATGGAAGGAGAGAGGAGAAAGCTGGAGCAGATCAGAGAGGAAGAGCCAGAGGAGCGTGAAGAGCTTCTCTCACCCTTTGGCATTTCTCGGTGGTTGCCCCTGAAAAATTAGACTCTCCTTTTTTAGAAATAGCCCTTTAAACCATGGGGAGTGTCTACTCTTCTTTATGCTTGACTTCAGATTTTCTTCCTAGAGTATCTGCCAGAGGCAGCCTATTTTTCCTTACTCTCCGTCCCCAAGTGCCAGGAAAGGACTCCTTGGCCTACATTGGGTCAGGTGCCACTTTCATTGTGTTCCAGTAAAAACCATAAGGGAATGGAAAGCAATTCCCCAGAAGTGAGGGTGGGGTTGCTAAGGTGCTCAAACACGATTTCTGCCACCCACAGCGGATGTGACCTATAGGTTTTCAGACCTCAGTTACTATTGGAAATGTCCCCCTGGTAGAAGGCTGACCTCTCCCTTCTTCTAATATCTACCCTGGTCTTTTTCTCCACTCCTGAAATCCACTGAGCAAGTCTATTTCTCCTATCACGTGATGGTATTTGAAAACAACTCTCAACCCCACCCCCAACCCTCACTTAATCTTCTCTCCCCCAGGCTAAACAGCCCTGGTTCCTTCAACATTCCCTGGCCTGACATGATTTTGAGCCCTTTCTTTATCCTGGTCACTCTCCTTTGGATGGGCTCCAGTTTGTCACTTAAAAATTGGCACCCAGAACTGAAGCAATAAATGTTCCAGATGTGGAAGGGCCTGCAGAGCCAAGAGCAGGACTAAGCGAGTCTCAGACACATACACACATATACACTGTGGACATGACACTGTCAGCATAGCCCCGGTTTGCACTCCTTTTCTGAACCTCAAAATACTAAGTTCATGTTGGATTTGCAGTCAGCTGAATCCCAGCTCTCTTCATGGGAATGACTGTTCTGTTGAATCTCAGAGGGAAGACTGCGGTGGGAGGGTGGGTGGGAACAGATCAACCAAAGAACTTGTATGCATATATGCATAACCCATGGACATAGACAATAGGGTGGTGAAGGCCTGGGGGAGTGGGGTGGGCTAGAAGGGGTCAATATGAGAAAAGAGGAGACATATGTAATACTTTCAACATTAAAGATTAAAAAAAAATTTCTGTGAAGGTATTTCTACATGTGAGAATCAGAGTAGTAATACACTAAAAGATAGATACACTATTAGTGCTAGCTAGCACATTTTACATTTTAACATATTACTTTCTCTGATGCTCTGAAGCCTTGAGGTGCTGGCTTCATAAATTGTGAAATAGGCCAATATTAAACAACTGCATTGAACACCATTTTTATATTATAAAAAATATTGGTAGAATTAAAACTAGGCAAGGTGAATTTCAAGATGGTGGTGGAGTAGGTAGAGGCCACACTTATACCCTCACAGGACCAAACTGGAATTACAACTACATTAAAGAACAATCATCCTAAATCACTAACTGCAGATAGCAGAAGAGGAGTCTCATAATTAAGGATTTACAGAAGAAGCCACTTGGAGACTGGTAGGTAGTATAGAGACACAAAAAAGGGTGGCTCTGCTCCTGCCGTGGTAGCTGAAGTTCTGGAGAGATAACTCAACTGGAGAAACAACTCAACTGCGGAGGTTCCCCCTGAGAAGTGTGTGGCCTACACTCTGAGCTGGGGTCTCCAGCCCAGAACACCAGGAAGGAAGCATCCGCATAACTTCAGGCGACGAAAGGCAGTGGGATTTCTGTCCTTCAGGGATGATGGAGTCCACTGAAGACACGGATGCCCTCTTAAAAAGCCCGCACACAACATTTCATTCTCAGCCACTCAGCCTGGGCTCAGGAGGAGGGAGGGTGGAGCTGACTAGAGTCACCTGAGGAGAATCTGGAGTTTGTGGCTCTGGGGAGGGAACTGGGAGGACAGCTGCCAAGATCCCTGTGCTGAGTCACTCTTCCATATCACAGATTCCATCTTTCTTGGTTAGAGCATGCCCCTCATGTGGCATCTGCCCATCCTCTGAACTCTCTCTTGCCCCACCCTGTGGAACTTAGGCCCTGGGCCAGAGTGTAGAGGTCTGGGAAGATGCAGGGTGTCAGTGACTGAGTTGGGAAGGGGTGGGGCTGGGGAAAAAGGGGACATTCCTCACACTACCCTGTGAATCTGACTGGTGCGTTCCTCTGGTGGGAGATCCAATAGTAACCCTCTCCTAACTTCTGACAGACCCAACCTCTGGGCTCTGGAGCCACACCCACCCAATTCCTAGTGTTTTCACCCTGCCAGGTCAAAGCAAAAATTGGGACAGACTTAAGTCATGTGGCTCTGGGATGGGGACTACAACTTCCCTGAAGACTGCCTGTCATGTCCTCCTCACAAGAAATCCACTAACTCCATCCTTTCGACTCCACCAGAGACTTTTTCAGCGTCTGAGCGGAGCAGGCAGCTGGCAAGAGGAAGTGGATCTCGGGGTGCCCTGGGACTTTTGCTCACCAGGCCCCCGGGCCCAGTGCTGGAAATAGCCAGCCTTGGTGAACAGCTTTGTCCTTCCTGTGTGCACCAAAGACCAGCAGAGGAAGCCTCAAACTGTGGCTTGTACATAGGTTATGGAGGAAACGTCACAGACATTGTCTGACACTGGCCTGCACCAAAGTCCTTCCCAAGAAGCCCAAAGTGAACACACACAGTGGCCAGCTTCCATCAGAGCATGATCAATAAGCTTCACAAACAGTACTATATCTGAGGAGGGTCTCGGCAGGTATCTCCTGTAGCAATATTTTTGCCAATACTAGTATATTTTCTTGGGCAAGGGAAACAAAGGAAAAAGTAAACAAATGGGACTGTGTCACACTTAAAAGTTTTTGCACGGCAAGAGAATCCATCAACAAAAAGAAGAGAGAGCCCACTGAATGAATGGGAAGACATATTTGCCAACAATACATCTGGTAAGTGGTTAATTTCAAAATATTTACAGAACTTATATAATTCTGCACAAGAAAAACAACCCAATTAAAAAATGGAAAACACCTGAATAGACACTTTCCAAACAGAACATAAAGATGGCCAAAGGAACCTGAAACATTAATTCTAAAGAATATTTACACCCCTATGTTCATTGAAATGTTCTTTACAAGAGCCAAGATCTAGAAACAGACCAAGTGCCCATCAGTAGATGAGTGGATAAAAAAGCTGTGGTACATTTACACAGTGGACTACTACTGGGCCGTAAAAAAGGGAGGAAATCTTACCCTTTGCAATAGCATAAATGGACCTGGAGATTATTATGCTAAGTCAAGCCAATCACAGAAAGACAAATTCCATATGTGAAATCTAATTAACAAATAAACTGATGAACAAAATAAAAACAGAGGCTTGGCTACATGGAACAGATTGACAGCTGCCAGAGGGAAGGGGAGTTTGGGGAACTGGATGAAAGAGGGTGAAGGAAGTAACCAAAAAAACACCCAACACATATACGTCACACAGACAACAGACACAGACACAGACAACAGTGTGATGATAGCCAGAGAGAAAGGGGGCTGGGAGCTAGGTGGAGGTGAGCAAAGGTGGGAAATGGAGATTGAAAGAGACTGCTTAGGGTGATGGGTGCATTATGCTGTATGCAGATTATGTTTTATTGAGCTGAACACTTGAATCCTATATGGTTTTGTAAACCAATCTCACCCCAATAAATTCAATTTAAAAAATTAAGAAGTAAAAATAAAAGAATAAGTGAAGCCAACATAAATGCTGGTTGCTATGTCTCCTCTGGAAAGAGTAATTGGATATTTATCAATTTCGTACATCTGGGAAGCATGGGGGACAGGAGCCGAGGAAAGCTACGCTCGGAGGAATGTGAACCTCCATTTTCAAAGGGAAATGGCTTTACATAGCTCTTGGCTCTAAACATTTTCATTTCAATGTATTTGAATATGGACTATTCCCAAGTTTCTTGTGCTGATGAAATAAGTGCTCTATAAGGCTGTTGTATATTCATTGCTTGTCATGAGTGATTGCGTTTCCGGATTGCCTAAGATACCTGTGTAGTGAAAGAATAACTTAGAGGATTTCACTTGATTAGTCCCAAGCTCTGAAATAATATTCTTGGCAAAAAGTCCCCTTGGGCATAGCTGAGTGCTTAAAATTACTTTTTCTATTCTGTTGACTATAATCTGGAGACTATAGGAATTTTGCCTTTACAACATAAAAGTTTGTTACAGCTTATACAAGGCTAAAATAAGAACAAAAACTCAAGTTTATCATTAATGTCATAAATGATAATATTGCAAACATTTTCCTACACATTTTCTCCCAATGTGGGGAAAAACAATTAAATAAACTGCCCCATTCTTACTAGAGTGTCTCTGACACTGAAAGGCCAATTTGTTATAGATCTAGTTCTCCACGGAATATTGTCTGAGCTGTATTAAGAGATAACCATGATTATGAGGTAGTTCAACAAGTTTTACTTTTTTTTTTTTTCTCAAGTAAAGTGATTTTAGTCTTGCCTATGACCTTTCACATGGACAGAGAACAAAAAAAGTGATTTTTCTTCTTAATGTAAACACGCAGGCTCTAGTTTTATTGCCGAGATGCCAGTAAGGAAGAGGAAAAGTCTTCCTTGGAACTACAGGTTTATTCTGCACCGAGACCTTGGGCAGCCCTCTTGCCTCTTCTAGATGCCTCATCAGCAGGCAGAACTGCTAGACATTGATTAGCCAATAATAATTTAGTAGCCAACATAGGCAGACTTATTAGGGATTGTCAGGAACTAGAATAATGACCACACACAAATCAAAACCATCTTGCCTGTAATAAATTATAGCTCTCTATAGTTACATCTTGCTCTTATAGTAATAAATTATTCTATCACATTCCCAATAAAGACCTGAAGAAGAAGGTAGGGTGACCCTGATGTCTCTGATTTAATTTGAGATTCAGTCTCTGTAGCTTCATTTCCTATCACCATGTCCAAAGCAAAAGGGCATTCTTTTTTTTCTTCTGGCCTGACAAGCAGGAATGCTACCCGCTGAATTATAGGAACAGTGGAAGCATTAGTCAAGCCCTGTTCATATGGGCAGGTGGCAGGAAAAAGAGGAGGGGAGTATATAATCTAAGAGAGTGGTTCCCAAGCCTGATTGATTATCAGAATCACAAGAAGAATTTTTTTAAAATACATTTTTATTGACTTCAGAGAAGAAGGGAGAGGGAGAGAGAGAGAGATATAATCATCAATGATGAGAGAGAACCATTGATTGGCTGCCTCCTGCACGCCCCCTACTAGGGACTGAGCCTGCAACCAGGCATGTACCTTGACCAGAATCAAACCCGGGACCCTTCAGTCTGCAGGCCAACACTCTATCACTGAGCCAAACCTGATAGGGCAAGAAGAGTTTTTTTGTTCTTGTTTTAAAAAATTCACACACAATAGATTCCTGAGCCTCAGAGCGTGGACTTCAGTGAGCTTGGAGTGTATCCTGGTGCACTGGTCAGTTTTTAGTATGGTAACAGACCACTTGGACATCACAGTAGCTCACACAGATATTGGTGCTCACGTTTCATGAGGGCTCTGAGTCCACCGCAGCTCTGTTGGGCATGTCTGGGCTTGACCTAGAAGCATGTGTATTCTCATTCCAGAACCCAGGCTGAAGGAGTGTCCTCTCACTCAGGCATGCCATTCTCATAACTGAGGTCAGGAGCTCTTGGGGGTGCCAAGCCAAACCATGCCAACATATCTGAGACTTCTACATTGGTGGGGCATGCATCATGCCCACTTATAATTCATTGACGAAGGCAAATTTATGGCCATTTTCTGCATTCATGGGGTGAGGACTAAATACCACCTACAGGAAACTATGGCATATATGACAGGCCGAGCGGGATGAGGGCGATACGTTGTGAATTGCTCACCACACCCAAGATTATATAATTTTAAGAAGCTCCTCAAGCAATACTAAGGAGACCCTCCACCCCTTGTCTCCCTTTATGCGCCTGCTATGACCACTGAGCACCCATCAGTAGCCCCTTCAGCAGAGTGGCTGACCTGAGGGACAGATTAATGCCACCCAATTACTCATTCCATCAACAGACACCCAACACTGAATGACACCTGATGCTTCTGTAAGTCTTGGCGGCTTTCACAGAGTACGTTTGTATCCTTTCTCTCCTATGATCTTTCTAACTCTCTTCATAAATGGGTACGGTTATTCCCATTTTTCAAGTCTCAAAACCAAACCTGAGGCGGTTAAATGCCTGATGGCAACACACCTTGAAAAGAGGGGACCTGGATCGATCCACAAAAAGCCCAGGTCTCCTTCTACAATGGGTGTCCTGAGTCCCAAGCCTTGTTATTGCCATCATTTCCTCTCTTCAGATATGTTTGCACAGCTGTGATGTGCATTTTAATGAAGTCATTTATTTGACAGATATTTATTAATTTGCAGGCACTATGCTAGACCCTGGGCAAACAGCATCAGCAAGACTGACAGAGATCCCTGCCAGGGGAGATGGACGTTAAACAGTTAAACATGGAAACTCATGTCCAATAGAAACAACTGGAAATTGTGACAAGGGTTGGGAGGAAAAGTAGACATGGTCGGAGTCAACCATGGCTAGATAGTGCAAGAAGTAAGTCCTTTTTAAGAAATGAGGAAAGTTTGTTAAAACAGTTTTGATTCTCCAACTTCACCAGAAGGCAAACTATTCCTAGCACCTCCCCCTATCATTCCTAAGCTTCGAATACTAACAGTAAAGCCACACTGAATTTTACAGCCTAAACCATGTTTTTTCTTTCGACAGGTCAGTTACTGAAATTTAATTCTTACTAAAATGATTCATGTGGGCATTCTAAAACCTTCAGTGAGCTGGGATAGTGAGAGTAAATCAGAACAAGCACATTTTTCTTCTTATCAGCTGGAAGGGACATTGAATTTATCACATTTCATCTAGACCTCAGAATAAAGAACACCTATTTTTAGCGTCTCCTGTTTTAATAAAGCAAATAACCATAGTCTGCATATTCACAAGGTACTTCTATTAGGACCTCTTTCTTTGAAGAAAACGAAAGAAAGACATCCCTGATGGAGTCTCTTTTTATTCATCCCTGAAACAAATATAAACTGAGCACTTACTCCGTATATGCCAGGCACACATGGATGAGCTGGACATAGAGCAGTACATGAAACAGAGCAAATGCTTAACCCTTTCGGAGTTTATATTCCAGCCAGATGGAGACAGACCATGAACAAAATGGCTTGCTTGTTTGATGGAGGTGTGTAGTGTCTTTGGAGGAAAAGTTCAGACGTGCAATCGCTCTAAAGCCCTGAGGTCATTCACAGGCAGGAAGTCGCTGAATATTTCAGCATTTAGGCCTTGTTACCACTGACACGGTTGCTAGGTGAGAGGCCCGGAACGTCCCACCCTTGCATGTGGGTTGGGAGATGTTGTGCTCTAAGGCTTTTGGCCCCAACATGGATCATCTGTCAGGCAGTATTTCTGTCTAACTCTCCAATGTGGTTATGGGCCATCTAAACGGAGTGGGGCATGATCAGTCGGTGCAGAATAATTTGTTTGAAGAGGCATCATGGGGCCACAGCTGGAAACGAGCACATTAAGAGTGACAGGATCTTGGCAGTCACAGAGGCTGAGACTTGGAGTCTTGCTTTTCAACCAAACCAAGTGGGATGGCTGGGCATTCATTAAGAAGAAACAGCCTTCCTCACACTGTTGGCTCTTACATTGCGTCAGCCCCTTGTACCCCCCAAGGACTGGAAGAGGCAGCTCCATGGTTTCAGTTCATCAATATATCAAAAGTAAGGTTGGTCTGCTTTCACTATAGAAGCAGAATTTATTTTGAGAGTCTTAAAATTATCATAAGAACACTGATAATACTTTATTATGATTAGCTTCAATCATTCAATAAAGAACACATAAACAGAAGAGAATTCCTATAGATACTTTGTGTTAAAAATCAACAAAGTTTAACCAAGAGCTTATTCTGTAAACTGTATGCCTGAGATCTAGCCATTATCTCGGGGGGCGGGGGGGTGGGGGAGGCAGGGGGGCGGGATAGATGTTGGGGAATGATCTCAGCTGGTAAGTTTGCATTGCAGGCAGAAGGATCCGAATATGAGGAACATTATTCTGTGCCTGCTTCGTGCCATGCACCCACCTGGCTGAGAGCTTTACACATGTAACATGTACACCTCTCCAAGCTTTATGGATAGTGCTATTATCATCTATTGGCATCTAGGAAACAGATTCAGAGAATTCAAGGAACTAGCCTAAGGTCAGAGGTGAGATTCAAGCCCAGGTCTGCGTAACTAAAACGGCTGTGTTCTTTCCACTCTTTCCAGCGGACCACAGCCCTGTTTCTATCCTGCAGTGGCAGAGCCCGAGGACCTAAGCATGCTTCTAGCTCTTTAGCAAAGACCAAGGGCTAATGGCAATGCCTTGAGTGTGGCACTTCAGGACAGTTCTCCTCTCTTAATCGTATACACTTCCTTTTTTAAGAAGGGGCATGTAGTACTTTTGGAATAAGAAGAACACAACCTGTACTTCAGGGTTATGCCACATGGCTCATGGCCCTGAAACGTACCCAGTGTGTCTGCTGTCCTTCGTCCCCTTTCTCGAGCAGTCTGATCTGGGCCCAGGAAAACCTCTGTGTTGTTGTTCAGAGGAGCCAGTGGCCTAAGGAGGGCTTAGACCGCACATGGGAATTTCTGTTCTGTCTTTAGAGGATTCCTGCTAAAAGGGGCCACCCTGAAGAGTCCCGGGCTTTTCTCCCAGGAGGCTTTAGAAGAAAGGAGAAGCGTCTATCCTGGGAACTCAGAAGTTCATGCGAGGCTCGACTGAAGGGTTCCTTATCTGTAAAATGAAGACAACATCCCCACCCTAGAATTTCAGTGAGGATTACATGAAATGGGGTATTTAGATGAATTAGTCCAGGGCCTGGGATATATATAGTTGGAGCTCAACTGATGTCACTCCTGTCCTGTCACTGACGGGTGAATCCTGGCGTACATGAAGAGATCTGTTTGATGTAAAGCTTTTTATCCTCGCATCCTTGCATGGCTCCGAATTGCATCACACGGAATTTTATTTTAAACTTAACCTTGCTGAGTCACAAGTTCACACAAATGAAAAGAGACCAGAGAGCCCGGAGCAGGGAGATTGTGTTATCTCCTTTCTGTCCTGCAGATAGGCCCTGAATTTGCTTGGTCTTAATCCCCCTTCCTATTTTCCAATACTCTGTCACTTACTAAACACTCAGAAGTCCCGCTGGAGAAGGATTATTTTATGTGTGAAAACCTTCAAAGCAAAGATAGTTCATATTTCTGTACAGAGACCACACTATTAGTCAAAACAACACTTTGGATCATTCCAATGAGTTATTTACTTAAAAGTTTCACATCTTCTTTCTATGACTATAGATAGTCTATGGGGAGCATGACTTGTTTTTTCCTATGGCCGTTATTATATTAGGTTACTCAAGTTAACATACTGCATCAGGAATGTTCCACTTGCTAACCTTCTGGAGGGTTTATTCACCAACATGTTCCACAGCTCATGTGAAGTCCACCAACGAGCTTTTTTGTTTTCTCACTTTGGTATCTCTCCCCGACCCTCATGTGGAAATACCAATTGTAAGGTTCGCTGGGTACATCTATAGCTCTGTCAGAGAAGTGCCCTGCTTGAATTTTCCTTCTCTGTGTCCAAAAAGCTGAGAAGGCATCATTCTGATTCGGCTTGCCCATCAGTGTGTGTTTTCTCTTCAGGAAAATAAAAGGTCAAGAGAAGAAAGACAAGAAGGTAGGGAAGGAGTTTAGAGTGAACAGAGAAAGCTTACAAGTGAGAACGGTAGCGATGGAGATGGGACAGACCAAGTACCAGAGCATTCAAACCCCTGGAAAGTCTCTTGTGATGTTCAAGTGATGTTCAATAGAACTGCTTCTTGTTTTACCTACCAAACCGTGTCCTTGCTGAGCCCCATGACCAAGCTGCTGAGGACCAAAACTGTCTTTGAGACTTGGAGCCCCAAAATGACCCACACAGCATTATTCAGCGATGGGAAGAAAATTAGCTACTTTTTTTTTTCTTTATACCTGACCTGATTTTCTTTGTGAGCCCTTTACTCGTTTGAGTAACCATAAAAACAAGACAACTGTATTTACTCTAATTTAGCTTAATATTCGTTCTTTAGATTCACTAGTGTTTCTGCCCAGTTTTTCAGAGCTCTCTTCTCCCTGGCTCCCTTCTCCCTCCAGGTCCCATGGCCCATGGGCTGGGGGAAGGGAGCCCCTGGATTTGCACTTGTGCTTGGGTATGAGGTGCCTGGTGTCTGCTGAGGAATACTTGGCACCACCCAATGGCTGGCGGCCACAGCTGGCGCCCGAAGCCGACATCTGGGCCTGATGTACTTGCGGTCTATTTCTGCTTGGCTTGCTCAAAGCCTGGGGCCCCTCCCTGAAGACTTCCTTCTGCCTGCCCCCTCCATTCTTGCTGGGGAAGACCCCTCTCACTCTGGCATACCTGTAGCTCTGGCCCCAGCTACCAACCCTGGAGGCTCCTCTCAGGCTCCATCCAGCAGGCTGTGGCTTCCCTAATGAGCACTCATGCCAGGAAACAACAGGGAAAGCTCAGGTCCACAAGCTAATCTTCTTCTCAATCTGATCATCCCACTCTAAGTTATGTACGGCTCCTATATAGTTTCTCCATCAGAAACAAAAGGTGGGTTAAAAATCCTTATGTTCTCACTGTGCTCTCAAACTATCCACTGATCCTCCTCACTCCACCGGGCTTTCTGAACTCAGAAAGGATATATTCTTTCCCACCACTCTCAACTCATGGCTCCGTCGTCCTCTCTCCACAATCTTGTAGGCCTGGAAGGGGAAAACATTTTTTTGAGATCCCCTTCTACTCTATTACATTAAACTAATGTGTTCCACCAGGACTAGCCTTGATATGGTAAGTGGGCACCAGAGTAATTTAGAACATTCTTGTTCCATAATGCCTACTTCTAAAACTATTTATCATGCTGCAAAATCCCATTTTGACTATTAGAAGTCCAATAATTTTTCTTTAATTACTTTGCAATAATCTTACTTCACACTGATTAGGAATCAATTTGTCTCATTTTTGAATATCTAAAAATAAGAGAAAGACTACTAATATCATTCAAAATATTATGCTCATTATATCTGTTCTGAGGAAGAGCCTGAACTACCGAGAGTGAGATAGCTTCATGGACTAGAGAGGTCTTTGTATGGCCCTTTCCTCAGTGCATTGTACCTGGGAGTGGCTAATGCCTCTGGTTGGTGTTAAGTTATCAGGATAGCAGCTCTCATTCCATCTCCTAGAAATTGTGTCACTGCTTGTCACTGTCCATCCAGGCTCTAGAGTCTAGACTATGGGGTCACCTTCCCACGGGATGCCACCAAGATCTTGCAGCTAAAGATGAAATATCTTGGGTCTTCCATCCATTCATTAAAAATTTCTTTAGCACCTACTAGCTCATCCAAATGTTGTAAGGCACAGAAATAAGAATGAAATAAATATACCTGAAAATATTGTAGCTAAGAATCTGAGCCTGTCTCCCAGTACTGTTTATCCAAAGTAACTCAAAGTACTAAAATTAGTTTATTTAGCTTCTTTTTTCTGCCTTTCTGAAGACCAAGAGGTAATTAAATCTCCTTCATCCATTCATCCTTTTGTCAAACACTTATAGGTTATCCATTATATGTCAGGCACTTTGCTAGAGAAGATGAGATGATTAAGATATGCTATATTCCTCAAAGTATTCTGGTTCATTAGAAATATAGACATTCCATGGCAAGAGTAATACAGCATTACCGGTGTTGTCATTACCCTCTGTCTGTGAACTCTATACGGGGAATGCCAGGAAAGGTGTGGCCACATCGATGTTTGGTTGAAGGAAAAGGTGATCTGGAAGGAGACATGGAGAAGATAATGGCTTAACTGAGACTTCAGATATTCAGTTTGTCTGTCTGTCTCTGTTTTCTTATAAGCAAAGCAAAGTTTCTAGGCATAGGGAGGTATAAGAGCAAAGGCCTGCAGGTGCTCAACAGCATGAAATGTCCATGGAGCTACAAGTAGATTAAATGAGGATAGAAGGAGCCTTGGAAGCAGAAAGAGACAGAGGCGGTGGGGCCAATTCTGGGTGGAAGCTTTTTTGGTACTTTTCACATCATACCCTGTAAACAACCATTAGCTCATAAAGTCAGTTGCAACAAGTGCTTCAAAGGAAGGCCATGTGCAGGAGCTGGCAGGGAAGGGAGAAGTGGTACTCCCATTGGGGACCCTCGGGTATCACCTGGGAAAGTCTGACTGTGGCATCTGCTCCTTTTGTCATGTCACTTATTCTGCATCCCCAATATCCAGAACTTTAACAAAACCACCTGCCTGGAGTGAAAGGCAAAAGTTCTCAGAACTATGAACAGCCCCCAATGTAACAAATTGAGTCATAGTGACTTGAACATTATTTACCAAATTTTGCTTTTTACTTTCAGTTTGTTTTATATTAGATCCTCATAAATTACTACTACCTGCTCACAGTAGGTTCTCCATAGCAGCCTACTTTCTTCACAAACATGGCACAGGAGAAATGCAACAAATACAAATTTTTCTGGGTTTTATTTTTTTTTTTACAGATTGAACATGAGAAAGCAGAGGTGGACAAGTTAAGAAAGAATAATAGCTGTTAATTATTTAGCACTTGTATAGCCAGATACTATTATCATCAGTTGTGTGGACAAACTCTTCAAATCCTCATAACAGTTTTGTAATATGGTATTATTAAACTAATTTTAAAGGTGAGGAAACTGAGTCACAGTAAGTCTAAGTGTCTCTCCCAAGTTCACACAGCCAGGTAGTGACACAGTAGGCATTCAGATGTTAGCAGCCTGTTCCATAGTCCAAATCTTTACTGACTACTCCCTCTTAGACAAGTGAGATATCCATGAGCAAAGGTCAGAGTAATAGCAGGGCAGAAAAATATCGGAGATCTTGCGCAAAATAATTCATCAGAATCATATGTATTGTGAACAGAGGGGGAATTGAACAGTTGTTAAGCACCTTCATGAAGCCCAGTGATAGATGCTTTAAAGAATGTACCAAATTGAATGACCTCAACAGTCTAAGTGTGCATGAGGAGGTCAGGTCACCAGCCAAGGCCTTGTGCTGGAAGTGGTGGCTTAGGTGTCCACATCAGTATTCTCACTCTGCACATGTCCCACTCCCACTGCTGCCTTCTACCTGCATACTGTGTGAGGTTCAGAGAGGCCCCATTAATTCTGTAGAGTCCATGTCAGGTTTTAGGTAAACAGGGGGAAAGAATTAAAAAAAAAAAAAAAGAAGATTCCTTCTGAAATAATTGTAGTTTATAATGGATGGAATCCAACCAGATGCCAAACCCTAGCTCTGTATTTCTTTATTTTTATGGGGTTGAATAACCCACAGGCAACCTGCCAGGTCCCTCCTCTTTGAGCTCAACTTGCTTCAGAGGAAATGCCACACATGGAAGAAAGGTTTGAGGAGTGCGGGGAATGACAATTTGGTTACATATGTCTGGGGGACAATATAATGTAAGCACTGAAAGATGTGGAGATCTGTGACTTGGGTAAGCCAACCCCTCACACCCTTCCTCTCTCACTGTGACCGTGCTGGTGAATTGAGAAAGGAAGACACACCGTCTTTGCAGCTAACGTTTACAAAGCCCAGGCATACTTCCATATCCCTGTACTTCTACCTCTCCAACATGACCCCTGTCTGTATAAAGCAAGAGGAAACAACTTGATCCCTACCCTCCTTGACCTCATTTTTCAAAACAGGCACAAATAGTGGGGTATCACCAATAAATAGAACCCAGGCCCAATGGTCTCTGTGACTTCAGGCACATCACCTACATGTGCCTGGCAATTTCCCCTTCCGTACATGGGAGGTACTGTTAAATGAGACCAACCTTGAATGCTTTGAGGAATCGGTGATTCTAGGTCAAAAAGAGGTGGCACATGAGTGAAAATGTAAGAGCACTAGAAAACCAGACCTATTTGAATCACTTACAACCCCCAACTCTCCAACTCCTTATCTCTAGCGTGGACGTGAGAAGGGTCAACCTCACAGTGGTGTTGTCAACTTCTAAAATTAGCCAGCGTATAGAAGAGCCTGAGCCCAATCCCATGCTAGAATTAAGGGATCAGTATCGTTTTTTACTATGCAAGTTATCTGTATTCTCTGTATCAGCGAAGAACTTTTAAGTAGGAAACATGAAGGAAAATATGCAAGTCAGATTGTTAGAATACATTAAACAGGACACTTGGCATTAATAAAACAAACACACATGCATAAGCTGAAAACAATGCAAAACACTTTTATTGGTATTTAAAATCATAATTTTTTAAAGTCCCCAAATTGGGTAATCCCCCAAATGAAGTCAATAACTAAAGGTCCTGGACAAGGGAATAAAAAACATGTTTTTATTTATTTATTTATTTATTTATTTATTTATTTATTTTTATTGTTGACAGTATTACCGATGTCCCCATCCCTCCCACCCCCTTTTAGCCCTCTTCACCTAGTCCCTGCCCCACCCAAGGCCTTCACCACTCCATGAGCTATGTATACTGTATATGCATATAAGTTATTTTGATTCCTCTTTTTCTGTCCCCCCTGACCGTCTCCCCTTTGAGATCTGTCGGTCTGTTCCATACATCTGTGCCTCTGGATCTATTTTGTTCATTAGATTCCACATATAACCGAGATGATAGGATATTTATCTTTCTTTTACTGGCTTATTTATCTTATAATAATAATCTTCAGGTCTATCCATGCTGTCACAAAGGGTAAAATATGCTTCCTTTTTTTTTTTTTTTTTTTTTTTTTAGCAGTGTAGTACTCATGGTGTAAATGTTCCCCAGATTTTTTTTTTTTTTTACCCACTTACCTACTGATGGGCAGTTGGACTGTTTCCAGATATTAGTTATTATAAATAATGCTGCTGTGAACATAGGTGTGCATAGATTCTTCCTGATTTGTGTTTCAGGATTCTCAGGATATTTTTCTAGAAGTGGGTTCCTTGGTCAGACGTGGTTTTGATGTGTAGCAGAGGAATGCTGCACCGTGGTGGGAAGAGAAAAAAAGGACACGGAGAGCTGAGAGGACAGAGGCACACAGGTGTTAAAGGAGGTGCACAAGTGGGTTGAAAGCCTTTGATTTGGGTTTGATTGAGCAACCAGCCCTGAACTTTTACCACATGCCTTCCGCTTTCAAGTCAAAAAGCATTTACTGGAAACCTATCATGTGCCCCCTCACCTCCAAAATATCCTCATGTGTTTATATGACATTTTCATACAACTGACTCAAACATAAGGGATGCGGTGACAAATCCTTTACTAAAGACATAGCCAGACTCCCTTGGAGCACAAGGTAGAGAGTGGGAGTGTATATTGACAAGGACAAAGGAAAAGGGACAACAGACAAGTCTCTGTCCACCAGGGGCTTGCAGTCCAGTTAGAGAGGAATAACTAAAGGGTTAGAAAAAGCTTGACAAATTAAATGCAATGTATAACTAAAAAGGTCCAAACTAAGAGTATATCTATTTACCTCCCTTCTTAACTTACTCTCTAATTTGTTAATATATTTAGGCATACAATTTTGTGTTGATTAAAAAATCTATTTTATGCATAAATTATTGGATCAGAAGAAAATATCATTTGCTTACCCAATGAACTAGGGAAGAAAGGGAAGAAGGATGGAAAAAAGGAAGGAAGGAAGGAAGGAAGGAAGGAAGGAAGGAAGGAAGGAAGGAAGGAAGGAAGGAAGGAAGGAAGAGAGGGTTAGGGAGAAATGGAGGAGTAAAGAAGGACAAAGAAAGCAGAAAAGGTGGGTAAAGGTGCTCTGGTCCTGGCAGTGTGACATTTGTCTGAGTCTGCACACCCTCTTCCCTCTCCCTCCCCCTCCCCTGTCCCTCCTGCCCTATAAAGTGAGGGAAGTTTGAGCAATGAGAATATTTTACTTACCCCAAATCACCACTGGAGAAATCCATTGCATTACTGAGCACTGGTAATGGGTTGGCCCCATTTCAGAATATAGTGTTTTGCTGCCCTTGCCAAGCAGGCTTATCCACGTGGAGCTAGATGGTGCCTTTGCCCACACCTGTCTGGCTCAGGGAGCTTGCTGGGCTGTCAAGGGGAGAGCTGGGCATTGAGAAAGGCTGATGGGCTTTGACGAAAAAGAGAGCCGGGCACACAGGTCTCATTTATAATCCATTCCAGCTGCTCCTCTGCTGGGGGAAGCTGGCATTCTGTGTTGTTGGCCCCTTTTCCATCAGGACAGCTGTGAAACCCTACTCAGTGAAGTAATCGCAATAACAACCACCACTTTGCATGTTGATGCTTTTCTTCCAAGGAACTCAAAGTTCTTTGGAGACATAACCTCATTAATCCATCCTGCGTGAAGTGGTGGCTGATGGGGAGGGGTAGGAATTCTTACTCATGTTTCTAAGACTGGGGGACTTTGGTGGGGAAAGTTAAAAAAAAAAAAAAAGCAAGAGAAAGAGGTTGTGGAGCTAGGAAAGATAAGGGGTGGTAACTTTTTCCCTCTGAACCCCACTCTGGCACAAAGATAAACACTTCGTAGGACAATAATCAGTTAAATGTGTGAGTAAAGACACACTGTATGTCACCATCCCCCAAAAGTAGGAGAATTCTGGATGGGGAGTTAGGAAGTCTGATTTCTAGCCCTGATATTGACACTAAATAGCTGTGTGATCGTGAGTCAGCCCCACCCTCGGAATAGGAGTTTCATATTCGAGCATGTGACCTTGTGATAATGTTGAAAGAGCACAGAACTAGTCAGCAGACTGATGCGTGCCTCTGTGGCAGTCTGGTGTCAGGTGTATTGCTTCAGCTCCTGAGCGTTTTTTGTTTTGTTTTGTTTTTTAATCTGTGAAATAAGAAAAACAGACTGCATTAACTCTAAAGTTCATTTCAATTCCAATAAAAGTAATGATTCTAGGACTGAAGTGTTGGGAAGCAACAGATCTGATTTGGCTTAGAATGTAAGGGAACCAATAACTACCTGTATTCGTTTTCTATCACTGTCACCTCAATACTCAGTAGCTCCCATAAAACAATAAATTACAATTTTTCACCATTTTGAGACTTGACTGGGAAAGTGTGACTCTACCTGGTTCCGCTCATGTGACCAATTCAGCTTGAGGTGTGGCTGGGCTGATGTGGGACATTTGCAATATCTGGGCTTGTGGTCCTTTCACCCTCAAAGAGGCCTCACCGAGCCTCTTCACAGGGTGGTGGCTGTGCTCCGAGGGCTAGATCAGTGCTGAAATGCTCTTCACACCTCCTCTGGGCCACTTATGGCTATCTTGTGGGCCAAGGCAAGTCACACGGCCACTACACAAGACAACTGTCATGGGATGAATTGTGTCCACGCAACAGATAAGTTAAAGTCCTAACAATCAGTATAGCAGAATGTGGCCTTATTCGTAAATAGAGTCTTTGCTGACATAATCAAGATGAGCTCCTACAGAAGAAGGGTGTGCTACTAAACCCATGGTCGGCGACGCTTTGGCCCTTTGAGTGTGGCTCGTCCACAAAATACCACAGCTTGGGCAAGTCTATTTCGAAGAAGTGGTGTTAGAAGAAGTTTAAGTTTAAAAAATTTGGCTTTCAAAAGAAATTTCAATCGTACTGTTGATACTTGGCTCTGTTGACTAATGAGTTTGCCGACCACTGCCCTAAACCAATGTAACAGGTATCTTTGTAAGAACAAAAGTCACACAGACAGAACAAAAGTCACAAAGACAGCTACGTGAATGCAGAGACATAGATTGGAGTGGGGCTGCCACAAGCCAAGGAAAACTGGGGCTACCAGAAGCTCAAAGAGGCAAGACAGGGTCCCTCCTAGAGCCTTTGGAGGGAACGTGTACCTGATAAAACACTTGGACTTCAGCATTGTTCTGTACACCAAAAGGTGGCAGGTGCTATTCCTGGTCAGGGCGCATGCCTAGAAATGTGATGTCTTTTTCCTTGTCTCACTTTGTTATGGCGATGTGACTTGCTTTAGTCCATAGAAAAAAAAAGGCATGCCATGCTGCCTGTGCCTTAAGAGGCCTTTATATTTCTGCAACCCCACTGCCTATTGTTACAGCTCCTTGTGGCCAGACTTCCCAGGATGCTGTCTCCTGGGCTTTCAGACCTGTTCCTCTTTAGTTATAAACACAGCTACACTCCCATCACTCTCAACGTTTCAGAACTGGAGAGAATGACCCCTCTCTCTATAGGGATCAAACCTTCTCAAGGTTGGCTGAGCCCTTCTCTGCTGCTTTCTCCTTCCTCTCCTCTAGATACAAGTGTCCCCAACACTTCTCTCTGGTGCCTTCCCTTCCTTTCCTAAGCATGCATAGCAATGGAATGGGTATCCAGCTTTTCACTTTGATTACATAAGTACAAATGTCTTTATTACTGAAATGTGATCACCTTACTCCATTATTCTACAATCTGCCATTTTTTACATAATATATCATCAATGTTCTTCCATTATTGTAAACACAGATTTCTCTTCAGATCTGTATGTCAACATGCTCAGAGAGTTTGAAAATTCAGGATGGAAATGCCAAATAAGAGAAGATCCAAGGAAAAGTAAAATAATGTTTCAGGGAAGAAAATGATTTCAATAACATGATATTAAATAGGAGGGAAAAAAGCCATACTGAGGGTAGCCAAGTTAGATATGGGCTTGCAGAGTGAAGAGAGACAAGATCAGCTGTGGTTAATGATTGGCTTATGGGGTGGTTTCCGCCATATTGGTCCCAAATGGGGCTGAGTGCTGAAAACTGTGGACAGGCCCATTTAGTTTAACACCTCGGTGTTATCTATGATGGGTGGCGGTTCTAAGAAAGGAAAGAGATTACTGTAATTACTCTACCCAAGATGTCAGCATGAATTAAAATAACATTTTATCTGTCACTTTTACTCAGTGCTTTTAGAAATAAGTTAGTTCAATCTCTCTAGAGGTAGCAAATATATGTATCGTTTATATCTCAGGTCTTAAACATGTATATGCTATGTGACCCACAATCTCACCTCCAGAAATTCATCCTAATGAAATAATTTGGCATTTATCCAAAGATTTAGCTACAAGAATGTTCTTAAAAGAGTTTATAAATAAGTTATAGTAAAATCCATATACTGAAATCATTTAAAATTATGATATTATAGAACTATATTTACTGACATGGTTGGATGATCATAATCTACTAAATATTAAAAAGCAGATTACAGAGTAATCAGTCGTGTGTGTGTGTGTGTGTACAGTACCATATGGAGGTTCCAGTAAGGACAGCTACTCCCAATGCCTAAGTTCTACTAGCTTCTTAATGGTCTTTTAATGCTCAGTTAAAGAAGTCCTACTACAAGGTTGTTTGGGATCCTGAATTTTAAGTTCTAACTCTTGCTTCATCAATGTCTTCTTCTTCAGAGTGTACTAACCTGGGCCATTGGGAAAAGGATGGATGGGAAGTGAAATTATAGCTACACCTTGAAACCAGAATCATTACTTTCTCCTCAGTCCCTGTTTCTGAGTTTGGCCCAACAAGTTTGATATTTAGAATGAATTTTTTCTCATGGAACCCATAGATCTCCTTTGATATTTTGTTCTTAACTGGAAGAACAGCACTCCAAACACACACACCCACAGTTTGCTAGACATAACACATATGTTTGGACCGGAAATTTGCACATACCTTTAATTCCATTTTCATAAAGCTCCCCAGTTTCCATGTGAATCATGGAGAAGCAAATAGATATTTGTAATAAGCAGGAACTGTGTAGGAGTGACACCTAATAGCATACCCCAAACATACCTGAATCTTAGCTCTGGCTTGCAAAGGATATCTTGGCACATGTGTTTGCATATATAACTATGAAATATATTAATATGAAGTCATGAAGAATATAATAAACATTAATAGCCCAGTGATGGGGATTATAAGTAATTTTTATTGTCCTCTTTTATCTTAATGTATTTATTCCAAATTTTCTACAGTGATCATGGGTTTCTTGTGAATTATGTATAGAATTAATTTTTTTTAATGTACCATTTTGAACAACCACTCAGAAGTGTCTATCAGTTCAACTCCAGTCATTCTATGGTGATAGCTATCACATTGCTTCTTGATTCCAGGGCCATCAACTCAAATGCTTTTGCATTAAATCATAACTTTAGACTTTTTTCCTGATCTTACAATAGGCCTACAAAGGTCTGTTTTTGAGGGCGACTTATAATTTTGATGAGTCATAGAGAGAATAGGTTTGAAAATACAAGAAAAAGATTTCCATAGAAGCTTGATGAAGCATTTGTGAAAGAAATGGGGTATCCAAAGGAGGGGCAAAAGGGGGGTTTTATGAGTTGAAAGTGTGGCCAGATTTATGGTCAAGAAGTTGGCTTAAAGTCTGAGTTGGAATGTAATGCAGTTGCATGCTGAGAACGAATATAGACTCCAGTAAAGATTGGAAGGTGGGGTCAAAAAGATAAGAGCAGATTTCAACTTTACTGTAAAAAAAAGAGGAGGAGAAAGTTGGCAGTAATCATGGATTGACTCCTTCATTTTCTGTTCAGTTTTCCTCCAACAGTACAGCCTCTCCCACTCTATGTGGTGTCCAGTGGGCTGCCCCACCCTTCACATCACCCAGCCTGATCTCATGAGCAACCTTCTATTCAAGAAGTTGTTCTGACACTCATTGGTCCAGTCTCAACCCCACCTGTCTTCTCAGTGATGGGGCATGTCCAAGTTCTTTTGTGAGCATGTAGTGACAGTTTGAGACACACTCTTGTTAAGGGAATATTCTATGCATTTTCAGACATATGACTAACTGGGCAAGAGGTTGAAAAATATAATTTGAAATAACACAGTGTTAAGCATGAACGTTATTCTTTGCTTTACATGTTGTGTGAGGGTGGGGCAGCAAGGAATTGGGAGAGGGAATAGGAATGGGCTGAAATATGGAACACCATAAGGAGACAGACAAATCAAAATCCCCGAATGGCATTTAATTCCATGTGGCTGTTTTTCCTGGTCTGGGTTCAGAAATCCTCTGACAGTTGGATTATTTGCTATTTAGTCACTCTACTCATTTTGCTGACAATCAACAGGCATTGCCTAATCTCACACTCCAATTAATAAAAAATAAAAAAAGACCAATGTAAACTACAATGTCAAATATTTACTTTTGTAAACATTTATTTGATAGAATTTTTTAAACATTTCCAAATAACACATAAGTTGTAAAAGAAGCAAATATGCAGGATTGGAAGACATTTAAGTATGTTCACGTTTTAGCCAAAACAGCTTTCAATAACTAGATTAAAAAAAAAAATCCTAATTGGATGCTTTCACATTAGGTTCTAAAACACATTTTTTGGGGCCCCTGGTGCCTTGTTTCCAAGATGGTAGCACCTGGAAAAACATGCAGCTTGATTTTCGTAATAGATATGAGCTCAGATAGTAAGGACTGCATTACACCAGCTCCTTTGAAATGGGTGTCAGTTATTGCTGGAGTCCAAGGGGCTGAATCGCATGCTTGGAAATCGGAGGATATTCATCTGTTTGTGAAAATCACCAGGCATACCCAACACAGCGTAGAACCTCGCAAGCCTCCTGTTCCCAGCAAGCACTGAAGCCAAACTCAGCGAGAGCAATGCCAGAAGATTGCTGCTGTTTTCCTATGTCTTTATTTTGAATGCTGAACCTTGAGGTCCGTACTATACGTTCTTTCCTAAGTGAGAACCTTCTGCCAGACCCATGCCAGTGTCCTCCATGGCAGGGGCGATTTCCATCAGATCCCTGACCAGAAAGTGTCCAGTGTGTTTTCACTTTTCATCGCTACTTGATTAATGACCCCCGGAAACTTGATTTCATTCTGCTTGCTAAAATGAGAGTCATTAGAGCCGCCTTTGACCCTTTCTTCTCTACCCCTCTTACTTTACAGCCAGCTGTGAAATGTGATCAGTTAATTCTCACATCTATACTTTTATGCCACCAACAAGTATCTCCGACTTGACATGCAGCTCCCCTGCAGGAGGTTGGGGTTGCTTATTTAAGAATTTGACACATAGCAGGGTTTTTTTTTTGTGTGTGTGTGTGTGTGTGTGTCCGGTGACAATGAGAAGAAATGCCCTCCAGATGACACAACGGAACCTGTCCCTTATTTTAATATCTGGGGTGATAACTGGAATATTTGGTTCCATGTGAAAGGTACAGGGTTCACTCCGAGTTTGAATTCAAAGTGCAACATGGCCGAAACTGGTTTGGCTCAGTGGATAGAGTGTCGCTCTGTGGACTGAGGGGTCCCAGGTTCGATTCTGGTCAAGGGCATGTACATTGGTTGTGAGCACATCCCCAGTGGGGGGTGTTCAGGAGGCAGCTGGTCCATGTTTCTCTCTCATCAATGTTTCTAGCTCTCTATCCCTCTCCTTTCCTCTCTATAAAAAAAAAATCAGTAAAATATTAGGTCTAGTAATAATTAATGTCGTTTTCTAATACTTTTTAAAATCGAATTTATTTAAACAATACAACAAAATTTAATCAACAATATAGTTGCCATTGTTTTCTACTACTTGTGCCCAACGCTCAGGAAGCATTTTAATCCCTCTGTTGTAAAATTCTTGTGATTTTGATGCAAAAAATTCGGTCAATGCATTTTTGAGGCATTCTTCATTATTACATTTTTTTCCAAGAAGAAAGTTTTGCAAAGAACGAAACAAATGGTAATCGGAAGGGGCAATATCAGGAGAATATGCAGGTTGAGGGAGAACCTCCCATTCCAACTGGCGCAGTTCTTCAGCAGTGATTCTTGCAGTATGCGGTCGTGCGTTATCGTGGTGAAGAATTGCGCCCTTCCGATTAATCAGCGTGGGTTCTTTTTCTCTTAAAGCTTGGGCTAACCTTTCCAGTTGGGCACTATACACTGCACTTGTAATGGTTTGGGTAGATGGTAAAAGTTCATAATGAAGAATTCCTTTAAAATTCCACCAAACACACAACATCACTTTTTTCGCATGCAAGTCAGGTTTTGGTGTGGGCTGCGGAGCCTCATTTTTGTCCAACCATTGAGACCGCCTTTTCAAATTAACATACAGCACCCATTGTTCATCTCCGGTAACAATTTGCTCTAAAAACGGCAAACGGTTTTGACGAGAGAGGAGCGAACTGCAAATTGTGACTCTTTGATTACGGTTGTTGTCGGTCAACTCATGAGGAACCCATTTTCCAAACTTTTGGACTTTGCCAAGTGTACGCAATTGATTGGACATTGTTTTTTGTGAACAATTTAAAGTTTTCGCAAGCTCTTGTTGGGTAATTTGAGGATTTTGCACCAAAAGAGCTTGAAGAGCTTCTTGATCAAAATTGGACACACGGCCTCGACCACTCTTGTCATCTAACGAAAAATTTCCCTCGTGAAATTTCTCAAACCAACGCTGGCATTTTCTGGTGCTAACTGCATCTTGACCAAGAGCACTACAGATGTTTTTTGCAGCCTCACTTGCTTTTCTTCCTAATTGGAACTCGTAAAGCATGGAGTGCCGAATATGCTCTTCATCCGCCATCTTCTTAGCCCTAGTTTTGCAACAAAAACCAAACCAAACACAAACTTTTTCAAGCAAAACTTGTTAATTGCACTTCACACGTTCTGTAGATACCACGTGTTTGAAGGTTATGTCAATACAAGTCAACGCCAAGCAAGATTTTAAACGAATGTTTAAAAACGACATTAATTATTACTAGACCCGATATATATATTTTTATATTATATATATATTTTTTTATTTTTTTATTTTATTTTTTTTAAAGTGCAACATGGTCAGGTCCATTACAACAAAATACAAAAGCACTCAAAGGATGTCGGTAGGAAGTCAAGTACTACATTTTTCTGGTGCTCTGAAACATAAACTTTGATACATTTTGGGGTGTGCTGTGGTCTAAATGGAAGCCATCTTGAATTAATCCAAAAGTATGAGTTTTCAGACTTTTACTTATATGTTTTTATTCCAGATTATAGGGGCAGTTTGTGTGTACTACTGTAGAAAATATGGGAAACAAAGAATCCAAAGTATTTAATCCTATTAATCCTATCTACAGAGATAACCACTTCTAAAATTCCAGTGCGTTTTTTGGAGTCTACTTTTGTACAATCATATAAATATATATTTCACACAAAATCTAAATCCTATTTTTAAATTCTTTTCACTTGAGTTATCATGAGCATTTTCCTATGTTGTTAAGCATGTGTGAGAAACAAAAGTTTTCATGGCTAGAAAGGCTTCACAACACCAGAATGCAGGCATCAGTGTTACCTGCATTTGTGCTGAAATGAAACCAAACAGCATCATGTAGTTCACAGGACGCCTCTGTTGCCAGAGATACAAACACAAATACCATCTCAATTCATTGGCTTCCAAGAACTGAGCTCCCTTTAGGCACTCCTATCTCCAGAGTTTCAAGTCTTTTCTTCTCTTTCTCTTCTTCCTACTCTTTCCCCCCTTCCTACCTCCTTTCCCACCTGGCCTCGCTATTCATCTCTCTCCCCCTTTTTCTTGTCTCTCTCTTTTCTCTCCTACATTTTCTCTCAATTCACCCTCTCTCTCCCTTTCTCCAGGACTTCCATTTCTTCGTTCTCACCATCCTCTCCCCTTTTCAACTCTACTTACCTATTCTAGGCTTCTATCTAAGCAGGTGAGCAAACTCTTTCTAAGTAGAAGCAAAATACCACTAACATCTCCAAGTTCATGCCTATTCATAGATTGAAATCAGAGAAAAAAAGAAAGAAATGCTCTGAATGGTCCCACATGGCCCATGGAGGTCTCTAATTGTCCTCAAAGGAGTCACATGCTCATCTCTGAACCAGACTGCAGTCTGGAGGATGGAGCACTCTGATCAGCTCACTCTAGACCATATCAGGGTTACATGCAAAGGGCTTTTGGGTTGGGGGTGGGGTTAGAAGAAGAGCCCACATCCTGTCTCCACTGCTTTTCTTTCCTCTGCACAAAATGTATTCTTACTAAGCATGAGCATCAGTTCAGCAGGGTGATTCAAGTCTTGCATCTCATATGCTACCTTCAGATAAATGTACTGAGTGTACTTTTGAACAATGCATTAAAAATCAGCAGAATTGTTTCCCCTGATAGCTCAGAATAAAAATTAATTACAGGGTCATTTCATGAGAAAACCATTTATCTTTGCATTTTCAAACCTTGGGACTGTCATTAGGATTACTAGTCAATCTAGTAGATACCAAGTGAATATAGCGTGGTTCTAGGATGTTGCATGGAAGGTAATGATGACAAAACTTTGAAGGAGAGCCAACATCTGGAATTACAGGTGCACTTCATTTAGTGCTGTCTCCATCACTTGCTGGTTCACTTCAGTGTGACTCTTTTCAGAAAGAGAAGTTAATACACAGTTTTCCTATGCCTTTCCGGCCAGCATGAGAGAGAGTACATATCTTAGTTCTCAGCTATTAAAAGTGTGCATGACACAGGGCTTTTTGCAGTCTCAATGGTGCTTAGCAATCTTTTCCTTATTTCTCTGGGGGTAGCTTTTGTGTGTATGTGTTGTGCCTTTTATAATAGTAGTATTTGGTCCATTTTTCTATTACATTTTAGATCCAATATTATTTTGTATTAGTTTTTACCAAAAGTGGCTGACAATTGCATACAAGAAATTATTTCAGAGATGCTTGGTGATATCTTACTGTAAATTAAAATGCAAATTCTAGAGCAGGTTGGAATACCTTCATGAAAATGGTCATGGACACAGGGACTCAAGCTCAGCAAGGTATGAGGAAAATTCTTTGACCTTACAAAGGACATCTGCATAATTCAGTTTGGGAAGATTGGCAAATAACTTTAAGAATGGCAGCTGGGGGATAATACTATTGGAGGCATGTCATGACTTCAGAGACTTCAAAGAAAACAACAGGAATTACCAATGTATCATGCCAAGACCACTTCTTCACAGAGACTGGTCTTGCTATACTAACTCTCAATAGCCCCAATCCATTAAGCACTTCTATTGCCAGGAGTATCCTCTGAACCTTCAGCTTGCCACCTATCTATTTGTCTGCTTGTGCTCTCCAAGGTCATACCCTTGTGAGAAATGCTTGCTTTATTAATCATCTTGGAAGACTGCTCCAGACACAGTTTCAGAAGGGATGCAGTAAGTTTTGTCTGCACAGTGCACCCTGGGAAAAGAATTTCCCTGCTGAAAAGCAATATTGCCTTCAGCCAAGTCTTGTCTTTTCTGTTTTTTCTTTTTCTTTTTTTAAGCAATGGAATTATCGCATGTTCTGTAGGTGTTGGGAGGCACAGCCACCCCTTTGGCATAGGCATGTTTGTGTACTCAGGAGTTACGTGCCCAATTAGTGGGTTTCACATGACTGCCGGTGTTGGCAAATGATCTACACCCAGCTGGTGCTTAGTCTGTTGGGGAACAGTGGAAGGTTTAACCATTATTTGACATGGACTCATTCAGCAGAGACAGAGTTCTATATGACTAAAGCTAATGATTAGATTGATTCACAATCTGGGCAGTAATTTTTATACTCATAATTAGACCACAGAAATAAACAAAATGGATTGATTCTCCCCCTCCCCCCTGTATTGCATATGAGGGAGGGGCTGTATATTGATGCTCTCTCCTCATAGGGACTTGAGATCTTCAAACACAGTTGAGTCCCTTTCACCCATCATTTGAATGTAAGCCAGTCTCACCTGCCTGTGTTTCCATTCAGTAGGGAATCATTTCATATGTACATGGTGAAGCAAGCAGAGTTGATACAAATTCCAGAGCTTGTTCTGACTCACATAGAACTTTCATCTTGAGTCTTTTCCACTTGAGTCTTCCTAATCTTCCTAATATTTTATTCCTCATGGCAGTAATGAGGAGGAAGTCTTAATACATGTGTCATTTGTTCATTAAGATTGTAACGGTAAGATTTTTAGGAAATAATGATACTATCTGTAATTTATATATATATATATATATATATATATATATATATATATATATATAAAAGGCTAAGCCACTATCTGACCAGCTGGTAGGTATGATACACACTGACGATCATGGGGCAAATGCTCAACACCGGAGCTGTGGAGCTGCTGTGACTTGGCAGCAGCAGTTCTTGGGGGACACACCCCGGAAACAGAGAGGAAGGGGCCCTTGCACTCAGGGACCCTTGGGGGATGTCTGAGAGCCGGTTTTGGCCCAATACCCATAGGCCACGTCAAGGCACCCCACCTGCCAGAGGGACCCCACTCACACCACAGACACCCTTCGAGCTGCAGCGCCACCCCAGTGTAGCCAGTCGGGGAGGGATCATTGAAGGTTGGCTCCAGGGTGTGTCCTGCCCATCTCGCAGATGACAGCAGAGTCTTCCTCAGCTTCTACCCCCCCCCTCCACCCGTGCTCTGTCCCCAGGTGGCCCTCTTCTGTCCCACAGACTTTCCTCATCAAAGCCATCAGAGACCAGGACAGGTGGAAGGGAAGAATGCAAGGTGCTTCTTTTTATGTCCAAGGGCCTTGAGGGGCTTAAAACCACATTCCCCAGAGGAAGGCCTATTTTGTTTTTCCTCTGTGTGTGTGTTTTTCCAGTCATTTCTTTTCATGTCATGCAAATGTTCAAAAGTGGTCTAGGGAGACAGCATGTCTTAAAAGATGACAATTGCAAATGGCAGAAAATAGCAAACACGATAATAACTTGCCATGTTTAACACAAAGTTACAGCCAAGGCAAGCTTCTTAGCAGTAAACAGATGTGGACCAAAAGGTAGATTGCAAAGAGCTAAATGCAGGCAGGTCACAAAGCATTTTGTCATAGGATTATAAAAATACTACCTGTGGTAGAGCATAAACAGTCAACATAATATTTCAAGAAGGATTTAGAAATATGCCAGGTTTACTCTGAGAGGTCTTTTTTTAAAAGGGCAACTGATATCTCAATCAAAGGAGTTAAGAGTTTTGCCAAGTGAAGCAGAATATGATCATATAGAGAATTTCAAAGTAGGATTTATTTTTTTTCCAAGAAGAATGCTGCACTTGGCAGCAATCTCAATTCCATTGCACAGAAGTTTGTAAACTGATGAAATAGCAGGGGATCCTTCTGGAGAGGCTAATTGGTCCATCAATTTCTGTCAAGACCATTAGAAAATAACCCGCTCTGTCCTATTTGTATTGCTACTGGAAAGAGATTTAGGTTAACAATGGAAAGCCAAACAAGTAAGAGCTCATTTGGGGGATTTAGGCATAGAATGCTTTCATTAAGTCGTCGTTGAATAAATGAAAGGATAAAGTCTAGAAGTGTAGGTTGCAGGGCAGTCTTCTGGACTGGGCTATGGGAACTCTTAATGCTTACAGCAGCACAGGCAGGCATAGATTCTTACACAAGCATGTACAACATACATGTGTAATTATCTGACATAATGAGCCTTGAAGTTAGGCCTACATGCCCACAGTGAGTTTGAGAAGTGTGGTCTACACATGGAAAAGATTCACTCACCAACAGGGCACCTGCAGGGAAACCAAGGGGGAGGAGGGTGGGAAGGCATCGCAGCCAGTAGCCCAGGCTGCGATGCCAGACCACCATCACCTTGCCCTGCAAAGGCTGGAACCATGACCTTGGTGGGCAAGTCCAGTGTGTGATGTGATGCAGCAATGGATTCCAACTCTGTTCCCCACACCAGCCCCCACAGGCGCGGGCGGCCTGTTTCTGAGATACTTGGAAGCACTTAAAGCAGGAGGGGCAGATGTTTATTTTCATGCCTTCAAAGTGGGGAATGATGATGGGACTTATTGAGCTGCTTCCTCAGATCAACGACTTTTGGGAAATGAAGAGCAGAGGAATCCAAATTGTCAGAATCCTTGCTGATTACATGGTGATACTTAGAGTAGTGATAAAATACAGAAGTACATTGAACTTAAAGTGTCAAGAGAAAAAAAATCAAGGAGCATCACTACACTTCAGAAGTATGGTGATTTGTGGTAAAACTATACAGATAACTTGAAGAAGTAATCATCTTATCTTATAAAATAAATAAAAGATAAGTCAACACAAAATGTGAAGGGTCATAGAACTATTGATAAAAAAAAAAGCGCTGCAATTTCAGAAGCAGCTTTGTTGGGTGAGAATGACAATTTTAAGAAATGACGGGGATTTAGTCTGAAAAGGTAGCACAAGTCAGGAGCCTCTTGTAGACCTAAAAGCAAAGCAGGTGCCACTGACTGTCTTGTTAATAAGTATATGAATCTAAGAACTGGTATTTCTACTGTGTATCAGCCTCTGTCACGTGTTGGGGTCCCTGCATCTGTTAATGCTTCCTCGTGCTTTCTGGAAACCCTAGCAGAGAGTCGCCATCAGTACCACAGACCTGGAGTGTGATTTAAGATGTGTGTCCTTACCATGTACTGGAGGTGATTCCTTATGTCAAACATAGCATCTTCATAGACATGATCAAAATGTATCAAAGACAGAATTGGGCATATACTGGGTATGCACCCAGGTAAAGAATGGATTAAACTGTTGTGGTTTGGAAGGATTTTAAAAATTATTATTATTCTTTTAAATCTTGAATAGCTAGTATAATCTTGACTATTGTTCTTACCCTTTCCCTATTGAGATTTCTAATCGTGTGGCTGACTTAAAAAAAAAAAAAAAAGGATTTTTCTAGCACTTAACCATAACATGTGCTGAATGTGAACCTTGCCTTAGAATCCCCTTCTTCCCCTCTGAGGCCACTTTGTGCTCCCTCTGGGCAGGAAGTAGGTTCCATTTGTTTACCTCTGCTTGCTCTCCCTGGCAGCCTGGCTCACACGCTGGCAAGGAGATGTCTGTCACCTTGCATTTCATGGAGGACGTCACCCCAGGCTCCTGAGTCCATGACCTGCGTGACTCAGGCATTTACGGTCTATTCTCTTCCTCACGCTCTGGCTCCAGGATACTGGGGAGTGAAATAGATGGCCAGTCATTGGCTGGTGCTGAGAAAACTTCCAAGAATAACTGCCACAAAACGTTTTTTAACAAAACCATGAGTTTTAAAGATCTACAATGTTGTCTGTCGACCGAGGTTTAGAATGGAGACTACACACTAGTGGCCAAATCATCCCACAGGCATGTTTTGCTTGGCTGGGTGAGTGTTGGCCTGCTGAGTGTTTAAGAAATATTTAATTAGTTCCCAACGTTTAAAAATCAGAAGAGTTCACGTAAAAATCCAGATTTCTGGCATCACTGGGTCTGGTAGCCCAGAGTCTGCATTCCCACCTGGCAATAATTGGCTGCAGCTCCATAGCAGTCACACCACCTCCAGGGGGCAAGGCCACTTCAGTTCACCATAGTCCCTACCACTCTGCCCGGACTGCTTTGCTCATCTCATAACATGCCTCGATCGCAGAGGCTTTTGAGATTGGCGTCTTTAGTTTACAACTATAATGTTCCTAGCACTATGCTAAGAACTGAGGGGGATGACAGGGGAAGGTTTAGGACTTATAAGTCTTCCTGGGTTATCACCTGGTTAGAGAAAACAAAAATAATGGCAATAATAACAAAGCTAATTAATGGGATCAATTAAGGTCTTCATTATGAGGTATCAAGCACAGAAGTAGCCACTGACCTACACATAGACGTGATGGCCTAGAAGAGTCAGCCCTATGAGACCAGTTGAAGAGTCCAGCAATTTGTCCAATTAGGCTATGAATATGCCTCCGGCATTGAATTGAGAGATTCTTCCATTCATTTATGTACGTACTTATTCCTTTTTTCACAAATGTCTGTAAACTGGTGGGGAGGTCTTAGAGGTTCACCTCTCAGATCTCTCTCCAGTGAATCTTTGTGGGTAGCTTCATGGACTATAGCCCCGGATGCTGCTCCTTTGGATCCACTGTGGATCCAGCTACGGTCTGAGCACAGTGGGGAGTCCTGAAGCCAGGCCATTCCTGCCCAACATGGGACTTCTCTAATGGCAACCTTTGTATGGGCCCCCCTTTCAGCCTTGCCAAGACTTTCTCAGAACTACTCTGTAATCTGAGGCTCTTCAACCCAATCTTCTTTCTCTCACCTTTCTTAGGTATCAGTCTCTGTTTTACAGTCTGAAAACCCTCCCAGCCTACTCATGCTTCCTCCCTTTTACCCATCATAGGTGTTTCCCATAGTATGTTCCTTGCACGTCTAATCCTATCTTGGCTTGTGCTCTTCAGGGGACTCAGATCAGCACGGCTGCATATTGTGTGTCAGGCATTGTTCTAGATGCTTTGGAGGTAAGGGTGGATAAAACAGACAAGTTCCCTTCATTCATGAAGTTTGCACGAAAGTGGGGTAGATACAACATAAGCAAGAGAATAAGTAAATAAAATTTTAAAAGTCTAAAGAATGACTTATAGATTGATCGTGCGGTCAAGGGGAGGTCTTTGTAAGGGGTTGATGCTTAAGCTGACACCTGAATAATGAGAAGGATCTGATCAAGTGAAGGTCTTACGGTGTAATATTCCAGTAAGTGGGAAGAGCAAGTACAAAGGGTTGCAGAAATGTCTTTGGCATATTTGAGAAGAAAAAAAAAAAAAGAATGGAATGAGCAAGGATGTTAGAGAAATAGTAAGGAACCTGATGCTGTGGGTTTGTAGGCCACACTAAGGCATTTAGAGGAGGTCAGGGAAAAGAGCATCTTATATCTCCAAGAACAGTTGTGTTTTAGGTCCAGATAGAACTCTGAAAGCTTATGTCTGCTGCTAAATGTTGCTCTAAAAAGAAAAGAATTTTCATTGATTTTCTGACTTTCTTCATATTTTTTCCTTTTAGAGGTATCAATTATCCTCCCTCTAAGTAGTGCTTCAGCTACTTGCCACCAGTTTTGATAGGTCATATTTTTGTCATTAATTTAAAAATATTTTGATTTTCAATTTGATTTCTTCTTTAATACATTAAATATTTATATATCTATTTTTTTAAGTTCCAAGTAATTAAATATTTTTCTAATCATCTTTTTGTTTTTGATTGGAGAGCAAGTTATTAAATATTTACCTGCAGGCACCAGAGTTGGGACTATAGAGAATTAGGGGCTTCGGTCTGTTAGGAACCATGACAATATACAAAGAGGCTTGTGCACTCTGAAATGTCCTGGGGCCTCCAGATGTGGGCCATGATTCTCCTAAGTGACCACCAAGGCCTAGGGGAGTTTGTTGGGTCTGAGACACTGTCTCTAAGCACTGCAGCCAAATGTCTAACCTGCAGGCAGGCCAGGGTGAGTACTAGGATATCCGACAATGGGTGGACCTAAGCCTCAATGTCAAAAGCAGCAGCTTTATCAACTGAAATAATGGAGAAGTTCATTATTATGTGAAGATGCTGATTGGTGAAGGTCATTAGGAAAAAATTAAGTAAATCAATTTCATTTTTATTCCAAAGTAGTTGAGACATCTTATAAATTAAAGAGAAATAAAAGTTGCAATTCAGAACTTTAATCACTCAGAATTCAGGATCATCTAATTTAATCAAAATCTTAAAATACTACATCAATGATCTAAGAATTCTGAGAGATGAATATTTACCAAGAGGAAGTTAGATGTCAGTGGACTGAACTCATTTCCCCAAAGGCCACTCCCTTCCATGCTTAGACCTATTTGACCTATAATCATTCTACCATAAATTGTTCCACATGCTTGTTTGTGTGTTTCCTGGTTTTTTAGTGAATACATGAAAATAGCCACTTTGATTTAGTTTTCAAATACCCGGAGCTGAGAATCTATTTTGTGAATTCTCGTTATATCCTTTTCCTTTATGTCTATACATTATCTGTGAGCCAATGTCAAAGAGGAAATTTGGTTAGACAAGAGAAAGGAAAATTAAAATTTTGCTTTGGAGTATAGCAATTGTATAGCTCTGATAAATGTAGTGGGAGAAAGAATTCAAAAGCTGTGGTTAATTGAGTTTGAAGAAATTACCTACTGATTGTATTTTATTTAAGATTTTTTAAAAATTGATTTTTAGAGAGAGAAGGGCGATATATAGAGAGAAACGTCAATATGAGAGCAAAACATCAATCAGCTGCCTCCTGCATGGTCCCCTATCCGGGATTGAGCCTACAACCTGGGCATGTCCTCTGACCGGGAACCAAATCAGCAATCTTTCCTTGCACAGGCAACACCCAACAAACTGAGCTACCCAGCCAGGGCTCCACTGATTTTCTTTACCTGTGCTAATTGTGTCCTGTCTTATCATAAATCACTCAGAGAAACAGAAAATTATTGGAGACACGGGTACAAATAATGAATATGTATTTTGTAGCCTCCAGGGGCTGATTATTTGTCATTTTATCAAGTTTTAAGAGGACTCTGCTGAGGTAGGTTATCATTACCCCCATATTACCTTGGAGGAAATTGAGGCTCAGAGAGGTAATGTGACTTGAACAAGGTCAGAGAGTAAAGGGCAGAGTCTGTGTGAATTCCAGGTGTCTGCTTTCAAGTCCAGTGGTTTTCCACAGCACCAGTGCTGTCTTGATATCCTGCCTTGGGTTCATATTAATTGTACTGTTGGTTATAGTGAGAATATTAATGAATACAATTACCAACGATTTAGTCAGGGAACAATTTTAAAAGCTGAAGTTTATTAGAAATGGCCAATTTAGTTTTATAAGGGATAGGTCATACTAAAATAAGTGACTGAGTTTTTCTAGGATATAGTTTCCGTAGTGACCATGGAAATACTGACATTATATACTTGGAATCCCCAAAAGGTTTTGGTAACATCTCAGAGATCATTAGCTCAGACCTTGGACTGAGGGTAAAGTATCTTATTTGATAGAAACCAAGGCTCTTAACAGCAGCTGGAAGGATAGATATTTCCAGCTGGAAAGGAGGCAGAAGTAGAAAACCCTGGGGTCAGATTAGGTGTTCTTGTGATTTACAGGAATATTTAGAATTATAAATGTGATATTTCCGGTGTATTGACCATATGCAAATTAGAGGGGGGAGGGGAAGCATCTAGCCAAATCTAAAAGGGTGTGCCCATTTTAGCACACACTCCAAATAATTATTACAATTAACCCAAACCCAATGGACACAGGTGAAGAGCTATAGTCAAGCCTTCAAACTCTAAATTCCCATACCATATCCAACTCCCCAGCCAGGCTTGTAAAAGTACACTGAGCAACACTCCAGGAAAATTCACACTGGATGGGAATTTCATTTCCATCTCTGTCCCTGGTTTCCTACCCTCTAGCTTCGGCCTTGCTCTAGATCAGAGGCAGAGCACAGAGGGCTCCTCCAAGTTTCCTCTTCTCTAGAGTCATCTTACCACAACATCATCGTGAAAGGGACCAGGCGAGAGGAGCACACAGAGGAAAGAAAGATGAGATACTGCGCTCATTCATTTTAATATACTAGTATATAACCTCCCCCCCCCCACCTCAAAATTCTATTCCTGGCTAATCTATAGGAGCTACTGAAAACTTCATTTATTTGCCCTTGAACTTCTTCCTTTTTCTCTCTCTATGCATATGCCCGGCACCGTGCTAGGCACAGGGGCCTGATGATCCACGAGACAGCAGAGTATGATACCACACAAAGCTCCACAGCTGCTCTGGACTCCCACATGCATCCATCTTGTCCTTAATATTATAGCTTGAAAAGCATTATGATCGTGTTTCCAGTGCAAAGAATAGTTGGATAAGCTTTAACATTTAAGTAAACACTAGCAGAATAAACTAGGTACAAAGCACATTCAAATATTTCTCTTTAGTTGACAAAATTTTTATGAATACCCCCCCATGCCCTCAAGCACTGTCATGTACACATGTTTTACATGAACAAATTTAACAAAGGTCTGCCCTTTGTCAAATAGCCCACACTCTGGTGAGAGGAGATAGATGATAGGAAAGCGCATCGATTAATAAATCTGGTCAATTCAGAGTGGTGTGAGCTCCAAAGTGCCTAGGATGGAACAAGCAGGAAGGTCTGCACTAACCATAGTGGTGGATGGACTGAAAACCCTACCTGAGCAAAGATCTGGGGTAACAATATTCTGGACAGAAGAAGCAGCATGTGTAAAGCCTAGAAAAAGCTGGCATGTTCTAGAAACAGAAGTGTTCCTGTAGAGTGACCAGTGCTTGATGAATAAGTGATGGGCTATGGGTCCAAGATGAGGTGGGGGGATTGTGTAAAACCCAGTAGGCTAAGGCCTGGACTTTGGATATGACCCAGAGTGAGACGGGAACATCTCGGAAGGTTTTAAGTGTGTGTGGTCTGATTCATACATTGGAAATGCCCTGCTGTGTTGCTTTGTGGACAGTGTTCATGAGGGAGGCAGGAGCAGAAGCAAGGAGATCGGCAGATGTAACACAATATATGGTGCCTCTACAGTTTAATTCCATGACCTGGTTCAGACTGGAAAATAACTGCTGAGTTTGCCCTCTCTGCCTATACAGGATGCCTAGGCAGACCTCAGGGTCTTTTCCTATAGAATCCTCCTCTCTTCAAGCACCTTGCGTATAGAGGGGGCAGCTGGCATTCAAATAAGACAGGCTATTGTATGTTCAGTTCCTTTCTTATCACTTCAGCTCTCTAGCCAGTTCGGTGTGGTTTGTTTCTATGGAGTAGAACGAACGAACCTTTCTCTCAGGAGGTCTGTGGGGTTAGATGAGACAGCATGGGCAGAGGCACTTGGGAGAAGTTAGCTTCCCTTCTCCCTGGAGGTGGCACATTCCATGGAGGTGGTGCAAGGAACAGCCCAGACTCAAGGAGCCGTCTTGAGAAATGACTCTTCCATCAGAACCATGAAGTAATGTGACCCGGGGCTGGGAAGGTCATTTCAACTTACTATATTCAAGCAACAAGAAACTAGAACTCAGAGAGGAAGGGAAAAAAGCAAGGTCGAGGAAAGCAGTCAGGGAAAAGGGCTGCCCAGCTCCATGCCAAACCAAACTTCTGCGTCACACCTCGGAGATAAAGCCCGAGGACAAACGTTTGCATAGTTGCAAACTGTTTCAAAGCGCATTCCTTTTGCGCAGCGCGCTCTGGGAATGCGATTTGGATTGGGGAGCAGATTTGGAGAGTTTGGATCCGCACGTAAAGAAAGAGCCAAATGGAAGGTTGGAGTAATAACTTTCACCTGACAGCCAGTGGAGGGGTTTACTTGGGTAAATGGTTTTCTAATTGACAGTTTAAGGCCCTGGCAAAGGCGGCAGAAATGGAGTCCAAATCCTTTTGAAGGACTGTAACTCTAAAAGCTGTGTTAATGCGATAGATTAAATGTACCAAAGCTGAGGCGGCCTAGCAGCAGACCCCTGTGTTGGGGATTGCCTTTTCCTGGTTTCACAACTGTTTATTTTGATGGCTTTTCGTGCTGCAAAGCCCCATTGCCTTCCTCTCAGCTTTCTGGCCCGCCTCTGCCCACAGTGCAGGTTCACTGGAGCTTCTTTCCAACTTCCGCTTCCTTACAAAGCCTCTGCTAAGCATGTGGTCAGAGATTCGGGGTGGTAAGCTTTGGTTACCCTGAGCAGCCATGTTGTCCAATATCCTCCTTTCCCCGGCATTTTCAGAACATGCTCACACATCTGTAGGAGTCAGTTTACGCTGCAGGACAAACCGCCTCAAAAATCTCAGGACGTCACGGGGTCAGTAGGTGGACTGTGTTTTGGTTAGCTGAGTGGCTGTGCTGTGGAGTATGGGTTTGCTGAGTTGGCTCCAGGCTCTGGGTTGGGTGTGGGTATGCCCCACGTGTCCCTATTCATACTGAAATGAGCAGCTATGTGGGGCTGGCCCTCGGGGCAGATGGAAGAAGCTCCAGAGGGCAAACGAAGTACACATTTTAAGTCTCTGCTCACATCACTTCCTTTCACATCCCGTGGGCCCAGACAAGTCAGTCACATGGCGAAACGTAAAGTCAAGGAGCAGGGAAATACACTCTTCCTTCAGAGGGAGAAAGGAAAGCCACATGGCAAAGGGCATGGAGATACAATCCTAACAGGGATGAGTGACAAGTTAGATACCAGTGAGCCAATCTACTACAACCTTCTCAAGGCTCTGGTCTTGTTTCTTGGTCTTGGTTGGCAGTGGGAAGAGGAGATATGGAGAATATGGAGCCCTTGTAAAGTATTATGCTTATTTCCTCACCTTCTGTCTCATTTACTTTAATATTTGGAGTTTTTCTTGATCTTGCTAGAATATGTGTACTAATTAAGTCACTTCAATAACAATTCTAACTTCACTGGTAATATAAGATCCACTTTAAAAACTTCCTTCAATTAAATCTGGGACTCTCCAGGGGTGCCTGACAGATGTCACAAAGACTCATTTTGTGTCCTGCCCTGGCACCCCCTTGCTGATGTTGATACTGATGCAGATTCTTGCCAATCATCTGAGAGAGAAGGCTTCGTCAGCGGCAGTATTAGCAGAGCACCTGTGAAAACTTCCCAGAGCTCTCCAATTCTACATCTCAACATCTTAAGAAGAAAATGTGTTTCCCTGGTTTTGCTATGAGGCCAAACAAAGCTGCATGTTCCCCTGCCAATCCCCTGTCACACTTGTGTATATTCTGAAGAAGAGCTGCTCACCATCTTCATGCCAGACTAAGCGAAGCAGGTGCCATCAGTGTCCCCTGCCGTGCCCCTCAAGCCTCTCACTCCGCTCCAGCTAACTTTCAGCTACTGGTATCTGCATCTCTGTGACTAAGGGACTTTTCAGAACTGGAAAAGCCTATTCCGCCCTCCTGTAGGTAGGCCAGAGGTGCCATGAAATTAATAACCACTCTCAACCAATGACTCTCAAGCATGTGGAGCAATCCTGTGGCTTGTGTTTTACATAGCCCAGAGTTTTTCTGCAGAATTAAGCTCACATCATCTGCTGTGCTAGTCAGAGTAACAGCCTCCTTTTTATTGGCTATCCTTCCTACCCTATCACTTCCCTGCTCTTCAATTTGTCTTAATTTCATCCCTTAAATAATCTACCTGCTCCAAAATCTCAAAATCAGTTTCTGGGAAACCAAACCAAGCCACTGAGTCACTTAAAAAGCAATTCTTTCAACTCTTCCTTCTACTCTCTCTTTCCATAGGGCTAATTTGGAAAACTTCCAATATGCTGTTTCCAGGTACCCTGTTTCCCCGAAAATAAGACAGTGTCTTATATTAATTTTTTTCTCTCAAAGTTGCGCTAGGTCTTATTTTCAGGAGATGTCTTATCTTTCCATGCGCTAGGTCTTATTTTCGGAGGATGTCTTATTTTCGGGGAAACACGGTACCTTGTCTTCCTACCACTCTTGCCAGGATAAAGACACCTTCCTATAGACCCCTTTACCCACATAAAGTGCAAAGAGGCTGGTTGTTACAGACCAGCCAGCCAAACTTGCCCAAGGTAATGCCTGGATCTAGCCATGTGCACATGGTTAAAATAGACAAGTCAACAATATTGCCAATCCACAGTCATCACATTCTCTGTTTTTTGAGTTACTTATTTGTGCCAAGAATTGTGATAGGTGCTAGGAGCACCAGGTTATATATTATAGTCCACGACTGTGAGAAAAGTACTGATGGAAGAGTTCTTCTCACTGAGACAAATTAACCACTCTCTGAACTTTCTTCTTACCCTCCCTATGATATGTTGAGAAAAGACTATATTAACTTTTGTAACTAAAAACAAACATAGTTGGTTAACTATTTGCTTGATCATTCATTCCATGGGTGAAGTGCTCGCCCTGTACCCTGTGCAGACAAGGAGCCCCCTAAGAAAATCACTCCACTTTTGAGTGCTCTATGGTGCCACTGCAAAATTATGGCACTGAACACAATGGAATCTAGAGTTCAAACAGTCCATGGATCTGAATATTCAGACTAAGCATTCTTAAAAGGAGGTCTCATGACATCATTTTTACAACATTTTCTTGGGCCAAAGAGAGTAACTCATAGTGCTAGAGTTGGAAAGTCACTTGGGAGCAGTGTGGAGATATCCTATTAGATTTTACTTATTAAATTTGTCTCAAACTCTGATTGTTGATCAGAATCATGAAAAGGAAGAAGAAAGCCCATCGACAACTCACAAAATATTTATTGGATGTCTACTATTAGCCTCAAGATGTCCCAGGCACTGAGGCTACTACACTAAACAAATAGACAAATTCTCTGATCTCTCATCTCACAGTTTGTATGAACCAGGTTCTCTTGGCCACACATCAATCCCAATTTAGTTTTCCCCAAGTTCCAAAGGATATATTTATTGCATGCATACATGTCTGTAATCTATCATTTTACCCTATGACCTGTTTATGGTTCAAAGCTAAGTTTTGAATATTGCCCAAGCATCACCTGAGAACAAGAGAGGGAGAACCACACCCACAAATTGAGGGTGCAGGGCCTCTGGTGGGAACAGCACCTGGGCAAAGCAGATCAGGGAAGTGCAGAACTGCAATGCCCATCTACCTGGTTGGTGATTTCCCGTCACAATGTAAAGAAACATTTATTCAGAAAATGGAGCTAGAGTCCTCACAGATGCTTTGAGGAATTCTGAAGACAAGGCAAATCAGCAAGGAAGGGAATAAGGAGGAGATAGAAGCATGATTAAAATATCAAACGGGAAAACAGTAAATTTGAAACCCCAGACCTGGAAACAATTTGAGGTCAGCTGGCAACTGTCAAGAATCAAATAGAGTGAGCCCAGCTGGCATGGCTCAGTGGTTCAGCATTGACCTATGAACCAGGAGATCACAGTTTCATTCCTCTGAATCAACAGGTCACAGTTGGGTTCCCAGTCAAGGCACATGCCCAGGTTGTGGGCTTGATCCCCAGAATGGGGTGGGCAGGAGGCAGCCAATCAATGATTCTCTCTCATCATTGATGTTTCTATCTCTCTCTCCTTCTCTCTTCTTCTCTGAAATCAATGAAAATGTATTTTTTTTTTTAAATCAATAGAGTGAACAAAGATGACTGCAGAGTAGGTTGAACCTCTGGCCATTTGCTCTCAGCACCTGACAATCTGGCAGCTGAACTACAGGGCCACTGTCTTGAAAAACCAATTGATGGGAAGTTGATCTGAAATATTGAGAACAGGGAATGCAGAGGACCTATGAGCACACTAGTCATAGGAGTAGGGGACAAGAGAGGAGGGGAGATGTGGTGTGTTAGAAGACTCACCTTCTCAGTGCACCGCTGTGTCCCAGCCTTACTGTGGCACTTCTACTACAAAGCTAGTTCAAAACTTAAAAGTACCCAGGAGTCCTCCACTGTCGTCAATTCAAGCAGGGAAGTTTCTGCCACCCTCTTCTTCCCCAAGGAAGTTGGGCCGTTAAATACTTTGGAAAAGCCGTAGGTCGTTAAATAAATACATGTTTACCTATATTTTTATTTTTGTGCTAAGTTGATAGTTTTAAATACAGGGTGTGGCAAAAGTGGGTTTATAGCTGTGAGTACACAAAGCCATCTATCATTTGTGTTGTTATTTTCAATGATTATATTATTCTCCCTGTGAAAAACTGTAAACCTACTTTTGCCCCATCCTGGATGAAAACCTCCCAGGGGCACCTCAAATGTAGCTTGAGCAAGGATTTTCCCATTTGGCAAGTTTTAAAACCTCACTCAGATAGCAGTGTGCAGCCAAAATGGAAAACATCTCTTCATAGGACTTAAGTAGGCATTGCAGCGTAAACACCAAACCAAACAAGCAAGCAAACAAAATGGGTCCCCGTATCCAATAAGTTAGAAGTTGGGTTAAGTTTTCCTTTAACTCGGCAGATGTCCATATCTTAAACTCACTGATCATTACAGAGACAAGGATTACGGAGAACATCTCTGGCACCATTTTGAAATGTTCCTCCTAATAAGGCTTCTGGAATCACACAGAACTCTCGGGTTGCTTGCTTCTGACTCTCTCTGATCTTCAAAACTGGATCAATTTCACCCTGGCCCCGCTAGTTTGACTGACTTCAGGATCCTGGCCGAGCGTCAGGCCAGTCTTAATGCCTGTCTCATTTGACCTTGGAGTACGAGTAATTGTTCCCTGCTTTGTTTCCCTGTAGCTGAAGGTTATTAGAGGTGAAAGGGAGCTTAGAGATCGCCTTCCCAGCAACACCATTTTACAGCTGAGGAAACTGAGGCCCAGAGAGGGGAAAGAACTTCCTGGAATCCACAGAACCGCTTTTGTAGCAGGCAAGCCTAGCAAAGCCCACCCGGAGGACTAAGCTGTTTACCCCCTCCCTGCACCCGTCCAGCAGACGGAACCTCCCCTCTCCCTCAACTTCACATCCCACTTGTCTCTTCGTGAGTCTGAGGCAATTCGAATAAGCCTCCCGGTGCCCTGTCACAGACTGGAGCACATTAAGGGCAGGAAATTAGGCAGGGCATGTTTGTAGATCCGGTGCCGATTACTTTTCCACTCAGATGTTACATCAACCAATACGGAATGGATTTATCTCTAATTTATTAAAGGTCGGTCAGCATGGATTGATAAAGGGAAGGCCATGTCTGATAAATTCACCTAAATTGAATTCTTGGGCCACATTACCAAATCAGCAGACATAATTTATCTGGCTTTCAGGAAAGCGTTTAGTGCTGTATACCATATAACAGATGCAGTTACTAAGGCCAAGCATTGTGTGACGGTTAAGTGTCAGGTGGCAGTTCTGGAAACAGGTTTAAAATGGCCCAGAACCCAACGCTGGGTGCGCCGACAGGAGACACTTAAAAGTACAGACAGAGGGGTCAGTCTGGGGGTCATTATTTCAAAGTCCTTGACCCTAATTATAATTTAATTTCCACAATGGTCATATCTCTTGAGAGTAGAGTTGGGATGAAGGAGACAGTTTTAAAAGGAACAGACTGAAAACAAGTTCTGAATTTCTTTTTTCAATCAGGCTGGCTCGGCAAGGGATGAATGAGTTATTCTTCTACCAAATGAACACAAATAAACAAAAGGACAAAGGAAGCCACAGACTTCTGTCCAACACAGAAACGCCGTGAATAACTCTGAACAGGGCAGCCATGGGGACAGTGGGTCTCGCTAATACCCCAAACTCAGAGTGTCTGCGTTGATACCACGAGAGCCAACGAAATGGAACTTAGGGTTCTTGAGATATAAATAGACTCAAATAATTATGTAACTATGAGTTACTAATATCCTTGTTATGGCCTCAAAAGGCAGGAGCTCCTGACTCTGGTTTGAATTTACCTCTTCTTAAAGTCAAGATTTATGCATCAGTCTAACATGTTTAGCCAGACAATGTGGAATGGATTTCTCTCTAATTCATTAAAGGTCAGTCAGCATGGATTGATAAAGGGAAACCCATGTCTGATACATTTGCTTAAATTGAATATTTCCTCTGGGCTACTGCAAAGGTGACCTGAGGTGATTGTCATCAAAAAGTCACCCAGGCAGTCTTAGACTAAGAACTCTGCCTAACTTACTCACCAACTCCTGGGAATCCAAGTGGGAGCAGCAGCTGAAGGCAGGCTCATTCTCTTACTCAGAAAAAAAGAGGTGCTATTTGGGCTTGGCCTCAATAACTAGTTTCCAGGTCTGCCCCAGGTTGAAGGTGAGGGTGTCTACAAACGGGGAGTACCTCACAGCTGCACTGACCATGTGCAAACTTGCACACATTTGTTTGATCTCCATGCCTCCCTCTTCCTCTTCACTCTGGATACCTATCAAAGCCAGCTGGGCACCAGAACTATCTCTGGCTGGCACTTCTCTCTTTGGGTGCTCGACATCACATAGTGTGTGATGGTTATTTTATGTGTCAACTTGGAAGGTGTTTTTGGATAAGATTAACATTTAAATCGGTGACATTTAAGTGAGCAGATTGTCCTCCATTATACAGGTGGATCTTATCTCATCAGGTGAAGGCCTGAATAGAAAAAGCTCAGCTTCCCCGGGCAAGGGGGAATTCTCCATTGACTCCCTTAGGGAGCCATCTGCTCCTTTGGCTCTCCTGGGTCTCCAGTTGCTGACCCACACTGCATATGTGGACTTTCCAGTCTCTAATCACATGAGACAATTGCTTTAATTAACCTCCTATACCTATCTGTGTTTATATCTACACATCCAATTGATTCTGTTTCTCTGGAGAAACCTAATATACAGTGGTATCTATAATTATACTTCTATCTAGATTTCTGGAGCTTACAACTGCAGGTGATATCTCAGCTTCCACTTTAATTCTTTATTTCTAGTAAACTCTGCATTAAAAATGCAGGCATGGAAGAGTAATGATCCCAAGTGTTCATAGCAGTGACTTGGTTAAAGACCTATTCCAAGGAGTAAAGGACACTTTGGAATTATGGGGCAGGAGGTTCCGTGAACTGAGGGGATACTGTCTATTTTTGCAGGCTTCTCCTATCATGTATTTGATCTCATGGAATTTGGCAGCTGAAGCAAAGCACAAGGAAAAATAAAGGTAATTAACCCCAACACATTTGCCCCTCCATAATTTGAGCCCCTACTTGAGTCAGAATGCTGCTGGTGCACATTTTCTTGGCCTCTTAAGGAAAAAACTCATTGTGTTCAAATGGAACTTTTAACCACAGGCTCACAGACATTGTGTATGAGGTTCATTCTTTTACATAGCCATTCAATTAAATAGCATATATTAAGTATCAAAAGCCCTATGCTCAAGGCACTCTATAATCTATTTGACTATAAATATATGTGAAAGCTTTCAAAGCATTTTTTCTAAGTTTAGAAAAGTGGTTTAGACTTTCACAAAGCCCAGTTTTCTAAAAGAGAAGCTTTTACTAGAAAACTGGAGTTTCCCAGAGTGTCCCAGAAGGATTCAAGTGCTGGAGACCTGAGTTTCCCTCTAACAGTCTCCTGGGCCATTACCATACCCTTCTCAAGGCACCATCACGCTATGCCTAGGGTTCAGAGGCAGAAAGGTTCACAGAATCTCTCTTTAGCCAAAAGACTAATTCCAAGTCTTGCATTGTTTTCCTCCTGGTATCCAGTGCTAAGGGTTGCCCTGGGAAGAAGGTGCTAAAACCAAGGCGAAGAGTGGATCAATCCAATTCCAGGGCAGTCCCTGAGAACCAAGAAGGTATCTAGACCAGTGAAAATGGAACAGGGTACGATTTTAAATGAGCAAATAGGAGTTATCATCAGTGTCACTTACACTGCCAGTTCATTCCCCAAACAAGCTGAAGTAGAGCAGAACAAGCTCAGTGAGGAGGATGAGAAGAATGTCTCTCCCATCTACCCAGAATCCTCAGGGACCCCAAGAAACGCAGGTGGAAATATAGCAGGAGAGCTTAGTGCTGCATCTCAAGGATATGAAGAGTGGGGAATGTATGCTTCCTAAAGCATTGAGGGAAGTCATGGCATGTCTGTCCTGATGCTAAAGCACTGTTGTTTGTGGGTTGAAGATTTTACAAGTTATTAGCCTTTCAGTGGTTGAACAAATAAAATGGACTGTCTCAGCAAAGGGGATGTTCCTCCCTGAAGCCAAATGGGGTTAGAGTAGGGCTCATTCCTGGACCTTTATAAATGTGAGATTTTTGGGTGTCTGAATTGATTTTATCAAAATGGTATGTTCAGAAAAAAATTGTGAAGACTCTTTTCTTCCTACCAGATGTTCTAAGTTACAAGTAGACTTTTAATTTTCCATTTGGTTGTATTATTTATGTTTTGTGTGTGTGTGTTCTATAAATCTGTGAGTGGACAATACAGAGCTCTAAGAACAGATATAAATCTAAAGAATTTTTTAGCCCAGTGTGGCTCAGTGGTTGATGTCGACATATGAACCAGTAAGGTCATGGTTCAATTCTTGGTCAGGGCACGTGCCCAGATTGCAGGCTGGATCCCGAATGTGGGGGGTGTAGGAGGCAGCCAATCACTGATTCTCTCTCATCATTTATGTTTCTATCTCTCTTTCCCTCTGAAATCAATAAAAATAAAAATATATATTTATTAAAAAAACTTGTTTGGTCAAATCATTCCTATCCTTTTTTTTTTTTTTTTTTAATAATTAAATAACAAAGTACTTGACTCTATTTGTTTCTCAGCCCTCCAATGATACTCTGAAATGCTACTGAGGTCAGAACAGAGATTTGAAAGTTGCTCCTCTGACCCTATGCACATCCCTTCAATACTTGTACTACACAGATAGAAAAGAAAGCTTTGTCCACAAACATGCTCTGGTCATTCCTCATTCCTTCTCCTATTTTAATGGCCTGCCTTCCTCTTTTACACCCACTACGATCGGCTGTGATGTTGTCTAATTACAGAATTTCCTTTCAAATGTACGTGGACCAAAAAAAAAACCAAGTTTCTTCAATTCTCTAATAGAGATGTTACAAAAAACAAGCTTACCGGAATGTCTCAACAAAATAGACAAAAGACTGGAAACCATCCTGTGCTCTGTTCGTTCCCTTGTCATAATTACATAAATTATCTCCTGGGGCTGGAAACACCAATCCTTTTTTCAAAAGAACAGTTTTCAAAATCCATATGTGAGCATACACTGTCAGTGGGGAACTAGCCAGGGAACCGTCAACGCATGTCTGCAGGGCTGCCCAGGGCCTGGTGGCCCATGTGGATATGCACAGCAACTCTCACTGGCATCTGTACTATATACACACATCCCAATTCAGTGGACCACTGAATGTTATTGTGCCCTTTGTACTGACAGTGAAACTGTCATACAAACTACTTAGAAATGGATCTCAGGGAACTCTGCCCTGGGCAAGCCAAGTGGACCTTACCTTCCTCCAGAAAAATGCTGCCATTGAGAAACATTCAAGTTGATTCAGAATAAACTCCTAAACCAGTCTACCACGCTATACTTCATGCAGCTATTTAAAAAAACAAAAACAAAAACAAACAAACAAACAAAAGCATGAAGAAAAAGAAGAATTTGATGTCTTCTTGTCTTGTCCTCTGGACCTCTTGATTCAGTCACAGTCTTCAAGCTTTATATGTGATGCTTGTTTTGACCTAATACATGAATGACCTCTTAAGCTACTTATGCAAATATTGTTATTATTTTAATTTCACATGGGAAGCAAGGTAGGGGTGATATTTATTGCAATGATCCAGTGAGATGGGTAAGGCCACATTTGTAGTACCATGAACTAACTTCCCAGTGCCATTTGAAACACTGCCAACTCACTTATCACTAACATTTTCCTTAAGAACAGAGCTTCCCTTTTCTCCTTCTCCTATCAGCTTGCCAAAAGCACTATATTGCCACAGCCAGCTGCAAGATGGGATGGGACATAAGTGTGCATTAATGGCGTTCTGAAGCCTGCCATAAATCCACTGCAGTGAATCTGAATGGGGAGATTAAACAACATTTAAGAACATTTTTCAAAAAATAATGGTTTGTGTAGGACAGAAATTAGTTGACATTGGATGGCTCTGATTTATGTACATTTTATCTTAGGTCTCCACTTTTCAAGAGAAGGAGTGGATTTTTATTCTTTACAACTGACCAGAGAAACTGCCAGATGAAACTGCCAGTTGTGTATCCACCCAATAATACTATTGCCTGGTGGAATATGTCATGAACTGGACTATTTGAGGGCACTATTTTGAGTGACCATGAAACTTATTGCTCAAACTGAGATCCTCTTGAGAGAATTAAGGCCACTGCCCAGAATTTCTGTTCCATATTAAATCCAGTCAAGTCCAGCATCTGCTAGCTTAGCTTGTGTTCCCACCTACAGTCCATTGTGTGTGGAGTCACAGCCATGGGCCATGTAGCTGCTTAGGGCCACATGGCTATGGAAAGAGAACAGGTGAATGCACACCCTTGTGTGGGTCATGAGCAAGAGAGAATAGGGTGGAATAGAGAGGGGGAGCTCTTTGTCCTGGGATTTTAACCAGAAGCTTCTTCAAACTAAGTTTCCAAGATATTATGCACTTCTGATGGGGTCCAGCTCATAGCCAATCCACTATTCCACAGGTTAGACTGGCAGGCAAGTACCTCCCCTGTGCCACCCCAACTTCTGTGCATGTGCCTATCTCCCCACTGTTCTCTGTTTGATTCTGGTGTTTCCTGGGGAGCGGGGAGCTGTGGCTTCCTGGTGAACCTGCTCAGCTGACCCACCTTATAATGTCTGGCCTCCTTTTGCTCTTTTTCTACTCAATAAGTAGCTAACTGTACTAACAGAGGGGATGGGAGGGGAGGAGGGGGACACAATTCAGCCTATAACAGTTACTAATTCCTGAACAAAGACCAAAAAATATATAAAACCAGTTGAATGGCTGGGTTCCTTAAAAGATCAAGAGTTCCAAGATCTGAGATTCTTAGACTCACCAACTTTCTGCGGCCACATGCCAGCATAGTTTTACAATTAAGAGCAAAAGTGATGTTTAAAATATTTAATATGTTACAGGCACTGACAAATCAATCTGAAAGTCAGCTTCCACCAAGCCGGGGCAAGGAGCTGTGTCTGGAGGTTGCCTGCTGTGTCAGGGGCTAACCTTTAGTGGAAGGATTATGAGGAAGGCTTGCTGGCAGGGTTAGTCCCAGGGCAAAGGCTGGCGGAATGAGGGCAGCAGGGGCACTGCTATACCTGTGAGTGTCTGCGCATCAGCCATGATTCTTTCAAATGAAGAGAAAGGCAATCTGAGTCTTATCGCTTACAAGCCATATAATCTCACCTCATACTGTCACCGCTCTAGGCTTTAGTTTACTAATCTGTGTGAAACCTGCATGTCCACTAGGCTCAGGTATTTGATGTTGGAGGCATTTTCATTGTCATCGTCACTGTTTTTCTTTCAGTTTACTGGCACAAAAGCCGCACCTTCCAAGGGGCAGGATGGTATCAATTTTCTTTCATTTTTTTCTCCCTTCCTTCCCTTCCTGTTGCTCAGCAATCATCTGGGAGAGTAACAGAGGTCTCTCCCACTTAGTCAGAGTCACTGATTTAGCTTTTAAAAGTGACCAGTTGACCCCTTGAAAATTTATTTGAAAATAAAAATCCAGAAAGGTTTTCATGGACCAGGGAAGATCCATTCTTATTCAAGATTCACCTACTTGGATATAAAATTTCTTAAACAACAAATTATGCACTAACAATTTTGCATATGCCTAGCTGGAATGGTATTCAGCTGGGTTTCTTCCTCTTATCGTTTTGGTGTTAGATTTTTAAGTGATAGGCAGAATAAGGGGCACCATACCGAAGGCTAGCTTCACCGGATGAAATCCAGTAACAACCCAGTTTGGAAGCAGCTCACCTAGAAAGATTTCCATCACTGCAAGTTATGGCTCCCAGAAAATGAGAATTTATTCACCATCTCTATCTAGCAAAGTCCGAAATACTATAAGAGGGTTCCTGAGTAAAATAGCAGAATTCTGTGTTTTACAATGTTTAGAATCAATGCAGAGTCTCCCCCCCGGAAGCAGGAGAGTGAACAGATAACTTTAAATGTGTCCTATAGCTTTTGATGAGGAGAATACAAATGTATGAAGACAGTAAAAGCCAAGAGTGCTATGTGAGCAAGCATGGGTATCAATCCTAAACAAACAAAAAACCCTCTGACTTTCTTTCCTAGATTTATTGTAAAACCATTTGCAGGGAATTTGGGGGAAATCCAAGAACAAGACAATTTTGTGTAGTAAATAACTCCAATCATGGGCCAGACTTGTATCTCCCCCCAGCCTGAAAGAGGGATTGAGAAACCCACCACGCAGAGAGGATTACCGTATTTTCCGGCGTATAAGACGACCCCCTAATTTTACAGTTAAAACATAGGTTTAGGCCTATATTCGCTGTATTAAGACTACCCCCCACTTCCGAGGCAACACCAGTTCTTTTTTTAATAGACCGCCTCTCTGACTCTGGCCAATCTGAGCAGGCTTTTTACTAGAACACAGTGTAGCTTCGGGTACAGAACATTTATAATTTGCATGCATAAAAAGCCTGCTTGGATTGGCTGAGCTGGAGAGGCGGTCCGAGCAGCCTTGCAGTGATTGGTGTAGGATCGAGTTGGAAAATTCCTTTAGCAGCATATATACTCGGGATATACTCGGCGTATAAGACGACCCCCCCCCCCCCCCCCCCGATTTTTCGATTGACTTTTTTTTCGTTTCAAAAGTCGTCTTATACACCGGAAAATACGGTATGTTGTATCGGAGCTAAATCTCAGAAGAAAACACTGCTGGGAGGATCTTCATCTGTTGTCTCTTATGGAGGATAGGAAGAGGGAGAGATCATGACCACCAACAGTGGACAGGAAATTTAATGCAATATGGCAGCTCCAAGAAGACAGATGTGATGTGGGATCCCCTAGCGCTCAGACTCACTTTGGAGTTTACAGGTGATGATTCCCTTTGATTCATGGCTGCAGTTCTTAAGGGCAGAAGAACTTACTTAGTTAGCTGGAGATGGGATGCAAACAGAAAGAAAGGCCTCACCAGCTGGGAAAACAAAAGATGTTCGGGATGATGTTGATGAAAGCCTTTTTAAAGTGAGAGGTACAGAGAGTGTGAGGGGAAGGCAGCTGGAGCCTGCGCAGGTCGGCTAATGATGCATGGTGCTGCTGACACAGCAGTTCCCCCAGCCAGGGCAGGAGCGGGCTGCCTTGGGGACCTGGCCTTTTTCTCAGGGTTGGACCCTTCAAGTCCAGGCCAGGGGAGGCTTCACCACTCAGTTTATAGGACTTTCTTGCGCTTTAATTTGAATGCTTACCACTGGGACATACTTAACTAAAACTTAGCCTAACATTTTTTCCTTTTCAGACTCCATCCCCCTTAGCAGCTATTTGGTTTCCAAGATCAGAAATCAACAGGGGAGAGGATGTTAGTCTGGGTTATAAAATGAAATGAAACGCCTCCACTTTTTCATCCACTTTCACTAAAATGACTGCTGCTCTGCTCACGAGGCTGCGAAAAGCCTAACCTGGATCACACGGGCACAGCCGCGCAACGTGGTGTTGTTTCCCTATCCCAGGGACCCGAGAAATGGGGGGTCTTGGTAATTATGTCTACCACGATGTGCAGCTGTGCCTGTGTGATCTGAAATGTAAAATATTGTGTATGATGATACTGCCTTTTAATCTCTCGTGTTTTCATATTTCTCCAACAGAGGCAAGATATGTACCACAAAATTAGCATCTGTGGTGGTCTTAGAATTTATAAATTCAAATTACTGACCCCATAATACCTGCTCCCCTTTGTTACTAAGTGACCTCTTACCTCTCCTGACATCATTTCAATGTTGGAAACTCACGGCCTCTGGAGGTATTGTAGTTATTCCATCATCAGACATTAGTATAAGATGGGCGCTAAATTTGATAAAGTTCTTTCCAGGTGACAACAATAAAGCTGATATGTTGATATTGAAAGGCCATGTTCATCTAAACCCACACTGCAAAACTGGCCTTCTAGGCGTAGTCTATGTGAGCTCTTCCCATGACATTGAGTTATATGGAGAAACAAATCAGATGCATTAGCGTTTGAAGTTGGGTCTCCTGTTGATAGTAAAACCTTACCATAGCGCAGTGGATTGAGTTTAGACATAGGGAATAATTCCCCCAAACGAAGGTTTATACACACTGGAAGAGTTACCGTTGGGAGGAGTGACCTGTGGAGAACATTGTCTCCTAAATATCATTTCCAATTCTAATGCTTCTGTGAGAGTGCTATGTGTGGTCGCATCTGAGACAAAGAAATGCACTAGTGCAGTGGTCAGCAAGCTGCGGCTCGTGAGCCACATGCGGCTCTTTGGCCCCTTGAGTGTGGCTCTTCCACAAAATACCACGGCCTGGGTGAGTCTATTTTGAAGAAGTGGCCTTAGAAGAAGTTTAAGTATAAAAAATTTGGCTCTCAAAAGAAATTTCAATCATTGTACTGTTGATATTTGGCTCTGTTGACTAATGAGTTTGCCGACCACTGCCTTAGCCCATTTCAAAATACCTGATCCTGGTTTTAGAGCATTTGGGGGCTTCAAAACCCTCAAGAAAACTGCAGACATAAATTGAAACTATGCTTGCCCAACAGACCCCAAGGAGCTGTTATTATATACCATCAGGAAGAGCCAAGCATTCCTACAAAAAAAAAAAAAAAGCTAGCCAGAAGGAGCACAGAGAAATTAATGAAATTCTAGAAAGAGAACCAAGACATTTCTCACCACCCAAATAGAAATATGCATCTTCTAGTTTGTTTTCAAGCATTCCAAATGAGAAAATTTGTGCAATCAAATATAAAGTAGAGCAATGCAACACTTATATACTCATTCATTCAATCACTTATTCATTTTTCCTTTCACCTTTTTCGAAGCCTCCTTTAATTTATTGGGCTGAACTAAGTCACTGCCTCTTCATTATTCTCAATTTTTTCACATTTGGCTTCCTCTCAACCCCTATGCATTATATGGTATTTTAATAACTTGCTCTTGTTGGCACAGTTCAGCCTCCAGAGGGAGTGCCAGTGCCCAAATCATGAAGAGGATGAGGTCTGTTGTGATGAGTGGGTCACACACATGAATTGGTCTGTCTGGGGTGGAGCGTTTTGGGGGAGGAGCAAAGAGATTCAAAGCTCTTGCTCCTGTGTAAAGTGCCCAGTCTAGGCAAAAGGATCCTCCCAGCTTCAGTGCACTCTAAACTAGCTACTGAGGAAAGGGGACCAGGGAGGCATTTCATAAAGACTCTAATTAGAAAAAAGTGATAAAATAAATGCTGAGATAACAGCATTCGTAGACTCAAGCCCTAACCTCACCAGCAGAGAAAATCCATTATTTGTCAATGCAGTTTCCAAAGTTTCCTCTCCATTCTTTTTAAAATTTTATTGAATTGATTGGGGTGACACTGGTTAACAAAATTATACATGTTGTAGGTGCACAATTCTGCAGCACATCAGCTATACGCTGTACGGTGTGTTCACCACCCCAAGTCACGTTTCCATTCATCACCATCTGTCCCCCCTATACCCTCCTCCACCTCACTTTAGCCTTGCTCTCAAGAAGAAAGAAGCCTTCTTCTTCTTTAAGAATGGATTGAACCATGTTAGGAGGCTTCTTTCCTTCTAGGAGCAAGGCTAAGCTGATGAACAAGGTATAGTGAGGGATGTACAAGAATGGAGGCAAGGAGAAGAGAAAACTATGTGGGCTGGAGGGGAGGCTTGGGAGCAGCTGATTGAATGAGGGCAATGGATGGGAGAAGAAAGGGGGTTCAAAGGAGTATTTCCAGGATCCCCATTAATTTCTCTTAGAGCAGTGGTTGGAAAACCTTGGCTCGACAGCCACACGCGCTCTTTGGCCCCTTGAGTATGGCTCGGCGTTAGAATTTGTTTCTGAGGCACAGTAAGGTTCTGAGACTGAACTACAGGTTAACTTGAAAGGCACAGAAAATTCTCAGTTTGGCCAGACTCTTTTGCACATTTCCTTTGAAACCCATGGAAGATGGCTGGTCGAGGTGCAGGTCTTAATAAAGGCTTGTTCCACGCATTATAATGAGCATTTGGCATAGTCCAGCAGATTTCTCACTATTTTCTTAGTGATGCCGTTTTAATAATGAAATCATTAGTTTGGAGTTTACTTTGTGTTATAATTTATGGATCTAAAGGATTTACCTAAATTTGGTACCCATTTACTCCAATGGTGTGTATGCGGTAATTTTGAATCTCCACATATTCTTAGGGAAAATTAATAGAGAGAGTGACAAATTGTTATAGTTCTACACCCAGCTTCTGACATCAATGGGCTGACCAGGACTTTGGCCAAGTCACTTTGCTTCGACAGCCATCACTTTGCACATCTCTAAAATGAGTGGATTCGATGAGGTTCTCTCCCATAATTAGCGTTTGATGATTCTCTGAAAAAATTATGACCTTACTCAGGACAAAATAGGTGCTTCCTGGGCACTCATCTGGAACACGGCGTTCCACCACGTTGGTTGTTGCTGTTTGCATTTCTTAGATAACTTAGAGACAACATCTTTGGTGATGCAGCCATGCTAAGAGCCCAGAATCCAGCATATTTCCTTCATCGGAAAAGGCTGCACAGGATATGCCTGGCTGACATGAATGGTGCCTAATGGGCTATAAATAACTTGTGGCCACTTGACCTTGGTCATGTTGATATGACCCCCATCAGAACCCTTCAACTGTGGAATCCTGTGGATGCCCATGAACCACTTCATAAATGAAAAGGCTATTTCCCCTAATTGGGGAGAGGAAGCATGGCAACGTGGAGCAGTGATAAGTCACACATTTTGTGAAATTGTGGCTTGATTGTTTGCTGTAGTTAATCACCCGCGGCCCAGTTCTGTCACTTTCTCCTTTTGAGCTAAAAGACCCAAAGAGCCACAGCTTTGAATTACTTGCCTAAGCACCAATTTTGTCCAGTCCTCTACCCCTCACACTCACCCTCACACAGCAGCACTTTCTACCATGTTCCCATGTTCCTCTGTTACATCATATGCCTGCTTTCCAGTCAAAGCCATCATATGCCTGCTTTCCAGTCAAAGCCATTTTTCCTATTACCCCCCCCCCCCGAATACCTTGATATTTTTTATTTCCATGGAGTGTTTACTTAGATCCAAATTCCCTGAGAAGTTTTTCCTGTGTGATGATAACAATTGTTACTACTACTACTATTATTACTATTACTACAGTCCCCAGCATCACCTTTACCATGAACTGAGCTCCTTCTATGTGATCGACACTACTCATCTTGCAGTGAGGCTGCATCTTACCTCTGCCACTTGCTATCTGTGTGATGTTGTTTAAGTCAGTACCCTCTCTTAATGGCATCTAGAAGGGTGAATCTTTTCCAGAAGATTTTAATTTAATTTGTCCATATCCGTCAGAAGAATCATCTATGGCATCTGTAACCTCAGAAAATGTATTTCTTAAATTATAAGACTTGAAATTAGTCCTTAATCCATGGGCTGCAAAATGGCTGTTGTGTCAGCACGCAGGAAAACTACATCGGTCTCACTGTACATCTCCATCAGAGCTCTTAGGTGACTGGGAGCATTGTAATGAACAGTAACATTTCGAAAGAAATCTTTTGTGTGAACAGTAGGTCTCAACAGCAGGCTTAAAATGTTCAGTAAACCATGTTAAAGCAGATGTGCTGTCATGCAGGCTTTGTTGTTCTACTTTAGAACACAGAGTAGATTAATGTAATTCTTAAGGGCCCTCGGTTTTTAGAATGTGAATTGAGCTCTGGCTTCAACTTAAGGCCACCAGCTGTGTTAGTCCTGAACAGAAGATGTAGCCTGTTCTTTGAAGCTTTGAAGTCAAGCATTGACTTCTTTCTAGTTATAAAAGTCCTAGATGGCATCTTCTTCCAAAATAAGGCTGTTCTGTCTGCACTGAAAATCTGTTGTGTAGTGTAGCTACCTTCATTAACTATCTTAGCTAGATCTGAATACCTTGCTGTAGCTTTTACATCAGAACTTGCTGCTTCACCTTGTACTTTTATATTATAGAGATGACTTCTTTCTTTAATCTTATGAACCATCTTCTGCTCATTTCAAATTTTGCTTCTGCAGCTTCCTCACCTCTCAGCCATCATAGAATTGAAGAGAATTACAACCTTGCTCTGGACGAGGCTTTGACTTAAGGAAATGTTGTGGCTGGTTTGATCTTCTGTCCAGACCACTAAAACATTTTCCATATCAGCAACGAGGCTGTTTGCTTTCTTATCATTTGTATGCTCACTGGAGTAGCGTTTTTAATCTCCTTCAAGAACTTTTACTTTGCATTCACAACTTGGATAACTGGCACAAGAGGCCTCGCTTTCAGCCTATCTTGGCTTTTGACCTGTCTTTCTCACTAGAGTTAATTATTTCTAGTTTTTGAGTTAAATTGGGAGATATGTGACTCTTCCTTTCACTTGAGCACTTAGAGGCCATTGTAGGGTTATTAATTGGTTCCAAGATGGTTGTGTCTAATGGAATATGGAGGCCAGAAAAGAGGGAGAGAAATGGGAGCACAGCTGGCCAGTGGAGCAGTCAGAGCACATGCTTTTATGGATTGAGTTTGCCGTCTTACATAGGGTGGGACAAAAATAGGTTTCCAGTTGTATGTGAAGCAGATAGTTTATCCTTATATTATTATTTATTAACTATTGTATTATTTTCCATACAAATAACTGGAAACCTACTTTTGCCTCCCTCTATATAGTTGTAGTTCATGGAGCCCCAAAACAATTACAATAGTAACCTCAGAGGTCACTGATTACCATAATAAATATAATAATAATGAAAAAGTTTGAAACATTATTAGAATTACCAAGTGTGACACAGAAACATGAAGTGAGAAAATGCTGTCGCAAAAAAAAAAAAAAAAAATGGTGCAAATAAACTTGTTTGACACAGGGTTGCCACAGACAATTTGTAAAACATGCAATATCTGTGAAGTGCAGAAGGTGAACACAACAAAACATAAGCCTGAATTGATGACAACCGTGGTGTCTCCAATGTACTCATGAGAAAACTGAGCTTCAGAGAAATTAAATTATTTACCTACATGTTCAAGTTATTTACTGCTCATAATTACATACTCAAAATTTGAGTTGCTTTAAATAACAGTTTTATCTATAATAGATCATGTTGTTGTGTCTCAGGGGTTAGGGCCAGGCTTTGTTCAATGTTTTTTTCTGTTTCACTTTGCACTGACTGGTGGCTGGGCTTGGCAGAAGGGTCCAATGTGGTTTCTTCAGATGTCTGGAGGCTGGGGTCAACTGGGCTCATACCCATCTCACAGAGCTTCGGGTCCTTTGCACATGGTCCCCCCACCAGACTAGTCAGACCTTTTATAGGGCAGCTCGGGTTCCAAGAGACCACGCTGGAAGCTGTCAATCCTTTTAAAGGCTGGGCCTGGACTGGGATAGATTGACTTCTGCATTCTGTTGGTCAATAGAATGTCCAGCCCATATTTAAGAGGAGGGGATATACACTTTACCTTGTATTGGTAGAAGCATCAAAAAACATGTGGCCATCTCTAATGTCATACACCAAAATCCCACACTAGTAAGTACAATTTAAGTCAGATATTATTTTTAAAGTATAAAGTGTAATATCTAGCACCCACTGTACATTCCAAAATTGATGGCTATTAATAACGGAGATCTTTATCTATCTGACTCCAAATGCAATGCTCTCAGCCCTATATTCTTCCCATGTCACAGAGATAACACCCCTGAATAATGCGCAGCCTGGATTTCAGAGGCTTTCACCAAAGCCTGCCCATGAACATGCTTTATTTTCTTGCCCAATCTGAAGTTTCCCAGAAACAGGGATCTCACTTTGCTTTTTAGAATTCCTCACTGTGCCTAAAATAATGCAGTACACTCAATACTAATCCAACAAAATCATCCAAAAATGTTTTTAGTCACAAAATACTAAAAATAAGTTTAATAAGAGTGTTGTTTTAAAGCACAGTGTTCACCATTCACTCCTTCAGTGAACATAAAATACATATCCTATGTAGAAAGTCTAAGTATAGAGATGCAGAGAATGTTAGAGTTGGAGTAGAGTATAGTAATCACTGTGTTTGACGTACTGACTTTGCACAGAGAGAAATCAAAGGTCAAAGAGCTAATTCAATGTCTTAGCTTGAACTTTGCTAAGTTGAAACAGAAAGTCAGGTCTTATGACCTTCAGGTCACTAACTTTTTCTGACTCTTCCCAACACATAGTAGTTATTCTAATCATGTGGAATCTAATGAGCAAAATAAACTGATGAACAAAATAAATCCAGAGACATAGAAGCATGGAAGAGACTGAAAAATCTCAGAGGGAAGGTGGGAGGTGAGTGATGGGAAGAGATTAACCAAAGAATTTATATGCATCTATGCATAACCCACTGACACAGACTATAGTGTGGTAAAGGCCTAGGGGCAGTGAGCTAGAGGGGTTCAGTGGGAGAAAAAAGGGGACATCTGTAATACTTTCAACAATAAAGAAAAAAATAACTCTGTAGGTTAACAGTATAGAGATTATGATATTAAATTTGAATTGGAAGTAATCCATTATGTTTTAACCTGACAGAGATGTACACATGTTTAAGATCTGGGTTTGCCTTTATGCCTGCCTTGCCTCAGCTAACACCACTCTCTAAGAGCTCACAGAGTGACATGGATCCTTCCTAAATTGCCTCAAACCAAAGTGCCTACTCAATAATAAAAGAAGGATGGCAGTGGGTAATCACAGTGAGATCCCTGGTTCCACCATATATGGCACCATCCAGAAGCTATTAGCATTGGAATGCCTCTTAAAGGGACATCTAAGGTTTCTGATTGGAGATGTCTCTGGCATAATAGGGTGCCACCTTAAGGACATAGTATATATCTTAAATCAATTACTATCATATGATGCTGTATTCCCCAAAAGGAAGACTATACAAGTCTGAGAACCAAGATGTGGATGTAAGGGGTCACCCAGCTGCTGTCACTTCAAGTGACCTACTTGGGGAATGTGTGCTTTCCATCTCTAAAACTTTAGGTCATGTGAGTCTAGAAGTTCTGGGATCTGGAAGAGAGATGCTTCTATCAGGGGATACAATAAGAGTTCCACTAAACCTATAGCTAAGGCTGCCTCTTAGCTAAGGATCCCTCTGTAGCAATTTTAGCAACAGGTACAGAAAGGAATTACCCATGAGCAGGAGTAATTAATTCTGATCATGAAAGGTATGACTACTGTTACTAAATACAGACAGGGAGAAATATGTTAAGCACTCATGGTCTACTGGGTCAGCCCTAATATTCCCAGAAAGGTTTTCACTCTAAATGGTTAAGTAGAGCAAGGGGATGATAGAGAGAGACTCAAATCCACCCAACCCATCCCCATCAAACTATTTAGACTCGCAGAATTTCTAGTCAAGATGTAAGGAGAAAGTTGAGGGAAGGAGTTTATGAGAATGAACTACAGCCTTAGGACCAACTGTAATGGCCACTAGCTGCTAATCTTCCTCATATAAGCTTTTCCATAAAATACAACAGCCAGAATCTGGAGGAAATTGTGCCTGGTTGGAGGGAGTATAATATGAAAAGCAAGCAGTTATGAGCAACATCAGGGTGGAATGAGATCAATGCTGTTGGAGCCCCGAAAGATCCTCTTCTCCAGGCTGATGTCCCAAGTCCCAGCTCTGTGTGTTGACTGCTAGATGCTTACAGATGCCTCCTGCTCTGGAGAAATGCCTGACTGGGAAGTTATGCCCACTTCCTTCACTGGCTTCCTGCCCCTGCCCTCGCCTGCTTACCTTGATCTTCCTATCTTGGGTGCCTTTCTCCAAACTCGTCTGCTCGTGATTCCTCATTTCAGATTCTGCTTCCAGAAAAAGTGATTAAAGATGCTGATTATTTTAGGCTAAACCTTGTCCTCTCAAAGGACATATTCAAGTCTCAACTTGCTATGCCAATGAACATAACCTTATTTGGAAATAAGGCCTTTGCAGATGTAATCACGTTAAAATGAAGACATACTGGACTAGCATGGGCCCTAATCCAATGACTCGTGTCTCATAAGAGGAGAGACAGAGAGATAGGCACCCAAAGAGAGGAGACTACCATGTCATGATGGCTGCAGAAATTGGACTTATGCTACCATAAGTAACCACCAAGGATGGTCTGCAACGACCAGAAACTGGAAGAGGCAAAGAAAGACTCTCCCCTGGAGCCTTCAGACTCTCCCCTGGAGCCTTCAGAGAGAGAGCGTGGAACAGTCAGAAGCCTCCCAACTGTGGTATTTTGTTCTAGAAGCTACAGGAAACAAACACACTGTCATAAAAGGTCCAACTTAAATTTGAACTCCTCTAGGAAGCTTTCTCTGGTCAATCCTACTGACACATTTGTCTCCTCCAATCATCCATAGCGCACATTTCCCCCTTCATTCATTGCCGCTTGCCATGCACAACCTAGCACACATTTTCACTTTTTCTTGGTGATGTAAATTTCTAGATTGTAAGTTCCTGGAGTGCAGTGACCAGAGATGATATGCTAACTTAAGGAAATCTTTTTGTTAGCATTATCTTTTCAATAAAAACTTGGAAGCATGTTTTATTGTGGATTCTTATTTTAGCTAACACTGCCTGTGCATAAATAATAGGGGGAGAGGGAGTTAAAATCTCTAAAATTAAACAGCTGTTTTTCTGTTTGTTTTATTTTTATTTGTTTGTTTGTATTATGAAATGTCTTACTTATTAGTTGTACCACTTTGGCACATGGAAGAAAATATAAAGCAATTATATAGCCAGAGGAATAAACTGAAAAAAAATATATATATCATGGGCTAGTAAATTGATAGGTGAATAGAATATTTTTTAAAAGTTAGCATTTGCTAATCTTCTTGCTTAAAGAGACCCTGAGACTATTTATTCTCTGATTTCATCTCATTTTCAAGACTAATGCCCTTAAATTCCTTTGGAACCTGAAGCATATCTAAAACAAATAAAATACAGGTGAATGGAAAGGGGTTATTTATGGATTCAACATGAAAACAGAAACATACTGGTCTCAATTTTAAGCTCTTTGATTTCAGCATCCAAGAACATTTATTAATTAAGCAGACACTCACATGGTGACCTACCCATTGCTTCTTAGTGTTCTCAATTCACATCTGGAAAGTTTCCTTTGAGAACAACTGTCCTGCAGAATGCCAGCGATCTATCAAGACCATATTTCTGGGACTTTCTTTTCTGATTAGGATGTTCTAGAAGGGAGATGACAAGGAGACTACTGCCGGTCCATAGAGCAAGGGATTAGTAACACATAAAAAGAGCTCATTCTTGGGAGTCCTGTTGGAAACTGTTGCCTTAGCATATACATCCTTCAAAACAGTTTATAGGATTGCACTTCACTAGTTGACGTGGATGTCTACAAATCTTTTACATTTAACATTTTAGCTTACTAAATTTTTTTCTATAAAATCAAATTTAATATTTGTTTGTTTTTTCCTAAGTCCACAAAGAAAAGGTAGAGATGATTCCATTGTAAACCACTTGAATAATTTTAGTGTAAGATAAAGCACTGTTAGAGTTAACCATTGATCTAAAATAATACAAGTGAAAGCAGGATAAAGGCAAATCACTTAATGCTATATCCAATCTTACATACATATAGGAATTAAAAATAAGAAATCTCTTACTGAGTATTCTGGAAAATTTTTTCCCCATGAAGGCTTTCTTGTTTCCCTCCTTTTTTTCTAAAATCTGTCAAAATGTTATCAGAATGAAGACACTGTTCTTCTGCCCTAAATATCTTATATTCAAATTATTCAAATGTAAAATGGGATCAAAAAAAGAACTCCAGTTTTGGAAGGCAGAGAATACAAGAACATTTGGAGTATCCAGTGTCATTCTACAAATACCTTTTCTTTCCTCACAAGGGCCTTTGATACTCTGCCATGGAAAACCAATACACAGCATTGTACAATTTGATAATGTGTGGGTACTGCTCTGTGAGAAGTTGGCAGAAAAAGTAAAGGGAAGAAATAGTACTCGTAGCTTTAAAGGTAAGTAATAAGGTCACTGCAAGCAGAATTTTTCTTTTGTCAAGTCTCAGCACCCATTTCTGGAAATGGATTTCATTTGTATTCCCATACTGGATGAGAAAAATCTCATCCTGCTAATTCTATCAGCTCACCTGGCTGTGATAATCTAACAACCTTAAGAGCCAGACCACCAAACAGGAAATAATTGTGCAGATTAAGTCTGGGAAGCTGTCAGTCCATATATCTTACTTGCCAGGAAGATTTTCCAGAGTCTGTCCAACATTTACCATTATGACATATACAGTTAAGACACAAGTATTTTGTTTGCATCTGTTTATATAGAGCAGATAATAAGATACAGCCTAGGGAAATTAATTCATTTGCATTTATCTACTTATTTATTTGCATTTGTTTATTCATTAATTATCTTTCATTCCTTTAACCCAAATCAGGAACTCTGCTGAGTGATGAAAATATTAAAGATGCAGAAGATAATGTATTTTCCTTTAAAGAGCTCGTAGGCAGGAAAGTGGGCGACCACTAAGATTCAGTGTGATTTACCTGGAGGCATCTATAATATTTCCTAATAGGCCAAGAGGGCCCCGCCCCGGTGGGAAGAAACATTCGGGGCTCTGCATAGCTGCGGGGACAGTTAGTTCTGATCGCAGATAAGGTGAGAAAACCAATCCCCACTCAGCTGGGATTTGGTCTTCTGTGTAACTTTCTAAATCCTTGAAAGCCAAGTTCTTCTGTATTCTCATTTCAAGAGCAGGTAACTTTGAGTTCACTTTGTCCAAATGCCCCCTTCCAAGAGTGTCAGTATTTCAGTTGGTATTAAGTAGCTCTCTGTGGTCTTTGTTTTTTGTTTCTATTGTAGTGTGTGTGTGTGTGTGTGTGTGTGTGTGTGTGTGTGTGTGTGTTTGTGTGTCTCAATACTAGGGGAGGCTGGGGGAGAGGAGGCTGCCTTTCTTGAAAAATTTTTACCTGCTTTACCTGCTCACTTCTTACCCAGCTTTCCAATACCGTGCAGCTCTGCATCCTTTAAACGACAAGAGCCTTTCATAAGACAGGAGAAATAAAAGGTTCTCACCAGCCCCACCCCACTCAGCTCTTCCTCTTCCATTCTCCCCACACTCACTGACTTTGGGTTCCTAGCCTCTGAGTTCTTTTGTCCACAAAAGGTCAGTTACTCTGCTTGTTTTCATCCATCTCACTCTGACTGTGGATGACTATATACTACAGCCTGCATTATTCTGCCATTCATAACGCCATGACCTTTATATTTTACTGCCACTTTCCTTGTATTAAATACTGTACTTGGTCTCAGGAAGCAGGAAGCAGGAATAATATACTGGAAAGAATAAAGCTTTGAAGACGTCAGAACTGGGATTACCTCTGGACCGTGGCATTTATTTGTTGTGTTACTTTGAGCAAGAGCAAACCTCTCTTACCCTGTTTCAGATGTTACTGCCTTGCAAGGTTTTTGTGACAGTTGTGTGTATACAACTTGTGTGACAGTTGTATACACCTCGCATATAATACAACCAGTAAATAGGAGCCATTTTTATGATTGATTGTATGCACACCCGGCATATAGCCAGGGCTGGCCATGCCTACTTATTATGACGTGTATCCATCCATTTGCAGGGTGTCAAGAAACAGGCAAAATACTGAGGCTACAGTGTGAGGTATACCAGGAGCCTGTCCTAAAGGGGATCACAGATGTTGCAGAAAGGAAAGTGTGTATGAAAATTATTATGGTACTAAGTAATCATACCATAGTAGAAAAAAAGACACAATCCTTAGTAATATAAGGGATAAGGAGACGCTATAACGTGCAGTACACTAGAGAGGAATAAATTCTGTGAAGACAGAATTCCAAAAATGGAATTGTACATATTATTTTGCTGACTCTGAGCACAAGAATCTTGGTAGGAGAAGTCAAATTAGCATACTTAACAAACAACGAACTCTAAAGGGTACACAGTAGTCTCCACACTTTTCAGGGTGGATTTGGTCAGACTTTAGTCAGAAAAACAGAAATCACTCTAGGTAGTTCAAGCAGAAAGATTTTAATGCAGAGAGCTGCATCCTTACAAAAGCACTGGAAGAATAGCAAAAAGAAGGTCAGAGAAGGCCGCTGCTGGTCTCAAGGGTGCTGATAGCTTTCAGGGACTTGAGAAATTACAGGAACTCCAAGAAACTACAGACAATGATCATGGCACCAATATGGTGCTGAACAGGAAATGTCTCTGGGTTACCACAAAATCTCACCTCTGCCACAGCCTAGGCCTCTGCTAGATGCTACCTGGGAGAACAGTGTGTGATTCTGCTCCTGTTCAGTCCTCCAAATCTCACATCACTCCTGTATTCCTTGATGCTTTGACATTTTGGAGATTTGCTGACTCAGGAAGGACTGCCCCTCTCAGGATTAGCTAAATCCTGGAGATACCAAAGAAAATCCAGTGGCTGCTCCTTTCATATGTAAACCAACCAGTTTGGAATCCATACCCCCAATCACCTCTCACATTCTAGGCCACTACCATCTGTCCTAATTGCTCCAGGGCCAGGCAACTAGGGGTAGCTCATGTGCCCCAAAACCCACTGAAATTACTTAAACTAGCCAATCAAACTTGCGTACCATGCCTCCCCTATTCCTTCCTCTGAAGGCACAGTAAAGGCTCTTGCTTATTAGTACACTTCTCCCCACTCCAGTCTGCCTCCTAATTGACCTAGTGCTTCCCGATAGTCCCCTGTGGCATAGCACAGAATGCACCCTTCTTTTGAGGTCTGTAGGTATGACTACTTTTTCTTTTCTTTTTAAAATTTATTTTAGAGAGAGAGGAAAGGAGAGAGAGAAACATCAATCACTGCCCCTGCCTTCTCACAAGGGATGATATTGAGTTGATCGGTGCGGATGGGAGTAGGGGTGTGAAGGGTACAGGAACACTGCATGTAAAGGTGTGGAAGCCTAACAGAACAAAGAAAGAATAATTTTCTGCAATTAGAGCATAAAGTGCATGCTTGGATAGAGATGGGAGAGGAGGCTGGAATTGTAGTTAGGGCCAGATCATATCAATATTTAAAATACAGCTCAAATAGGAGAGTTCCATAATAACATTTCCACTTTGCAAAGATAATTTATTGGCCTTGTAAAAAAAAAAAAATTCCCCTGAAAAGAGAAGTTCAAGTCATGAATTTGGATTAAGAAAATAATGCAATTATGCAAATGGAACATGATGAGGACAACATGAAGACACCGAGAGAGGAGCACTAAGAAATAATTATCTGATACATGTACAAGAGAATAGAGGGACTTGGTAGTCATTTGAATGTGGGAGATAAAAGGCAAGAAAAAATCCAGAATATGAAGGTTTCCATCTTACCTTACTAGGTGAAAGGGGAGAGAATATTGACTATGGTTGATAAAGCTAGAAATACAACAGGAAGAGAAGGTCAGGGTAGGGAGGAAAAAAAAAATGAGTTTGGTTTCAGACAGTTGACCTCAAAATGCTTTCAAGTCACCCGTAGTAAGCGTGGATTCATAGAAGAGATTTGGGCTATATATTCAGATGTAGGAGACACATATATAAGTGAGATAACCCAGAAGAGATTATAAAATGAAATGAGAAATACATCAAGAGGAATACCAACACCTAACAGGAAGAGGTATTACTAAAGGAAGGAAGAATGGTCAGAGGGGAAAGAGAAGAATCAAAGTGATGTCATGGAACTCAAGGAGAAGAGTTGTTAATGGTGGGGGTGGAGGTAAGGACGTGAATAGTGCCAGTCACGAGGTGAGGTCGGTCCACCCACACAGAGATGATGGCCCGAGACGGGATCCCACAGGAGTTGTGGAGAGTATTCACTTTGAGCATGCCCAGATCTGCATGAAAGTTTTCTGCTAATTCTTTATTCACCCCGAGCTTTAAATAGGCGATAACAGCTGAAACTGTTAGCTTTCCTAGAAATAAAGGACTTCTGAGGTCAGGCATTATTCAGCTAAAATAGATGGGCTTGGGGGGGTAGGGGAGGGCAGCCTAGAAGCTTTCCTAGAGCTCATAACATCGCTTCGCTTCTCACTTTGTGGTGGCTATTCCAGTTTGAGATATAATGAGACAGTGAACATTTTTACTATGTTGCTGCTGCTTAGAATGATTGCTGTATGTTTATGGGGTTTTAGCCAAAAAGAACGATGTGTGGTCAGATATTTTTTTCCATGCTGGGCACATGTGCATGCTGATGTGGGCTTGGCAGAGACATTCCTGATTTGCACAGCCTGTTGCAATTTGCCTCTGTGTTCACAATAAGCCTGTGGGTTTTGCTCAAAAATAGCTATCTCATTCCTTAGAATTGCATTCCAAGACTGCTTCCCTGAGCTATATTTATTCTCATCACCAAAGGTGATTCTTTTGTGCGTTATGGTTTTGAAAGCACTTTCACCTTCAATAGATTTAATTCAAGCTTCAAAATAAACTCAGGTGCTATTATTATTTCTGTTTTGACAGTGTTTCCCAAAGTGTGGTACGCGTACCCCCAGGGGCACAGGAAGAGTCTGGTGGGGGTACGCGTTGCACGGGAGTTTGGTGGGGATATGCACTGCACCGTGCTTAGCTGAGCCTAATTCTACGTTCTCATGAGTATGAGGGGTACTCAGCGTTACGAAAATTATAGAAGGGGTACGCATATGTCAAAAGTTTGGGAAACACTGGATTAGAAAAACAATGCTCAAAGAAATCACTTGACTTCCTAAAATTTGCACAGTTAATATTTGGAAACTTGATAATAGCTAATAGTTCTATTGTATGTCCCACAGTTCTATATCTATCTATCTATATATAGATATCCCTGTAGCCCTGTAGCCAGTAGCTCACTGCCCTGCCCTACTATAGCTCCTCCTGCCTCCCCTTTCTCCCTCCTCCCCGCCCCCATAGTTTGCTGCCCTGCCCCCTCCTGTAGTTCTCTACTGCCCACTTGTAGCTTGCTGCCTCACCCTCCTGCTGATCCGTGATCCTGTGGCTACACAGTTGGTCGTTATGCTTCACATAACGACCATTTGCATATTACATCTTTATTATATAGGATCACAACTCAATCTTTACAACAATCCTGCAAGGGGGGGATGCTATTATTACCCCATTTTATAGATTCAGAAACTTAGCAAAGAAAGGATAAATAAATTCTCTAAGCTAATTAGTAGTAGAAGATGGATTCCAACTCTCACTTTCCCTCTTTGATTTTTAGCACTTGCCCATTTCCATGGTGTAAATACTTATTCCAACCACAGCTTATTTCAAGCTACCAATGTGATGTCAACCAGCTTCCAAAATTCCTGAAAATTTAATTATTGGTTCTACTTTCCTAAGTGTTTTTCTATAACACCCTTAAAACTCCTAACAACAATCTTGTAAGGACTGTTATGTTTATTAGTCACAGTTTACACAATGAGAAGCAAGTTGCCCAAGATCAAACTGTTATCAAGCAGCAGAGTCAGGATTTAGATGTAAGCACAGAGTTCCTGAGCCTCAGCTCTTATCTGCTACACTGTCTGCCAGTTTCTCAAACATGGCCTAGCCTTCCAGCTTCATTCTCAATGTCTCCATAGAAAGAAGAAAAAAATCAATTGCTTTGAAAGTTCCCTGCCTGGTTGCTTAGCCTCCCATCTCTCCACCCTATCTTACATACTACTGAGAAAATTTTCTCTGAAGGAAAGAGCTGATCATATCATTCCCCTGCTCAAATACCTCCAAACAGTTTGCTGCCCCAGATAAGATAAAATATAAACTCCTCACCTTGGTACTCATGTCCTCTGTGCTCAACTCTAAATACCTTTTCTAGTCTTCATTACAGCTCCCCTGAAAGTGTTTTCTGCTTCAATTACACCACATTAATTGTGACTTCTCAAGCAGCTCATGTACTTTTTAGCTCTGGGCACCAGCTAATCTCTCCATCAGTCCAAGTCCTACCATCTTTCCTGGTTCTGTACAAATGCCACTTTCTCTCTGGGGTCTTCCCACATGCCTCCAGGTGGAAAAAAAATTCTGATTCCCCATTGTCCCCATTACATTTGATTTGTAGTACTTCTATTACAGCACTCGGGACAATCTGTTTTTTTTTTTTATTATAGTTATATTCTATAAAGTGGGAGCTATGTCTGTCTCTCCTATTATAGAATGAGTCTTTTAGGGCAGGATCCAGGACAGTGTCTTGTTCATAGCAGAAGCTGAATATTTGTGAACTTTATTGCTAGATTACATCAATCAAAACCTGAGCTTGGTGTAAACTGAGTATTTACTCTCCTCTTTCCCAGTTCATGGTTATTCCCTGATGACAGGAGTCCAACCCCACCAGTCAGCCAGAGAAACAACAGAACACTTTGTACAATGGCCACAATGGTTGAACTTGTGGGAGAGCAATAGCTGACCAGAGGAAGTCCGGTACCAGGTCCTGTCCTGGCCCTGCCCTCCACTCATCTGGGATGGAGATGATGTTTTCCTCTGAAGTGCCCTCACCACTACCCCCCCACCCATCCCATCTCCGATCACAGACAAGGCCACCTCTAGGACTGCAAATCCATCCCAGAGGGAGTGGTCTTTCAACTCATGAATCTAGAGCACCAGACACCTCCTCTCCCCATCTTTTTTGTCTCTGCTGTTTTATTTTTAATGCCTTCAAAATGCAACAGAACCAGCTGGCAACTCTCTTAAGGTGGCTGCTCAGATATCTCAGAGATACTGTGGGTTCAGTTTCTGATAACAGCAATAAAGCAAATAAGGCAACGGTTTTGGTTTCTTGGTGCATAGAAATGTTATTTACACAATAATGTAGTCTATTGAATGCACAATAGGGTTTTGTTTAAAAAGAAAGTACATATCTTAATTTAAAAATACTTTATTGCTGCCGAAACCGGTTTGGCTCAGTGGATAGAGCATCTGCCTGTGGACTGAAAGGTCCCAGGTTTGATTCTGGTCAAGGGCATGTACCTTGGTTGTGGGCACATCTCCGGTGGGAGGTGTGCAGGAGGCAGCTGATTGATGTTTCTCTCTCATCCATGTTTCTGCCTCTCTGTTCCTCTCTCTTCCTCTCTGTAAAAAATCAATAAAATATATTTTTTTAAAATAATAAAAAATAAAAATACTTTATTGCTAAAAACTGCTAATCATAATCTAAGCTGTCTTTTTGCTGATGGAGGGTCTTGCCTCAATGTTGATACTGCTGATTGATCAGGATGGTGGTTTCTGAAGGTTGGGTGACTATGGTAATTTCTTGAATGGAACAACAATGAAATTTGCCACCTCAATTGACTCTGTTTCCCCAAATGACTGCTCTGTAGCATGTGCTGCTGTTTGTAGCATCTTCCCCACAGTAGAACTTTTCAGAATTGCAGTCAATCCTCTCAAACACTGCCTCTGCTTTACTAACAAGTTTATGTTCTATTCTAAATCCTTTGTTGTCTTTCAACAATTTTCACAGCATCTTCACCAGAAGTAGATTCAGTCATAAGAAACCACTTTCGAGGGCGGAGCTTGAAGATGGTGACCGAACAGATGGACTTGTTCTGACTCCACTCCCAAAACAGATAAAGGCAGAGTCTGAGTAGCTCAGGGAATGTTGATTAGCAGCTAAAGGGCAGCGGATAGCTCTAGAAAAGCAAGGAAGGGTCCGCTGGACAGGATTTCCTGACCAAGCTGCCAGCACTGCCGACTTTTCCCGGAGTGGCCTCGGCGCGAAGGCTGCACCACCCTACCAGGAAAGGAGGAGCATCGCTGAGGCCTGGAAAACCCACAGGGGAGGAGTCCATCGAGCACCTGTGACTCCCCAATCGGTGCAAACGCGTGGATTCAATGGAGTTCATCGGCTACCCATGGAAAGGTCAGAGTTTGCGGGGATAGCCTGAGGGTTCTGGCGGCGCAGGCAGTGGTAGTCCCGGAGCTCCCGCGAGGCCCCGCCCCCAGAGCGGCCCAGGAGCAATACCGCCCGCCTATATTGTAGCCCCAGAGCGCTGCGAGGTCCCGCCCCCAGTGTGGCCCCAGAGCGCAGCGGCAGCTGCACCAGAGCTGTGCCCAAAGAAGGCCGCAGAGAGAAACCTGTCTGGCAACACCCAGTCCGGGGTTTGGCGTAATCATCCCCAGAAGCGGGACTTTTTCTAAAACGCCAGGGGGACACGGGACAGATTGTTAAGAATCGTGGCTGTCCCGCTAAGGATGGAACACCTGGACACCTCGGCGCCTGATCCCCTTCACCCCCTTGCGTCTGAATACTAGGGAAGGACTGCACAGTTGGGCATATCCGGGAAATCGCAGGGGGAAATTGCCTCCCTGGAAACAAGGGATAGGAGCCAGAGGAGATAGTCTGGGAGCCAGATGGCACTCTGCCAGCTAGAGCCATAGAGAAAGAAGGCCAGAGCAACCAAAAGACTGGGAGGTCAAACCGGTAACACTGACACCTAAGGGCTGAATTACAAACTGCCTTTTTTTTTTTTCTTTCTTTCTTTCTTTTTCTTTTTCTTTTAATTAATCAAAAATAAATGGACACAAATAACTAAGATATAGCCTACCTAAAATTAAGGACTACCTTACAAAACTGAGGTGCAGTGGAATGCTGGGAACTACAAGATTCTCTGGTCCGAGAATCAGGTGTGCCAAATACAACAACAGAGGAAGTGAATGACCACTACTGGACATTTTTTATGCTAATTTTACTATTCTTTATTTTACTTCCATTTTTTACATCTTTTATTTAATTTTCATTTTTTACATCTTTTACTTAAGAAACGAATTTTTTTCTTTTTTCCTTACTTGATTTTACCTTTTCAATTATTACATTTTTCAATCTCTATCATCACTATTACTACTGCTATTTTGCAGTTTGTTTTTTTTTCTGTTTTTTTTTTCTTTTCCTCTCCAGTACCATTTTAGTTCTTCTTTATTTTACATTGGGAGTAACCTTCATTCTATTTTAATCTCTACTATAGCATCATTCAACCGTATCTCAACTCAACCTTTACACCATCACTCTCTTACTAAACTTTAACCTTTTAGTCTCCAGTTTATCCTATCCCTTTCCGGCCTTAGTTTTTCCTCTATTCTTTCTGTGTACCCCCTGCTAAAGCTCTCACTATACTTATAGACCTAAATTCTAACCCCTGATCCAAGTGTATAAATACCAATCTCTGCAATATATTAACTAGTTTAAAAAACAAAACAAAACAAAACAAAAAAAAACAACTGTTCTACTTTCCTTTTCTCATGGTTTGTGTAAAGGTTGATTATTGTGAATTTTTATGCTTTTTAGTGAAATTGTTATGCTTATTCCTGTGTTGTTATTGATGCTTTGTATTTTTTAAACAAAAAAAATCCTCTGTTTTTGTTTGTTTCTTTTACTTCTGTATATCATAGCCTTACTTAATAATAGTGGATATTGTAGTTTGTATTAACCTCCAAGTATTGTTACTCGCATTGGCTAGCCTCAGTGGTTGTTCTATGGCAATTTTTCTCCACATATATATAGTTTGTTTCCCATCTCTCTTTTAGTTTGCTTCTTTTCTCTGTCTCTCTCTCTCTCTCTCTTTTCTTTTTTTCCCTGTTTTCCACCTTCATTTTGTCATTACTTTTTTTCTTCTTTGACTATCTCTTTATCCATCTTTTTTATTTACTTATTTATTTATTTTATTATTATTTTTATTTTTTTTAATTTTTTCTTTATTTTTACCTTCCTTCCTTCTCTCCTATCCCCTAATTTGCCGTTCTCTAGTGGTCACCTTTATTAGAGGTTATTAATATTGTAAATACATTCCTGTTAAGTGCCTCCTGTGTTGTACCTGGTAGTGTTGTATTTTGCACCTTTAAATCAACACAAGAGAAGGAACACCACATAACCAGACATCCTGAAAAGAGATACCATGGGAAGACAAAAAAATACCCTGCACATGAAAGAAAAGCAGGCATCACCAGAAAAGGTAGTAAACGAGTCAGAGGCAAGCAGCCTACCAGAGCAAGAGTTCAGAATAATGATCATAGGTTGGCTAAAAAGAATGGAAGAGAAATTTGACAATAACCAAGAAGAAATGAGGAAGAACCATGAGGAAGTGAAGAAGAGCCATGAGGAATTGAAGAAGAACCAAGAGGACCTGAAGAAGAACCAAGAAGAAATGAAAAATGACATCACTACCATGAAGAATTCAATAGAATGCATCAAGAGTAGACTAGATGAAGCAGAGGACCGCATCAGTGAGCTAGAAGACAAGATGGAAAAACCCAATTAGAGCAGCTTCAAGAAAAAAAGATTAAAAAGCAGGAGGAGAGCCTACGGGAGCTTTGGGACAATACAAAACAAAATAATATTCGAATAATAGGGGTTCCAGAAGGAAAGGAAACTGAGGTAGACATGGAAAAAGTATTTCAAGAAATAATGACAGAAAACTTTCCTGAGATAGAGAAGAAAAAACCCACACAAATCCAAGATGCTCGGAGAGTCCCAAGCAAAATGAATCCCAGAAGACAGACGCCAAGGCACATATAATTAAAGTGGCAAACAACAACAACAAAGTAAGAATCTTAAAAGCAGCCAGAGAGAGACAGAAAGTTACATACAAAGGAACCCCCATCAGACTAGCAACTGATTTCTCAACAGAAACATATCAAGCCAGAAGGGAATGGGATGAAATATACAAAGTCATGCAAAGGAAGGGTCTGAATCCAAGAATACTGTACCCAGCAAGGCTATCAATCAAAATTGAAGGGGAAATCAGGAGTTTCACAGACAAAAAAAGACTGAAGGAATTTATCTCCACCAAACCAGCAATGCAAGAAGTGCTAAAGGGTCTACTGTAAAAATAAAGAAATAGGAAGTGAAGAAGGAACACCGGTATAGAATAAAAATGGCGTCAAATGAGTACCTATCAATAATAACCTTAAATGTAAATGGATTAAATGCTCCAATCAAAAGACATAGGGTGTCAGACTAGATAAGAAAACAAGACCCATACATCTGTTGTCTACAAGAAACCCACCTCAGAAAAAAAGATGCACACAGACTGAGGGTGAAGGGATGGAAAAAAGTTTTCCAGGCAAATGGAAATGAAAAAAAAGCTGGGGTAGCAATACTTATATCTGACAAATTAGATCTCAGAGTGAAGGACATAACAAGAGATAATGAAGGCCACTTCATAATACTAAAGGGAACAATCCAACAAGAAGAAATAACCCTGGTAAATATATATGCACCCAATACAGGAGCACCCAAATACATAAAAAAAACTGCTGGAGGACATTAAGGGAGAGATTAATAGCAATACAATCATAGTAGGAGATTTTAATACCCCACTGTCACCCTTCGACAAATCATCTAAACAAAAAATCAGCAAAGAAATATCAATCCTAAACGACTCACTAGACCAGATGGAATTAATTGACATCTTCAGAACATTCTACCCCAAAGCCACAAAATATACATTCTTCTCAAGTGCACATGGGACATTCTCAAAGATAGACCACATTTTGGGACATAGGCAAAGTCTTTTCAAATTCAAGAAGATAGAAATCATATCAAGCATCTTCTCAGATCATAATGGCATAAAACTGGAAATTAACTACAATAAAAATAATCCAAAGAAATCAAACACATGGAGACTAAACAACATGCTATTAAACAAGGACTGGATTACCAGAGAAATCAAGGAAGAAATTAAAAACATCCTGGAAACAAATGACAATGAAAACACAACAATCCAAAATCTATGGGACACAGCAAAAGCAGTTTTGAGAGGGAAGTTCATATCCTTACAAGCCTATTGCAAAAAACTAGAAAAAATGGTAACAGATGATCTAACTCTACAACTCAAAGAGTTAGAAAAAGAGCAACAAAAAAAGCCCAGTGTAAGCAGAAGGAAGGAAATAACAAAAATCAGAGCACAGATAAACGACATAGAGACCAAAGAAACAATACATAAGATCGACAAAACCAAGAGCTGGTTCTTTGAAAGGATAAACAAGATAGATGGACCTCTGGACCTCTAGCCAGGCTAACCAAGAAACAAAGAGAGAGGACCCAAATAAACAAAATCAGAAATGAAAGAGGTGAAATAACAACAGACCCCACCAAAATAAAACAGATTGTTACAAAATACTATGAACAACTCTATTCCAACAAACTGAACAACCTGGAGGAAATGGACATATTCCTAGAAAAATACAAACTGCCAAAACTCAATCAGGAAGAATCTAAAAATCTCAATAGACCAGTGACGTGGGAAGAAATTGAAACAGTCATCCAAAAGCTTCCAGCAAACAAAAGCCCAGGGCCAGATGGCTTCACAGGAGAGTTTTACCAAACACTCAAGGAAGAACTAAAACCTATCCTCCTCAGACTATTCCAAAAAATCCAAGAGGAAGGAATACTTCCAAACTCCTTCTATGAAGCCAGCATCACCCTAATACCAAAACCAGATAAAGACAACTCAATGAAAGAGAATTACAGGCCAATATCCCTCATGAACATAGATTCCAAAATCCTCAACAAAATTCCAGCAAATCGACTCCAGAAGAACATCACAAAGTAGGATTTATTCCAGGAATGCAAGGATGGTACAATATCCACAAATCAATAAACGTGATACATCACATAAACAAATTGAAAGATAAAAATCATATAGTCATATCAATTGATGCAGAAAAAGCATTTGATAAAATCCAACACCCTTTTCTGATAAAAACTCTTAACAAGGTGGGAGTACAAGGATCATACCTCAACATAATAAAAGCTATATATGATAAACCCACAGCCAACATTATACTCAATGGGCAAAAACTAAAACCATTCCAAGAACAGGAACAAGACAGGGATGCCCACTCTCGCCACTCCTGTTTGACATAGTACTGGAAGTACTAGCCATTGCAATTAGACAAGAGGAGGAAATAAAAGGCATCCAAATTGGAAAAGAAGAAGTAAAGTTATCCTTATTTGCAGATGGCATGATATTGTACATAAAAAACCCAAAAGACTCCATTAAAAAACTAATTGACTTAATAAATGAATTTGGCAATGTAGCAGGATACAAAATTAATGCCAAGAAATCCATGGCATTTCTATACACCAACAGTGAAACTGCAGAAACAGAGACTAAAAAAGCAATTCCATTTACCATCGCACCAAAAAAATTAAGATACCTAGGAATAAATTTAACTAAGGAAGTAAAAGACCTATTTGCGGAAAACTACACGACACTGAAAAAAGAGATAGAGGAAGATGTAAGGAGATGGAAGAACATACCATGTTCATGGATTGGTAGAATCAACATCATCAAAATGTCCATACTTCCTAAAGCAATCTATAGGTTCAATGCACTCCCCATTAAAATACCAACGACATATTTCACTGACCTAGAAAGAACTCTCCAGAAGTTCATTTGGAACAATAAAAGACCCCGAATAGCCACAGCAATCCTGAGAAAGAAGAGTAAAGTAGGAGGGATCTCAATACCAGACTTCAAACTATATTACAAAGCCACTGTTCTCAAAACAGCCTGGTACTGGCACAAGAACAGACATATAGATCAATGGAATCGAATCGAGAACCCAGATATCAACCCAAATCACTATGCTCAGTTAATATTTGACAAAGGAGGCACGAATATACAATGGAGTCAAGACAGTTTCTTCAATAAATGGTGTTGGGAAAATTGGACAGACACTTGCAAAAGAATGAAACTAGATCACCAACTTACACCATTCACAAAAATAAACTCAAAATGGATACAGGACTTAAACATCAGACGGGAAACCATAAAAATACTAGCAGCATCCACAGGCAGCAAAATCTCAGACATATGCCAAAAGAACTTCTTCACTGATACTACCCCTAGGGCAATGGAAGCTAAAGAGAAAATAAACAAATGGGACTACATCAAAATAAAAAGCTTTTTTACAGCAAAAGAAACCATCAACAAAACAACAAGAAAGCCCACTGTGTGGGAGAACATATTTGCAAATGATACCACTGATAAAGGTTTAATCTCCAACATCTACAAACAGCTTATACAACTAAATAAAAGGAAGATGAATAATCCAATTAAAAAATGGGCAATGGACCTAAATAGAACATTTTCAAAAGAAGACAGAAGGAAGGCCAAAAGGCACATTAAAACATGCTCAAAGTCACTAATTGTCCGAGAGATGCAAATCAAAACAACAATGCAGTACCATCTCACACCTGTCAGAATGGCCAACATCAACAAGTCAACAAACGACAAGTGTTGGCGAGGTTGTGGAGAAAAAGGAACCCTCGTGCACTGCTGGTGGGAATGCAGACTGGTGCAATCACTGTGAAGAACAGTGTGGAGTTTCCTCAAAAAACTGAAAATGGAACTCCCATTTGACCCACTAATCCCACTTCTAGGAATATATCCCAAGAAACTAGAAACACCAATCAGAAAGGATATATGCACCCCTATGTTCATAGCAGCACAATCTACAATAGCCAGAATTTGGAAACAGCCTAGGTGCCCGTCAGCAGATGATTGGATCCAAAAACTATGGTACATCTACACAATGGAATACTATGCTGCCATAAAAAAAGAAGGAATTCTCATCATTTGCAGCAACCTGGATGGAATTGGAGAACATCATGCTGAGTGAAATAAGCCAATCAATGAAAGAGAAACACCACATGACCTCACTCATTTGTGGATGATAAAGAACATTATAAACTGATGAACCAAAAGATAGATATAGAGACAGTATATCAACAAGTAGACTGTCAAATTACAGCGGGGAGGGGAGGAAGATCTGGGAGAGATAATAGATCAACCGAAGGACTTTTATACATGCATATAAGTACAACCAATGGACACAAAACTCTGGGGAGGGAGGGGATGTGTGGGAGGGAAGGAGGGGGGCAAAAAAAAAAATCAATAAAATATATTTAAAAAAAAAAGAAAAAAGAAAAGAAAGAAACCACTTTCTTGGCTCATCCATGGGAAGCAACTTCTCATTCATGAAATTTTTATTGAATTTGCAGCAATTCAGTCATATCTTTAGGATCCACATCTAGTTCTAGGTCTCTCTTGCTATTTTGTCCATATCTGTGATGGTTACTTCTTTTACTGACGTCTTAAACGCCTCAAGTCATTCATGAGGTTTGGGATCAACCTCTTCCAAACTCCTGTTAATGTTGACATTTTGATCTCTTTTCATGAAACACAAATGATCCTTATGGCATTTACAATGGTAACTTCTGTCCAGAAGGTTTAGATTTACTTTGCCCAGATCCATCAGTGGAACCTATGGCAGCCATGACCTCAGAAAATCTATTTCTTAAATAATGAGACTTAAAAGTTTCTGCAGAATGGATGTGTTTTGGCCATAGTCTCACTATACAGCTCCATCAGAGCTCTTGATGATCAGGTGCATTGTCAATGAGCAATAATATTTTGAAATGAGTGTTTTTATGAAAAATAGGTCTAAACAGCAGGCTTCACATATTTAGTAAGCCATGTTCAAACAGATGTGCTGTCACCCAGGCTTTGTCATTCTACTTATAGAGCATAGGCCGAGTAGATTTAGCATAATGTTTAAGAGCCTTGGGATTTTCAGAATGCTTAATGAGTTGCATTGGCTTCAACCTAAAGTCACCAGCTGCATTTGCCCCTAAAAAAGAGGTAGCCCGTCCTTTGCAATTTTCAAGTCAGGCATTGACTTCTCTCTAGCTATAAAAATCCTAGATGGCATCTTATTCCATTATAAGGCTGTTAGGTCTACATTGAAAATCTACTGTTTAGGTAGCCACCTTTATTAACTATCTTAGCTAGAGCTGGATAACAACACCTGCTACTTCACCTTGCCCTTTTTATGTTATGAAGATGGATTCTTTCTGTAAACCTCATGAACCAGCTTTTGCTCTCTTTAATTTCTTCCCCCACAGCTTCCTCGCCTCTCTCGGCCTTCCAAGAATTAAAGAGAGTGAGGGCTTTGTTGTCTGAACTAGGCTTTTACTTACGGAAATGTTGTGGCTGGTTTGATCCTCTATCCAAACCACTAGGACTTTCTCTGTATCAGCAATAAGGCTGTTTTGATTTCTTGTTATTTGTGTGTTCACTGGAGTAGCACTTCTTAATTCCCGCCAAGAACTTTTCCTTTGCATTCACAACTTGGCTGTTTGGCCAGAAGCCTACCTTTCAACCGATCTTGGCTTTTGATATGCCTTCCTCACTAAGCTTAATCATTTCTAGCTATCGATTTAAAGTAAGACATGAAATTCTTCCTTTCACTTGAGCACTTGGTGGCCCTTGTAGTGTTGTTAACTGGCCTACTTTTAATATAGTTGTGTCTCAGGAAATAGCTAGGACCAGGTGAGAGATGGTAGAGCAGCCAGAACACACATATTTATTAAGTTTGTCACATATATGGGAGCAGTTCGTGGCACCCCCAAACAATTAGAATAATAACATCAAAGATCACTGATCACCACAACAAATATAATAATGATCTAAAAGCTTGAAATACTGTATGAATTACCAGGATGTAACACAAAGTGATACAAAGTGATACAAAGTGAGGAAATGCTGTTGGAAAAATGGTAGTGATAGACTTGTTTGTCACCAAGTTGCCACAAACCTTCATTTATTGTGAAGCGCAATAAAGAAAAAAGTATTAAAACAAAGGATGCCTGTATCTGAAAAGTCTATACCACCTATCCCCACTGAAAGATGATAGAGCTGCCTTAGTGCCTTCCAGGACTCTTGTGTGTGCTCAAGGTGAGTTTCTAGTACTCTCTAGGCTAGGGGTGTCGAACTCAATCAGAGAAGGGGCCAAAATCTAAAATCCAGCCTAAATCGCGGTCCAAATGGTTTACTGAACAGTCATAAACTGTCATTGTGATGGAAACGCAGCGGAATGCAGTGATGACAGCGCGGTGCGGGCCACATTGCAAGGCCTGGCGGGACGGATTTGGCCCGCGGGCCTTGTGTTTGACACATGTGCTCTAGGCAGAGCAGAAAAATGAAAACAGCACCCCTACTTCATGTACACCAATCCAATAGCCAGCAGGCATCTCCCTGCATTAATACATTTGGGACTAGGCAAGTTTTTGTGGTAGGGGCTATCCTATGCATTATAGAATATTTACCAGCATCCTTGACCTCTACCCACTAGACACCAGTAACCACCCCTCCCCCCTCAGTTGTGACATCCAAAAATGTTTCCTTATATTGCCAATGCCCATGAGAGGCACAGACTCTCCCAGCTGAGAACCACTGATATAGGGCTTTCCTGGCACAAATTGCCACCCAAGTGACCCTTGTTGGGCTATGGCTCCCCTGGCCTCCGCTCCAGCCCTCCAATTAGTGGCCCGTGATCAGCTGCATGCTGCCTTTGGGGTGAGTGTTCACAGTCCAGTCTCTGGCATGTTTTCCTGGATGACTGCCTCCAGGATGGGGGCCAGGGCGGGTATCATCTGTGACATTGATAGTGAATCTCAGATAGAACAGAAGGTGAGAGGGGCCTATTTCCAGGAGATGTTTTGTTCAGGTTGGGTACTGCTCCTTTGAGAATTCTTTTGCCTGTGAGTCTGGGCACTCTGAACCAGGACCCAGCAAGAAGGGGAGGAGGGGGGAAAATGGGCAACTAGGTCAGCCTGAAGGCTCTTGTTCTAATTAGCTTGCATTTCTTGGTAGGGAATAGTTTTTGAAGGATCTCATTTTATGGGATCTTGCCTAAATTCAAGCTACATAAGATATCCTCCTCAGCTGTTTTAGCAAAACATCTCAAAGGGTCAATAATTTGGGCGGAGGGAGAAAATATATAGTCAAATTTCCATCATCCTTCAACACCACCCCCTTTTCTACCCAGATTCTTCTTTCTCTTTCTGAGAAGCTCAGTGCATGTATTTCTAAATAAAGGTAACATATCTTGCCAGTGAACATTAGAAATTGTTCACAAATCCTCCAGTAACTTGCTTTTCTGTAAAACATAGCAGTGCACATTTATATTATATTGGTGTTCGGAATGTTTCTTTATGAAGCTCTTTCCTTGGTGTTAAATGGCCTAAAGTACCATATGTTTCTTAATAAAAAGCCATGTAAAAACCTACATTAATAAACTGAACTCAAAGAAAAGCTGCCCCAAGACGGCTCTAACCAATTCTTTTTATGAGCTTGCCAACAATTTCAAGATTGTTTTAATAAAAAAAAAAAATTATGTTTCTGTCTTTGTGAACCACAGCACGCCAGTTTCCTCCGTTTGCCCCCGCCCCGCTCCCAGGCCCGGCCAGTTCTCCAGTGCCCCACGGAAAGGCTCGCTCAGACCTTGGCAAGCAGCTCCCTGGGAGCGCTCAGCTGTCTGGGAGCCCCTGCACACGCACGTGGCCAAGCAGCCACTTCCAAGGCCACGCCTCCCACTCCCAGCACCACGCTGCCACCTTCACGGCCACTCTGTTCTCTCCTGGGTGTCACTGTGCAGGGTGGGCAGGGAAGCCTGCATGGTGCAGTGGCTTTACAAAGGAAACTTCCTGGGAGCCCAGCCTGAGGAACCGTGAGCGTGTTTCTAACTATGTCAGAGGAGAAGAAATGTGGCCTTTAGCACCACCATGACATCACATCATCATGCAGTACTGTAATTGCTTATTTATTTGCTGGTCTCAGCTACTGGGATTCCTTGAAAGTGAGATTGTATTTTATTAGTCAAATGTAGTGCTTAGCATATGCCTGGTTTATCTATAGGCCTTCAATCTATAGGCACTGAAATTTGGTTGCATTTAAATTTCAGTTTGGCCACACACTGGCTATAAGTTACATAGTATTTGTTGATTAAATGAATGAAAAGAGTATGTTAAGTAGCTGCTATATGTAACTATCTATTAATATAATACATGAAAGAAGTCACTCAATAAATTATGTTAACTTTACTTTTATTATATTTTAATTATATTTACTACTATTATTAATACAAGCTATGAGCCTCAGCTTTTCTTCACCCTTAAAGCAGGCATTTCATAATGCCTGCTTCCTTACTAGGTTATTTTGCAAATTAAGAGACCATATAAAGGCCAGGCATGTGTTGCTCAGTGGTTAAGCATGGAACCATGAACAAAGAGATCATGGTTGGATTCTCAGTCAGGGTTCATGTCAAGGTTGCAACCTTGATCCCTAGTAGGGGGCATGCAAGAGACACCCAATTCCAATTGATCTCTCTCCCTCCCTCTTTTTCTCTCTGAAATTAAAATATATCTTAAGGAAAAAAAAAAGGTCATAGAAGGTGCTTTAAAATGGTTGATTCTTCTCCTTTCTCAGCACAAGTAATTACCATTTTTATTCCTACCACCTACCGGAACAAAACACTCCCCCAGCACATGATGTGACCCTGCCATATCCTTCAGAGGGAAGGTGTGATTTCCTTGCAGCCTCCCCTCCCATCCTTAGGGCATATAGAAGGAGGCACCCTGGTTGGGAGGAAATGCCAGGCAAATCTGTGGCTGGTGTCCATATGTTCATCATATTTGTTTGTACTTTTCTCTTTTATTTTTCCTCTCTCTCATATATTGTGTGTGTGTGTGTGTATATATATATATATATATATATATATATATATATATATATATATTATTATTATTATTATTATTATTTTTTTTTAGAAATGCCAGCTTGTCTCCACAGAACTAATGGGAATAAGAAAGCACTGCTAGACACTTGTGGCTCTGTAAAGCCAGCAAAGCATTGCTCAAGACAGTATTGTAGTGATAGGGGCAGGACAATGGAGAGCAGCCATATAGATCACATTGTGGGCCCTTACAAGAAAGAGCAACTGGAATGTAACAAAAGGATGTATCTGGCTAGAAGGTGGTGAACTCACCGTCTTGGGAAATGTCCAAGCAGAGATCTGAATAATCTATTCAGAGTTGCTATAACATAAAGTCTTGCTTTGAGTAGAAAATTCAACATGACGACGTAACAAAACAAAAGGTTCTTTGCCCCCACTCCCTCCCCAAGACTGGTGTAAACCTGTTCGTATCTCTGACCTCACACATCTACTCCAGCAGGATAGAACTGCTTTCTTCTATGATTAGGCTTACTAAGCCCAATATGAAGTTGGTTTCTATCTTGGCTGATAACATCTGGTGAAAATAGAAGGTGCCTTTCAAACAGGAGTCCTTTGCAGCTCAGGTCTTACAGTTATTCTAGCCCCTCGTTTGTCTAGCTAAGTTTACTTTTTTTCTTTTTTCTTTTCTTTTTTTTTTTTTAAATCATCAGACTAGTTTTCCCCCCTCTCTGGCTTTCATCCACATGAAAAGGTTCTGACCTTTGACTTCTCTTGACTCTTGGTTGCTGCACATGCCCTCAATTTTGCTTGTCTGCTTGGTGTCTGCATTTCTGCTTTGCCTTGATCTTTACATTGGCACCCCGTTCCTAACTACCTGCAAATTTGTGATGATGCTTAAGTGATTGAATTATGGATTAGCATGGGTTCAAATTCTGATTCTTGCTAACTGGCACCCCTTGGACAAGTTACTTTAGTTTTCTAAACTTTGTTTTCTCAGCTATTTAACGGAAATAATTATAGTACCTGTATGACAGGTGAGGGGTAGTTAGCACACACTCTGTGCCCAATAAATGTTACTATGATTATTATTTCACAAAGCCTGATTCACCCTATACTCTCAGGTTTAAACTTCCTAATTAATGTTCTAAAAGCAACAACCACTATCTCATTGCAAAACAAAATCTTAATTTAGGCTTTCCTTTCTTAATAGCATAGACGTGCCCCTATTAAGTTGGCTAAAATCATATTTCCATAATATTTTGACTATTACATTTTATTATAAAATGGACACCCCAATTTTCCCCAAAATCACTTTGGGCCCTGAATATAATGAAGTTAAACTTTAGGTTAGAAAAATCTTTAAAATAAAAAATAACTTACCAGTGTGATATTACCCATATTTAAAACAGTGTCACAATCACACACTGTGTGCACACAGTTACAACAGGAACAAGACAAATATAAGAATCATGGGACCCCAAATTCCATCCATCTGTGATGTACAATCTTTTAAAAAATGTGTGACTAGATTTATGAATTTGTGAGTTTGTAAATCTATTCAGCAAAGTAGGATCATTTGCCAGTGTTGCAGAATCACTGCTCACTACTGTGTTTAGCATTATTATTCCATCTCAAGACAGCCAACTTAAAGAAAACCAGCTATCATACAGGTTCAGTAAAGAGGGCTGTGCAAATGGTTTGTTGTTGTTGTTATTGTTTAATTTTTATTGAATTTATTGAGGTGACATTGGAAATATTTTTTATGGAAACAGGCACAGTGCATTCTTGTTAGCTATTGGCTGCCTCCTGAATATGTCCATCAAACTAAGTTCTACCCCAAACCAAAATTCAAATAGAACTGAACCCAAATGTTAATGCTTCACTAAACCATGAAGTGAGCCAACTTTCCCTGGGGGAAAAGGAAAAAAAAAACTACTAAAGCAGTTTGATTCGAAGCCAAAACTATATGTTTTATGAAACTATTGAACTGGAACAAAATCAGATCAAAATATACCATGAACTGAATTTAAGCAAAACAAATAAATTTTTATTTCTTTCAAATTGAGTTGCTGGCTACAAATAATGTTTACTTTAGTGCATATGATATTTACTTCAAAACGCATATCTTTAATCTTGGGAATCCCCCCCCCCCCCCCCGTCATTTTCTCCTTTATACAAAGGGGATAATGATTTCAACCTACTTCACTAGAGTTAATGTGAGGATTCAATGAAATCATAAGCAAGTGCTTCCATCATAATTATTATCATCATCATCATCATCATCATCATCATCATTTCTTCATTTTGTCCAACACACAAGGGGTCAACTTTACATTTTTAAGTCCTCCAATATGGTCACTGGCCACCAGAGGGCAGCAAAAAGGTAGAAACCCCTGCTGGAACTGACACTGGAACTTGTCTTACAAGAACAAACACTGAGGGCTTACTATGTGCCAAATCTTGAATATATTAGCAAATTTAAACCTTAAAACAATGCCACCAGGTGGATTTTTAAATTATTCCCAGGGAGATGAGGAAACTGAGGCAAAAAGAGGTGAAGAAATGTGTCCAAGGTCCACCCAATAGCAGATGACAGAGCTAAAATCTAAAGCCAGGCATCCTGGCTATAAAGCCCCCCTCTTAATATATCACAATATACTGAAATACAATATTCATTTTGAAGGATGCTAACCTTGGAGAGGTTTATATCCTGGCCTTGTTCATAGGCACAGAAGGCTCTGCAACCCAGGATGACCTTATAAAGGACCCAGAGTACAGAGAGTCAAAACCTGAGTCAGAGAATATGACGTGGTCAACAGTAGTGCTAGAGACAAATTCAGAGCATAGGCATCAACTAAGCGAACAGGAGAACATTCATCAAGGAGGAAAGGAAGATGAGAATCAGGCATAGATGTAGGAAATGATCGGGACAATTGCTTTGACAAAAACGTTCTTTTCATGATGGCTGAGTCCAACTGGCTCATCCTTCTAAAGCTTTGGTATATCTTAAAGCACCAATACTAACAAGACAATGGGAAGTTGACTCTGTTCCATTTTCATAGCAATTTCTATCTCAAGGGCTTTTATTTAGTTTCATTTTCAAAAATAAAAACAAAACAACACCAACAATCATCCTGCTCATTACTGCCAAACCTCTCAAAATAACAGTCCATGCCAACCTCCCAAGTTCTTTTCCCACACTCCCCCAGCCCACTGTAGTCAGACTTCTGTGCCACCACTTCACTGAGGCTAACCTTACAAGGTCTCCAGCCAAATGCCAAACCCAACAGCTACTTGTCATCTTTCCAGATGCGCCTGCAGCTTTTGACATTGCTGACCACCCTTTCCCTCACAAAACTCTCCGGTTCTTGATTTGAAATACCTTGTTTGACCATTCTCACTCTTGGATCTACCACTGCTTACTGGCTACTTTCCCCCACCATCTCTTGTCAAAAACAATAGAATGGCCTTTCACTGTCCTTCCTACCCCCTCCATTCTGGACACTCCAATTCCATCCTCAACATTGCTGCAGAGAGCGCTTCCCCAAACCCTGAAATACCACTCCTGTTATGATTTTCCCTTACTTCAAATCCTTCAGTGACTCCTGGTTCCCCATCATGAGTTTAGGATTGCACTCAAGAGTCCTCTTCCTGCTTTTCCATGTGGTTCTGACAATGCCTTTACACATGGCCTTTGACTACTCATAGCTCCTCAAAAGTCATTCGAATTCCCGTAATTTATCAAGCTCTTTTTCTTTGTATCCTTCAAAATGAAGCTCAACTATCTCCTTCCTCTTCACCAGGATTCCCTAGTGGGCAGAGGGGCTGGCTTTCCTCAGAGCATCTCAGTGCACATGGGCCATTGGATGATTGTGGCTCATTCACAGACATGGATGCACCAGACTCTGCTCTTCTTGTAGCGTGTAGCTTGGTATCCTTAGCACCTACCACAGAGAGGCACTTAATGTATATCTAAGTCACTAATGGGTTCTCCTAAGAGAAAAAATGGATGGACATGGTGGAACTGAGATGCAATGAGTGGTGTGTTTGTGCTCACAAAAAGATAGATGATTTGGAACTGAAATCTTGATTTTTAATATCTCTCATTAATTCTTAAAAGAGCTGAAAGGCAAAAGCACGTTGAAAGCTGCAAATTATAAACTGAAAGTCACCATATTGATTTTATGTCTTTAATGATGAGGAGGCGATAAGAATATTAATGAGAATCAGCAATGTCATGCTGAACAGTGGGCCTAGTCCAAACAGGTTTGCCGGCCTCGACAGCAGCATGAGGGATTGGTTTTGGTCTCCATGTAACATTCCATGGAACAAATCCTGACAGTTTAACATGGAGTATAAAATGCTTTCTCAAGGTAACAGGAGACAAAGCATATTTGACTAAGTTCCTGTGGACCAGATTTTCTGTTTGCTTGTCTCTCCAAAAGGAATAGAATCTGTTCACCTTGTCTCACTCTGCCCCCTAAATTAGAATTTAATAGTCTGAGAAAAATTTGTGTGTACACCTTCCTCATTTGTTTATTAAAACCTCAGAGAAACATCACCACTGCTTTTATCTGTTATCTGACCAGAAGATGAGGCCATAGCCAGGAGAGGGAGACTGCAAAGAGTGCCCTCATGGCAGCCAGTCACCTTAATGTTTTGTTGCCTTGTCTTTGAGGGCGGTGAGAAGGTCATAAGTATGAGCTTCCTGTTCTTCTCCAGCCTGTTCTCTGACCAGGAGGTGGGAAGGGGAGCAGAGCAGGGAAAGCTCCTATCCTATTGCTATAAATCAGCAGTGTGGGTTATTTCATTCTTTCCCACTGGGCTTCCCTTCAGTTCCCAGTATAGCCTGGTGATTATACACATGGCCTTTGCCTTCAACATTCTGGGTCCAAATCCTAGCTCTTCAAGTTATTAGCATGTGAATTTCAGACAAGTTATTTAATCCCTTGGGTTCTCAGCACTCTCAATTGTGACATGGGGATAATAATGACTTCCTCAGAGAGTTGCTCTAATGAGAAAATGCCTATAAAATGCTTGGCATCAAGCCTGAATCAGCACTTTGCAAATGTGAGTTGTTATGACTTTGAGTTTAAATTCTTAGAAACTGGATTGGCTTTCATGAAGCTCCAGATTGATCCAAGCTCGGTATTCCCTTCACATCTGGCCTCAAAACACTGGGGAACCTTAGGAAAGCTGCCATGACAGTAACAGCAGAACACCATGTCAGAGGACAAGAATGATCAGATCGGCTCCCTATGGCTAAAGGTAATGGATCTTGCAATCACAAGCAGTTTTTGCTACTGTCAGCATCCCTGAGTCAACATGGATCTGGACAAGAAAACTGGATCGCTCTAAGTTTGTTCATATATAAGCCAATCTCCCAATGAAATTCCAAATGCCACCTCTTCTGAGTGATGAGGTTAACAAAGGAGTTGACCGGCCAGGTCACTGAATGTGGAATCCTGCATCCAACTGTGTCTTGCATGACAAATATCAGATCAAAGTGAAAAGAAGTCATGAGAGAATTGAGCCAACTTTAAATATGCAAGACTGAGCATAATTTGATTTTCACATTTTAGACCAAGTTCTCAGAACTGACCACTGAAAAAATTGTATTATGAATTTTCTTCTCTAAAGGGACATGTGTAAATCACACACACACACACACACACACACACATATAAATATATATAAAACTGTGGTCAGTGCACTCCCACAGCAGGGGCACTGCTCAGCTGACCAACGGGTGTCAGACGCTGGGCTCACAGCTGATGGCTGACAAGCACAGCTGTGACAGCATGAGCCTCCCCTGCAGACACATCCCCTGCGTGCCCATCCCCCATCAGGACTAGGAGCAGGATAGAACCAGCATCAGGACTGACTGGGCGCAAGCCCATGGCCACTTCTCAGCCTGTATCATCCTAGGATGGGCCACAGTGGAATAAATAAAGCTGCAGTTTCTTCAGGCATTCTCCTAAGCATAATCTCCTTTCTGTAGATATTAAGTAGACTGGTCAACAGACAGACACTAATAGAGAAGAGGATGGTAGAGAAGGTAATGAAAGAGCCTTGGAGAGCTCCCAGAATTTCACAACTGCAGCTCTTTTAAACTAATGACTCAGGGGAGGTGCTGGAAACCACTACAGGGGCACTTTCACTAGTCCAGATCACCCGCAATGAAATGAGGAATGGATTTCAACAACAAAAACAGTAACAAGTCTAAGCCAAGCCTCAACAGTGTGACATAGACAGATGTCAGAGAAGCAGAGCCACAGGCTGTACATATATTCACATATATACATACATATACATGTGTATGCACACATGTACATACAGAAGTTCTGCTTCTCTGAGTGAATTTTTCGTGTGTGTGTTTATGTGTGTGAAGGAAACATGGAAGTATTGTGAGAGGAGAATCCATAAGCATGAGCTAGTTCCATAAGATAGACTGAAACCTGTGTCAGTTTTTAAAAAAATTAAAAAATTACTGATTTTTTACAGAGAGGGAGAGAGATAGTTAGAAACATCAATGAGAGAGAAACATCGATCAGCTGCCTCTTGCACACCCCCCACTGGGAATGTGCCTACAACCAAGGCACATGCCCTTGACCGGAATCGAACCTGGGACCCTTCAGTCCATAAACCAATGCTCTATCCACTGAGCCAAACCAGTCAGGGCCTGTGTCAGTTCTTGTTGCCTCTGACTTTGGTGGTATGGACAGCTGGGGCCCTTTATCATGGAACTGAACACATGTACCTGGCCCAGGAGTTGGAGAATCCAAGGGAAGATAATGCAGTTGCGGGTCTAGCTTCTACCTCCCACCAGTGAGGTGAGTCAGCAGCAACATGGTGAGATACAAAGTGGCTGCTGCCCACCAAACCTCCCACATCCTCTTGTGGCCTCTCCTTACTGGAAACATCCAGGAAGAGAAATTCTGGGAAATGTAACTCAGTCTAGCCAAGTTGATACCTAATGAAGCCACCACAGATAGATATTAGACCTCCACGCCCCTGGTTTCTGTGTAACTCCTTTTTGGAGAATGCCTTTTCTGGTCTAGAATGACGGAAAAGCCCATTTGCTTATCTCATGATATCATTCATAATCTAAAAATAATTATAGTACTTTCAAAAGTAATTTCGACAAATATCACATGATCTCACTTATATGTGGAATCTAATGAACAAAATAGAACCAGAGCCATGGAAACATAGAACAGACCGATAGATTTCAGAGGGGATTGGGGGAAGGAAAGGGGTAAGAAGAGATTAATCAAGAACTTATCTATATAAATAAAGGCTAAGTGTCTGTTCATGTGACCAGTAGCTATGACCACACTGATCACCAGGGGGCAAACACTCAATGCAGGAGCTGCCATTGATGCACACTGGTCATTTAAAAATAAATGGCACCATGGACCTGGTGTCAACAAACCAACACTCAGCTTCCTCCAAGTGGGACACTGGACCCCTCACCACCCTGGAATGACAGCCCACCAAATCGCAGACAACTCAACGCTGTCAAGACCCCATGGTGCAAAATGCAGCCCACAGCCCAGCCCAGCCTGAAAACTGTCACTCCATAGGCACCAGGTGATAACATCTCATAGCAACATCTGGCTTCCTCTCCCTAGCAACAGGCCATTTAAAAATAATTGGCAATATGGACCTGGCAACCTGGCACCTACAAACCAACACTTGGCTTCCCCCAAGTGGGACACAGGCCCCACCACCAACCCAGAGTGACAGGGCACCAAATCGCAGCTAACACTGCCAAGATCCCCATGGTGCAAAATGTGGCCCACAGCCCAGCCCAGCCCAGAAACAGTGGCTGTGGCACCCAGTAATGACATCACATAGCAAAGCCCGGCTTCTTCCCAGTGACTAGCATCCTTGGGAGTTTCTTCAGCCCAGGAATCCTACTGATTTATAGCCAGGTGCAAACATTTTACAGTTTAACCAAATATTTGTGAAGTGCTTTCCCATGCCTCATCTCATTTGATTCTCACAGAAGTCCTGGAGTAGGTAGATAGGAGACACGGTAGAATCCTATTTTCTTTTCATTAGCAAGACGTGAATAGCAATATTAAAATATTTCTTCTAATTAATTTCCTTTCAATGTGCACGAATCCATGCACTGGAACACTAGTATGCATATATGCATGGCCTATGGACACAGACAAGAGGGTGGTGAAGGCCTGGGGTGTGGCAAGAACAGGGTGGAGCCGGGCAATGGAGAAAAAGGGAAAGATATCTGTAATACTCTCAAGAATAAAGATTTTTTAAATACGAAATTTGAATATTCAGAGGTCTCTGTTAAATTCTTAAGGCCTAAGACAGCCTGTTCTAAAGGTTATAGAAATTAATTATGTCAAGAAGACCCCCGTCTGTCCTATACATCTACATTAGCATATATACACACACACAGACACAAATTTCTAGTCCATAAATATCATTTCAAAAGTTCAAGTTCCACATATTTTTAATATTCGGTCAATGTCAGATTTGGGCAGGAATGTGCATTGAGAGTGCTTGTCCTTATTGTCCACTCTGAGCACCGATGGCCTTGAGATTGAGAGATCACTTTGCCTGACACCCAGTCATCTGGAAATCATCAAACCTGAGCAGCTCTTTAAAGTTCACATGTGTCTCCTAGTTTTACAATAACCACAGTGTGTTGGGATGGTAGAGGTGAGCATTACCATTTTAACTAACACTTTAAAATAGAAAAGAAAAAAAAAAGGTAGGGAGCAATCACATGGCAATATTAAATATTTTTCATTATATTTTCCTAATAACTCTCGAGCACTGGTAACCATAAAAGCCTTCGTAATGTGTTTATTGAGACCAGTAATCAGTACAGGATGGAATTTTCAATATAACATGGGCAGGTTTTCTATGAAAGTGGCGCAGGGAACTCTGCCCTTTGCTGGAATATAAACGTGAGTCCCTCTTTAGGGCACTGAGGTAGTAAAATACAAGGGAACTTCCTAATGGAAATGCGACTATTCTCATTAAATTAAATGAGACCATTTAATGTGGGTGAAAGTGATTCAGAATTCACACACCTCCTGCAAGTATGTTCTTGATTTACTTTTTAAAGGGTAAAATGGGTTTAGTAAATATTGCCAGGTATAATAAATCATAAAACATTTAACACCGATTTGTCAAATGGAGTTTACATGAACTAGCACTTAAGAGTTATTTATGCCAGACCGAACGAAATGGTTGCTATGTTAGTAGGGTTTTCAGCCAGTTAGGAAACATGCAGTGAGCAAAACATGGTGCTGGGTGGTATGTTGGTTATAGAAAATTACATGATTCTACATTATACCCCAAATGCTGACAGTCTAGATGGGGCATCCATCAATAATATGAGGCTGGATATAAGAGCCTGTCCAAAGCATTTCACTTTTAGTCAAATCAACCAATTAAAGCCACCCTTTCTTATTTGATTTCATCCATCACTCCCACCTGGCCACCAACAAAAAAAAAGTCCCAGCCTTCTAGAACAGAATACCTGACCCTCCCATTCCAAACTTATTCCATATTATCTTGCACTCTGTTTAGGTTGTCAATGCTTGAGCTCTTGGGTAGATGGCTTCACAATCTCTTCTAAGACCAGCCCTTGGTTCCTCAACTCAAGTATGACTGCTACTTTACTGCTTACTAGTACTGCTGAGACACGTATAACTTAAGCCGCTCTGGGTAATATCTTGAAAATAATGATGGAAAACTTCCTTAAATCGGTGAAGAAAAACATACCATAGTCTTATAATAGGCCATAATCTATACCAGGCGTCCTCAAACTTTTTAAAGTGGGGGCCAGATCACGGTCCCTCAGAGAGCTGGAGGGCCGGACTATATGAACTACTAATTCCTACTGTAACACCTCGGCTGCGCTCACGGCCCAAAAAACCTGGCGGGCCGGATCAGACTCCTCTGCGGGCTGCATGTGGCCCGCGGGCCGTAGTTTGAAGACGCCTGATTCTATACCAATAAAAGGGCAATGTGCTAATTAGACCAGATAGACCGGACGTCTTCTGGAGACAAAGCTGTGGCAGCCACAAGGGCCGAGGGCAGGCAGCCTCAGCAGCCAGCAGTGGCAGCAGCAGGGGGGTGATGGGGTGGCACCTTCCCCTGATCAGCCCAGTCGCCTCCCAAAGGGGAGCAGGCCTAAGCTGTCAGTAGGACATCCCGAGGGCTCCCGCACTGTGAGAGGGGGCAGGCCGGGCTGAGGAACCCCCCACCCAGTGCACGAATTTTTGTGCACCTGGCCTCTAGTATTATTGGGATGATGACTTCTTAAGTTATAAAAATGTCCACTTTCTATGTTGTGCACCTGAAACTAATATAATATTATATAACAACTGACAATACACAAAATATTTAAAATTAATAAAAATTTGCATAAGACAGACTAAAATAGTGTTCAGAGAAAATGTATTCCACAATACATATATCAACAAGAGTTTTAAAAATTGATTCAGTAGCCAATTAAAAGCATGAAATTTTTAAAATTAAAGCATAATTTAATTGAAAAACAAAATTTAAAAGACACACAAATTCAAAGACTGAATCTCAGAAAAGTAATAAAATCAATAAATTGTTTAATAAGCTATCAAGGAAAATAAAGGAAAAATTATAAATTTACAAGATATGATAAAAGAGAAAAAACTACAAATATAAAAGAAACAAAACTATCATATGCAATGATTTTCTCAATGTTATGAATATGTTAGAAAACCTTGATGAAATGGTATTTTCTAGGGAAGTAGAATTTATCAATCTGACTAAAGAAAGGATAAACAATTTAGATAAATCAGTTGCTATAGAAAAAAATGGAAGAAGGTAATAAAGAACTGTTTTCCCTCAAATCATATATAGTTGTATGAAGAGCTTCTATTTGCCTTAAGCAATTAAAAAAAAAAGATAATTTATAGTTGTCCAAAGCACAAAAAGACATTAACTATATTTTTATGCATCAAGGCTAACATTAATAAGAAAACTCAGCAATGATTTAAAAAAAAATCTAACAACCAAACTTACTTAAGATTATTGACAAACATACCAAATAATATAAGTAAACAGATGCCAACATTTCATTAAAAGAATATTGCACAATCATCTAGTAATTTATTTCAGCAACTTAAATGGTTCAATAGTGAGGAAAAAATTATTTAGAATCATCATATTAATAGATTTTAAAAAAACAATTTTATAATTTTCTCCATTGGATTTGAAAGGGCATTTGGTAATTCAACATGTATTTTTGACCTTCATAAATAAATGAAGAAACTGTTAATTAAATGGGAGAGATGAGAATATTCTTAACATGATAAAATATCTCTTGATGCATAAGCCAGCTTGATAGTTAACACTAAGGCACCAGAAATATTGCCCTTAACATCTGAAAAAAAGATCATGATTTTTACTATCAACTAATATTAAGTTTAAGTATTGTTTCTTGGTATTAGCCAGAGAAATGTTGACAAATTGAAAAAAATTAAAGATAGAAAAATTGAGAGCAAAGAAGATTATCACATTTTGCTGGTGACATAGTGGAAAGTAATATATAATCAATAGATTTCATATAAATAAACAGAAATAGGGAAGATAAGATTCCTTTTACAATAGCATCACAAATAAGAAACACTAAAAAACAACATGAAGTGTGAAAATTTTCTATTTGAGTAAACATTTTACAAAATCCCAAGAAATATAAAGAAGACCTGGCTTGGCGAGTGCCAACCCAGGAACCAGGAGGTCGCTGGTTCGATTACCAGTCAGGACACAGGCCCAGACTGTGGCCTTGATCTCTAGAGGTAGGCAATCAATGATTTTCTCTCATCATTGATGTTTCTCTCTCTCTCCCTCTCCTTTCCCCTCTCTATAAAAAATCAATAAAAACATATATATATATATATATATATATATATATATATATATATATATATATATATTTTTTTTTTTTTTTTTTTTTTTTTTTAAAGACCTGAGCAAATGGCAAGACATATCCTATTCTTGGATAAGAAGATTCAACACTATATAAATGCCAATTCATTTCCATCTAGAAAACAAATAAACAGACAAAATATAGTGATTCACAGTGCATGTGTTATTTAAAATAAATTCCAGAAAAATTAAATATTTAAACATAAGCATTCAAACAATAAAGATTCCATATGATGGAAAATTCTCTTCTATCTTTGACTGGGGAAGGCTTTTCTGCTATTACACAAAATCCAGAAGCTATAAAAAGAAAAGTTGATTGATTTGGCTATCAAAAAATGCTTTTTAAATTACAAGGCAAAAACTACTACAAGCTAAGTTGTGTTTTTTGTTTTGTTTTGTTTTGTTTTTAAAAGACCAATTGGGAAAAATTGTTGCAAACTAAGAATTAATGTCTTTACTGTATAAGGAACCCCTATAAATCAGTAAGAAAAAGAGACCTATATGCCAGTAGAAAAAAAGGGCAATTGTAGAGCTTACAGAAAATACAATTTGTTTTCAAACATGAAAATATGTTAACATCACTCATAAGAGGATCATAAATTAAAATACACTAAGAAACCATGCTTTATGTATCAAAATTGTAAAATATCAAGAAGTTTAATAACACACTCTAGTGGTATACATGTGGGTAAATAGGTACCCATGTACATTTTTGGTGGATGTGTAAATTGGTACAACTTCCGTGGAGGGTAATTTGTCAACATTATTACAAAGTTGAATATCTACACATCCTGTGACCTCAGAAATTCACTTCTCAGAACTTATCCTAAAAGACAAACTCATACATTCAAAATAGCTTATATACGTATAACTTCACATAGTGTGAATAGTGTGTGATAATGAGGTTGGGAAACAACCTAAATGTTCATCAATAAAAGACAGGTTAATGTTTATTCATGCAGCCATAAAAAAAAAATCCTAGGCAATTCTTTACATATTTATTTGGAATTTTTTTCAAAATAAATTGTTAAGTCATAAAACCAAATATATTTGAATATTTTGGAAAACTCTAAGATACACAGTAAGGAACACAACATTGTATCATATGAAGAAAATTTTGTGTGTGTGTGTCCCATACAGGGGTGAAAAAAAGTAGGTTTACAGTTGTGAGTATGAGAAACAGAGTTTATTCTTGTGTTATTCTTTATTATTTATTGTATTATTTATTTATATTAACCTATAAACCTACTTTTGCCCACCCCTGTACATATACATACATCTATATTATATATACAAAATATATATGACTATAAATAACAGATATGTGCATGTAAGTGTATATATACATCTTTACTTGTATAAAATAGCTCTAGATAAAATATCTCCAGAGAACTATTCAAGAAATTAATATAACTTTAATATGTGGAGATATTATAAGGCAAGAGAATAACGGAATGAAAACACTCCATATACTTTGTTTTTTAGATTTATTGAGGTATCATTGATATACAAAAATTGTACAGGTTTAATATAAACAGCTTGATGAGTTTCGCCATATGCATACATCCATGATACCAACATTACAGCCAATGTCACTGCAAAACAGATTTATCACTTCCCAAAATGTCCTGGTATTCTTTGGTGTGTGTGGGGAGGAGGTTGTACATTTGTTGTTTCCTTTTGGTAAGAACACTTAACATAAGATCTCTCCTATTAACATATTTTGAAGTACACAATAAAGTTTCTATTTTGTAAAATGAATAAATTCTAGAGGTTGACTGAACAACATAATACTCATGGTTAACTTTTTGAAATCTGAACCATGTGTATACACTAACAATAGATAAGTAAATAAATATATGTATATAATATACAGAATAATAAATTATATGTCTGTGCATGTATATTCATATATCAAAATGCAGACTTTTAATTGCAAATAACTCTGGTTGGTATGATTATTATTAGTATTTTATAGTTTTGATTTTCTACAATAACTTTTTATTATAACTATGGAGCTATAAATGTCATATTTAAAAGACTAGAGAAATACTGGTCTACTGAAAAAGAGGTCAACATGAGAATCAAAACACCTAGATCTGGTACCAGGTCCAACATTTAGCAGCTGGAAGGCATTCATTGTATCTTTTAACTTGTCCAAGTCTTAGTTTTCTCTTCTGTAAAATGGGGATAATACTGCTTGCCTAGGTTTTTCTGAATTTAGGAGCAAATGGAATTAGAAACACTTTCATTTGAAAGTGTTTATAAGTCATAGTGCTACAGAAATGTGCAGTATTGTTACAACTAATAACGTAAGAAGAACTTCGGAAGTACCAGGTTTCTCTATCTCCTGCATAAGACAAATTGGCCAGAGAGTTGAGCAAAACTGGTGAGGGTGTCAAACAGCTACAAAACAAGGGAGTTCTATCCTCCACTGTTATTTGCATTAAAAGTGGAAAGAAGAAAGAAGTTAAGAGAGGTCTATAGAAACATTTCAACAAAAAATGTCTCACCCAAGGGAACACCCCGTAAGACACACTCTACTCTACCCACTCCGTCCCACCAGGACCAGTTCGTTTATGCTGCACTAACTGGCTGCACTGCAAACATAGTGCTTGGGGTTCCTCTCCTTTCCTGTTTATATTCAGAAAAGCCTGAATGGACTCAATGTCCAATCCAGCATCCATTGAGATTTTCCTCTTCACTCCCACACCCAACACACACACACACACGTGCATACACATGCACACACATCTTTTTAGATACTTTTAATATTATGCATAGGGTTACCAGAGAAGATGCTAAAACCATGAAATAATAATAGTTATGTCGGCAGGAATGTGGGATTGGAGCTCAGCACTACTTGTAAAACAATATATCATTTCAACAAAAACAAGACCAAAGATCAAAAACAGCACTGAATCAATGTCCAAAAAGCTTCATTATTAAGAAATGGTTTCAAAAGATTTTTCCCTTAACATTTGAGGCAGCAAAGCAGACATGGGGAAGCAGTTGGATTCCCCTCACCTTGGCCAGTTTATGGCTCCCACAATCTTTTTGTGGGGGAGCGGGAGAGAGAAGTGCGGGGAGAGGGGAGGAGGGGACGTATCAGGATCTTTCAAAATGTTTAAAGTGGAGAACCTCGCTATTGTAAGTGCTCAGAAAATTTATTCACTTAAGATCACAGACCAGTGCACATCTATCTGCTTCACCCTCTAAATGTCTTAAAGGGTGTTGCAAAATGCTGAAAATATATGGAAATAAAGCACAATTCATTGGTTCAAGTTTTTCCCCTTTAATTTACTTATACCATAAACAATTCTTTAGAGAAAATCAGTATGTTAAATCAGGATTCTTAAAAAAAAAAAAAATAAGCTACCACAAATATCATAAAAAGCTGGAAATGGTTGCTTCAGGCCTCTAAGAGATAATCTGATGCTATTATGTACAATGGTTAGAGTGTGGCCCAAAAGTTATGTACAATGTGGGTCCAAATCCAGATTTCAATACTAGCCAAACAACTTTGAATACTTTCGTCAAGTTGGTCCGAAGGTTGTGGGTTATTGTTAAGATGAATACTTTCGTCAGTATCCATTTTGCACCTCTTTTTTCTTCTCTCTTAGAGAAAAATATTGTGAAGACTGAATAGAGTTACCCCTGAAAAGCATTGAGAACAATACCTGGCACATAATAAGCATTCAATGAATATTAGCCCTTGTTTTAATTAGTACTAGTGATGCCATGACAAAAAAAAAAAAAAAAATACTAACTGGTTCTGAATACCTTAAAATAGTACATGTTCTTCCTTAAGTACCTACCCTAAGCATTTACTACCATAGAGCTACTGGGGTACCATATTGGAGAATATTACTCACTAGTAGGAAGAACCATGTAACTTCTTGTCTCAGTTCAGGGATTCTGTCTTTCAGCATGGACTGTTAGCATGTGCTTTAAAAAAAAAAAAAAAAGTACATGCAAACAGGCCCAAACCATGTCTTCTCTCTTGTAGTAAAGAATGCTGATGGGCTGACATGCCACATTCTATTTTTATTAGACTGGCTCTCTTCTTAGTGCACTCCAGCTCATCTCGGAGCTATGACAGAGGGGTGGGCAATGCAGAAGTAGCATGGAACACATGGTTTTGTTTTGGTGTCTTAACACTTCAGGCAGATGGGAAGAATACTCTTTAAAGGGGCCCCTTTCTGTAGACTGTGCCTTCAACAGAACATATTTCATTGTTTCCATTAGCATGATCAGATGACCTGTTGGTAGATGTTTTAGGGAACAGATCATAGAAAAGAGGAAAACTAAAGGCATATTTGAGTTTATGGAGATACCTAATTTTCCATCACTGAGAGATGTTCCTCTTTATCTCCATGAATGTTATTCATCAAGGCATCATGACACTATTTACTGGAAAGTAATGGCATTGTTTACCAGAAAACCAGCTTAATCTGCTACTCATTGTTTTCATCAGTTAAATAAAACTGACCTTTCATCTTTAGCATTGTCCTTCCAGCAGAATCCTGCCAAAGTCACTAATGATCTGTGTTTCTCAGACAGCTGCAGGACATTCTCCATGAGCTCAGAAACAGTAGGATCATCACCCCATCCAGAGATAGAGAGACCAGCCTTACAGCCCCATTGACAGGCTAGCACTCAAGCCAAGCCATTAGGATCCAGGAGAAAGATTAAGAGAAGGTAAGAAACTTGGAAAACAGGATCCTCAAATCTAATATGGAACTCCTAAATTGAAACAATTTAGTCATTGAGACTGACTCAACAAAGCTTGTTGTCAAGGTTAGAGTTAACAATCAAATGATGAAAATCAAGTTTTGTAGAGTTTCACGCCATAAAATTAGTATAGATATATATACTAGAGGCTCGATGCACAAAGTTTGTGCAAGGGGCTCGGGCTCCCACGGTGGCCACCTCTATCTCGGCCCACATCTGTCGCAGCAGATGGGGGCCTCCGCCTTGGCCCTCCACAGCCCCAACTTCATACTGAAGGTCATCTGGAAGGACGTCCAGAAGGATGCCTGGTCTAATTAGCATATTGAGCTTTTGTTATATAGGCTATATATTCCACAGTAGAGCCTGACCTACCCTAGCCTAATTAGTATTCCAGATGAGCTGAAGACTCTCCATCATGAAGAATGATATCAATATGGTACATAACTTTATTTACCACTCACAAATACATACATATTATATATATATATTGATAATATTAATATATATATATATGTGTGTGTGTGTGTATATATATATATATATATATATATATATATATATATATATATATATATATAGTTTTGTTATATCTTTCAATTACTGGTTACAAACACCTACTCTCTGGGCCTCTCCAATTTGTCCTCTTATAATTTCTTTTTTTTTTTTAAATATATTTTATTGATTTTTTACAGAGAGAAAGGAAGAGGGATAGAGAATTAGAAACATCAATGAGAGAGAAACACCGATCAGCTGCCTCCTACACACGCCCCCCCCCCCCCCACTGGGGATGTGCCTGCAACCAAGGTATGTGCCCTTGACCAGAATCGAACCTGGGACCCCCTCAGTCCGCAGGCCGACGCTCTATCCACTGAGCCAAACCGGTTTCGGCTGCCAAGTAGGATTGCCACCTCTAGGGCAGTGCAATAATGAAGATACGAAGGGTGAAATGACTTCAATCATGTCCTCCCTTTGGGGACGTGCTGATTTGTTTGTCAAAATTGTAACATATTTTTGGCTCTTATTTATCACAGTAAACTCGGCATCAAAAACATTAAATGTAAAAAAAAAAAAAAAAAAAAAAAGGAATGGTAAAAGGCCAGAGCAGGAGTAGTCCTCCCTGAGAGGTGGACTCCCGCCTGGCCTCCATTTAAAAAACAAACAAACAAAAAAAAAAAACCAGCACCTGAAATAGAGTAGCTACTCAGTAAATATTTGATGAATAAATGAATAATAAATGAATGTGGCTAGTGAGCATGTACATGCAGTCCAGCCAATTAGATCTGTAACCACTTTGTCAAAATTTACAACCTGACCCCACCTCCTACTGAAGGTGTATGATCCATGGGTCTCAAGAAACTAAATCTGGATATCCTGACTCAAGTAAAATTGCTTCAGGAAAATCCTGACCCAGCTGAAAAACCTCACCAGGGAAGAACCTTCACAGGACTGCCTGCTATCAAGCTGACAGGGACCCGGAATGTTCAGGTGCGATATTGGTGCCTGGTGAACTTCAGAAGCAGAGAGTCTCGTGTGGGCTTTTCAAAATGGGTCACGTGTTGTTACAGGAGCATAGGCATGGGGTAGCAGGGATGGGAAGCGCACGGGGAGATTAAATGGCCCAGCACATGCTCAAAGTCTACCATTTGAAAATGGCTTTCATCAAAGTCTCTTTTGAAGGTGTAATTCCTAAGTGGAATAATAATACTTTCTGAGTAGCTAGTGGGGAGTGGACTGGCAACAGGCTTTTTTTCCCCCCACATAGCTTAAGTAACCAAAGGAACCAAGTGCAAATTCTAACACTCACAATATTATATGGACCGTAGCCAATTCTTCATGGGTTGGTTCCATAAAAATGAGTTTTGGCAGCTCAGGGCAGTCAGATATTGTTTCCTTGTTCTTAAAGGAGATTATATCTGGGAACCTTCTTTTCTTCTCTACCAGCCTCCGTGAATGTCAGTCTCTATAGGCTTAAGGAAGAAAGGCTACATAGATCTGTTGAACTTCAGGGTTCACAGTTCTATGAATTTCATTATTCTAATAAGGGGACAATGGGCAACCTTGTTCTAGAGTGAGCAGTTCAAGTTTTCTGGGATTTGCTGACCCGCGGTAATAATTACATAGCGTGCCAGAGCCGGTGCTAGAAACTGGATCCATTCCAGAAGGCTGCCTGGAGACCCCATATTTCAGCTCCTCGTCTCAGTGGGTACTGCTGGCCTCTGATCATGAAAGCGGGCCAAGGAAGACCAGTTGATTTCACTGGAGAAGGAGAGGTGCTTCTTCAGGAAAAAAATGTCAAGGACTTAGGAATAGCCTAGATGGACCTGAAACATAAAATGATTCCCGAAGGCAAGAAGAGCTGCAGAAAGGGAAAGGGCAGGTCACAGATCAAACTGCTCTGTGACAGAACACGTGGGAAAGGAAAATGGCTCAACTACAGCTGCATGAGAAAAGGTTACTGGGACGTAGAGCGGTTTCACAGGAGCAGAGATGCAGCGTCACAGAGGCAGAATCTGAAATGACTCACCCAGAGAGAGACAGAATCCAGGGGACTGTTGGAAGTCTGAGCTGTAAGTGGAAGTGCACCGGGAAAGCAATCAGAGAACTGCCGTGGAGAGGCCAGGAGAGCTGTATCAGGCAGGAAGAGAAAACCTGGACAGACCCGGGCAGGGACGGCCAGGGAACTCGAAGAAGACGACTCACGGCATGATTTGTGAGTTTTGAGGTACACAACCATTGTGGGCAGAGATAACAGCCCTGCCTGGACTCTCAGGAAACCTGCCCTAGGAATTCATGAAATTGGACTCTCACGAAAGACACTTATCTAAGAAATGAGCCACAGTTAAAGGGGTACCAGGCAGAGTCATGATAGATCAAAACCAGGCCCGGGCCCAGTGTTTGCCTAACGGTTGGGAGAGTATCTCCTCTCACTCCTCTACTCAGGGTCCCCCTGAAGCTCTCATTCCGCCCGGAGGAAAAGCCAAGCTCTCAGATCCACCCACGCGCTCTCGCTCTGTCCCACACTTTCATCTCTGCTCTGTCCCACACTTCCATCTCCGCCTCAGCTCCTGCTGCTGCCCTTGCCTTCTCCTGCCTCCTGGGCTCAGCACACGCCTGCTCCAAGGCTTGGGCTCCACTTTCCCCCTACCTGACATGCTCTTCCCCAGCTAGGCCTCAGCTCATCCTTCACCTGCCCCTAAGGCCCCGGGCAGGTGTTCCCTGCTCAGCCAGGCCTTTCCTGACCACCCTATGGTAAACTAAAACTCTACCCCAACCCCCAGGCACCTCTTAGCTGCCACTCTGCTTTTATTGTTCTTTGTGGCCCTTTGCATCATCTGGAATGCCTACATTTTATCAAGTATGTGTCTTGTCTCTCTCCCTCCAGACATGTGCTCCATATTGAGGGCAAAGGTGTCTGCCCTTGGGCTCCACCAGCGACCCAGGGCAAAGAAAAGTGGCCGGTACTTAGTTGATGCTTCAACTATACTTTCTGAATGTCCTCAAAGATTATTTTTAAATAATGGGTGCTTTTAGCACACCTGGAATGGAATCGCGCCATAGCTTTCGCTATGGGAGACACCAACAAAATCTAAAGGAATATACCAGAAAACAAAAGAGTGAGATTAAAAGCCCCTCCTCCCTCCCCCCCAAAAAAATAATGTAAAAGGAAGAAAGGTGTTCTGCCCCAGGCAACAGCTCCAGTCCTGTATGCTTAGAGAAGACAAAGGTCAGCTGTAGCTGGGCTTGGCCAGAGGAGGAGGGGAAGGGCTGATGGGGGAGAAACCAGGAAGGCAGTTCCGGTTCCGGTTCCGGTATTGCAGAGAAAGATGCCACAGAAGGGAGGTCTCCTCAAGGTCTGAAATGGTTAGAAATCGGGAAAAACAAAATCAGGCACGAGTTAATTTCTGAAACTGTGCAGTGGGTCCATAAAGGATTCCTTATGCTAACCTGTCTACTTTTGTATATGTTTGACATTTTCCATTAAAAGAAAGAGTTGTATTTTATTTTTTCTTTTCTTTGGGAAAAAAAAGAAGGAAGGAAGGAAGGAAGGAAGGAAGGAAGGAAGGAAGGAAGGAAGGAAGGAAGGGAGGGAGGGAGGGAGGGAGGGAGGGAGGGAGGGAGGGAGGGAGAGAGGGAGGGAGAGAGAGAGAGAGAGAGAGAGAGAGAGAGAGAGAGAGAGAGAGAGAGAGAGAAAGAAAGAAAAGGAAAGGAAAGGAGAATGATACGCACATGGTGAGGTCCTGGGAGTCACCAGCCTCCCAGGGACACAATCGTCAGAAGCGATGACAATAGCTCCGTTTCACCAATCTGCTAGGGCCGTGGTGGGCAAACCGAAGTCTGCCGCTCCGTTGACTAATGAGTTTGCCGACCACTGTCACATACCACCCTTTACCACTTTGCACACAATATGCCACAATTGCCTAAGCCTCACAGCTTCCAACTACAGGGTGACATTTAGTCTAGTCCAGTTGTCGGCAAACTCGTTAGTCAACGGAGCGGCAAACCGCTGTGCTAGGGCAATCTTCCAGCTCAAACAAGAAATGTGGCGATGAAGAAGGCGCCTCGGAGAGAGGCAGGTGCTGCGGAACTAAATACCCCCTCACAGCAGGCAGGGAGCAGCCAGGGTGGCTCACAGGGCGCCGTGGGGGCCCCATCACCACACAGAGCTCATAATTTGTTCCTCATCTTCCCCTTCATTTCTCTACTGGTCAGAACCTCAGGCAGAGAGGAGTGTGAGGCCAGGGGCCCTCCGGCGGTATGAGAAATGTCAGAATTAAGTCATGGAAAGCTCTTATCTTGGTGTCTCGGCACATTCTATGTGATCAGAAAATCCAACAACTGTTGCTGTTGGCCTCCCGTGCAGAAGCATACCGTGTGCCATCGTTCTGTACTTTCCACTTCTTGTTTTGCTGTCTAGTTATCGGTATTGGTATTGTAAGGGATTATAAATGTGTGGAGGTCAGGGATCGTGTCCTCATCATCTTTGTATTATGTCTTGCGTGAAGAGGATGCTCAGTGAATAATCACTTTAAAACAAGATGGACAGAGGGCATGCAATGTTTACCGTTAACTATTAAAGCTGGTTTTCAGATTTAAATAGTATCACAAAGTAGGTCAGTACTTCTCCTGATCCCAGGGTAAAGTTTCTTCTCAGACAAAACTCTGAAGTAGTAGAGCATGTGAGGCTGAACACATCGTGGGTCACCCCATCGATGAAAGGAAAACCACCTCCCCGGGGAGAGGACACAGTTGTAGTCATCAGAGAGCCTTAAAGGCCCTCACCACCACCACAGCCTGCAGGCTCCCGGCAGTCCTGGGGATGACTGTATATCCTTCACGGCTCCCTAAACACTCTGTATGCAATGTGCTTCCCGCCCTGAGACCTTTTCTTCAGCACTGAAACCACGGAGATCTTAATAAATATTATTATAAAAAACAGCAATATTTAGTGAAGCTAGGAAACAGCCCATCTAAGTGTCATATCAGAACCTGTGTTCTCCCTCAGTGAGGCGGAGGCCTCTGTGGTGACACAGTCACTGTGCCTGGCAGTCAACAGAGCTGTGTAAGTGCTGCCCACCAGGCAACCTGAAGGGAAAAAATGCCACCACAAACAGAGGAATAAAAAACTACTGAAGAAGATATGGTTTACAGCTTTAAGTAGCCCTCTGTCAAACGGAAACAGAGAATCTAACAAAAATAACAATGCATACCACTGAATACATACTAGTACAGGGACACAAAACTTTTTGACTGTCTATAGCTACAAAACCACATAATAAAAAGAGTTCTAGGATCAGAAAATGTATATTTGCTCTTCATTTTTGCGTTTACTTCTCAGATTAGTGTAGTTGTGAGCTTTTTAGTGGTGCACTGTGGCTTTTCCATTTACGGCCATGTGATCTGGGGTTTCGTCTTTTTTTTTTGGATTCAGCATCACTGTCTGTAAAATGGGGATTACGCTGGCCGGTGTGGTTCAGTGGTATGTGACTTAGTTTATTTTAATTGTTTTATTCTGATTACAAAATATTATACATTGTAAAAATGTTATAAATGCAAAATAATATAATTGGCATAATAAATCCTATAGTAAGTCTATACAGATAAAGAAAAATATTAGCCTTGCAACAAATTTCTAATTTCTAAGGGTGGTAGCCATATTATTTTTATTTGTGCAAATTTTACCTGGCACACTGCAGCTGCCCATTAAGTGTATGTTGGAAGATCTCACAATCATGAATAAGGATGAGGCAATATAGCTATGTTTGTGTATAAGTAAAAGGAAACATTTTTAAAAGATGATCCCTGGGCTCTTTCCAAAATAAAACATTCAACCGGACTCATTGGGAGGACAAAACAAAAATACAGATTTCTAGGTTACATGTGGCCATACTGCCTGGGTGTTCATAAGTATGATGCCACGCTTGGTTGCTCTATATAAACTACACATTTTTATTCTTTGTGCCATGATTCCTATATGTTCCTATTCTTTTCCTTTTATCCTTAATTTTTTTTTTACACAGATATATTTAAGCCTACATAAGCGCAGGTATGCTATTTGTATCCTTTCTTTTACATTATCTATTATCTTCTGCTCCTGGACTTGGTACTCCATCATCACACAATGAATTTTATGAACTGATAAACTGAATCAACACCTACCCAGAGAAGTGACTTTTCCCCACTAGGTAAGGACAATTTATGGAAAGCAAAACTTTGGGAGGCCCAACTTCACTTCCATTTAACCCCATCTAAACCTAATGTAGATTGGTCCTTAGTTGTCCCTGCTTTCTGTCTTGCATTGCATCAATAGCATCTATTGGGAAATGGCTGCTATGCAAGGGCCTCAGGCTGGGTGCACAGCCCTGTTCCACTGACCCTAAGTGGCAACCCCTTTCTCGCTCAAGGTGGCCTTAAAGGAGAATGTGGCCTTTGGAGCCACACTGCTGAGTTTATGTCCAGGATCCACTGCCTGTTCCCCAGTGCACCAATGTACTAAGCCACTCTCAACTTCTTTCCTCGTGGCAAGCATTAAACCAGTGGAAATGATCATTATTAGCGGTGTTAAAAGTCGTAATAACATCAACCCTAGTGATGGGTGGCCTAGCAATGTCCCAGCCAAATAGCAGTACTGCCATGGATATAAGGTTGCATGGGTATAACCTGAACCTCTACAAATTACATATCTAAATGACAAGTGTTGTTGTTTTTTTAAATAGCGATGCTATTTAGACTAACAGGAACCAAGAGATGAATAAAACATACAATAGTTTTATAAGAAAATACTCAAATTCCCAGGCTGCATTAGGAGATGTCTTTTTGAAATGAATAGTGCCATTAGTCCCATAGAACAAGATGCATAAAACACAATTTAAAACTAATCAGGAAAATGGCTCCCTTCCACCCCTACAAATAGTGGTCAATTCCCAAATGATTAGTGTCATAAAGTTGCTCTAAAAAAATGGATGCCCAAGGTGTTAAAAGCATACATGTGCTATAAAAGAGGACATAATCAACATTGTTATTAAGTGTGTTCAGAACAGACAGACTCAGCATTGCCACATCAAAGAGGGATTTTTATATTTTTTTCCTCAGTGGGAGGAGAAGAGAAACTAGAAACATCTAGCCATACTGTGTCCACTGTAAATTGTTAGATATGAAATGCAGAAACACAGAGTCCAAGACAGGCTTAGGGCCTTAAAAAAAAACAGGCTCTAATCTCTCAGTGGGCTTCAAAGTCAGATTGACATGGTTTCAAATTCTGATCTTATCACTCACCAACTACTGGAACTGGTATAAATTCCTCAAGTTCTCTGAGCTGCCGTTTCTTCGTCTGTGCAAAGATGTTGTGAAGACTGCATGGACCAGGTGCATGTACGGAAAGTGTCTAAAGTAGCACATAGCATGTCAATGAAAGTAGGTATTATCATGATTACTTTATCATTAGCGGTCATTTTCAAGCATCAGCTCTACAAAGACTGCCCACTCTATGGTTCCCTGAGGTCAGAACAGATAGCTGTGGGCTCCATCTTGGGCAGAGGCCAGCAATGCTGCCACAGTGCCCTGTGCTTGAGCCCCTGCTGCTGCTTCTGATGACTGCCCGGTCTCCTCAGTTTTGATTTCCTTTCGCTTCTGGACTTCCAATGTCTCTTGTGTGAACATTCCTGTTCTACCTACTTATAAATCAGCTTCCTAGGTTCCTACCTACCCCTGAGATCTGAACTTTATCTTTGGCAATGACCCAGTTCCTACCAGATTATTCTTTCTGTTCCACCCTCTCTGCCCTGTGTCTTGGGAGACATGTGGCCGCGGAAGGTTCCGAGGGATCCATGTTGATGCCAGGCAGTTGTATGCCATTTTAAAATTCTCTCTTTTCATCTCTCTGCACGTTTACTGCCCCACAGCACAAAGTGGAAGGAAGTGGCGGGGAAGGAGCAAGGTCTAATTGGCAATTGGACCAACAGACGCACACTGTTTGCTTTGGAAGGGAAATGGCCTGAATGCTTTCCCCACTGTTTGCCTGAACCTACCAAGCATCTGATCCATCCAATTACATCCCGTAGTAAAGGATGATGGATATTAAAATTATATGGGTCAGGGCTCAAATACAAGTGCAGTTCTCTCAGCTTGAGTTAAATCAAGCATTTACTTTGAGACCAAAAGTACAACTTGTGGGTTGTTGAATCAGCTGGAGTTCTCAAAATAGAATTTGACCTGAATAGAGATAATTCCATGAAAACACTACTAGAAACCAAAATGCTTATCTAATCTGTAAGTCTGGCAACGTGTACAGCAGTACTGATCCCTGGTACTGGTGAAAGAGTCTTAATTTTTATGTCTAGAGGAAATTAAGCCAAGAAAAGGAGGTACCATTTAGTTCAGAGAAAAGATGTTCATACATTTTATATAATATTTTAAATGATTCCATTTGAGCACTTGGAAAGTTAGAGGGCCTTTAGCCAAAAGCAGCTCTATGTCACTCCGCTGTGTGGAGCTTAACTAAAGCTTGGCCTTATCTAACTCCTCAGGAATACACAAACCAGAGACTGTATAAGAGTTCCAGAGCTAGCATATGCCTACAAGGGATTAGAGAGAAACCAAAGAAAGGAAAAGCAATTTACTCATAATGGAAAGTATAATGGTTATAGATACAAGGATGGAGGGCCATTCCAGATGGTCAAAAAGGGTTTGCCATCACTAAAAGACCATTCCCAGAATGGGCAGGAAAGAACTCTGGTAATTCCTAATAATAGCGAGAAATGGAATTCCTCTTGGGATCTTTAAAAGCCCATCTTTCCTAATACTTAAAAGCATACCGTCCAATGAAAAAGAAAATGGCTATTTCTTTTCATAAAACAATGTCTATTCTTAGCCTTATTAAAAGAGAACCCAAATCTCATATTATTACGGTAGACTTTTTAAAAAGGCAATTAGCTAAGAAGGATAGCTTTAAGAATACCAAGAACATTTTTCCATGATCCTTATCCTCCTATATACACATCTTTTTCAGTTTTCAAATGATTATTGCTTCTTGAAATAATGGACATTTATTATAGAAAATACAAGCCAGCAAAAAGTAAAAAAATAAAATAATAAGTTAAAACTAAACCATGACCTTGCAAGCCATAGCTAACCACTGTTAATATTTTGGTATATAAAAATCCAGATATACTGGGTGAAGTGTGTGTGTATATGTGTGTGGGGGTGTGTGTGTGTGTGTGTTCTCCATCCAGTGGCTCAATGCCTAAAATTATATCTTACTTGAACTTGGTTTCCTTCATCAAAGTCAAATAGAAAATTGGTTCCTAAAAGGGGATTTTTTTATTAACCTTTATCAGTCATTTACACCCCTATGGGGAAAAAAAATCCCTTTAACTGCTTTTGAAAGAGCTAGTGTGAGTCACTGAAAGTAGAAGCTGGAATTTAGGTCCACTGGTCACCTACGTTCAAATGTTTAACTACGTATTGGGGAAAGAAAGGACGTAAAAAAAGGAGGCTGATAGATGGGAAACCAACATGGCCTTCTGAATAATGCTGCCAAAGGCCATCCCTAGCATAACAGTTAAACTTTAGAGACAAAAAAAAAAAAAATCCCAGAATTCAAAAAAAACTGTAAATTTCTAAACTAAAAAAAAAATTATGAGCAACTCTCAATATATATATCATTTCATAAATTTAGATTTCAATCTTTTCTGCATATACATATATTGTATATGTATACATGTCTCTATGTATACATGTGGGTGGTATCTACACTAATAAAAGAGTAAGATGCAAATTGACTGTACCTTTGTGATGCCCACCAGCCAATCAGGCATGAATATGCAAATTAATCCAACAAAGATCATAGGACTAGAGAAAATTAATTTGTGGCCAATTTTGTGTTACTTGAACCTCTGAAAAAATATTTAAGCATGCTTCCCAATGTGACACTTTATTTAAAGGAAGTCAGACACAGACGAACCCCATTGAAATCTCTATTTTCAAGTAAAGTGGAGTTTATGTGCATTGAGGGAAAAAGTTAAACCTCAGAACTCTCTTGTAATTGTTTTGGGGAAGGGGCGGGTGGACTTTGGGTCAATTTTTTTCCCCCTTCATCCTCCATTTTTCACTTTTTCTTTAATGAGCATGTGCTTCCAAAGTTCCTGCCTCCCATTTTCTCAGTAAGTAATGACACTCACGTGCCCTTTTGACTCTATTGCAATTTTTTGGAACTGCCCCCGGGTCCCTCCAAAGCCTGGTCTCTCACTGCTGCCTGGCTCATGTGGGGAGGCCAGGATTTGGACGAGGGTCAATTCCATGCTGCTGCCGGTAAGGGTGAGGATAAGTGAGAGCATGAGTAACAAAGTCCCTGAGAAATTAGAAAAGTGAGTCATAACGTGTACCTAGATAACTTTTCCTGCTCACTTCTCTCTCTTCACATTTTAGTTTCCATTAGCATCATCATATGGTTCCCTGAAGGGACAGCACCGCTGTGGTGAGCGCTGTGCACTCCAAGTCCTCACAAACTTCTGAGACAGTGCAGGGTTAGCCTGTCCCGGTGGGAAAGCAGTCTGCACCGCCAACAAGGGTCCTGAGCATCGCCAAGGCCAGTGCAATGTTCACGATAGGAAGAAACTGATGTGAGAAATGAGTGAAAAGGTGGGCTTAGAAGAACAGATGTGTTGTTCTTTCAGCATCCTCTGCGCCCCTGCTTTCTGCCCAAATGACCTCAGCCCTTCATGTTCCCCTTCCCTTCCCATGTGCCAGGGTTCTCCTTTGGTCTCCTTGTCATCCTTCCCTTCCCTTCCCTTCACTCCGAATGTCTCCATTCCTGTGCCCTACATGGTGGGCAGTCAGAATTAAAGATGGAGGAGGAGGTTGGAATCATGAAGAGGAAATTAAAAAAATATAGGTGCCTTTCCCCACCCCTCCCCCGCCCCCCAATTTTGGCTTAGCTCAAAATTCGCCCTCTTCTGGCCTATTTGCCACCCTGCACATGGGAACCCCAGAAATGCTGGGGGGGGGGGGGGGACCCATGATCCATGCCGCTGAGTCCCCAGGGCTGAGCAGTGAATGCATTGGTTCCCCTGACCCTCCTGCCAGAGATGAAAAGCCACCCAGATACTAAGTAGACGGGAATTCCAGCTGCTTCTGAGCCATCTAGGTGGGGCAAGTGGAGAAAAAATGGGGCACTTGGGGTCAGCCGCCTTCCGCAGGTCGGGCTCTGGCTGCTGGCCTTTGGCCAACAATGTCAGAGAGAGGCTGAAGCCACTGCCCCTCTGGACAGGCTGGACGGCGGGGGGAGAGGCCGCTTCATCCCTCTGTCCTTTTGAACTGGTTGGGCCGCCAGCAGGAAGGCCGCCAGGGGACCAGGGCACTGCGAGAGGGGGCAGAGGGTGCTCCGCGGAGGGAGTAGCTCTGTCTTCGCGTGATGCATCGGCCACAGAAGCCAATCTCCCTTGCAGATAAAGCGCATTCATTTTGTCCAGCGTGGAGCTGACAGGAGGAGGTCACTGGCGGGCTGGTTTCCGGCCTATTCATCCTTCTTCTGGTAACACCACCTCTTCCTTCGGGGAAGGTGTCTCGGTTGTTTCCTTTCCTGGGGGCTGCTCAGCACCTGACAGAGGGGCCTCGGGTGGACTCCAGGGGGCCTCGGCCCCAGCAGCCCTTTCTCCGCAGCCACCTGAGCTGCCCGGGCTTCTAGCCGCGGCCTGTTGACAGGGAGCAAGTGACTGATGAGCCAGGAGGAGCTCAGCTCCTTCCAGGGAGAAGATGAAAGCAGCATGGGGTCCAAATCCATCCCTCCGCTGGCAGTGCTGGGAACCTGGGAGGAGATGAGCCCCTGGGAGAGGGAGGCTCTCTCTCTGGTGGGAGAGGCCTGAAGGGCAGTCTAGCAACTTGGAAATCTGTCTGGCAGCTCCCGGCCAAGGCCTGGAAGTGAGGATGAGGCGGAGTAGCTGGGAGTTGCTGTGGCTCTGCCTTGATCGCTGCCAGGGAGAGACAAGTCCTCACCTCGGGCAGCACTGCAGCAGGTGAAGGGACTGGGCCTGGAGCTGGCAGTTTCCACAGAGCCTCCTCCCAGACTCAGTCCACAACGCTCTGGACCAGAACTCGCCTAAACCCTTGCCTGCATTCCCTGAGAAAATAATTTCCTTCTCATCTGCTTCACATGCCCTGTTGGATTGTGTGTCTCCAGAACCAAAGTAGATCCCCAGTAAATAGGTTTTATTTGATTAATGACTTACTAGAGCTATAATCCTAGGTAGCCAGGTGGACTCGTAATAAACTCAATCAGCAAGTTTTTGTTACCACTGATCCCACAGAGAGCAAAATCCCTGCTCCATAGGACCCAGAAAGACTGCGTTACATGCGGTTCCTGAACCCACTAGGGCTTCGCTTCTGCAGGCGCGGGGACAGCCACATTGCTCAGGGAGTACACTGTCCATATCATGGTCTTTTTTTTTTTTGCCTCAAACGCAGTTCCTAAGGCCAGTCAATATATTGGAAATTAGTTTGTGTGGTTCCATCTGAATAACCGAAACACTTGCTTCCGTTGAGACCTTTTAAACAGATTTCATCAAAGATATATTTAATGTTTACAAATGCAAAAAATGACTAAGTAGATACATCAAAAATATATTTATCCATCATCTGGATTTTTTTTAAATGTTATTATTTTTTCATACATGACCCAGATCTTTTTTCAAAGGACACAAAGCATTACAGATTTAGTTTGAACCTTTATTATAGCTTTATCTATTTATAACCACAATTATAAAAGTTATTACTTGTCCTTCTTGTTCATGTTTTCTAGTTTTATGAAAGGAATACTATGTGTATGTTTTACATATACTAGTTGTATAATATTAAAATATGTTATTGTTATAATTTTCACTCATGTTTATGCTTTCAAACAATATGTGAGTTGTGCATGTAGCCTTAGTTCATCTTTTTTAACTGCTGTATAATAAATATTTGTTTTAACAGGAGTTTTATATAACCATACTACTAGTGTTTGAAATTTAGATTGTTTACATAATTTTGCGACTACAAACAATATTGTATATCGATATATTTATGTATGTCTATGTGACATACAATATTTTTGCCCAAATTATGTACACAATTTCTCTACTATCTAGATACCAGTTTTTCTTAAAATGCATTACAAATGTGTTCTCGTGTGTGCTATCAGGTTTAACTTTTTTATATTGTTTCTTTTGTCTTAGATAATATTTAAAGTATATTTAATGAATAATATTTAATGTATCAAAACTTTCTTTTATGGTTTGTACCTCTTGTGTCACATTTACGAAATTTTCCCAACCTTCCACGTCATCCAACATTTTCATCTGAAAGTTATAACTTTAATTTTCACATTTTGAGAATGTAGAATTTATTTTTGTATATGCTGTGTGGTTAGGATGTAATTTTTCCCCACACGGAACCCAAATTGCCTAGCATCATTTAGGACATAATGCTCCCTCATCCACAATGCTTTATAGCGGCATCTCTATCGTGTTCCAGATTCCCAGGACATGGCTGTTTCTACTTCCTCAGTATGGGCATGGTGTGTCCAGTAGTCTTCTTCTTCCTGCCTATTCTCGGAACTTCACTTTAATTTTTATCTTTCCTTTGCCAATTCCTTCTAGTTTTCTTTTTTGCTCCATTTGAAGTTAGAAAATCCTTCTTTTTTTTTTTTTTTAAATGGCTTTTTGTGAATAGTGACTGCTCTGGGGGTTTATCTAGATAGAACTGTTTCCATATGCACACTGCTTGACTGATAAATGCAGTAAAATATCCAGTACTGTGGTTTCTACTGCCAAAATTCTCTTAGAAATGGAAACCAGAACAGCCTTTTCTTTTTTCTTTTTCTTTTTTTTTTCCTTTTAAAGATAGGCCATGGGCCAAGATTTTGTTCATTTAAGGAAGAATATAGGAAGTAAATTAAATGAAAGAAAAACAAGCCATGGCCGCAAGAAGAACTGTGCCCTGCTATGCAGAGCTGCTGCGCAGGGACCAAGAGCACAGAGCTACCGCCCAGCATGAGCAGGGCTCACCAGGAAGGCTGGGGAGTCACCATCCCGGCCTCATAGGTGGAGGCCAGGAGAACAAGCATCCCTGTGATGAGAGAAGGAGGTTGGAGGGCATGTGTATTCTCAGTTTCTCGAGCAATTGGGATTGTGAATAGAAAGAGAAATTGCCACCAGGAAACGCGCCCAGGATTAGCAGAAGCAAATGAAGGCAGTGGGAAGGGGGAGTGGTGGCCACACTGCCATATACTGTTAGCCACACACCTGCTTTGGCATCACAGCTCCTCCATATCCTTGCCTCGCCTTTTCAGCCCCTATTCTCCATTCTATTTCAGTGTCACTCTCATAAAGACATGCTATGAGACAGGAATCCTTTCCTGGGGATTCTTACTTGTTCAAAGAAACTCCTGCTGGAAATGTTCTCCTAAAAGGCATACACAGACACTCCTGAAATATGGCAGGTGCTGAGATGTCCATCCCCATCACCCATTTGAAGATAAGACACAATTAAAGCTGTCCGCTCACTCTTTTGTACACAGGGGCTGGCTAGCTAGAGAGGAATAGCTAACCACAAATCCGAAAATGAACATTAGTCCCTGGACACTTAGCCATGAAGCCTGTGCACCAAGATCTCTGATCCTGTCCCAATCCCGTTCTTTTCATTTCTTCTGTTCATCCAGAAGATGCTGCTCTTGCTGCAGATGTTGACTGAAACTTCTAGCACATGGATTTCATTAATTGCCAATTTGGTCAACACAAGTAGCCTTGCGTTATTTGTTTTAGATTCTCCTCCTGTCTAGTTATTTACAGCCGAGGAAAACTATGGAGTCAGGCAACGAGAAGCAGTTATTTCTATAAAAAAACTGATAGTGACAGCAGCGTGTAGGACACCAGCAATAGTTTGGCATTGCCAGTTACAGAACTGGAACTCAGGAGCTGAGCTCTGTTGTCCAAGGAGTTTCAGGTTAAGATAGCAGAGCAGGCCCAAGAATCATGTCAGAAAAATACCTTCTAAAGTTTGTTGGTCTAGAAAGTTCCTAAGTAAAGACCCAGGATAAGATGGCACCAATGACTGGCAAGCTCATTCTTAAAGGAGCTCCTTTTTTGCCACAGTGTTCAGCTCTTGTAGTTAAATGAAAGAGAAGGGTTGCATGGATCCTAGCCTCTCCATAGTCTCCAGCAAAGCTGCCAATGTGGTACATACCCCCAAGTTAGCATTGTAGCATACTATATGGTTTGAGACAGGTTAGAAACAAGTTCCCTATAAGGTGACACTTTACTTAGGGAAGGTCATGATCACCCATTATTTAAAAAAAAAATAAATCAGCCAACATTGATGAACAGAACCTCGTAGTTGAGAAAACAGAGTCAAGAAGGCCAGGTAAATGGTCCTGAGTCTCCCAAGTTAGAAAGAAGACACGCAGGAACCAGAAACCACATTCCTTTAAAAAAAAAAAAATACAATGTACAGCTTTGTTTTCTACATCTAGATCATTATTCTTCACTTTAAGTTGCAAATATTAAGACTTTTTCTAACATGCTCTGAACATCTTTTCTACTCCGTATGTTAAATTCTTAGGCTTCTCATGAAGTTTTGTAATAAATTAAAGATATGTATATCAGCAATTTTGGAACCTGAAAACAATCATCTTGGACCAAAATTTGTTATCAAAGAAATACAAAAAATTGTGCTTTGTTCTGGAATTTTGTCATAATGAAGCATTCATTTTTTTCTTGGACCCTTTCTTCCCAGGCCCCCCTATTTCCCTCTACCCACACTACCATCAATGAGTCTCTATTGATGCAATTAGCAAAGAGCTGACAGGAATCTTCCTGATGGACCTCACTGCATGCAAACAAAGGGTTAATGGGCTTGGACATGATGGTGGACTGGTGAGATGTAGAGAGATTCTGCTGTAAGACATTTTGACCCCACTTTAGGTTCTGTCCTGCATCTGATTCATATGATAGTGCTTTTTGCCAATTTCTTCAATCAAACTTTCACAACTGTCATCCCTTAATCAAATTCTCATAGAACATATTGGGGAAAAGTAATCAACAGAGAATAAGACTAATACTGGCTAAAACCATATGTGGCAAACTTTGTTGTAGATGAAAAATTGAAAGTGGGAAATAGACTTGGTAAAAAGAATGTTTTCTTTAAAGAAAATATCAACAGTATCTAAAATTGGACTTACCTCACAAATCCTTATAATGACCTACAAAGCCCCACCTGGTCTAGAGTCCTTCTTTCTATGACCCAATTTCCTTCCATGGCCCCCGACCTTTTCCAGCCACATCTGTGGCGGAGGAGAATTGGGGGAAGAGGATGAAAGGGAACAGAGAAGTGTATTAGTAGTTTTGGTCTAATTCCTACATGAGTCAACATCAATTTGCCTGATTTTAAGACTCAGTTTAACACGCAGACATCTGCCAGCAGTTAGAACTAAGTTCCCACTCTGAAACTCAAAAGAGTCAACTCTTGCTCTTGCTATGCCCATGTCACTGCCATTATCATCCCCCACAACCCAAACTAACTTTTAACACACACTGATCAGAATCTGGCCTCCAAACGCCAGCCTCATGGTTGGGGCAACCCTCCGTTACCAGGCCAACCTGGGCTGACCACTAAGTTGGCTGGCTGTCTCTAGGCTCCACACGCTTGAGGAAGACCTTATTTTTGTTCTGATCATCTGTTTGTCTGGGCTACCCCATAATTTCCAAGTAATGTATTTAGTCTATACAACTGAATTTATATTATTCGCTTTGGCCTCCACTCAGGCACCCTTTGCCAACCCAGTGTATGTATCTAATTCAAAGCCCAAACTTTCCCTGTCTACTGCATCCCTGCTCTTTCCCAGTTATAACGAGAAGAGCCATAGGCTGGCCTTCTTCTCATCACAGCATTCACAGTCAAGCCATTCTGACTCAGACAGGCAGTGGACCAGCAGGTCCAGATGGATACCCAGTGATATAGAAATGCCTGCGAAGTTCTCTGAATAAAGTTCAGGACATCAGTTAACGACAGATTACATGTGTTGAAGAGGTCAGTCAACAAATTCTAAGCACCCACTGTGTTCAGACAATACCTCAGTGCCAAATCTTTCTTCTTTAAAACAAAACGATTCTCCTCTGGCCTCTATACGTCTACCAGCTATTTCTTCAGATGCACGACAAGAGTTCGTTCTCTCTCTCTCTCTCTCTCTCTCTTTTTTTTTTTTTTTTTTTTTTTTTTTTTTTTTTACTAAATTCCATTTAAATCTCTCAGTCTCAATTTACCTGGCAATTCTAAATCCACAAGTTGTTCTGTAGAGCTGGTTTTGCAAAGGAGTCTTGAGTTTCACAATTAACAGACATGTTACAAAACAAAAATAAAACAGAACATCAAACTGGGTTGAAGCCATCTCATGGGTCTTTTTTTTTTTTAAACTAGAAGTGTGGATTTGTGACATAAGCAGCTGCTCCAAAACCAAACAAATGACAGGACTCAGCTCAGAGTTTTGGCCTATCCAAGGGCTGAGTTATGTTTGCTTTGAGGTTTTGTGAAAGGTCATGAGGCCTAACAAAGTTCAGATGAAACTTGGCTGTTTCTCCATTAGGCTCTGGCTCTGAACTTGTGGTGTTTCATGTGGTTTGGAGTTTCAAACACAGCGCTTTGCACAGCGCTAATAAATGATTCTTTCTCAGCATGGAAAGCAATTAAACGTATGGCCTCTTGGGTTTTGGTCTTAGAATCAGTATTTATTTATTAGGAGCCAGGAGAAGACTAAATGGCTTAGGAGAGGGATCACGCATAATGAGGTGGGTGAATTTGCTGAAGACACCACATTTTGGATGACTGGAGGCCTGAAAAGCAAGAGAGGAGCTCCTGAAGAACCAATAAAATTAGGCCACTGGGAAACATGCTAATGAATGGAATTTAGCATCAGCCTAAAAGGAACAAATTAGAACTGCTTGCAAAACCCCAGGGAAGGCCACATGAAAGACCTCCAGCACCATCTGTCTTCAGCCTGCGCTGGCCACTCTGAAGGGCGTCCCATGAGCTTCCCAATGCATGCTACTCCTAGGGCTTCCTCTCAAGCAAGCCTCTCCTGCGTTGTCAACTTGAATTCCTCTGATACACACTGGGTGTGGGGTTGGGAGACTACCTCACAATGAGTCTCCCTCTAGCTATTCCCTTTTAAGAACGTGGGCATATTGATCTGCTGGCGCGGCCATAACAGAGTATCTGAGACTGGGTGACTTGCACACTAGAAAGTTATTTTCTCACAGTTGTGGAGGCTGAAAGTCCAAGATCAAGGTGTTGGTGAACAGGCCTGGTTCCTTCTAAAGTCTCTCTTCTTGGCTTATAGATAGTCATATCTTTCCATGTCTTTACAGGAAAGATATGACCATCTACGTCTCTCCTCTGTGTCTGTGTCCTAACTTTTAATTAATCTCTTTTAATAAGAACACTAGTCATATTGTATTAGGGCCCACCCAACTATATGAACTCAATGTACTTTAATTATCTTATTAAAGAGCCTACCTCCATTTCACCCTACCTGATATCAAACTATACTATAAGGCTCTAGTAATCAAAATAGCATGGTACTGGCATAAAAACAAACACAGATCAATGGAACAAAATAGAGATTTGAGAAATAAACATATACATATATAGTCAATTAATATATAACAAAAGAGGAAAGACCATAATGGGGTAAAGATTCTCTATTCAATAAACAGTGTTGGGAAAATTGGAAGAATACATGCAAAAAATGAAATTAGATCACTTTCTTACACCATATACAAGAATAAACTCAAAATGGATTAAAACCTTAAATGTAAGACTCAAAACCATAGAACTCCTAGAAGGAGTCTCAGGCAATAAAATCTCATACATATGTCTTAGGAATATTTTTTTCTGATATATCTCCCCAGGACACAAAAACCAAAAGAAAAAGAAAGAAATGGAACTATATCAAGATAAAATGTTTTTGCACAGCAAGGGAAACTATCACAAAATGAAAAGACAATCTACGAAATAGGAGAACGTATTTGCCAATGATATAAGAGATAAAGGGTTCATATCCAAAATTTATAAAGAACTCATACAACTGGACACCAGAAAAACACACAAACAATTCAATTAGAAAATTGGCAGAGGAATCAAATAGACACTTCTCCAAAGAAGACATCTTCTTCTAGATATATATTGGAATGACAATATATATATATGGCCTAAATGGCCATTCGACCGTTTGACCAGTAAGTATGACGCACACTGACCACCAGGTAGCAGACTCTTTGACCAGTAGGTTAGCTTGCTATTGGGGGTCTGGCCAATCAGGACTGGCAAAGACAGGCCTGACATGTCCTGAAGCCCTCCCATGGTCCCTCCCTGGCTCTGATTATGTACTGGTGTGAGGGACCTCACCAGTGCATGAATCCATGCACCAGGCCTCTTGTCATCAATAAATCAATAAACAACAAATGTTGATGAGGATGTGGAGAATAGAGAACCCTGATGCACTGTTGTTCGGAATGCAGATTGATGCAGCCACTATGGAAAACATGGAGGTTCCTCAAAAAATAAAAAATAAATTAAACTGCCTTATGATCCAGCAATCCCACTTCTGGGTATATATGAAGAAACACAAAACATTAATTCAAAAGGATATATGTAACTCTATGTACATTGCAGCATTATTTATAATAGCCAAAATATGGAAGCAACTCAAGTGCCCATCAATAGACAAGTGGACAAAAATGCTGTGGTTCATATATACAATGGACTATTACTCAGCCATAAAAAAAGAATGAAATCTTACCTTTTGGGATAACATGGATGGACCTAGAGAGTATTATGTGAAGTGAAATAAGTCAGAGAGAAAGACAAATACCATATGATTACACTTATATGTGGAATCTAAAGAACAAAATAAATGAACACAACAGAAACAGGCAATGAAGGCTCCCAATAAATCTAAATAATATCCGAAAGAGGTAGCACATTAGGGCATTATTGGCCACTAACACCTTGGCTGAAAAAGAGTATATAGCTTGTCAAGGCTCTGAGAGATGGGGATAAAGACAAGAGGTGGAAACAAGGCAGAACCTTTACTTTGTTGGATGAAGGTAGTGTGGTCATTCACTCACCTGCTTACAATACTTCCGGGGCTCCCTGTGACCTTCCGGATAAAATTCAGATTTTTTTTTTACTCACCACATATATGGTCCTCCTGTGTGGTCCCTGCAGTTTTCCTCTAGGTCCACTTTCTTCCGAGTCCCATGAACCTGAATTCCATGGACTCTGTCCATCAGGTGGACTTGTCCCCTGGCTTCAAAACAAAAGCAAGGAGAGCATATTGAAAGGTAGAAAGACAAAGACATCAGAGTTGATGTTTCTCTGGCTCTCTCGTGTTGGGCTGTAGTTCAGCCATGACTATGTTTTTATATCAAAGACCACCACTCCTGCAGGATGGTCTTGTCTTACAGTCAGAACTCTCACCATCTCTCAGTGACTCCTTCCCATTGCCCTCAGGCCTAGGGATGGTAACACTCTGGCTGTCGCTAGTCCTGAGGAACTTCATCATCCCTTGTTGCTTTTCCATAACCCAGCCCAAACCTTGCAAAAGGCTACCTCATGTAAACATGATGAAGGGACTCTTTTATTGTGCTCTTTGAGAGCACCATCTGTTTCCTGCCAGGACCTTCCAGTGCCTGGCTTTTCCAGTCTTTTATTGTATATTATGTACCACTCTCTTCCCTAGTTTCATCCCCAGTAATGCTGCCATGCCCCTGCTTCTGTTGTACCCTTTTCCTTTTTATTGATTTTAATTTTTTATTAATATCTAAATTATAAATCAAACATTGGCAACCCTATATAGGTACGTTTGCTGTGGACAAATTAAGATTGTCAGGTCATACTTCAGAATTAGTTGCAATAAATCAATACATTTTCTCAGAAGTTGTATAATGTCCTTCAGTTTGCAATCTATGACATGGAACATCTAATATAACATTAAATAATATACCACTTATCCTAAGAATAAGCTATATAAATTGAATCACTATTTGAATAAAATAGCAAAGCTTTCATAGCAGTTCTGCCACAGTACACAGATAAGTTCATTCATTCTGTTTGCCCAATCGCTCCCACCAAGCAGCTTTCATGTTAGAATTGGAGGACACAGAAAATCATATATCCTACATGAAATACCGAAAACAGAAACAGTGTGCAAATAATAAACTAAAATTCCATACTCCAAAAACTTGTCTATTAACAGTATTTTCAACCCACTTAATACTCGGGATAATAGATAGCAACATCCTCTTGCAGAGTTATCCCTCCACTCAGATCTGAGTCTTTGGCTACAACAGACAAAGTGATTCTCAGTCGGAAACAGCCTGGGGATTCATAGCCTATCTGCTGGGCCCTGGTGCAGGGAACCTTCCTGACGATGGAGCGTGTGTGGATTGTGTGAAGGTGAATTGTGTGCAGGAGTTTTCTGGATATGCTGGGGAAGTCCCCCAGCTTGCCCTGGCCCTAGCGGCTTACTCCTCCATTCAGGCCAGGCTGGCACAAATCACCAGGATGATGGGCGTCAGTCTATTGATCTAGCTGTGGACCTGACACATGGGTGGCCTTTTTGTAGATGCCAGACACACCTTCGCTGAGGTCATGGAGAAGTCACTGCACAGCATGTCCAGCATGCCCGCTATCTTGTGCCCCCTAGTGAGCACATCCTCTAGGTCAGTGGTCGCAAACTCATTAGCCAACAGAGCCAAATATCAACAGTGCGACGATTGAAATTTCTTTTGAGAGCCACATTTTTAAAACTTAAACTTTTTCTAACGCCACTTCTTCAAAACAGACTCGCTCAGGCCATGGTATTTTTGTGGAAGAGCCACACACACTCAAGGGGCCAAAGAACCACATGGGACTTGCGAGCCACAGTTTGCCAACCACAGGTTTATCTGAACAAGCAGATCTTCATTTGTCCATAGAATGAAAGTCGTGCTTAGTTATCAATCTATCATAGCATCACTGAGAAAAATAATTTAGCTGGTTGCCCAGGAGAACCAGGGTGGAGGAATGTGAAGGTGCTCACAGTGTCCCCTCTCGCCAAAAAGCAGCCATGGTAACTAACAGTGGCCTGCTTCAGGACATGCCAGGTCCCCTGGTGGGTAGGGAAAGAACAACTTGTTCCCCTGGAGCAGCTGGTCTTGGTTTGGGCTGGATCTGGATTCCCAGGCACTGGTTGCTATCGTTTGGCAAGAACCCTCTCCAGCCCTGCATTTCCAGAAGGGCTGTCCTATTACTAATCTGGAGCAGACACCTCCTATCATCACCACAGCCTTGTTCTTACAGCAGCACCAACAACAGATGATCTGCAAAGCCCGTACCCTCTTCATGAAATGCGAGCTGGTGCCTGGGTTTAAAGCCCTTTTGACAATTCTCTCTACATCGCTGACAGCTTTGGATCCAAAGCCAGAAGCCATGGGGTTGAGTCTGGCTCTGCCTCTGTGTGATTCCTTGATGAGTCACCTCCTATTCCTCACCTGGTAAGTGAAAAAGGTGGACTTCTGTGGTCACTGCCAGCTATCGAATTCTAAGTCTCTGAGAGTTATACAATTCCCAAAGTCATTTATGCTTGGAAAACACCAGTGACAAGCTGTACCTGTTAAGGAGAACATTTTATTAGGACAAAAAGTAAGTGCTAGAGCCTGATAAAAGGGAAAGGAGGGAAAGGAGGGAAGGGGAGGGAAAGAAAAAGAAAACAAAAGAGAGAGTAAAAGGAAAGGGGGGAAGAAGGAAAGGAGAGAGAGAGGAAAAAAAGGAGAGAGGGACAATTTACCTAGCCTCTTTCACCTACCTTGGCTCACTCACACCCTCGGCCAGAGCCTCACTAAGTTTTGTGCCAAAGTACCTTTGCCCTTCCAGGACAGTGACAAGGACCCCTGGAATCCAGTCTGTAGCAAGTGGGAAATCTGATGACTCATCTAATCTTAAAAATTAATGTGAATTTGTGTTCAACTCCATAAACAGTGGATTCATTACTTCAGTGGAGTAAAACTGTTGTTACAGGAAGATGCCGTGTGTAAATGATTCCTGTGCTATGCAAACCATAGCTCACTTCTGCTTCCCTCTGAGGGGGGACACATCAGTTTGGGAGGCAAGAACCTGCGTATTGAGAGGTGGGATGTGTCCCCCAAACCACTCAGGTCATGAGAAGACTTGGAAGTTACCTAGTTTACTATAGCCAGAGAAACCAAGCAAATAAAGTAAAATTCAACTAGCCCATAAATGATTGCCTCCAGAAAACTGGGATGATGGTTTTACAGGGACAGCCTACGCCAGAAGATGCTATCTCTGTCTACTGCCCTATTTATGACAATGAGACACACTGATGCTCTGCAGTATTGTTAACCTGTTAAAACCGAATTTTTGGTGTTTATTTTCAAAAGCAACAGAAGTCGAGGGCAAAACTCCCAGGGAACAGAGACCACATGCTTGGGGGTGAAGCAGTAGGGCCTAGACAGAAGGAAGTCCTAGCCATCAGCAAGGAGGGAGGCCAGATAGGACTTAGCCATGGACTCAGCAGAGAAGGGAATTGACCCATGAGAGAAAACTGGAAAGTCAGTCAAAGCCAAGTTCAACACAAAGAAGTTGTGGTGAATACAGCAAGTTTACAATGTACACGGCTGTTGTGAGGGGAAGATGAGCATCTTTTTGTTGTTGTTGTTGTTGTTGTTGTTGTTGTTGTTAAGGAATTAGGTCACCTGCCTTGTTGGCAAAAGCATCCATTAGGAGAAAGATCCAAAACCATACAGTAGCCAGGAGACAGGAGAAGCTGCAACCAATCCAGAGGTCAACATGACTTTTTTAAGCCACTGGGATGAGAATTGGGAGACTTTTCCCCTGCAGGCTAATAGGAGTTAGGTCTTGAAAGATTTAAAGGGATGAAACAACTTTGGACACAAAGAGATGAAGCATTTACACACTAAGACTGCCAAAAAAAAAAAAAGCAAATAACAGGAACAGGGGAGGGAAATATGATGCAAGATTTAGGCACACACACACACACATAGGTGGAATGCTGACTACTACATCTGGCTGTGTGACTTCCGACAAATTTCACAAGCTCTCTGAGCCCGTTTCGTTCTCTTTAAAATGAGGATAATTAGAGTACTTCTCCCACAGACTGTTGAGTGAGTCCAGTGAGATGATTCATGGGAACTAATAAATGTGCAGCAATGTTCATTTTCTTACTATTAGCTGCTATGTAGCAGTTGCAAAGTCAATAAATGGTGCTTTGTGTATATTAAGATCCTGAGATCAGGTAGGGAAAATAATTACCAAGGAAAATAAATGTTTCTCCGGTGTCCCCAGATTTTATTTTGGACTAGCCAAGAGTGAAGAAAACAGAATAACAAAAGGGGAGAGGAGAACAAAGAGGAAGGGGGCAAAAAGAAGAAGAAAAGAGGTGGTGGAGGAGATGATGATGGGAAAGGAAGAGAAAAAAATAAAGGAAAGGAATGATGGGTCCTGGTATTTATCAACAATTTAGCATGAGAATATTCCAGAACAAATAACAAATCTGTCCTTTCTTCTCCACTTCACTCTTCAGTTCATCCTTAAATGTTACAGTCCTCCAGCGTCCTGCCATTGGCCCTGTGCGCTTCTCCCTTTACAAGCTCTTCTGGGGCAATGCCACTCATTCCTGTGGCTTCACTTCCTACCCATTCTGTAATCCTCAGGTTTATTTCCAGGCTGGTCATCGCTCTTGACCTTCAAATGCTTATTTACAATCAACTAACAAAACATCTCTACCCTGATAGATCCAAGTCAACACATACCAAACACAGCCTGCACCTCCCCGTGTAAAGCCTGCTGTATTTCTTATTGAGATAAAGGGCACCTTCATCCCCTCAAGTCAGAAATGTGGAAATCAGGCAAGACTTTTCTCTTGTCTTAACTCTCGGACACTTTCCTCTCCAGATTTCTTGGAGTCTCTTTCAACTTTCCACTCTTGTGTTTAACTGCCTCCGTTCAAACCCTCAGCCCTCAACTAGACCCTGTTAACAGTCTCCCAACTGGCCTTCCTGCTGCCAGGCCCTTTCCCATCCAATCCATCCTCTATAATCAGACAAGTATGACATGATCCATGACATTCGCTGGCAAATATTTCAAAGACTCCCCTCTTATTGTACAAGATAAAACTATAAATTCCTTAGCCTAACATACAAAGCTTTATCCATCTTGCTCTTCTCTAGTCTACACCCACATGCTCACACATTCTGCATTTCATTCTGACTGAACCACATATCTGAAGATGTTCTTCATCATGCCTGGGAATTTTCTGATTATCCCATTTGCCTGGCAAACTCCTAGTCAACTTGCTAAAATGTTATGTCTGATGGGAAGCCTTCACTGACTTAGCTATGTGCAAAATTAAGCATTCTTATGCCACTTTTTTTCTTTAACACTGTCACAGTGCTTAACATATTTTGTGATTATTTGTTTAAAACATGTTTTTCCAAGTGGCCTGAGAGCCCTTAGGGGACAGGGATTGTGTTAGATTCATCACTATATTCCCAGTATGTAATAAAATGCCTAGAACAGAGTGCTAATCAATAATGATCTGTTACATGGATAATAAAATGAATGAATGAATGAATAACAAACATTTAGAATATAAATATGAACCAAATCCAAGTTATCCAGAATTTCAACAAATTTTAAACAAACAAGCATTTAACTCTCTCACATTTAGAGAGAAGGTGATAAAGAGCTCATCTAGAAGTCCAGAGGACGCTCAGGTCACGCCACCTTGGGAACAGTGTCTGATGAGGTTACTATTGGCCATCCACAATTGCTCTTCAATCCTGAAAATTCCACTTGGTTTGTGTGCCCTATGGTGCTCTGACTTGGGAGAATGCCAACTTATTAATTACCATAAAGTACAATTGCCAAAGACTTTGTCAGCTCTCTGTTGTCAGCACTTTCTCACCCGGAGAATCCTCAGAAAAAACAAGATTATAATCAGAAGGCAAGTTTGATAAGCATGGAATAAGCAAGGAGTCACCCCGGCTTACTCATCCATCTACCCAGTCAACACAATCTCAGTATCCTTGATGAATAGATAGAAATGGCCCTCTATTCATATAGAGTTAATGTTGTCACTTAATAGACCAACCAGAGTGTCTTCTTTTGACAGCGATAGAGAAGCTCTGAAAAATTCTAACCCTTCAGTATCTCATTTTATAGACTTTATGCAATCAATCCCCTTGGGTTGACTGGGAAGACACAACTGAGCCAGTTTCAATTTTAGACAGGCTAGTACAGTCATATGCACTCCTGAGGCTACATTCAGATTAATTAAACATTTCAGCCACTCATGTTTAAATTATTGCTTAGAGAAAGGTAATATTCTCAGAGGACTGAACTTACCCAAATTAAGTTTTTCTGTAACATATAGATATATATGACATAGCTATAGATATAGATAGTTATAGATATACATTTGGAGGTAAAAACATTCTGGATTATTAAAGACTTACTCTTACTCTAATAAGTAGCGTTTAACACAGATTGGGAGGCTAAACAGAAAAATGATACTAGGCAATAGTAATAATATAAATTTACCTGATGCCTTCCTCTATTATTTATGGGAGGCTCAGCTGTAGATTGGAAGAATTCAAGACTTTGAAACAAAAAAAGGAGCCATCACAGTAGAATAGGATTTTTTAAAAATATATATATTTTATTGATTTTTTATAGAGAGGAAAGGAAAGGGATAGAGTTAGAAACATCGATGAGAGAGAAACATTGATCAGCCGCTTCCCACACACCCTCCACTGGGGGTGTGCCCGCAACCAAGGTACATGTCCTTGACCAGAATCGAACCTGGGACCCTTCAGTCCGTAGGCCAAAGCTCTATCCACTGAGCCAAACCAACCAGGGCTAGAACAGGATTTAATTTCTCCACCTGAAGAGGAGAAATTATATGTCTTTACTACAGTATCATGTGGTGTTGGTTCAGAGGCTGAGTTGGAGAAAACAAAAAGGTGTGGCCTAGAGAAGGGCAGGCAACTTCCTGCAAGAGGACCTGGAGGGCCAGCGGTGGGCAGAACCACTGGCAGAGGGAAATTACCTTCGCTGTGACATACATGAATCACGTGTCCTGGTTTGGACACATGATTAGAAGGTCATGTTCAAAAAGTGATTCTCAAGAATCCCTAAAAGAAACAAACTAGGTTAAAACATCTCCCAACAAAGCCAAAGCAATATCCTTTCTCACTGAGAGAGTAGGTAAGAAAGGAAACTTTCTACCTTGGGCCTTTTTCTTTTTCTTTTTCCAGATGCTTATAGTCACAGGATATACTCTAAATGAATTCTGATTGAGGTATGCCTATGGACAGATTCAGGTTTTGTGGGATCCATTTCAATAAAAATAATACATAGCTATTGTTGTTGTTTCTAATGTTTTATTGATTTTTTTTTTTTTTTTTTTTTTTTTTTTTTTTTTTTTTTTACAGAGAGGGAGACAGAGCGAGAAACATTGATGAGAGAGAAACATCGATCAGCTGCCTCCTGCACACTCTCCACTGGGTATGTGCCCCTGACTGGAATCAAACCGGGACCCTTGAGTCTACCGGCCGACACTCTATCCACTGAGCCAAACTGGGGCATAGCTATTGTTTTTATTCAAGAAATATTTTATACATATTCTTTAATATAACACTTATAGAGAAGTAAATATTCATTTAGAATAGGCAGAGTAATTTTAACAAATTATATTTTTTAAAAGGCAACAAATACCACAGGCATCACAAAATCCAGGAAAAAAAATAATAGTGTATATCATAAATTGTATCAAATATTATTACATTTCACTATATTATTTTTAATTAATGTTTGGCAATTAGAAGGCTAGACTTTATAAATATATATTTAAATATATTTTATTGATTTTGTACAGAGAGGAAGTGAGAGAGATAGAGAGTTAGAAACATTGATGAGAGAGAGTCATCGATCAGCTGCCTCTTGCACACCCCCTACTAGGGATATGCCCGCAACCAAGGTGCATGCCCTTGACCGGAATCGAACCAGGTCCCTTCAGTCCCCAAGCCAACGCTCTATCCATTGAGCCAAACCGGTCTCGGCTGAAGGCCGGACTTTAAGCAGATGAATCATCTAACCAGATTTACATTTTAGATATACCTAGAGTCATCAGACAGAAATACTGCTTAAAACCAAGTCTTCTTGCCCAGCCTGCATAGCTCAGTGGGTAAGCATTGACCTATGAAACAGCAGGTCACAGTTCGATTCCTGGTTGGGGCACATGACCAGGTTGTGGGCTCGATTCCCAGTAGGGGGCTTGCAAAGAGTCAACTGATCAATGATTCTTTCTCTCTCTCTTTCCCTTTCCCTTCCTCTCTGAAATCAATAAAAATATATTAAAATAACAAAAACAACTCAGTGTTCTATAGTATACATAGTTCTTTTGTTGAGAATGTTTTGTGGCAAAACTTACTGAAATTATAGTTATGTTGTCACTTAACAGTGACAGAAACTGTCGTTTTTGGGTAGACGTATTTAAAAATAACTTCAAAACAGGTCAATAACTTTTCCGCGGCCTTATTTAGGAGAACGTCATTAAAAGCAGAAGAGCCTGCTCAGTGCAAAGCACTGACTCCCCGACAAGAACTGGTGAGAGGACCAAATTGGATCAAGATCCACATTGGCTCCAGACACAGCATGTGGGAGGATTCTGGCCTCCAAATCCAGAAGAGACATCTGCTGGTGGGACTCCAGAGTCAGGCCCGATTTCTCTGAAGGGCTTTCCCAGAACTGAAAATGAGGGATTGTGTGTACGCGTGTGTGTTTCCTGGGTCTCCATGTACCACGTGAGCTGAATCCTGAAACATTTGGCTAACGGGGAATGCAGATGGCCACACTGAATCAACAGTCAGAGCCCTAGCAAGGTCAGCCCTGAGGTGGCGGCTGCCCCCAGGGGAGTCTGTCCCTCGAAGAGAAGCTTCTATCATCCCACACTCCTGAGCATGACAGAAGCAGGTATTCCCCAGCTCCCACATCTCTGCAGAAGGCAAGTGGAATTCACTGCAGACTTGTGTGTCCTAAAGCTGATCACCCTTCTGTATGGTGGCTACATATCATCAGCTCTCAGCAATATGCCCTTTGAGGCTCTATAACTCACTTGTGGCCTACTTTTTACCCATTTTGCAAACCCCCTTCCTGATTGCTGGGCATTTTCACATGAAACTAATTATAAGAGAGAGAGATTCCGTGTTTTCCTTGTTTCTGTCAGAAGTAAGGAAAGCCGTGTGCTGCTTTGTTTTTTCTTGAATGTTGTTCATTTTCACAATTTGCAACAGTGGGATCCTTTATAACAGTTACTGCCTCTCAAAATAAGACACACATTCACTTGCCACACCACAGTACTGCAACTCCATACATTGCATTCAGATTTAGGAAGTCTGGATGCCGGTGCATCAGTACACACACAGATATGTACATATTTGGATATAGACCTAAGGATTTTTGTATCAAGGGTAGGTCCTGTTATAAAACTAGTCTTTTCTTTGAGAAAAGGATTCATATGATGGCCCATGTACAGAAAAGTGCTCAAGAAACTAGGCAATCGTAGAGTGTAAAATTTATTTTAAAGTATAGAAATTTACATGTCTATTTTTAAATGAAACTACTCCATGCCACCTGGAGTAGATGACCTCATAAGAGATGGCATCATCGCTCATTCACATTAGCTGCAAGTTTTATAAGTTTTATAATTGTGGCCTGTGTTTATTTTTTTATTTTTTTTTAATATATTTTATTGGTTTTTTTACAGAGAGGAAGGGAGAGGGATAGAGAGCTAGAAACATTGATGAGAGAGAAACATCGACCAGCTGCCTCTTGCACACCCCCTACTGGGGATGTGCCCACAACCAATGTACATTTCCTTGACCGGAATCGAATCTGGGGCCTTTCAGTCCGCAGACCGATGCTCTACAACTGAGCCAAACCAGTTTTGGCTGTGCCCTGTGTTTATAGCTGCTTCCAAGACAGTATCATTCTGTGGCATCAACAGAGCAGTTTAAAAGGGGGGCGGGAGGGAGAGAGAGAGAGAGAGATTCGGGGGTAGGGAATGTATTCTTCACAGGAATCCACTGGGATCCTGGCCAAAACACTTCAGGTTACACATAAGAATGGATTAGAGGAAGTAAAGAAATGTGGTTGCATTTCATCAGTAGTCTACTTGGGCTAATAAGTGATGAGTTTAAGATTAAGGCAAATCATCTCTATTTTCTTATTTCTGAAGAATAAGAGGCACCTTCCCCTCTTTCCCTACATTGAGTGCATCATTTGGTCCCTCTTCTGCCTCTTCAAAGAAGAGGCTTAATACAATATTTGGTGCTAGGATTATACTTTAAATTCTCGACAATGAAATCCATCCATGGTTAATGACCTAGAGGTGTTAAATGAGGCTCTAGAATGGACATTAGACTCCCAGCTGTCTACTGCCCTCGACAAAGCTTTCATCCATTCCGTATACCCTGCTAATTAAGCTTCCTACATGCCCAGCATCACGTCCTTAATAACCCTTTATGGTAGAAAGGAAATCTGATTAGGTGTGGGATGCAGAGGAAATGGCTCCAGCATTAGCTCCTGAGAGTACCAAGTGGGAATCTCAGCTCTTCTGCTAACAAACCAAGTGTCTACGGGAGAATCAGTCTCTACCACCCTCTATACCTCGGCTATAAAATTCTAACCATAAGCAGTTGCAATGACCGAGTAAGGTAAGGTATGTCTGATCAGCAATTTTGTGTCAACTTGACTGGGCCATGAGGTGATGTTTGGTCAGACCTCATTCTGAGTATGTCTGTGAGCGTCTTTCTGCATGAGATTAACACCTGAATGTGTAGACTGAGTAAAGCTGGTTGCCCTCCCTAATATTGTAAGCCTCATCCAACCAGTTGAAAGCCTGAACAGAAAAATCCTCTCTCTCCCCCTAGAATTCTTCCTGCCTAATGACCTTGAACTAGGACATTGGCTTTTTCTCCTGCCTTCAGACTCACCCTGAAACGTCATCTCTTCCTGAGGCTCAAACCTACCAACCTTCAGAATGGAGCTGCACCAGCTCTGTAGATCCTGGAACTTGCCAGCCATGATCTAATTTTTTATAATAAATGTATGTCTCATAACATTATATATAATATAAATGGTGGCTCTGTTTTCCTGAAGAACCCTAATGCAGTGCATGCAGTAGCGCCTGGCAGATGTGCTTGATGACCAGATGTTTCTGGATTTCATTCCTGCTCTACCATTGTTAGCTGTGTAATTAGGGCAAATTAAATTCATTCGTCTACACCTCATTTTCTTTAACTTTAATACACAGTTTCAAAGGCTGATAAGATTAAATAAATACATTATATAAAGCACCTAAAACATGGTAAGCTCTCGGTAGATGGTACACTTTCATTATCCCTTTACACAGAAGTCTAACATGCAAATGCCTCAAGGTGCCAGAGGGGAAATATAAATGACTAAAGGACCCTGGCATGTTTGATTCCTCTACTACAGAGCTACATTATATAGCACCATCACTTGGTTCATTCACATCCAAGAACAAATGTTGGTTTGATTAGCTTTTCATCCTATTTTTTTTTCAAGTGCATGCAAGTTATCAGTCTTACTATGCTTTGCTTAATAATGGTACCCTAAGTTATACTCTTTGAAACAGATGCATTTTGATTGCATATTAAATATTTAGGTGTCTCCCTGGCAGTGTGGTTCAGTTGATAGGAACGTCATCCCTAACACCAAAAGGTTGCAAGTTTGCTTCCTGATCAGGGCCCATATCTAGATTGTGGGTTCGATCTCCAGTCAGGTCATGTACAGGAGGAAATTGATCAATATTTTTTTCAAATCGATGATTTTCTGCCTCTCTCTCTCTCTCTCTCTCTCTCTCTCTCTCTCTCTCTCTCTCTCAAAATCAATAAGCATGTCCTCTTGCCTTCACCTACATCTGGGACTCTTGACCATGTTTCACCCAACCCCCCATCAGAGGTCATCTCTACATGGACTTCGCTCAGTTGCCACCACCATCAGTGAACTTCACAAAAACACAAACCCAAGAGCACTTTTACTCATTCCCATATCACCTGTCTCTCAACTCCATCCATAGGGAGTCCCTGTTGCTGATGAGGCACAAGATGCTGTAAGATCCATTTGGTGCCCATAAATGCCCAAACCAGAGTATGAGGAAGTTAATATCTATGGGGCAAGTATTTGACCATAGGAGATTTAATGATCTTCCCAAACAAACCATTCTAAAGATGATTTCATGATACATCAAGTGGTGGCCAAATGGTGATATACCCTTATATTTGTACTCCCTTCTTTCCACACTACCCATTTCTTCTAATTTCTGCTTTCTGGGTATTTCATTCCCTAAAAAAGTAGCACACAGGCTTTGATGCTGGGCTCGGCATCAGGGAAATCTATATAGTACATAAAAGGCTAATTAATATGCAAAGTGTCCCCTCAGGAGATCGATTGCTCGCTATGATGTGCAGTGGCCACCAGGGGGTGGCAAGGAATAAAGGAATGCCCTCGCCAGCAACCAGCAGCCAGGGAAAGAAGGCCCCTGCCAGCAGCCAGAAGGCCCCAATTGGACATGATTGCTGGCCAGGCGTAGGGACCCTATCTGTGCATGAATTTAATGCACCAGGCCTCTAGTCTAGTATAAAACAGTGGACACAGAGAGTGACCCTGGAAAGCAGACTCTCAAGACTGGATTTAGAGGTTTATTACTCAGTGGTCTGAAAGCAATAGAGACTTCACTGTTGGTGGTAACTAGGATAGTGACAACCCTTGAGTTATAATGGCATCACAATTACTTGAATTTCATCTGTTTCTAATTGGGGTAAGGTGCATATGGAAGATAAGACATTGATTTATTCAGTACTATGGTAATTGAATAATATGTAAGCAATAAGAATAATGGATTTGTGCGTGGCTGACTTTTTGTGCTTATGTTAGAAGCTTTGAAAACATAAATTGATAGGTTTAGGACATCCACCGAAAACCGAAGGCCTTTGTGGCTGCTCTAAGAAGACTCTCATCCTTCAGTTGCGAAGCAAACTGTGCTGAAAACCAGGCCCAGGTTCTGATTTGAGAATGGCAGAACTGAAGTTGAGACTGGATAGGTAGCCTTGACAGGTATTTCATATCAAAGTGAGTTTCCATATTGACTTCCTATAATATGGAATAGAAATATTCATCTGGATTAGGTGCCTCTCAAGTTGATATTTGGTCTTTCCATGATGCCTGCCCCTGCCACTTCATTGCCATCATACTAGTAACAAGAGGCAGGCCTCAGAATAGTCTAAGAGAAGTACAATAATTCCTTAAGTTAAAATGTCTTACACAACAATTAATTGCAGAACTTGCCTTATATGTGTGGCAGAAGAGAGAGAATATGGTTGGGGCTAGGTTTGGAGGGTATTGAATTTAGGAGTGGAATATAATTTAATAATTGAGAATTCATTGACAGAAGGTAGATTCAATGTTTGGCAGATAATTGAATTGAATTTGGCAAAGCTGGCCCTAATATTTTGCAAGGTTGCTTACTTAAAACTTGGTTCTGATAATTGCATAGGAACATGAGGAGAACTTGGTCAGATTATCTTGGCATGGCAACAAAGACTCTCTCCTTAACCAAACTTTATTCAGGCTCCTCTAAACCCTTTTATCAATAGTCCTCAACTTTGAGCTTCCATGCCTGTCCTTGCCTACTCCAATTTTAGCAAAATATACTAACTCAGTTTAGTGAGAATCACCCTATATCTGACCACTTATTATATCTGATCAAATTTCCCATCTTTCACCCTTGATATCTGATCACCATGGCCTGCCTTCAGCAAGAATTCTATTAAGTCACTTTAGCATGAATCCTTCTACCCTCTGTATCTCCTCATAGTAATTTTTCATGCACTGACCGCCCTCATTCTTCTTATTGGCTTTGAACCCTCAGATTTATTTTCTGTATTTAGAGTTGGGCCCAATCTCTCTTCCCTATTGCAATGCTCTTATTGTAACAGTCCTGAATAAAGTCTTCCTAGCCATTTTAGCAAGTGCTGAATATTTTTTCTTTAACGATTGTATTGAGAAAGAATTCAGATGGCTGAGAGAGATGGAATACTGGTATAAGAATGCACTGACTCTTTAATCAAATTATTTTTATTAAGAGTGCCTAGTTAAAATGAGGAAAGGATAGTCTTTTCAACAGATAGTGCTCAGACTACTAGATATTCTTTGCAAAAGAAGGAAATTAAATTCTTTCCTCATCCCATATACAAAAATTAACTCTAAATGGGTCAAAGACATAAGTATAAAAGTTGAATTGTTAAAAACTCTTAGAAGAAAAGATGCATGTAAATATTTGGTTCCTTAGGTATGGCACCAAAAATATAGGCATTGGAAGAAAAAGTAAACTGTACATTATCAAAATTAAAAATGTTTATGCTTCAAAGGAAATCAATAAAATGTGACAAGGTAAAACAAAGAATGGGAGAAGTTTTTATAAATTATATGCCTGATGAGAGACTTGCATCATGGATATTCAAGAAACTATTACAACTGAATAATAGAAAAATAAACTAATTACAAGTTGGAAAAATATATGAGTAGACAGTATTCTAACCAATGGTCAATAAACACCAGAAAGGATGCTCAACATCATTATCCATCAGGGAAAATCAAACTCAAAACCAAAATGAGATACCACTTCACACCCATTAAGATGACTATATCAAAAATACAGATAGAAAGCTGAATCACGCGAGGTGAGATGTGGCTGGCAAGCAGCAGAGCTGGATCATGAAGTGTAGGGTGAGGCCAAAAGTGAGGTGACTGACACAACCTCGTGAACATTAGTATCTGTACAACAGCTTGCACCGGGGTGACCATAGTCAGCCAGCCTGAAAGGAGACTTCATCCATGAATGGTCCCTGCTATTGCTGCCAAATGAGCAAGTCCAGCCTAGCCTGCTAGAAGATAATAGGACACCACCAAAGCAGGGACAAGCCATCACAGCTGAAACATCTTAGACCAGCCAAACCTCAGCTGACCAGGTTGCTGCCAGCAAATGCTTAAGTAAGCTCAGTCAGCCACAATTATCCCAGCCACCCAGCTAAGCAAGCCCAAATTGCTGACCCATGAACTAACTGTGTTTATATTTTAAGCTACTAAGTGTTGAGGTGGTCTATTACACAACAATAAATGATGTTCTGAATATGAATTGCACTCTAAGGGAAAATTATCAATAAGGCATCCCTCAACAGATGAAATTTATTACAGAGAGAAAAAAATCACTCAGAATATGTGCAGCAATCCTCAGGAGGTTATCTCAAAAGTGGAAAAGTCATGATGGTTCACACCATAAACTCTGTGTTTCATGTACTCACAACTATAAACCTACTTTTGCCCCACCCTAAACATATGGTTCTTGATTTTTTCCATCTGACTTTTTCACTTAGCATGATATTCTTAGTATCCATCCATGTTAACACAAATGGCAGCAATTCATCTTTCCTAATGGCTGAGTAGTGTGTGTGTGTGTGTGTGTGTGTGTGTGTGTGTGTGTGTACACACACACACACACACACACACAATTAGTAGCCAGATTATTATGATCTCTGAACACATAATAATCTGGCCACTCAGTGTATATCCTATAGAATAAAAGGCTAATATGCAAATTGTCCCCTTGACCAGGAGTTTGGCCAGCAGGCAGGCCAGCCAACCGCCCATGTCCCCTCCCCCTGGCCAGGCTAGCTGGACCCCACCCATGCACAAATTCATGCACCAGGCCTCTAATATATGTATACTGAGTGGCCAGATTATCATGCATTCAGAGATCATAATAATCTGGCCACTCAGTGTATACCTTCCATTATATATATATATGTACCACATCTTCTTCATTCAATCATCTATCAAAGGACACTTAGTTATTTCCATGTCTTGGCCATCATGAGTAACACTGCAATGAACATAGGAGGACATATATCTTTACAAATAAAAATTTCAAATTTGGGGGGTAGACACACAGAAGACAGATTGTTGGGTCATTTAGTAATTCTATTCTTAATTTTTTGAGAAACCTCCATGATGTTTTCCATAATGAAAATAAATGTACATTCCTACAAGCAGTATACGAGGATTCTTTTTTCTCTACATCCTCTCCAATACTTATTATTTCTTGAATTGCTGATGATAGCCATTCTAACAGGTGTGAGGTGACATCTCATGTGGTTTTGGTTTGCTTTTCCCTAGTAATTAGTAAAGTTAAGCATCTTTTCATATATCTGTTGGGCAGTTGAATGTTTTCTGGTCAGAAGTGCCTGCTCAGGTCAGACACATTCCTCAATCAAGAAGAGGAAATTGAAGATTGAAAAGGGATCATTAATATAATTATAGATAAAATTTAATTTGATATTCTAGCTTTGGGTCAATTCTGTGAATTACCCAAAAGACTTTCAATAAATGCATTCTGCTAAATTCAAAAACCAAAAACCTGAACAATAAATGTATCCCTGATAAAGTTCCTGTAACAAAAAATCTGGACTTACACAGAAACTAGTATTGGGGGTAATTTGCACAAAAGCTCGGGAAAATGGAAGAAATTTAGGTTTGGAAATCTGATATCATTGGGGTAAAGCCTGTGAAAATGCATTAGTATTTAGGGATGGTAATCTGGCATAACAACTGATTATCACCTATGGTCATCAGAAATGAATTGTTCATTGAATGTAAAGCTTAAGGGGCATTGTTCAAAATGTTTTCAAAGTTCCCTCGCTCCATCTCTCAGCCCTGATTTCCTCTGCATTGAATCCATTCATGTATATTTACAAATAGCTATAGCTACCACCAGCCTCAGTTCTAAAGAGGGTTAAAACTCACACATCTAAAAATACTTCCCCTTTCACCTCTTCTCTATTCTCTTCTCTTGCCTTCCCTCTCTCCTCTCCTCTCAACTGTTCTCTCTTCTCCTTTCCTGTCCTCTACCTCTCTCTCTCCAAAGAAATGGATGTATATATAGCATTTATACACATCCCTATAAGAAATACTCTGGTCATGTTACTTAGAAATCATCACAATGTCCATAGATATAAGATGTTCTGAATGGCAAGCGTATAGCATATGCTCACTCCTGTGGCAGAGAAGACATATCCTTCTGATTGGCAGCCCTACTGAATTCAGAGAAAAATAGTTCTTCAAATGAAGGGATGTTGGACAGATGGAAAAGTAACAGTTGACCACTACCGAGAAAAAAAGGCAAAATGAAGGAGATCGGAAGTGATCTATCAAGCAAAGTACCATTAGAGAAAGTTCAGGGGAACCACTCAATAGCAAAAGAGAAAGAATGAACTTTAAATCAGAGGAGGAGTGCTCTTTTGTAATCTAGACCTAGACTAAGCTGTCTCAAATTCTCAACTAAATTTAATAATGTCCACAACATAAATAAGAACACAAGCGCATTGTATCCTTGAAAATAAACCAATTTAAGCACCTTAGCTATTTGCACATTTGCTCATCAACAGTTCATGTGACAGGTATTAATATTACTAACTAAATGTCTGTCATCACTAAACATGAACTCATATGATGCCCATTTGGTACACTTATTTTGAGTAATCTGTTGTGTCGGAACCTAATGAAATAAAATTTATAGATTAACCATAGGCCTAGTGGTTAGGGGTGCATATTTAGAAACAAGAAGACGTGAATTTGAATCCTGACTAGATAGATCTCTTGCCACTACCTGACCCTGGGCAAGTTACTTAATGTTAACTCATTACAGTGGTCCACAGTGGGCCTATAGTACTGTAATTTCTCAATAAGTGTTATCTATTATTAGCAGTTCATTTAATACATTTAATACCCTCAACTTCCCCTCATTCTGATTCTTCCTAGCTGAAATTAGTGAGGCTTGACTGTACATTGTACAGTAGGCTGTATAAATATTGAAAACAGAGTCACATAAGTAACCAACCACTGTGCACTATTTTTTTTTTTTAAGCAAAAATCCTCTAGTTTTTTTTCTCCCCCAGAAATCCTTCTCAGGCAACCCCTTTGGAAACCAGAGCCATACCATACAATTCTCTCAGGAGCCCTCATTATACTGAACGAATTTAACCATATTTCTGTTGTCCAGTCAAAAGCGTGGTAGTTCCCACTTTTAAGAGCATGTTTTCTAAACATCTCTGGTAAATGGAGATCTTGACTTTATGCCCAGGACACCCTGAGAGCTGCTGCCACAGAAAAAAAAAATAAATAAATAAAAAATAAATGAGTAGGATAATACATCCCAATTCCTCTTCCCAGCCCTGAATTAAGAGTTGTTTTAGTTAAACTTGTATTCGCTCTTCTGGAAAGGCTGCCCCCGCCCCCCACCATCAGACCATTATGTTTAATACAGGACTTTTGACTCAGCCATCATTACTCACACTTTACTGATTCTACTTTAAACACTGTTGACTAAAACGACAATTTATCACGACTGTTTTGCCTCGCTGTGGGGGGATAATTTATTTTCCCGTTGAAGGCTTGGATATTTATTAGCGAGGCAGCGAGCTGGTCAGGGGAGATCCACACTCCGGGGGATGAGCTCTGAGTCCAGCTTCGTGGCCTGCTACACCCGCCTCTGCTGACACCCACCAACCTAGCTCCTGAGGCAATCCCCGCCTGGCGTGCAGAGATAGTCACTGGGGAGTCTGGTCTTTTGGATGCTCCCCTTCTCCTGGGAAGCTGATCCTCAGCTGTGGGATAGAGGCAACCCTCAATGCCTCCTCAGGACAGCCAGCAAGCCCTGTGATAGCAGGATGGAGGACTAACCAGAGAAATGCTGCATCTGTAAGAACTCGCTAGGGAGTGGCCACCCTGGAGCTTCTGATCTGCAAGAGATTGCTCAGGTAAGGCGGGGCCTGGTGGAGAAGTGGGAAGCCCCAGGCCCCTGACAACAATGGGAAGAATTCCTATGAGGGGCAGGCTGCATCTCTGCAGAGCAATTGCAGTGTTTGGCAAGATCAGGCTGTTATAAATAGTTTGTTGTGGCAGCAAATTAATAACTGAAAGAAATTGAAAGGAATTGGTGTTCATTGTGTGTCTGTGTCTGCTGTGTGCCTGGCACTGTGCTAGACTTCCATGCATCATTTCACCTCATCCTTGCAATAACCCCAAGGGTGAATGTTCATATCCAATGGGCTCTGGGGAGTTATGTCAATTGCCTCCTTTACTTTTCCATTGCTCACAAGTGGGAGAGCCAGGGAACTACTCAGATCTGTCTACCAAAAGGCCATGCCCTTCGGATGCTGCTTGCCATTTCCCTACTGAACAAAAGGCACTGGGGAGCTCACTCTGAGGATGTCCGTCTGGAGCCTGGAGTTCCCACCACCGTGGCCACTCACTGACTGAGGGCATCGCCTCTAATGGAAATACGTTATCTGGAAGCATAGCTAAGTTATCCATTAGCAGGAAATTAGTGGATTCTTCTTTCTTTTCCAGAATAGAGGGAATGAGACCTGGCACAGTTAAACTCGAGCTTCAAGTTCATTGCACTGCTGGGGGAGAGAGTATGAAGAATACTGCTGGGGGGAGGTCCCATCGACACACAGGAGCAGGGACACATAGAACTGGAGGATGGGGAGGGGGAGGAAAGGAAGAAGATGCTGATGGGCTGAAAGGGGGCATCAGGTGATAGTTTTTTGTGCCCCTATGGCGGCAATGCACTGAGCTGCCAGTGCCGGGAGATCCATAGTCTTAGAAGTTTCCCAGCATTTGTGGTGGGCCCATGATGGTCTAGGCACTGTGCTGCAGCTAAGGGTACAAACCCAGATTTGCAGCAGCCCCCATCCCAGAACAGTTTATAATCTCTTCTCCTAAGAAGTTGTCATTGCTAGGATGTCAGGGAAAAGTCATGGAAGGGAAAAGGGTGGGAAACACTTTAGGAACCAGGTGGAGGCACTGAAGATGAAGTGCCAGGCCTCCTGGTCCTCGGTGGAGACACCCACAGCAGGGGCACCTGCCACCCATGCCAGAGCAGCCTGTGGTTGGGAGGCTTCTGGCTCAGTCAATCCTCAGAACTCACTGACTGGTACAACCTTCCTCCTTCACTCTGAGCTCCTTTGGAGGGGATGAAGGATGGGTCAGGGGAAAGGATTTCATACCCCTGCTTCTGGTGTGTGAGGGACCTGACAATGGCACTAACAAAGGGATGGAACCACACTCCCAGACCCCCTTTATCAGCTTCTCCTTCTCCTTCACTATTCCTGCCCAGTGGCTCCTTCCTGTTTGCTCCTCAACCAACCCAAAAGCATCCCCCCACTTGGAGTGTGTAACATTGCCATAAAGAAATGAGGTGGGGAAACGAGACTCAGAAAACAATGTCACACTGAGGGATCAACGGGGCAGTGAGAGCTTCAGAGGAGCCTTCTTGAGGCCTACAGTGATCGGAAACTGACAGAGGTCTGAAGGCCAAGCAACAGACAGTGTCCAAGTTCCACCATGATTGCGTCAGCGTGGAAAGAAGTTGCGGTGTGGCCTCACCCAGCTTAACCAGCAGAACATCAGGGCCCAGCTCCCCGGCCTCCCCCTCCGGCCAATCACTGTAGGTCCCGGCTCATTGTTTTGTTGAGTCCACCATGAAACAAAATTCTTTCCAGAGCCTTGATTAACCTTATTAGAGCTCATAAAACTCCAAGTACTTCAGCCTGTCCAAATGTCTCCATTTTCTTCTAGATATTTGTGGCTGAGGGTATGTTTGCTGTCAGTTTTCAATTAGTGAAGAGATGTGGCAAGAAGGAAAGGAAAGCGCATTAGAGTCCAAAAGCACCCCTTCTTAATTCCCTGTGGAAGACCATGATCGACTGCCCGGTGCCAGGAAGGGGGCGATGTATGGAGAACACCTCCATCAGGTTCACATCCCAAGTCAACTGCTGGCCTGAGTGATGCATCTTTTGCGATTCCATAACATAAGCCCTTTCATTCTCGTCACAAACTGAAAATCTTGCTGGTGCGTGGCCATACTTAGTAGGGTCATTTCTATTTCATGGCTTGTGTGTGGTCATGGGCTATATGTTATCCATTAATGATAAAAGGTGACCTTAGCTGGGTTCTGGGTTCATCGAACCCAGGGTCCGGCAGAGCCTGTGGCCCTTTTGCCAAAGCTCTCCTCACAGCCCCTCTCCTCCCCTAATTGTAAAACCCATGTGTATTTTAACAAACATCTTATCCATCTGTTTCTGATTCATTTATACATAACTCATCAAACCTCCTTTTACCAGGGCCGGCATGTTCCACAGGTTCTGCACTGGTGTGCCCTGTTCCCTGACTATCAAGAAGCCTTGTTTACCCAAAAGATGACATGGTCTGCTCCCCAGGGGGGAGAAAGTACAGTTGGAAGGGAGGGTGAGAAGACAGACTTTCCAAATTCTAACCCCCCTGGTGCTTCTGTCCGCTGTGGGCTTGGCAAAATATCCGCTCTCGTTCACAGTGCTGACATGATTGAGCTGTTATTGTTATGGTGTGTGAGAGTGTGTGTGTGTTTGTGAGCGTGCATGTGCATCAACTGGCCATGATTAAACATGGTTTGTGGCATTAATTCAGATTACGGGTGGTCTTCACTTCTCTGTAATCAGACCAACTGTCTGACTTCGAGAGTGTGGGGCTGGACTGAATTTCTCCTATGACTTTCACCGCGCTGGGTTTTATCCACCTGTCAACCAGGAGCATAAAAATGAGAAGCAAGAGCTCTTAGAAACAGGAGTAAGAACTCAAGTGCTGGGAGTTCTCCCAGCTTTCTCCCACCCAGGCAGCTTTACTCCCAGAGGAGGAGAGGACACACAGGTGACCACACGGCAGATCTACTCTCATCATGGGCAAGTGAGGGCCACAATCACTACCACTGCAGCTGAGCTGGATGCTGGCACCATGGCAGTCCACCCAGAATCTCCTTCAAATGAGAGCCACAAGGGAGACCTGGGCCACCTAAGGCTGCCCCCCAGCCCAGGGCACAGTTGCCGTGTCAAGTGGCGAATGCTGTCTCCCACCTCCTGTCCATCAAGCGACAGAGAGGGACATCGACATCTACACCCTGTCAAACCCAAAACTTGCTTTAAAGAAGAAAAAAAAAACTAAAAAAAAAAAAACACAACAAAAAACACAACATCTGGAAATATTAGTTAGTCATCATTCTAGTACTTCTCAATATTCAGGTGATGGCTTTAATTTATCTATCATTCCTGTTTTCTGTTTTAAAAAATGATTTCCCTATAGACTCAGATTATCCCATATCTTCCTAGCTATTGAGGAAGTCAGGGGTAGAGGGGTTCTGCTTGTGATATGTTCAGGGCTCCTTTTCTCTGAATCTCTTCCCTCTTCCACCGCTTAGCTTTATCTTGAATCTGGCTTCCCCTCTGCTCTAAGATAGCAGCCAGCAGCAAGAGGTAGGGAACATCTTTCCTTATTCATATCCCTTGAAAGACGAAGCTGACTTCTGTTCTCTTAAGGACAAGAAAGAACATTCCCTGAAGTCTCCAGCCACCCTCTCCTAGACAAAAATTAAGTCATATGTTCATTCCCAAAGCATTTACTGACAAGCGGATTTGATTTCTTTGATTGGCCAGGATTAACTGGGTCTCCCTTCTGAAACTGGAAATGGGGTAACTTCTTCCTACATCATATGAACAAAACTGGGATATTACTGTGGAGAAAGGAGAGAATGGAGGCGTGTAGGCAACCAATGATGTTCACTAGAGCCTTTGGGTATTTTTCATATTAAGTTTTATGCTAATACCCTTTGTCTGTTTAGGTGATACATTGATGTAATCAATGAGTATAAAATAATTAATTGGGAAGCTCCACTCTATTGCCTTTTGTTTTGTTGTTGTCATCTTCTGTGGCCTTTTTGTATCACGGAGGACCTGAGAGCTTTGTTTGACTGATGGAGACTACATCTGAAGGGTATTGTGGTCCTTTGGGTGTCTTCTCCCACTGGGCAGCAGTTACATAATGAAGTAACCACAGGCCTATAAGCTTGTCTGGACTCCCTTCCTGGAGAAATAGCCAACTCTACATTCCCATGTCACAAAGCACTCAAGCCTCTGCGTGCAAACTCCTCACTCCTAGGGTTTCAAAGGGCAGGCCATTCCTCAGACGGGGAAGGCCACTGGGCAGGGCAACGGCACAGGCACATGGCTCACATTTTCCGGCTCTGGCTATTTTTTTTCCATTGACTCAAGCAGCAGCAGCTGCTGCTTTTTGGAGAGCCATGTTTGCTTATGATGACACAGCCTGTTTCTGAATTCTGACATGGTCATCTTTGGACTGGCCAGTGCGATATAACCTCTTTGGAATCAGACTCTGTTGCTCTAACTGCCCTTGTATTCTAAAATAGGACCTGGGGTTTGAAGAACCATTCATTCATGAACATATAGACACAGAAGTTTTCTCCAAGCCAAAAAAAAAGAATCAAGATGGTTATAGCTGATTCTTTGGCATTGGCTGGTTCAGAGTTGCCCTGACTCAGCTAATTCATTCATTATGTTCATACCCTGAAAGGTTCCAGAGCATCCTCCCCTCCCCTCAGCCACTTCCAAGGACCCCTTTACAGATTCAATTTTGTTCTTTGAAACCTTTCTGCCTTGCTCAGAGACCTTCCTCAATTGCCCTATTCTACTACCTCAGTTCATTTCAATCCTCTACTCTGCCAAAAATCAGTAGTTTAGTATAATATTACTATTCCTAGATTCCTGACTTTCATATGAGTAAGTCCTAGTTTCAGCTCTTTTATCTTATCTAATAAAGACAGAATATGCAAATTGACTGTAACTCTGTGACAAAGATGGCAGCGCCCACAGCCAATAATGAAGGAATATGCAAATTGACGCAACAAGGAGAGAGGCAGAAGGCAGTTCTGGCCAGAGTGAAGGCAGAAAGGCGATTCTGGCTGGAGCAAAGGTGGTGCAGGCAGCCAGGGGAAGGAAGGCCCATTCTTGCATGAATCTTTGTGCATCGGGCCTCTAATATCAATATGAAATTTTGTTCAGAGTGCATTGTTCTGTATAATTAAAAATGCCACTTAGAATGGGTAAAATGTGGCCTCCATCAATCACAAACTATAACTTCAGCACATGTTTTTTACCTCTCATCCTGTAGTTGTTGTGTATTTACTAAAGGCCAAGTGTGTGACAGCACTGTGCTAAGCTCTATGACAGTTCCTGCATCTATGAAAAGTGAGCTAATAATAAAACACATCTCATAGGGTTGTTGTAAGGATGAAATGAGATAATATAGGTCCAGTGCTCAGCACAATGTCAGATGCATAGGAAACTTCTGAGGAATTCAGGGGTTCTTGAATCTCTTCTGAGAGATTTTTGTCATGCCTCCTGGATATCCAACAGCTATAGATTGGGAAGCTATTTCAATTGGGAAGCTATTTCAATTAGGTAGGTTGTTCTGCTTTTACTTATCCCAAGTCCTGTGTCCCTGGTCTTCCCTGAAGTGTGGGTGTGCCGTGCCCGTGTAAGAGGTGCATTTAAGTCTTCAGCCATAGTGCTAGATGGCTGTTATAAACCGTGAGGTCTAGTAACACCCGCAGCAGTTTATCAGGTTTCAAATGTGCCACACTCTTCTAGATTTCCAGATGTTCTTTTTTTTTCTTTCTCCCTCTAGCCTCCCACTCTATCCATATCCCCATTCTGAAGTGCTCCAGATTGCTTACTGCAATCTAGCAATTTCAAAATTAAGTTGAAAAAAACTTCAGGAGAGGGAAAACCAGCTGGAAGTTCCTATTTAAGGAGAAGCAGGAGTGGAAATTTACCACTTGCCTCACTGTGCCATGTGGTTCTCACGGACCACTCATTGCATCCAGGCAGGCCAAATGAACATGGTGCAATGCCCTCCAACTTTGAGAAAGGAAATGGATGAGGGGGGTTGGGTTCATATCATCACAAATGTACAACCTATTTGGAGCTCCTTGAAGGAAAAGTGTACATTTGTCAGTATACAAGATCCATTCTCTTAGCAACAACTAACATTAAAGGAACTTGCTCACCACCTATGATGTCTTATCCACAAGGAGAAATCCCTTCTCCTGGGACAAAATCTTGGCAAAAACAGCCGAAGCCGGTTTAGCTCAGTGGAAGAGCATCGGCCTGGGGACTGAAGGGTCCCGGGTTCGATTCCGGTCAAGGGCATGTACATTGGTTGCTGGTACATCCCCAGTGAGGGGTGTGCAGGGGGCAGCTGGTCAATGTTTCTCTCTCATCGACGTTTCTAACTCTCTATCCCTCTCAATTCCTCTCTGTGTAAAATCAATAAAATTTATTTAAAAAAAAATCTTGGCAAAAACAGTTCTGGTTGAAATGCTACTATTAAGAAAGAGAACTTGGGCCCTGGCCAGGTAGCTCAGTTGGTATGGTTAGAGCATCATCCCTCAGATACACCAAGTTTGCTGGTTTGATCCCAGATCAGGGCACATAGAAGAATCAACTATGAATGCACAAATAAGTGGAACAAAAATTTGATGTTTCTCTCTCTCTCTAAAATCAACATTTAAAAAAGAAAAGTAAAAAAGAAAGAAAGACAGAAGTTAGGTAGGTTGTTCTGCTTTTACTTATCCTTTTCTCTGTAAAGTGGAAATAAAAGCACAGTACGATCTCTCTGCTCTAAAGGAACTCTAAGGGCCTCCCGATAGCATCCTCTTTGCTAGTCCATCATGGTGTTTGAGACTTTGTTTGTGCTACTGATGGAAATTCTTAAAAATATGTCTGGGTTAAATCAGCATAACCCTTCCCTGGAAGGGATATCACAGAGAAGTGACCCCACTGAGAAGTTATTTTTCCTATTGAATGATTGCTACTCATTGGCAGAGGTCCAGTGAGTTATAAAATCACACACAGGACAGGAAGCTTTGGTGCGGTCAGGAAGTCAGGAGCCCATGCACCTGTGCCTAAAGGGCTGCTCCGACTCAGGGCACATGCCTATGTTGCGGTTAGATCCCAGTCTGGGTGCATATGAGAGGCAACCGATCAATGTTTCTCTCTCTCTCTCTCTCTCTCTCTCTCTCTCTCTCTCTCTCTCTCTCTCTCTCAACATATCCTCAATAAGAACATATCTTCAGGTGACTGTTAAAAAAACACAAAACACCAAAAAAACAAAAACAGCAGCAAAAAAACATTGAATTTCCCAAGACACTGGAGAGATATACAGTACTAACAATTTTCAGACATACAAATCATTCTGGCAATGGATTTTCCAAAAAAGCAAAACCATCCAGGATTCTCTGTTTCTGAAGCAAATCTAAGTGATGGCACAGAGGAGGACCAGGCCTGTGCGTCTGCCATGGTGGAGGATGACGCTCACACTTCCGGCCCCGGTGTGTGCAGGTGCAGTGGCAGCTCTCAGTTTGGTTATTTCCTCTCCACAAGCAAGGGGCTATTCAGAGGCACTTTCGGCCTCTGGCAATGTGGATTTCATGACCACAAAGTAAAAATGAAATAACGCACATACCAAAACATAAACACGTTGTAAAATGCATTCAGCCTCAGATTCTAAGCCCAGCGGCCCTGGGTGGTTTAGCAGAGAGAAAGCCAGGCTTCCCTCTGGGTGTGTGTGTGTGTGTGTGTGTGTGTGTGTGTGTGTGTGTGTGTAAAGGAGGAAGGCTCCAAACTGACAGCTGCTACCATTCCAAAACAAGTCATTGTTTATAAATGAATTTTTTGTGATAAATTATTGAATTACATGAAAACTCTCTGATTGCCTGCTGCTGCCAGATTTGGTTTTGGTCTCAAATCCAGCATGGAATGTACTACAGAGAGAGAGAGAGAAAGAGCAAAATTAAAAATTGCTGGCCTTTTCTCCCAAGGTTCTCTTCCAAATTCTCAGACTCCCACTAAACTATAATTCTTGTTCTGGCATTGGACACCCAGAAGTCTCTTTGGAACATTTATAACATATATGGCTTTAGATCAGAGACATGTCGACCTATTCTGAAAAACACATAGGTAGGAATCGCAGCTCATGATTCACTTTATGATAATTAGTACCTAGAAATCGAAAAGCAAAGAGGAACATAACTTTTCATGAGCATTCACCATGTGCCAAGTGTTGTGCTGCTTGCTTTGAACCGTTATCTCATTTAATCCTCACAACAAACACAGCGGTCATAATTACACCTATTTTACAGGTGGAAAACAGATGTGTGCAGAAGTTACGTGCTTTACCTAAGCACACACAGCAGCACAATGAGAACATCTTGTCTGGTACCAGGCATCTGGCTCCAAAACCCAGGCTCTTTCCCCAATAGCACACTGGTACACAACACAGTTGAATAAATGACTACCTTTGGTAGTAGTACCAAAAAAAGCACTGTGCTCATTTCCAAGCTCTCACATTGATACCTTGTATTACTGCCTTTCAAGGAGGCCTTTGGAAAAAAGTAAAACTGATGATGAAAAAAAAACTGTCTTCCTTTATTTATTTTTCCCCTCAAATTTAGATTTTCCTTATTTTTGTGCCTGTACTATATTCCTGGGAAAATCCAGTTGATTCCTGTGGAATTAGAAGGAATAAGAAACAACAGCATAGGCTTCTGATCCCAATTTCACTCCTCATTCACCAGGCACATCTCTAAACTCAGTTCCTCCCTTATACAAGGAGTGATAAGACTTCATCTGCCTGTCTCATGGGTGGTGATAATGCTCAAATGATACAGTGTCATAAAAAGCATATGATAACTCATAAAACTCTGACCTGTGTAAGTAATTATTATGCCCCAGACTCTTTTTGATAGTGAGTGAGTGAGAGAGAGAGAGAGAGAGAGAGAGAGAGAGAGAGAGAGAGAGAGATTTTAGAACAATAGTCCAGTGTTAGCCAGTGGTCTGCTAATAAATGGAATCTCGGGGGGAGGGGGCGGGGGAGAATAACAATTGATTTTTAGTTTTTGCTGATTTCTGTAATGTAAATTCTCCCAACAAGGCCAATTTCAAACTACCAAAACTACCAACATGGTATCACTGAGCATAAAAGTGGGAAGAGGTGTTCTCATGAGTTAATACATGCCAGCTCTAGCATACCACTCGTTCTGACTGAATTTCAAAATAGCATCTATATATAATATATATATAAAAGCCGAAGTGACCGAATGTGACCAAATGACCAGTGGACCAGTTGCTATGACATGCACTAACCACCAGGGAGTAGATACCCAATGCAGGAATTGCCCCCTGGTGGTCAGTATGCTCCCATAGAGGAGCACCACTTAGCTGACCAAAGGGCACCAGAAGCCGGGGTCACGGCCGGTGAGCACAAGTGTGGCGATTCCAGGATGAGCGAGAGGGGAATGACACCCAGCCCAGGCTCAGGCTCTTCCCTGGCCGCCGCATGCTGCTTTGCACACTACTACATCCCTTGGGGCATGTTGGACTGTGGGGATCAGGCTGAAACCGGCAGTCTGACATCCCCCAAGGAGTCCTGGGTTATGAGAGGGTGCAGGCCAGGCTGAGGGACCCCATTGGTGCACAAATACGTGCGCCAGGCCTCTAATCTTTAATAAAAACACCTACCACATCTGGAGTCATGTTGTAAAAAGCTCAACAGATAGCCTCCTTCCTCCATGTGTTCTCTTAATGATAGATAAACAGATATCCAACTTCTGTGCCACAAAGAGTCAGGATGGATGGTATTAGAAAGGAAGATGTTTTCCCCCAATGAGATCACAATCATGTTTTCACACTGGGACAGAAAGCCCAGGCACCATTACCCAACCAAACAGATCTGGCCATTTTCTGCTTTGACTCCTCTGAGAAGTGAATGTCTGACTAATATGAGATTCACATATTGCCTGGGGAGAAATGTCTGCACTTCAGGGAAATGTTATTGCTGTACGCAGACACTGGATGCCAAGGACAAGAACTCATTCCACCCACTCTTTCCTTGTTCACAGCATAACAGTGAACCTTAGATTTGGCTACATGCACACACACTGGCTTACTACAACATAATTTCTCTCCCATGGAAAAGACAGGAAATATGTCAACCATAACTGAGGCACATCAAAGTCCCAGGCTTCTTCCAGTTCCCCTCTCCACTATCCTCATGGTCCAACATGTTGGCTGGAGCTCCAGCCATGGCATGTGAGTTCCAATCAGCAGGACTGAGATGGAAGAAAAAAGAAAGGTACACATTCCCACCTTTAGTGTGAATTTCCATGCCATCTTATTGGCTAGAAACTAATCATATGACTATACCTACCTACAAAAGAGCCTTGAAAATATACCTCTTTAGCTTGGAGGCAATATGCCTCACTAAATATCAGGTTCTCTTATTAAGAAGGAAGAAAAAAATAAATCTTGGGATAGGCAATTTGTAGTATCTAGCACATGTTCACTTGTATCTACACACTAACTCCTCAGAGGATAAGAGAGAGAGAAAGAAATTGATGTTTTTCTTTCTTTTTTCTAGCTATAGCTCAGCAGTTTTTATCTCCTGTAAGATGAGAAGTTAGCAGTCTACAGGTCATTTCAATTGCATATCTAATGAGGGCCAAATAAATAGGAACTATCTCTATTTCTATAATGTGTGTGCAAAACCTTTCATAATAATATGATCATGATTATTTGGAAGATAGCCACAATCATATGGAGTCATTACTAATATCATATAGAAGTAGATGGAAATTTTCGTCTCTCTGGAAGCATTTGCCTAAATGCATCCGCATCAATTACCTACTTTGATAAAAGTGAGATATGAATCTGGCTCTAACTGATGCTAGAAAAAAATTGGGGGAAAGCCTCCTCCTTTCTAATACCAGCCATCCAGACTCTTTGTGGCATGGAAGTTGGAGATCTGTTTATTATATGAGTCCCATTCAGAACATTTTGTTTGGGCTCGCAAATGTCTGTCTGTGGCCTATGCCTACCTCCTTCACCTCTTGTTCCTATATTGGAGCTAGTGAGTAGCTAGTCAGGCATCAGGAAAATTGCCAACTCTTCAAAGAAAGGAGACTCATGCAGCCAAACTAGACTCTACATCTATAGTCTTTCCAAAATGGCATGGGAGTAGAATCAGAGAGACACATTAATCTACAGAGAAGCTTTCCAGTGACCCCTGCAAAAGCCACATAAACATGTAAAAACACACAGAACGACACAGACAGCCATCTGCTGAGGCTAAAAGTATTTGTAGATTGTCAAGTCACATCCAGAGATGAGATGTATCCTGGAACCGCCAGCCCACTCCTACCCCATTTTAGACCAGAAGAAAAACAAGTGCTGTTAGATATTTCATTTAAATCTCTAATTTGCAATTTTACTCTAATTCTATTTAACGTACCATTCCATCATCAGTCAGATATACCAACTCTTTCCAACTGCATTCATCTATAAAGAGTTAAAAAAATCTTTGGCTTTCTAGATTTCAGCTGTCTTTTAACATACAGATTATTCCATACGTCAGTGGTCGGCAAACTCATTAGTCAACAGAGCCAAATCTCAATAGTACAGCAACTGATATTTCTTTTAAGAGTCAAATTTTTTAAACTTAAACTTCTTCTAACATCACTTCTTCAAAATAGACTCGCCCAGGCCATGGTATTTTGTGGAAGAGCCACACTCAAGGGGCCAAAGAGCTGCATGTGGCTCTTGAGCCACAGTTTGTCAATCATGGCCATAATAAACCCAGACATGCAATTGGCAGAGCCATTTTTTCATTTATTCATTCACACAGCAAATAATGAGCACCTGATCTTTGCAAGTATCATGTCAACGGTGGTGATATTCCCAGTGAGCAAGATGTTCCCAGGCTGCCCTCATGGATGTTGCAGGCTTAGAGGAGAAGACTGTCATTGAACAAAGGGGCAAAGGAGCCTTAGGAGGCTGGTGAGGGAAGGAGGGGCTCCATCAAGCAGGAGTTTGGAGCCATCTCAGAGGTTTGGGGCTTTATCCTGAAGACAATGAGAAGTTATATCAAGTATCGAAAGATACTTAATGGAAACATGTAGTTTCCATGTCTTGGCTACTACGAATGCTGCAACGAACATAGTGGTACACATATCTTTCTAAGTGTTTTCAAATTTTGGGGGTAGCTACCCAAAAGAGAGATTTGGGGCCAGATAGTAGGGCTTTTCTTAATTTTTTGAGGAAACTCTACAGTGTTTTCCCTAGTGGCTGTACCAATTTACATTCCAAACAGCAGTGAATGAAGGTTCCTTTTTCTCCACAATCTCTCTAATACTTATTATTTCTTTTCTTATTGATGACAGCTATTTTAACAGGTATGAAGTGATATCTCATTGTGGTTTTGATTTGCATCTCCCTAATAGTTAGTGAAATTGAGCATCTTTTCATATATCTGTTGGGCATTTGTGGGTCTTCTTGTGAAAGGTGTCTATTCAAGTCCTCTGCCCATTTTTCAATGAATTATTTGTTTCGTTGTTGTTGAGTTGTATGAGTTCTTTATATACAATAGAATATTACTCAGCCATAAGAAAAGATGAAATACTGCCATTTGTGACAACATGGATGGACCTTGGGACTATCATGCTATGTGAGATAAGTCAGACAGAGAAAGTCATGTAATTTCACTCATGGTAGGATATAAAACAGAAAACAACAAATGAACAAACAAATCTCATAGACACAGACAACAGTGGTTACCAGAGGGGAAAGGGAGATGAGAGGAAGGTAGTGAAGGGTAAAGTGGGTGAAATTTATTGCCGGGAGCCAATTCCAGCATGTCATAATTACAGAAGTTTTACCAAAAGGTTGATGAAACTTGGGGGCTCAACAAGGGCTTAGTCACATATATAATTACTTGTTGGAGTGGCGAGAGGGCACTTCCTCCAAACCTGCTGCCAGATAGCTCAGGGCATCTTAATCTACATGTTATTGCCTCCTATTGGCCAAATACCTGAAAAGCTGTAGGCTATTCCCCAATCTGACAATGCTTCTGTAAACCCTACCCTTTGAAGTGTATTATCTCCACCTTGCTTTAAGACAAATTGTGTTAATAAAAAGCAAGGGGTCCTGAGACAACGAGAATCTTTAGCTCCTTTAGCTGAAGCTCCTCTGACCCCCAAAGATAGTTTCAAAACTATCTTTCATCTTTAGACTCCTATTTAATCTACACACAGCCTTTCTCCAGATTGCTGAACCCTTCTTAATGCTGGGACAAGAACCCTGGCATTTATGGTGCTGGAAAAACATTTGACTTGGGTTAGTAAATACACAATGCAATATAAAGATGGCATATTATAGAATTACACACTTGAAACCTATATAATTGTATTAAATTAAATTGTATTAAATTGTCATCCACAATAAATTTAATTTTTAAAATAAATAAACTTTTAGAAAAATAAAAAAGATATTTTTTACTTGCACCAAGATCACTTTCTACACCCTGGCTATGAGTACTGTAGGGATGTCAGCCTCCAGCAATACTTACCTCTTCTCCTGCCTACCATTGGTCACTTTTATGGATGTTGCTCGGGCTGCCTGCCTGGGATAACCCTGTCTGCCAAATCCTTCCAGGTGAAGAATTAGAATCTCTCTAATGCTTCTCTTTCAAGTCATTTAGACACATCCCCTCTCAATGAGTTTGAGTTTAAGAAGAAGATACCAACTTTCCCTGGGCCAGACAGTGGCCCCACAGGAGGAGGCTGAATGTGTGTTGGAGGGGTGAGGTGTCTGCCCCATAATATGGGGCAGGAGAGAGCTTACTTCCTGCTCAGCCATGGAACTGAAGCAGGGAAGTGTCGTTTAGCTTTTAATCAAATAGTTAAAAACCTTCACACCCAGAGGAGGGTTTTCCCTTTCGTTACACAGGGAGAGCACCTTTGAACAGGAAACACATACAGCCTAGGTTAAGAATAAAGAGCAAAACGATTGATAATCCCCACCAGTACATCACTGCAAAAATAAATAAATAAATAAATAAATAAATAAATAAATAAATAAATAAAGGCAGTGCAAACTACCTAACACTATTCTAAAGACACAGGCTGCCCAAATATATGTTCCCACTTCAGATTCTCCATGGGGGTTGGCTAAAGCCAGGTCCTGGAATGTTGATTGAGACCTGATCGCACTAATGGACCAGAAATTATAAAATGCCTTATGTTACCAGTCATTTAAACCAGATAGTTAGGAATCCAGTTATGGTTAGGTTCAAACTGAAGCTTCAATCTATTTATTTATTGCAAGAAACAGTGAAAACGCAAGTACCCTCGTTTTAAATCTAAACGACACGGAGGAATCGTATCCATTTCCTGCAACTTTGAACCATGCAGCCGCTGACCCTGTCCTCTCTCTTTCTCATTTGGGAGTATTTAAAGTGACATCTCCCACTATGTCACTCTACCTGGGAGAAAACGGGAAGCTCGGTTGCCAGGCACTGTTTTACATTAGGGGAATTTAGTCTGAGACTCTCATAGCAAGCGGGTAATCCAGCTGCCTGGGTAATAACCATGTGCCTATCAGTGTCGTAGTCACTGTTTTCAGTTTTGTCCTGAAAATATTTAATTCTTCATGAAAATATTTTTGCTTGCCTTCCTTATGCCACTTCTTTACTTCCTAGAAATACCCACTTGAATTGTGTGCTATACAAGGAAGTAAAAACATGAACCAGAGCTACGAAGGGCCCATGTCCCCTGACATCAAAGTTTTTGTCAAAAAACAAAAAAAACAAACAAACAACAATAACAAAAAAAAACACAAGAGTAGCCACACTCTGGCTTCCTAGTAACCCCAGAAAAAAAATTCCAGAAATGTGTTTTCGTTCTTTAGCCCGAGTGACAAAAAGGTTAAAATGTTTCCCAAAGTCTGCTTTAAGAATGATTCTGACCTTGGGAAAATGGATTTTCGTTAGCCCCAAGGTCTATGACAGGGGTCTTCAAACTTCTGTCATTATGAGAATCACCTGGTGGAGTTGTTAAAACACAGATTCCCGGATCCCAACTATAAGAAGTGCTATCCGGATCCCAACTATAAGAAGTGCTATCAGGAATCTGTGTTTTAACACCTCCACCAGGTGATTCTCATAATGAGAGAAGTTTGAAGACCCCTGGATGATGATTAATAGCAAGAGGGGCTCATTCCTCTACCAGAGAAATCTACTCACAGGTCTCAGAGGAAGGTTTTCTCCTGTTCGTTTCCAAGAGAGGGACCCAGAGTGCCTGACACACACCCGCTCAGAGTGGGGTGCACTTCGGGCACATGGCAGGGACCCATGGCGGCGGTACTCCCTTGGGGTGGTATCGTGTCACCCAAGAAAGATAGCTCCTAAGGCAGCGGTGGGCAAACTCATCAGTCCACGGAGCCAAATATCACAGGACAACGGTTGAAATTTCTTTGGAGAGCCGCATTTTTTAAACTTGAACTTCTTCTAACGCCACTTCTTCAAAATAGACTCGCCCAGGCCGTGGTATTTTGTGGGAGAGCCACACTCAAGGGGCCAAAGAGCCGCATGTGAAAGAGCCGCATGTGGCTCGCCAGCCGCAGTTTGCCGACCACGGTCCTAAGGGATTTCTTTTTTTCTTTTTTTTAAATATATATTTTATTGATTTTTTTTTTTTTTTTAACAGAGAGGAAGGGAGAGGGATAGAGAGCTAGAAACATCGATGAGAGACAAACAGCAATCAGCTGCCTCCTGCACACTCCCCACTAGATATGTGCTCACAACCAAGGTACATGCCCTTGACCGGAATCGAACCCAAGACCCTTGAGTACACAGGCCGACGCTGTATCCACTGAGCCAAACCAGCCAGGGCGCTAAGGGATTTCTTACAGAGACAGGGCACTCTGTTCTCAGTAACGAAACCTTCCTCTCCGGCCACACCGCCAGGCTTTTTGGAACCCAGAATAGAACTCCGAGGCTGAGCCTTATTTGGGATATGAACACGGGGAGACCCAGGGCCTGCAGCTTCCCAAGGGCCTGTGCCTGGGGACCTTGTTGCCCTCAGCAGCAGGGGCTACTGTGTCCTATTCAATTGCTTGGCCATTGCAGCGACCCCCACACACATCCACCTGATTCTGATTCTGCCTCTCCTTCTGCCGCAGCTGACCAACTGATGACCCACGTGCCTCCAAGGCGAACTCCCCGGGAGGGCCCTGCCTGGGCCCGCTCACCCCGCAGTACCAGGTACCTCTGTGGGCTGGCTGCCTCGGGGGCTGCTAACAGCTGAACTTTGGCCACATCCTCATCCCAGCTCATCTTGCCAGGGCCAGGGCAGAGCACAGAAGCCTGTTGCTAGGAGACAGGAATTCCCAGACTCGGACTGAGATGGCTAAATGAGAACTCTGGCTTTGATTACCAGCGTATGGAATGGACCAGAGGCAAAGAGACAGGAGGCTTTCCAAGTTTCTAAGGAATTTGGTTCAACCTAAGAAACCCAAGCCTCGCTGACAGCAGCCTGTAATTACTTAACTTTTAAAGTAAGTCCTAGGCCCCCATCCCCACCCCCCACCCCAAATTTGCACCAAAAAAGTAAAGGGCTCTAAATGAGTACAGATCTACACAAGGGCACGCACACCACCCTCCATCTCAGGGAAGCTGCGAGGACAGGGGGCGAGGGATACCTGCCAGGGAGCACAGCCAGGGTTTGCCAGGTTAGCTGACCAGAGCTCAGTGCATTGCCAAGGAGGCACTGGCCCTGGCGAGCAGGTTGTGATAGAGGCAGTGAACGGACGACTACGAGTTTTTGTTGTTTTCTCATTACCTACGTCTTCCAGAAAGTGTCCCTTGTCACAGTGCCCTCGGCGGCCGGCTCTGCCTCCGGCTTCCACAGTGGTTGGGCGGCACAGCCCCAGGTACGCCCTGCCTCCAGCCTCCACCCCTCCTGTTCTCCTCCATCTCCACCTTCACCTGCCCCTGCAGGCCCGGCCTGCACACCGGGTTCCCCTTCACCTCCCCCTGAGGCGTCTGCCCGCACCCACCTCTCTGGAGCCTCCTCTCCTGAGGAGGAGGAGCAGGGGGGCCGGAGACTCTGGAAGACGCGGCCCCAGCAGTGGCCTCTCCCAAGACAGGACAGGCCTCCCCAGGGGAGGGACCCCCTCAGGCTATGGAGCCCGGGCCTCCCCGCAGACCTCAGCCCCGGGACTTCCGGCAGAACCACTTCCTAAATAGGAGGGCAGCTCATCAGGAAGAGGGGACACCTGGCTCCCTAGGCAGAGCGGCCCCAGGCTGGGCTGGGCCAGTGTCTCTGGGAAAGGCTCAGCCTCCAGCCCCACCAGCGCCTGTGGAGCCCAGAGGCCTCTGAGGGCCCCTCTCCCTCCCCTGGGCCTGGCTTTTACCGGAGCCTCTGCCCCAAACTACCAGCCATTCCTCTACCCGCCCTGGAGCCTGCTCCCATGCTCTGGGCCAAAGGAAACAACAATGCTTTTTGCAGCAAAAACAAACAAACAAAACAGACACACAAATGCTTCCCTTGCAGTAAACTCCCACCATTTTGTATGTAATGCATTTATTAAGAAGAAGTCCAGGCTTACCTACTGCAATAAAAGAGCTAAAAATTCAGTGGTCCAAAGAAGATAGAAGTTTATTTCTCTTTCATATAATATTAGGTCTAGTAATAATTAATGTCGTTTTCTAATACTTTTTTAAATCGAATTTATTTAAACAATACAACAAAATTTAATCAACAATATAGTTGCCGTTGTTTTCTACTACTTGTGCCCAACGCTCAGGAAGCATTTTAATCCCTCTGTTGTAAAATTCTTGTGATTTTGATGCAAAAAATTCGGTCAATGCATTTTTGAGGCATTCTTCATTATTAATTTTTTTTCCAAGAAGAAAGTTTTGCAAAGAACGAAGCAAATGGTAATCGGAAGGGGCAATATCAGGAGAATATGCAGGTTGAGGGAGAACTTCCCATTCCAACTGGTGCAGTTTTTCAGCAGTGATTCTTGCAGTATGCGGTCGTGCGTTATCGTGGTGAAGAATTACGCCCTTCTGATTAATCAGCGCGGGTTCTTTTTCTCTTAAAGCTTGGGCTAATCTTTCCAATTGGGCACTATACACTGCACTTGTAATGGTTTGGTTAGATGGTACAAGTTCATAATGAAGAATTCCTTTAAAATTCCACCAAACACACATCACTTTTTTCGCATGCAAGTCAGGTTTTGGCGTGGGCTGCGGAGCCTCATTTTTGTCCAACCATTGAGGCCGCCTTTTCAAATTAACATACAGCACCCATTCTTCATCTCCGGTAACAATTTGCTCTAAAAACGGCAAACGGTTTTGACGAGAGAGGAGCGAACTGCAAATTGTGACTCTTTGATTACAGTTGTTGTCGGTCAACTCATGAGGAATCCATTTTCCAAACTTTTGGACTTTGCCAAGTGCACGCAATTGATTGGAAATTGTTTTTTGTGAACAATTTAAAGTTGTCGCAAGCTCTTGTTGGGTAATTTGAGGATTTTGCACCAAAAGAGCTTGAAGAGCTTCTTGATCAAAATTGGACACACGGCCTCGACCACTCTTGTCATCTAATGAAAAATTTCCCTCGCAAAATTTCTCAAACCAACGCTGGCATTTTCTGGTGCTAACTGCATCTTGACCAAGAGCACTACAGATGTTTTTTGCAGCCTCACTTGCTTTTCTTCCTAATTGGAACTCGTAAAGCATGCAGTGCCAAATATGCTCTTCATCCGCCATCTTCTTAGCCCTAGTTTTGCAACAAAAACCAAACCAAACACAAACTTTTTCAAGCAAAACTTGTTAATTGCACTTCACACGTTCTGTAGATACCACGTGTTTGAAGGTTATGTCAATGCAAGTAACATTTGTAATATAAATCCTCTAGGAGCCACATTTTGGGGGGGGGGGGGGGGGAACAGGTGAGATTAATTTAAAAATATATTTCATTTAACCTAATACGCCCAAAATTTTATCATTTCAGCATGTAGTCAATATCAGACATTACTGAGATGGTTTACATTCTTTGGTTTGTGCTTATTTATAGCCCCTCTCAAATGGACAGTGCCGAGCTAGGAGGGCAGGAGGGCAGTCCAGGGCAAGTAGACGGTTTTGCTCCAAGGTTAGCCAGGAACCCACAGTTCTTCAATTTCATTATTCCACAATCCCCTAGAGAGGAATTTCTCAGCCTCAGCACTGTTGCCATTTGAGACCGCATAAATCTTTGCTGTAGCAGACTGACTAGTGCACTGGCCGACAAACCACAGCTCGCGAGCCACATGCGGCTCTTTGGCCCCTTGAGCATTAGAACCACTTCTTCAAAATAGACTCGCCCAGGCCAAAAACCGACTTCTGCGCATGGGCCATGAAATTTCACTTGCACTGTACATGCACACCTGTAAGTGGTATTTTGTGGAAGAGGATATCTTTTTATTGATTTTAGAGAGAGAGGGAGGGAGAGAGAGAAACATCAATCGGTTGCCTCCCATAGTGCCCCCAACCAGGGGTGGAACCTGCAACCTAGGTATGTGTCCTAATTGGAAATCAAACCCAAAAGCTTTCGGTATACAGGAGGACACTCCAATCAACTGAGTCACCCAGCCAGGGAAGGGCTATCTCCTTTGGGAAACGAGATGCATGTGGTTTTAAAGGCATAAACTTTTGAAGGTGTATGTATGGGAAGAAAGGAGGAAACCGAAGGAGTAGATTTGCCAGTGGATTCTCTCCTCTCCCCTATTCTTAAGAAGACAAGAATTCCCCAGCTTTGTGGTTTAAGAAGCTTTATATCAAACCATCCCCCTCCCTCCAGAAGTTAGTCTTAATTGATCTCAGCCAAACAAGGAAACAGGTTTCTTTAGTCACAGTGATTTCAATGATAGACCTTGACTTAAACTGATCTAACTGAAGGGAAGTTTATAACTATTGTGTGATATTGAGGGCAGGAGAAGCTGTCTTCCTCCTCCGGATATGAATGAGGAAACTATGGTCTGGGAATAGGAGGCAGCCATGTGGTACAAGAGACATAAACTTGCGGATAAAGCCAAATTATGAAGGAGGGTCACAAAGAAATAGAACGGAAACCCTGATGGCATTCTGAACCTGTGGCCCTAACCCAGGCCTGAAGTCCCACTTCTGGAATTTTTACATAAATGAGACAATAAATGTCTTACATGGTTTAGGTCAGTTTGGTTTAAGCTCCCTGTGAATTGCGGTTTAATCTGAATGTGTTTCTTCGTTGGCACCTGAAAACACTGACTACACGCAAAGGCACGTTTACCTCCTAAGTACCTACTGTAAGCCCCTCCCCATGGAAGCCCTTAGCACGTATGACCTCATGTAAGTCTCACAGTAACCCTAGAGGTAACTACAAATCAGGAAACGGAGAGTCAAAAAGATTAGCTAACTTTCCCGATGTCACTCTGAGAATAAGTGGCTGAACTGAGAATTGAGCTCGACCAACTCTAAATTCAATGTGGTGTGGTGGTGGTGGTGTTTTTTTACAACTTCGGCCTCATATTTTATGTTTTGAACGTGTATATAAATAACAAAGGTTTATATGTTTACTTAAACTCCATGTGGAAAACCATTTTGACTTTTGAAAATCTGATTCAATGATCAAAAACACATGTCGAATATTAGTTAGAAGGTAGTGTACACTGCAGTAGGGTTTTATAGGCATCTTGGGCAGGTCCTTCAGAGTAATTGGGATGTGGAATGTGGAAGTCATTTTTATGGGGAAGTTGGGACATGGCCTCCTGTAGGCAGCCTCAGGCAAAAGAGTGAGTATATCAAGAAAAAAAAAATCACATTGAACCTGGTGATAAGGTTCACGAGGACTTTAATTAAAAGAAATCTCATATTTCAAGGCTGTATGAGCAATGGCATACGATTGTACATTGCAAAAATATAAGGTTTTGCCCCAAGATGTCAGTATTCTTTTGAAAATTGAGTGTTTGGCTTATAAGCTGTCTGTGGAATTCCTCTCTTGCTCACCTACCCTCTTACAGTGCCTGCGGATGCTTCTCCTCAAGCCCTCTAGCTCAGCACATGGAAGAGAAAGATGCCTGTCTTTTATTTTGCTTGAGGATGATAAAATATGGCTGGCCATGCTATTTTGACCTACTGTGAAGCCTTTTATCTGACTGTTATTCAAAACAATTGTGCTCTTGTCAGGATTAGGAATAAGAATTGTTTTTCTACCCACACTAACACTTTTGTGCTTGCATTTTATCCCTTGGATTAAATGCCTGATCTATCCCTGAGAAAGAAAATAAAAATACGCATGCTTTCACCTTTATTCCATACTTAGGTTCCATTTCCCTCCAGAAAGTTCACATTGAAAATGCCCTCAAACTTCCTGCATTTGACTTGAGCAACTTCAGCTTCCCTGATGTTAGTTCAACGATACAAGTGGTTTGGAACTCTGCTTGGTCCAGTAGACCCTTGAACACACCTAAACAGGCTCATGATTGTGCCTATACATAAATGCTAAAATGTTAAGAAAGGGGGCTGATGGGATCTTTTAGCATCGGGTACAGAGCTGTAAAGTAGATTGAATTCGTTTACCATCTCATTTGTGTTAATTTGTCTCTTATGAAGTAAAATGTATTGACAATGTTTTCTTCCCACACCATGCTTTGACATGCTCTCTATAAAACGTTCCTTATATAATTATGCCATGACCCCCTCCTGGCCCATGGCAGAAATTTTGTAAAATGTGGGTGCTCACTAGACCCAGCTCCTCTTCATGGGAACTAGCTGAACCGCATGTTCTTCACCATCAGCATATGAGTGGACACAATGTGTCTCTGCTAAATAGAGGCAGTTTGATGTCATCCCATTTGTTAATTTAAGATCCTTCACATGCTCTTTCTTCATCGGTTGGCCAACCAGATGCAGAAATCCCAGCAGAGAACTCTGAGGCCTGAAGGGACAGAGGAGCCACTAGAAAGCAAGGGCTTGGGTTCCTGAATGACAGGTCTTTATGTATTTTGGAGGTTAATCCCTTATCAGATGAATCATTAGCAAATATGTTCTCCCATACAGTGGGCTCCCTTTTCATTTTGTTTGATGTCATCCCATTTGTTAATGTTTTTCTTTTGCTTCCTTTGCCCAAAGATGGGGACAGTGAAAAATGCACTGAATTTGGAGCAAAAAGGACTTGGTCTCAAGTATTAGCTCTACCATTTGAAAACCTGAGCTCCAGTTTACATAATTAAAGAAGCCTTTATTAGAGAGTTGCTAGAAGCATTCAAATAGGCAATGCATATGAAAGTGCTGTCAATAGCATTTCAGGCATGACACCACACTTGTGGATAGACATCTAGCTTTCAAATAACTACAAAACACATCTATCACCACATCTACTAAGGGTCACGATGATTCCTTGGTTTCCCTTGCTGGCTCCTCTTCCAGTAAGCTGAGCACTCTCTTGGTCTCCTTTTTGTCCTCTACTCTCTATGGGTGACCATATCTGGTCCCATGACTTAAATACTGACAATTTCCAAACCTCTCACAGAAGATCCTGAGACATTCATCAATTAGGTATCTCCTATGGCAGTGGTTCTCAACCTTCCTAATGCTGCAACCCCTTAATACAGTTCCTCATGTTGCGGTGACCCCCAACCATAAAATTATTTTCGTTGCTACTTCATAACTGTAATTTTGCTACTGTTATGAATCGTAATGTAAATATCTGTGTTTTCCGATGGTCTTAGATGGGTTGCGACTTGGCGGGGGGGGGGAGTCTATCTGCTGTAGAGCCTAAGACCATCGAAAAACACAGATATTTATATTACGATTCATAACAGTAGCAAAATTACAGTTATGAAGTAACAACAAAATAATTTTATGGTTGGGGGTCATCGCAACATGAGGAACTGTATTAAAAGGTTGAGGCAGCCAAAACCAGTTTAGCTCAGTGGATAGAGCGTCAGTTTGCAAACTGAAGGGTCCCAGGTTCAATTCCAGTCAAGGGCATGTACATTGGTTGCGGGCACATCCCCGGTAGGGGGTGTGCAGGGGGCAGCTGGTCGATGTTTCTCTCTCATCGATGTTTCTAGCTCTCTATCCCTCTACCTTCTTCTCTGTTAAATCAATACTACAATATATATATATATATATATATATATATATATATATATATATACTGTATATATAATTTTTTAAAAGGTCGCGGCATTAAAAAGGTTGAGAACCGGTGTTGTATTGTATCCTACGTGTATCTCAAACTAGTTCAAAAAGGAACTCGTATTTCTTCCATTCCTTCCACACCATAAACCTTATTCCCCTCTCTCTCTCCCTCTTCTAATCCTTTATGTTAACTTTGGATCATAATAATATGTCATCAAAATATATTAACATTTATTGCAGACTTGCTAGTTGTTGGGCATTGTGCTAAGTGTTTTATATGCATTTTCTGATTTAAGCATTAAAACAGCCATCGGAGGCTAGTACAATGCAGTGGCAGCCTGGTTTTATAGAGAGGGAAATGTGGTTTAAAACAATGTTAACGTGCCTGCCCACAGGGCCTGGGGCTGTGTTCCTTCAGAGTCTCGCTGTTCATCGCTGTGCCCTTCATCGGCGTGCTGTAAAGGTCTCATGCTTCCTGTTTACTCATCTCCCATCCAACTGGTCACCAAAAGCACTTAAGTTGTACCTTAAAAAATAAATATTTTGCAATTCCAGCCAGCCCCCTTCCTTTCTGGTCCTACTGCCAATTACTTGGTCTTGATGTTCAGTATCTCTTACTAAGATTTATTTATTTTTATTATGTATCAAGCATTATGTTAAGCACTTTAAAAATATTAGCTAGCAATCCCATGAGATGGATTTTTTTATTATTCAGAATTTTCAGATTGCAAAACTGAAGCACAGAACAAATTAGTAACCTGCCCATGAGCACATAGCTAATAAATGATGGGGTTGTGATTTGAACAGTCTGGCTCCAGGCTATGGTTACAGCATGGTGTTCCTTCGGTATAACCATGGTCGTGTCCTTGGTGACTTCCTTGCCACCAGGTCTCCTCTCAGCCTTAGGAAATTCTCCAGAATTTGCTTCACAAAAGTGTAACTCTGAACCTTTTGCTCACTTATAGCCCCCATTGACTTCCTCTGGTTACAGTCCCTACTGTCTTTTGTGATCTAGATGTAAATAGCATCTGGCCTCCTTTCCCATCATGCACCACATCAGTCACTGGAAAATCACTGTCCTTCCTTGTGCCCTGTGCTTGCATATGTCGTTCCCTCTTTGTGAAATGCCCGCCCCTGAAATAAGTCAACTCATCCTTCAAGACTCAAATGTCACCTCTTCTTAATAAGATTCATTTCTTCCTTTTTAGTAGTTGATCCCATTACATTCTAATAATTTGCAACCCTCTCCTCTGCATGTCTTCCTTGCCTGCATCTCCTCAGAGGGGACTGCTACACCTCTATCTTGTACATCATTTCCATCCTTTTAGCGATGTGTGGGCTTGCAATCCTCATCAGATGGATGACGCTGGTTTATATGATTTGCCCGGAAGCTCAAAGGAAGATGTTGGAATAGATGGCTATGAAATGACCATTTGAGCAGAGGGTAAATAGTTTCAGAAGAACAAGGAAAAGATTGAAAGCGTGCATTTCTTTCTCTAGACAAAATCAGAGTAATTTGCAGATATACGCATCTGGACAAATAATTAGAGGCATCCTTTGTAGCGTTTAATTTTTGCTTAACGTTCACTATCTAATTACAGCCTGGCAGCCGGAGCACACACATGACTCTCACTTTTTGGGGGAGCTTATAGTTCTTGGGAGAGTGGGACATTTGTATGAAATTCATCCCACAGATATTAACTGATGTCTTTTCATGGTTGGTTATCTCTTCGGGCTTGTATTTTTCCTGTTTCATCATTCTTTGTTTTTTTACTTTTTGTTTCATCTCTAGTTTTCCAATAACCCTAACAGTCACCATTTATTGAGCACTTATTATGAACCTAGCACTGTTCTAACGTTTCTAAAATCAGTTTGTTGTCTTCTCTCCTGTGAGCATCAGAGTGAAATAAAATTACTGGGTCTGAAGTTTGACTGGCAGTAAACATCTCTGAACATATGTTCCTACATACCAGTGCTCTTACCATGTCAGCTGGACCTCCGAACATGTGGTTGCAGTATCAAGAGGACAAACAGTCCTGCTCTTGAACCACACTACTGGGTCACCATACACATTTCCACCGGCAAAGTGCTAGGAAAGGCTGTAATTTGCTACTCACTGGCAACAGGTTTATCTGCTTCTTCTCCAGAATAGGATTAAATAAGAGGGAAAGAAGACCTGGGTTGCTCTTACAATGGGGAAGGATAAAGATAGCACTGGAGAAGCCAGGCCCAGGGGCATTAAAAACTTTGCCCAAATCACTCTTTTGCCTGAGGTTAAACAAGCCTCTTTGACACTAGCCTATTATGGTGGGAGGGGAAAAGTAAGATCCGTAAGAAAGGAGGGAATCACAGGATTCAAACTAACTAACACCCGGTAGCTAATAGTTTTGGGTCCTGGATGGATGACTAGAAATCACCAAAGACCATCCTGCCTTTCAATGCTGTTTTTTTCATCTACCATCACTTAACACCATCTTATATGCTTTATGGGAAGCAATAAGGTATGCAAAAAATAAGTAAATATAATCCAGGCTCAGCCACGTTATTGAATATATCTCAGTGACAATTCATTCCAACAGTAACATGAACATAATAAATAACCCTTACCTCTCAGAACTTTGAGGAAGATTAAATGAGATAATGCATGTCTGGCAGGATGCCTGGCCCTTGGTAGAAGTCAGTGCCATGCTCATTGGCCAGGGGAGGTCCAGGCAGTCCACGGGAAGGTCAAAGCTCAGGACAACTGCCTCTTTCTCACTTAAAACCAGAGTATTTTTGGATCGGCAATCCATGTTAATTTGCGTAATCTCTTGCCTATTCTGTGCTTATTATGGGGATAAATAAATGACTTCAGCCATCAGCACTGTCACTCCAATCTTTCCCAGGAGTGCCAGGAACATGGATCAGAGAAAGAATGAAAAAAAGAGGAGAGGAGAGGAGAGGGTACGATTTTGTTGAACAAGCGACTACACGAGCTTATTCTTCTCCTAATAACTTGACTGGCATTTACATAAGACATCATAAAGAGGAGCAAGGACCCTGGCAACATGCCAGCAATACCAAGGACCAAGCACCTTAAAACAAGTCCCCTCTTCCTTCTTCTTATTGCTTTTTGCCTACAAGCATTTGGCTGGTATTAAGCCAAGAAAATCCCATTTGATTTCTGTTTAGATGGGCCCTTTGCTCTTCCGCATGGCTCATCACAAGGCCTATATGTTGTGTAGAAAATATGATTCCGCACCCAGCTGGGGTCATTTTTCAAGATCCTCTATCCAGGCATGAGTCAGACTGAAAAGGAGCAATTCAGCCTGCTGGGCAAAAAAATAAAATAAAATAAAAAATACTTACAAACCAACTTCTAAATAAATCTGCCAAAAATTAACTTGTAAAATCTTTTTTCATCAAGTGAGGTACTGGCGAAGAGGACAAAATATTTTAAACGTTTAAACTAATTGTTTCTGTGCTTATTTTGCCTGTCATGTATTATCTAGATGTCATCCTTTCTGGTTCTTTCTCTTGTGCTCTTTCATGCATCAGAAGTCTCTCTCATTTCCAACAATATAAACACATTCTGAAACACACATTCTCTCTCTCTCTCTCTCTCTCTCTCTCTCTCTCTCTCTCTCTCTCTCCCTCCCCCCCTCCCTCTCCCTCTCCCTCTCCCTCTCCCTCTCCCTCTCCCTCTCTCTCTTTCTCTTTCTCTTTCTCTTTCATATTCACTATATTTCTGTCTCTTTTGCAACAAAAATTCTGGAGAAGTTGTCTGCTTCTCCTGTTTCCTCTTCCCCCTTTCCAACTAATATTTTGTCCACTATGGTTTCACTCATTTCCCAAAACCTCCTTTGTCAGCATCGCAAATGATCTTCTTGTAAACAAACCCAAAGGACATTCTGTGTCTCAACAGCTTTGATACAGTCTATCACTCTCCCTTCTCGCCTTCATCCCAGGGCCATCCTTACCTTGTTTTCTGTTCAGTTCACAGCAACCCCTTCTGCTAGCTTAACTGGCTCCTCCTCTAACTGATCTTTCCTTCCTCCTTTTTTTCTTTCCTTTCCTTTCTTTCTGTTGTTCCTTCTTTCTTTGATACATGTTTTTGGCACTCTTGGAACGAGTTAGAGTGACAGTGCTATGGTTGAAGTAATCTATTGATCCTCAGAATAAAATTAGGATTTTTTGGGCTCTTTGCTTCTTCAACTACACCCTCTTTAGAGGGTTCCATTCATTCTAAAAACATTAATGGCTTCCAAATCTATATCTCTCTTCAAGGGCCTAGGCTCATATGTACCGTTACCGTCTTGTTAGTTGTATTTCATAGCTATTTCAATGGCACAAAGGCCAAAATGATTGATTTGATTCTCTCTGACCCCCTGTCTGCTAACCCCTCACCCCCACGGTTTTCCATTTAAGTAAATGGCACCAACAGAAACTTGGGAATCATTCTTGATCCTGTCCTTACAGTGTGTGCATGTGCATGAAGCCACTTCTCCAAAATACAGCTGTAATTCCCACTTTTTTCCCCCCACATTGACAAGGAAAAATTTTTCTTTTTTAACCTTCAAAAGGGAAAAAACAGTACCAAGTAGTCAGAATTTACAACAAGACTAATTTTATGTAAGAAATAATTTATAGCTGAAACGGTTTGGCTCAGTGGATAGAGCATCGGTCTGTAGATTGAAAGGTCCCAGGTTCGATTTCAGTCAAGGACATGTACCTTGGTTGAGGGCACATCCTCAGTAGGGGGTGTGCAGAAGGCAGCTGATCGATGATTCTCTCTCATTGATGTTTCTAACTCTCTATCCCTCTCTCTTCCTCTTTGAAAAAAAAATCAATAAAATATATATTTTAAAAAAGAAATAATTTATAGATAAACCAAAAGACTTATATGCATGCATATAAGCCTAACCAGCGGTCATGGACAGCAGGGGTGTGGTAGGGGCATACATAGGGAGGAGTTGGGGATGGGAATGGGGGAATGAGAACAAATATATGATACCTTAATCAATAAAGAAATATTTTTTTAAAAAAAGAAAGAATTTATAGCAATTATAAATATTCAACAATAGATTTTCCTGCTTCAAAAAGTTTCATACTCCTTACTTGGCATATCTTTCAATATTCAAAATGAGCATGCTTTTTAATTTTATCGTTTTATCCTCACCCAAAGATATTTTTCCATTAATTTTTCTTAGAAAGAGTGGAAGAGATAGGGAAAGACAGAGAGAAAGAAATATTGATGTGAGAGAAATACATCAATTGGTTGTCTCCTGCACATGTCCTGACCAGGGCCTGTGCTGCGGAGGAGCCCGCAACAAGGTACATGCCCTTGATTGGAACCCAGGATCCTTCTGTCTGCAGGCCAACACTCTATCCACTGAGCCTAACTGGCTAGAACAAAATGAGCATGCTTTTAACAAAGGATTTCTACTTAAAGAAATTCATCCTCAAGCTAAAATATATTTTTTTTATTTATCATTATTATTATTTCCTTTTTATTGAATTTATTGGGGTGACCTTGGTTACCAAGATTATAGAGGTTTCAAGTGCACGATTCCACAATTATTTGTACACTGTATTGTTTGTTCACCACCCCAAGTCAAGTTTCAGCCCATCACCATTTATCCCCCCATACCCTCCTCCACCTATCCCACAGCCCACTCCCTCAGCAATCACCCCACTGTTGTCTGCATCTGTGAGTTCTCTTTTTTTTTTCTCAATCTTTCCACTTCCCCACCCAGCCACCCAACTCCCTTAACACAGCTGTCAGCCTGCTCTCTATCTGTGAGTCTGTTTCTATTTTTCTTGTTAGTTCATTTTGTTCATTAGAGCCCACATATGAGTAAAAATCATATGGTATTTGTCTCTCTCTCAACTGGCTTATTTCACTTAGCATAATGCTCTCCAGGTCCATCCTGCTGTCACAAAGGATGAGATTTATGTCTTTTCTATGGCTGAGTAGTATTCCATTGTGTAAATGTACCACAGCTTTTTTTATCCACTCATCTATTGATGGGCACTTGGGCTGCTTACAAATCTTGGCTATTGTAAATATAATGTTGCAATGAACATAGAGGTGCATGTATTTTTTTGAATTAGTATCTTGTGTTTCTTTGGATAAATTCCCAGAAATGGAATTGCTGGGTCATAGCCAGGGAGATGGGCATTGTTTGTCCAGATGTCTTAAATCAGGATTCGTTTCCCTGAGTCATTCCCAAAATAAAACCTTAATTGCCTTGTCTCAAACACCTGAGGTAAGAGGGAATATTTATAGAATAACAGAAATTTTGGAGTTACTTCCATGATATGTTCATTTACGTGACAGATTTTTCCTCACCACCAGTAACACAGAAGTAACACAATTGTTTCAGATATATTGATGCTAGATAGATGGTAGATAGATAGGTAATAGATAGATCATCATTAAAGAAGCATTATGATATATAAAGTATATAAATTTTCACCCACAATAGAAATTTAAGATTTTTTTCTTTGCACATTGAAAGAAAGATTTATACAAATTTGTACACATCTGAAGTTTTGTACAGATTTGTTGACATATGTTTCAAAGTCTATGTATTTCCAACAGCAATCATTTAAAATAAACCATAATTAAGACAGTTAAAAAAAGAGAAGCAGAAGGCTTTTTTTTTTTTAGCATCTTACCAGAGCAGCATTTTGCTACAAATAGTCAAGCTCCAGAGGTTACATCTTTTAAATTCTCTGCTACACTTTATGCCATTGTGATCACTCTAACTATGACCCTTTGCCAATGATAAAACTCTCTAGCTCCAGCCTCTTGAGTGACAAATGCTCTTGAGCCCCAGGTCCATATTCCTAACTGCCTGCAAGGCATTTGCATTCAAACATTTGACAGAATACCTCAACTACAACTGCTAATCAATCATTCTTGCCTCAAATGCTTCCATAACCCTGTACATAGACCACCATTCTAGTCCTTATCGTAGTATAATTTAATGATCTACCTATGTTTCCATCCCACTTTTCAGAATGTGAGTTCACAGAAGAGAGACCTTGTGAAAAATCTATGTGTTCTTACGTTTAGCACATGACAAGTACTTGATAAATGTGTATTGAGCAAATATCTGACTTAGTACCTACATGTGTGACTCAGGTTAATAAGAATGTAGCACTCGCAAGCTGGCTGATCGGGTGGGAGGGAGTGGAATAAAAGGTCAGAGCATAGAACAGTCATCATTACAGGTCCCTAACCTATCTCTACCACATCATATGAAGTTGAAATCATATTAAGCCCTAAATTGTCATCACTGCCTTCCTCACTTTTATGTCAGTTCTCTCGGCAATGGGTTTTGCCAGAGTGTGGGAGAATTTCGTGTTCAAAGCCTCAGAGAAACCTGATACTTCTTCCTTTTCAAATGGGTCAAATGTCAAACAGTGAACAGAGGTGGCTCAGATGAGTAAAAACTGCACCAAGATATTGTGCCCCCGTGGACTCTCAAGTCAAAATTGTCCTAGCATGTGGAGACTGCCAAAGATGTCATCTCCCAAAGCTGTAAAACTCAACTCCCCCAGAGCTCTAAGATTCTGTTTGCAAGGCTGCACAGAGAAAGGGTTCACCGTGGTTGAAAAAAAACAGGCACTATTTCAATGTAACAGAATCTCCAATATCGGGAATATGGAGTTATAAAAATGCTGTAAGTAGGATGGGAGATCAATAATAATTACACGGAGACAACAGCATACATGGGGACTGTCCCGGGCATTCTGGAACTTGGGGTACATCCAAGCTGTAGAGAAAGGATGGAGGAATTTAGGATTGAGTCTACATTTCTGTCCTCTTGCAGCCCCACACTGATGAAAACACACACGAAGTTCTAACCTCGAGTTTGTGCTTAGTGCAGACACCTCATTTCATACCTGATTACTTCATCCACCAAGAGCTTGTAACATGGCGCAGGGAGGGGAGGGGGAGAGTCAAGGCATGTTAGATGTTGGCCAGTCTATATAAATTCTCTCTATTCGGTTATTCACTTGATTTTTCAGCAAGCCCCTGTTGAACACCAAGTACAATTTGGGGGGACATGGGGGCTCTGAGCAGGACAGTTACAGACATGAATAAATTATGTACCTCCCTTCAAAGAGTCTGTGTGCTAATATGTGAGGTACATGAAACCAATAATTACAGTCCAATATACTCAAATGCCAAAAGCGCATGGTTCCCAAGACGGCGTACATGGCTAGTTAAAATTCTTGAGCTGCCGGCATCACATGTTAAACTACAGAACTTCATTTTGTGATGTGACACCCAGGCAAATGTCATTCTCCCTTGTCTCACTTTTCTTCCTGAGGTCATTTGTATCTTAGTTCACAACACGTACTTAAGAGTTATAAAATTGCATGTATTTAAATATCTTCCATAATTCAGGTTGTTAACTAAAAAAAAAAAAAAAAAAAAAAAAAAAAAAAAAAAAAAGAACTCTCCTCTCCTTCCCCTTTCTTCTAGCTTTAAATTACACGGCTCCAAGATTCACCTTTGCCTTTTATTCCGAAAGAGTAAACATTTACTTGATGGGAGTGCTTATTAAGGAAATGTGGCCATCTCGGCCAAACTGCAAAATACACTGTGCAGGGCTGAGAAGACTGAAGAATGAGCAGTCTGACATTCCCCTTCACTTCTGTACTGCTGACCGCCCTGGCTGCAAGGGATGCAGCAATATTATGAACAAACAGAAGAAAGTCCTTAATGGAGGGGGGGAAATAGAATATGGCAGATGGTAACAAGAGCTGTAGAATAAAACCGAGCAGAGAAGTAGGAAAAGGAGGGCTAGGGTGTTGTGGAAGTTTTATTGAGGTAGAGGACGGTTAACTGAAAAGCTGACATTTAAACAACAACCTAATGATGAGGGAGAGTAAAAGTAACAGAACATGAGTCAAAGCAATAACGAGGAAGACTGACCAGGTAGGGCTCTAGAGGGCACTATTAAGATTTCACATCTTGCCGAGACCGGTTTGGCTCAATGGATAGAGCGTCGGCTTGGGGACTGAAAGGTCCCGGGTTCGATTCCGGTCAAGGGCATGTACCTCGGTTGCGGGCATATCCCCAGTAGGGGGTGTGCAAGAGGCAGCTGATCGATGACTCTCTCTCTCATCGATGTTTCTAACTCTCTATCTCTCTCCCTTCCTCTCTGTACAAAATCAATAAAATATGTTAAAAAAAAAAAAAAAAAAAAAAAAAAAAAAAAAAAAGATTTCACATCTTGCTCTAAATGAGCTGGGGAAACTTTAGAGGAATTTGAGCAGAGGCATGATCTGAGTTATAAATTAAAAAAAAAAAAAATTTCTGGACACCGTAAGTCAAAGACAGAATTAAGGAGACCAAAGAGGAAGCTAATGCAATAGTCTAGGCAGGAGATGATGAAGGTTTGAATCAGCGTGCAAGTGGTAGAAGTGATGGAAGTAATAAAATGATTCTACATATATAGGGTGTCCCTCTCCCCCAAAATAATGTATACACACTTGAACAGCTGACAGCTGTTAAAGGAAAATTAAATGTATTTTAATAAACACTGTCTTTTCAGGGAGGGGCACCCTACCCTGTATTCTGAAGATAAAACCAGGAGAATTTTTATATAGATTGGGTATAAGATTTGAGAGGAAGACTAGAGTCAAGAACAATACCCAACATTTTAACCAGAAAAATTAGAAGTTTGGAGGTACCATGAGATGAGGAAGACTGCAAGATGAGCATGCTGGGGAGAAGGGTAGGTCACATATAACAAGCAAACATTTCAAGCAGTCCCCAAAAGAAAGTAACAGTCTCAATTGTGGTTATTCAACATTGTTTTCAATCTCCTAGCAATGCAGGGGGGGGGGGGGATATATATATATTATATATATATATATATATATATATATATGTATGTATATATATATATATATATATATAAATGTATATATGAAAAATATATATAGTGAGTGGCCAGATTATGATCTCTGAATACATAATAATCTGGCTACTTAGTGTATATCCTATATAATAAAAGGCTAATATGCAAATTGTCCCCTCGACCAAGAGTTCAACCAGCAGGCAGGCCAGACCACCACTCATGCATGAATTCATGCACCAGGCCTCTAATATATATATATATGGAGTGGCCAGATTATTATGCATCCAGAGATCATAATAATCTGGCCACTCAGTGTTTATGTGCTGTTGATTTAAATAAAAAGTTTTTTGTGTGTGTATCTAATAGTCCAAGTTTCCTTGGTTAAGAGCAATTGTGATCTTCCTTTGTTTGGTCTCACCTGGAGAGGGGGCCGTTGCCCACTTCTCCAGGAGGACAAATGAAAATCTTGGCAGGGAGGAGGAGGGGGATGCCACAGAGGGCTTGTCACTTGAAAGAGCCTCAATAATATTGCATCTGTCTCTTTGGGAACCTGCCTTCACCTCTAGCTGAGAATCATTGGTTTAGTAGGGGTGTCGAACTCAATCAGAGAAGGGCCAAAATCTAAAATCCAGCCTAAATCGCGGGCCGAATGGTTTACTGAACAGTCATAAACTGTCATTGTGATGGAAACGCAGCGGAGTGCAGTGATGACAGCGCGGTGCGGGCCACATTGCAAGGTCTGGCGGGACGGATTTGGCCCGCGGGCCTTGTGTTTGACACATGTGGTTTAGAGGATTTACTTTTAGCCAAGAAAAAATGTTATCTTCTATTTTCTACTAATTTATCGATTAGTCTCTCATCAGCTTATTTAACCTATTTTATTTACATAGTGTTCTGACATATTGAAGTAGAGAGTTCTAAAAAAGCAAAATAAAAATAAAGTTGAGAGCTCTGTTATTCATAAATCTACTCCAAAATAGTAGAAAGCAATCCTATCTAAAATTCAGCTTATTTGCAAAAATGACTTTGAAACTTTATTTTTATCTATCACAAAGTATTATTTTAAAGTTTTCAGATAATTTTTCAAAATTCCTTTCAATTGTTTCCCAAACATCATCTATGCGAAGAAATTTAACAATGAGGACATTTTAAACTTCATCTGCCTTCAGAATTAAAGCTTACTAACTGTCATTGCAAAACTGGTGAATAACTCATGCCTTCAGTAGCATACAAACATATTTGTTTGTAGATTGTTTTGTAGAAGTACGAAAGAACATTTTAGTATGTTAATATTGCAATTATTCAACATTTGTTAGATATAATTGAATATATTTGTGGATGAAAATTGCAACATGATTATTTTTAACTCCCCTCCCTTAGAATCCTAATCGCCAATCTTTTTAAAAAAAAAATCAATATGTCACCTCCTAGAGGTCACCAAATTGTACACTTTAAAATGGTGGACTTTATGCTATGTGAATTTTATCTCAGTTTTAAAATGATTACTTTATTGTAAGTCAGATCTTGGAGAATAAGCTTGAGATGCTAGAACAAATCATCCCTCCCTAATAACCGGCTTTTTTGAACAACAGAAGATCCCTTTGAAGTATCGAGCTCCACCACATAAGCCTCCTTCACTGTGGTTCTGTAAAATTACAGGCTATTTATTTTGCATTGAACTCTTCCCACAAACTCGTATTTTGGATACAGGGTACTGTAAAACAAGCATTTTTCACTGCTGATGGTAAAGCCACTGTCCTAATCTGTCGTTCAGTTTAAAATCTGATAATAATGGTTACTTTACCTCAAGAGAAATCCTACAGGCAAACATGTCATGAGTCGCCCAGTTTGACTGAGAACAGATCCAAGCCACTGGTCATATAGGGTAAACACTTAAGACATTTAACCCAGTCCACCAGTACTAAATGGAAGGGGATGGTCATCTGGATTATGAATCACCTAATTGACATGTCAGAAAATAAGCATTTTATTGACAGAAGGTGATTGTAGGGGAGAGTCATTTTTCATGGAAATCACCAGATACCTTTCCTCTCTTTCTCTCTCTCTCTTTGTATTCTTGCTTCTCCAGTGGAGGGAGGTGGGAGCAGAAAGGCAGCAGTGAGAAAAAAATAATTCTCCTCTACAGTTTAGCACTTGGTATGCAATCACTTATTTCTTGCTTTGGCTTTTACTTCAGCAGCTCTCCAGAAATCTGTCATTGTTCAAGGTTCCTAATCAAATGCCAACTTTTTACGAAAGATCTTTAACTTTTCTCTGTACATTCTGTGGATAGTTTTAAGGAGGAATTGATACGGGAAGGTCGATAACCCTCCCTTGACCATCTCTTTCTCAGTTGTAAAGAGGACAATGGCATTGTAAAATCACACAGCCCCCCCCACACACACACACACATACACACACACACACACACACACACACACACACACGTTTGTTTACAATAATGCATTAACTCCACAATGATCTAATCTGTAAGATACTTGAGTTAGGAACCTGTTACCATCTTTGCATCTCCTCCTAACCCTGCCCTATCCTGATTGTGTTTAAAACAGCTGTTTATGGATAGTAACTACTTGATAAACATTGGTTTCTTTTCATTCGTTAATTTAATGTTTGCTGGTGTCATTTCAAATTGTTGATGTTTTGATTCAGAAAAGTTATCAGACACCCTCATGACAGGATTAACAAATTTTATCTGAAAAAGCATGGCCATTTTTATTTATTTATTTTTAAAATATGTTTTATTGATTTTGTACAGAGAGGAAGGGAGAAAGATACAGAGTTAGAAATATTGATGAGAGAGAATCATCGATCAGCCGCCTCTTGCACACCCCCCACTGGGGATACGCCCACAACCAAGGTACATGCCCTTGACCGGAATCGAACTCGGGACCCTTCAGTTCCCAAGCCGATGCTCTATCCATTGAGCCAAACCGGTTTAGGCAGCATGGCCATTTTTAAATTAAGCCAAATCATTGCACTGATTTCTTGGTTAGAATCGTATTTTATTTTCACTATACACTATATGATAGGCAATCAGCACATATTTGCAGGCACCAGCTTAAGTGGATTCCTTTATGTGACCAAGTTTCCAAACTAACTTCCTGATTTCTAAAAGGTTGTCTCATTTTCTACGGCATGGCGATATACTTCCACCTTTAAACCCTCTCCTGGAAAGAGGACAGCGTTAGCCGCATTCACTTGTTTCTTAGTGATGTCTTGGCTAAATGAATTCTTTAATATACTTCATTTTACCCTGTAGAAATAAGAGCTCCAGATATTCTTATGTGTATACTAGTCAGAATCAAAGCTTAAACTTTAGACTTTACACAGGACAGATAGCATAAAGAAGTCACCACATAAAGTTAAATTGAATAATCAACAAAGTGACATATCAGCGGTGTTAGATTTGTGGGAAAAACTACACACAGTTTTGAAATACTAAAATGTTGCTTAGTATTGTATTAATTTTTATGCCAAAGGCTTCTTCCTTATTTATTTATAAATTATTGAATTATGGATTTGACTCCACTCACCTGCACCAACCCTGACCCAGGTGAGGGTCCAGCAGTTTCTGCTTCTCCCTCTGTGTGTGTGTGTGTGTGTGTGTGTGTGTGTTCTGCTCCTGTGTATATGTGTGTGTGTTCTGCTCCTGTGTGTGTGTGTGTGTTTGTGTGTATATGTGTGTGTGTTCTGCTCGTGTGTGTGTGTGTATGAGAGATAATATAAATATACACTGAAAAATTCTGATCTGTTCAGAATTGGCAAATACCGGTCCCCAGGAATGTTTGACATCTCCAACCCTGCTTTTTCCCCTTAAAGAAAACAAGATTCTGAAATGACACTCTGAAACGGTTCTTTTGAAAGAAATAAGCCAATACTCCTTCTCTCGAAGGAGTGACCAGCATGTAGTTGAGAAATAGAAATAGGAATGAACCCAGGAAGAAATCAAAGCAGAACCCAATCTGAGAATCATTGGCAATTACTACCGAGCAGTGTTTAGATCTCATGATTGGTTAGATTAAGAGGATTGTGAGGGTCTTAATGTCACAGGTACTTGTTAGAAACCTCAAGAACGACTTCCTGGGTATGGGCAGAGCCCAGGAGAAGACCAGAGCTCACCTGATCACCGTGGGAGGTGAGGCCCCTTTTCCCACGCCATCGGCTTCCTGTACAGAGGGCTTTTGTGAAGACAGTGACAGCTCCAAGAGAGAATGTACATCTCAGATGTCTTTGTCTCCCTGGTACATGGCTCACCTTATAGGGTTAGGATAAGCTCAATCAATACAGGAATGGGCAAAAGTAGGTTTACATTGTATTAATAATACAAACAACAACAACAACAAAAAAAACAACTCTACAATAATTAAAAAACAATAGTACAAGAATAAGTTGCATTTCACCTATTCACAACTGTAAGCCTACTGTTGCCCATCCCTGCATGTGGTATTAATGGTTTAGGGGGGGAGAAGGAGGGGTGTTGGGAATAGGGGAAGCAAGACTGGAGTAAGGAAACGCAATGACACTCGGAACCAATAGCAATGGCGCTCAGAACCGCCCAAGGTAGCACTGGAGGAGAATCTGGCAGCGGGTGACAGTGGGGCTACCTGGTGCCAACTCTGCACCGAGACTCATCTTCACTTTGGGGCAGGGTTTCTCAGTCTGGGCACTGCGTGCATTGTAAGCTGCATCGTTCTTTGTAGAAGGGCCTGTCCCATGCATTGCAGGATGGTTAGCAACACCTCTGGTCTAGTCGCTAGAGGCCTATAGAACCCCATCCCTCACCCGCTGTGACGGAGAAAAATGTTTTCAGACATTGCCTAATGTCTCCTGGCAGGAAAAGTTGCCCCCAGAGGGAATCATTACTTCAGTGCTTCTCCTTGATGATCTCTGGCCTCAGGAGAAAACTGTTCCCTCCTTTATAACTGGCCACGTGTGCCCAAATACCTTACTTCTGGGGTAACACAAAGAGAATCGGAATGCAGGGAGGAGCAAGATCTGAATAATCTGGTTGACAAACTGCAGCTGACCAAAAAGCACAGGGGAAACAGGATTCTGGGGTCTCTCCTACCTCCGGGCTGTTTTTCTTCTTGAAGAATGCCACCTTGAACCTTTGTCAAGAAAATTCTTCCCAGCACTTGGGATACTCGAAGACTGGACCCAGAGTTCTTTCTCCAGCCTACATTCTCAGGTCTTCTGTCTCAAATCCTGTTACTTGCCTGAGGATATTCCCTCTCTGATAGGCAACCGAAGCAGGTACCATCTCATCAGGATAAGCAAACCTGAGTCTAAGGAAATAACCACGGCGTCCCCTCTTTAAGATGAACAGCCTATGGGTTCAAGTTCCTTAGGCAGCGTCATTCGTTACAGCGATATTTTAGTCCAATTATCTAAAAAGTCACACATGCACTCACATTGATTTTCTGAGCATGTCCACTGCTTCTTTATGATCCTTGAGAGTTGTTAAGGAAGGCATGGTGAGGAAGAGATGGGAGCAATTGGCTTTTGGGATGCTCAGTTGGATGCTGCCTTCCCAACACATCTGCACTGGCACGCAGTGATGGGCCTGCTAGGTGACAGGAGACCAACATGTCTGCTGTAAAGGCTTTTCGTTTGTCTCTCGTCCCAGTGACACACAGTTTCCTGCATTCTCTGCCCCTGGGGTGTTTTCCTGCAAAGAGAAAACATTAATTGAGACTTGTAGCCTATTCTGCCCTAAGTTAGCCTCATAAGGGCTTTGTGTTCTCCAAGACCCAGGGAGAAAGAGTAAACAGAACAAACCCTAAAATAAAGTAGAACCAGCAGATGCACTGTTTCCCGGAGAAAGTTTCTGTAGAACCAATGGAGCTGGGTGTAATCCTCCACGCAGAAACCAATTGATAAACCAGTTCTAATGGGTGTTTGAGAACAAATTCCTGGGGAGTTTAGGAGCCATGATAAAGTTTCCAAAACCATTTGGAAATACACTCAGGCTCAAAGAGGTACATATTCCAAGTAATAAAGAAACTAGAATAGAACATGTGTCTGTTCCTGAAGCAGTTGGGACAGCCTTGGCTTCACCATCCCATGTTACTGGTCCTCATGCAGCCACTCACCTGGTTTTTGTTGGTGTGTAGGTCATTTAACCTCTCCAGGTCTGTTTCCTGATCTGATAAGCGAGATCTGGGTAATTATTTTAGTTCCAGGATCTTATGTGTTTATATTTCAGATTGGGAGTTCTCATACCTGGCTTCTAGTAGGAATGTGAGATGAAGATTTTGTCATGGAAATTTCTTTCCTAAATATTCCCTGGTTTTAATTCTCTTACCTTTCATAGATAGGACATTCATTGGTTGAACAGTATCTGTGTTGCCTAATCTGCCCTCTGACACTTAAACTTTCCATCTCACCATTTCCTACTCCCTCCATCTTTGCCCAGTTAAAGCCTACTCGGTTGGTAAATCTTGGCACGAGCATGAATCCCTCCAGAAACACATTCTGTTCCCCTAAGCAGAATGAGGTTTCCTTTCTCTGCATAAGCCCATCATTGTGATTAACACAATATATTAAAACTAGAGGCCCGATGCACTAAATTTGTGCAAGAGTAGGCCTTCCTTCCCCCGGCTGCTGGCACCGGCTTCCCTCTAGCAACCACTTCCCTCTGGCACCCAGGACCTGGGCTTCCCTTTTATTATGGTAAATGATCTGTTTCAGAACCATCTTTACCTGCAGGAATCATCTCTCTTTTATCTTTGTACACCCAATGACTAGTCCAGTAATTAGTAAATAAAAGGTAATAGAAAAAAAAACATATTTGATGACATTTCATGAATCTGTGAATATAACAACTTGCCCTGTAGAAACAAGAACTCTAACCAATGTGTTGCTCTAAAGAAATATGATTTTAACTACTTGATATTGTGTCCTGAACTAGGAGACTAAGGGATAACTTGGGAAGTGAATGATTAGTCAGCTTTTAGAATAGAATTTTAAGAATGGATATAAATTGTATGGCCAAAGTGAACGATGAAGTCCTCACAGGGGCCTATAGGCCTGCCTCAACCCCTTCCCTGTACCTCTGTGACCTCATCCACACCTCATTCTCTCTCTCCCTCCCCTACTCGAGTTCAGCCAGGGGCACATCAAACTCCAGTTTCAAAGCATTTACATTTAATATTCCCTTGGCCTAAATCCCCAGTTAATCACTTGCCTCCATGTAGGTCTTTGCTCATAAGTCACTTTCGTAGTGAGGTCTTCCCTGACCATCTTATTTAATATTGCATTAGCAATCCTACTCCACCTCCTACTCCCTTTCTCCATCTTCTGTTCTCTAGATTTATCACCATCCAACATACTGCATATTGTATTTATTTACCTTGCTTACTGTTTGTCTATCTCCAGTAATTCATTTCCAGAACACTACAATAAAGCAAATATTGCAAAAAAGTGAATATCGCAATAAAACAAGTCACATGATTTTTTAAGTTCCCCAGTGCATATAAAAATTATGGTTATATTATATGGTAGTCTATTAAGTGTGTAATAGCATTGTGTCTAAAAAATATTGTAAGCATCTTAGTAAGTACTTTATTAGTAAAAAATGCTCGCCATCGCCGAAACTGGTTTGGCTCAATGGATAGAGCGTTGGCTTGGGGACTGAAGGGTCCTGGGTTCAATTCCGGTCAAGGGCATGTACCTTGGTTGCGGGCATATCCCTAGTAGGAGTGTGCAAGAGGCAGCTGATCGATGACTCTCTCTCATCGATGTTTCTAACTCTCTCTCCCTTCCTCTCTGTAAAAAATCAATAATATATATATATATATATATATATTTTTTTTAAATGCTCACCATCATTTGAGCCTTCAGTAAGTCATAATCTTTGTGCTGATGAAGGGTTTTGCCTCAGTGTTGATAACAGGGTGGTGGTTACTAAGAGTGAGGCTGGCTGTGACAACTTCTTAAGATAAGACAACAATGAAGTTTGCCACCCATTAACTTGCCCATTCGCTAGTTCTCTGTAGCACATGATGCTGTTTGATAACATCTTACCCACAGAACTCCTTTTAGAAGTGGAGTCAATCCTCTCAAACCCTGTTGCTGTTTTATCAACTGAGTTTATGTCATATTCTAAATCCTTTGTTGTCATTTCAACAATCTTCACAGAATCTTCGCCAGGAGTAGATTCCATCCCAAGAAACAACTTTCTTTGCCCATCCATAAGAAACAACTCCTTGTATAGTAAAATTTTATCATCCAGTTGCAGCATTTTCGGGCACCATATATAACTTTAATTCTTTTGCTATTTCTACCACATCTTCACTTAGTACTTCCTCCAGGGAAGTCTTGAACCCATAAAAGTCATCCACGAGAGTTGAAATCAACTTCTTCCAAACTTCTGTTAATGTTAGTAATTTTACCTTTTCCCACAAATCATGACTGTCTTTAATGGCATCTAAAACAGTAATTTTTCCCCAGAAGGTTGTCAATTTACTTTGTCCACAGTCATTAGAGGAATCACTAATTATGGCAGCTATATACAAAATGTATTTTTATATAATAAAACCTGAAAGTTAAAATTACTCCTTGACTTATGGGCTGGAGATTGGATATTGTGTTAGCAGGCATAAAAATAACATTAATCTTGTATAATACATCTCCATCCGAGATCTTGGGTGACCAAATGTATGGTCAATGAGCAGTAATATTTTATATATATATATATATATATATTTTTTTTTTTATTGTTTTCAGAGAGGAAAGGAGAGAGTTAGAGCAATAAAAACATCAATGATAAGAGAGGATCATTGATCGGCTGCCTCCTGCACGCTCCCAGCTGGGGATCGAGCCTGCAACCTAGGCATGTGCCCTTAGCCAGAAATTGAACCTGGGACCCTTCTGTCTGCAGGCCGATGCTCTATCCACTGAGCCAAACCAGCGAGGGCAATAAGCAGTAAAATTTTGAGAGGAATCTCTTTTTTTCTGAGAGGTAGGTCTCAAAGGCAAACTGATGTGCTGCCCTTCAGACTTTGTTGTCCATTTATAGAGCAAGGCAGAGTCGACTTAGCATAATTTTTAAGGGCACTAGAATTTTCAGAATGGTAAATGAGCATTGGCTTCCACTCAGTCACCAGCTGCATTAGCTCCTTACAAAAAAGTCAGCCTGTCCTTTGAAGCTTTGAAAGTGTGTACTGACTTCTCTCCAGCTATGAAAGTTCTAGGTGGCATCTACTTCCAGCACAAGGCTGTTTTGTTTACACCGAAAATCAGTGGTTGAGTGTAGCCACCTTGATTAATTCTCTTCGCTAGATCTGTATAACTTGCTACAACTTCTCCACCAGCACTTTCTGCTTCAGCTTGATCATTTTTATGTTATGGAGATGGCTTCTTTTCTCAACCTCATGAGCCAACCTCTGCTCACTTCAAACCTTTCTTCTGTAGCTTCCTCACTTCTCTCAGCCTTCATAGAATTGGAGAGACTTGGGCCTTGCTTTGGAATAGGCTTTGGCTTCAGGAAATATTGAGACTGGTTTGATCTTTTATCCAGATCTCTAAAACTTTCTCCATATCAGCAATGAGGCTGTTTCACTTTCATATCATTCATGTGTTCACTGGCGTAGCACTTGCAATATCTGTCAGGAACTGTTCCCGTTGCATTCGCTATTGGCTAACCGGCACAAGAGGCCTCACTTTCAGTCTCTCTTAGCTTTTGGCATGCCTCCCTCACTAAGCTTAATTATTTCTAGCTTTTTATTTAAAGTAAGAAATGTGTGTCTCTTCCTTTCACTTGAATACTTAGAGGCCATTGTAGGGTTATTAATTGGCCTGATTTCAATAATGTTGTTTCTCAGGGAATATAGAGGTCAAAGAAGGAGGAGAGAGAATCAGCCAGAGCATATCAATATTTATAGGTTAAGTTCGCCATCTTATAAGGCTCCAGTTTGTGGCACACCCTCTCCTCCCCCCAAAAAAACAAAACAAAACAAAACAAAACAACAACAAAAAACAATTACAATAGTAACATCAAAGATTACTGATAACCATTACAAATATGGTAGTAATGAAAAACTTTGAAATAGTGTGAGAATTGCCAACATGTGACACAGAGACACAAAAGTGAGCAAATACTGTTAGAAAAACTGCACCAATAGATTTTGCTCAGTGCTGGGTTGCCACAAACCTTCAATTTTTTATAAAAATAAAAAATAAAATAAAATAAACCACTATATCTGTAAAGTGCAATAAAGAAAAGCAGGAACAGAACTTTTAGAAACAATGTACAAATTCTATCAAGGGCATTTTGGGTTTGTAGGATTAGGGAAGAAGTTCTCTTAATCACCTAGGGTCCTTGGCCTCAGACAATTTGTCCTGTTACCTCTTAGACTTTACCTATTTCTATATATTTTAAACAGTTTAAATGACAAAGCCATGAAATTTATTTTTCATCTTTGTGTTGCTACACAGACTTTAGGCCATGTTAATGGCTGAACAATATTTCACCAAGTTGCTATAACTCTTTTGTATGCAAGACATCATAGCAAAGAGGTTAAATACCTATAGCTATACGGCCTGAGTTCAAACACAAATTCATATACTCATTTGGGTCTTGAAAAATTTACTCATCTCCTTATAATCTTCTCCCCCATCTGTACAATGTGACAAATAATAAATACTTATTTCATAGGATTACAATGAAAATTAAGTAAGGTCTCAGATATAAAATATTTAGGTCAGTACTGTACAAATGTAGCCATTTTGATTGCTGTACATTTATGTCCCTGATATTTTTTAGATTTACACTATAAGACTACAACAAACGCTCTAATTTATAAAACTCTTTTCTTTATTGTTAACTATTCCTCTAAGATAGTCTTTTCTGCCCTAGTTGATTTGGATCAGTAGATAGAGCATTGACCTTCAGACTGAAGAGTCCCAGGTTCGATTCTGGTCAAGGGCATGTACCTTGGTTTCAGGCACATTCCCAGTAGGGGGTGTGCAGGAGGCAGCTGATTGATGTTTCTCTTTCATCGATGTTTCTAGCTCTCTATCCCTCTCCCTTCCTCTCAGTAAAAATCATTAGAATATATTAAAATAAGAAAAAGAAAGTTTTTTCCATGTTTTGTCCAAAACATGAAATCATATGCCTCCCTTAGTAACTGTGTATCCTTTCAACCGCAGACAACTGGAGGGAAGACTATGAACAAGTTTCCATTGGGCCAATAGTAAGTAGCTTTAAGAAAGCACCCATTTTTGCCGGGGCTTGAATTCTGGGTTGGAACTCAAAGTAAACAGGCAGGTGGAGAGGTTGGGGTGATGAAAGGCAATAGACTATGACCCAGGACTGATGGTGTTATAAAGGAGATAAATATCTGTGAAGTAGCACCCTTAAAACCTGCGACCTCTAGGTTGACCTTTCCTTTCAGATCTCTGTATGCAGGTTGTCTTGGAGTCTGTACAAAGTCAGAATTAGGAAAATGGACCTTGAGAGAAACAGGTCTTAAAGGAAGCTGCCTCCCCGAAGGTCTGACTCCTCTTCCTCTACCCACTACCCAATGGCTTCCAAATTCCCAATCACAGCCAGTGTTTAGTTCCACCCTATGGAGACAGTCCCTGTTGTGAGGGCAGCAAGAAAAACAGAAGTGGAATTTGGACAAATTGCCCTTCCATGTAAGGAGTAAACAGATGGCTAATAATATTAAACACCAGTAGCCTGCAGAGAAATTGATAGTCATAAGACTTATTCATTTTCGCTAAGGGCATGGAAGAATACAGAGAATCTGTGCCTTTGCTAGAAGGTATGAGAAAGTATACCTTTTTATCAGAATTCGTACTTTAATAGGTAATACCATGGGGGTTATTTGAAGCAGCTCACACTTGCACAGGATGATAAAGTTTTCGAAAAGCTCTCCCCTGTGACGATAGTTAATCTTCACACAGAATTTTGAAATATGAAAGCAGATATGAGTATTACTCCCCTGGTACTTATGACGCTTATTATTTGTAAGTATTATTCCCCTGGTACTTAGGACACTTATTATTTGTACTTAGGACGATTGAAATTTCTTTTGAGAGCCCAATTTTTTAAACTTAAACTTCTTCTAATGCCACTTCTTCAAAATAGACTCGCCCAGTCCGTGATATTTTGTGGAAGAGCCACACTCAAGGGGACAAAGAGCTGCATGTGGCACGCGAGCTGCAGTTTGCCAACCACGGACCTAAAAGAACACGGAGGCCAGAGAAGGAAGGAGAGGGGGTGGGACTGCTCAAAAGATTCGGCAAAAGGGAGGACAAGGTGCCTTTGCTACACAGATCTTTACCTGGAAGATGGGAGGGTTAAGCTGAATGCCACCCGAGAAGACAGCAGGCCACATCAGCAGAGACGCCCAGAATAAAGGAGAAGAACGGGTGTAAATTAAACCAGAGGATTTAACATAAACCATCCAAAACCACTTGATACGTAGAAATACACTCCAAACCTTCAATGGCAGGAACTTGAGAGGAAAGAATAATATACGGAGCCTCACGTTTGAGTGAGTCTAGTAACTTTCTGGTGTGTGCTTTCACCCCCGCCTATCTGAGATCCCTCTGCCAAATAACTCTAGCTCAGATGTGCAAGTGTTGTGTGTGTATAATTTGACTATTGAGAGAACTAGAGATGATTGCTGTTATTATTACTACTGGATGCTACTCTAAAGCATGCATTTTTCTAAGTCCTTTACTCACATTCTATCATCTCATATTTTTACTATCCCCACTTTTAAAGGTAGAAAAATTAATACTTGGGAAAGATAAGAAAGTTGTCTAAGATTGCAGAGTTATTAAACATAGATCCAGGACTCAAACTCGTCTTACTCAAAAAATGGTTCCCTTAACCAACATGTTTCCTGCCTCCCAGTTTTTTTCCCCTCCTTAATCCTAGGAATATAAACCCTCCACAGGATCAGGCTGACCTTATTATAGAATGACCCTCTTTCTCATCTTTGGTCATGTTATTCCTTCCACTTGGAAGGCCATTTCCTCTTCTATCCTGCACAAATCTTTGTCATCACTCAAAGCTCACCTCAAGCCCCGTTGGTCTTTTAAGAGTGTATATAAAGCACAAAAATTGTATGTAGAGCATGGGGTGATGTAGGTAAAGCACATAGAGATATATTTGGGAAATATGCTTGACTAATTTCACAAAAACAGAGACATTTTCATTGTTTGCTTTCACATTAACTTACATTTTTCCATTAAAAAAAAGAGAGAGAGAGAAGTCCCTATATTGTCTTGTAGTGTTTGATGTTGAGCCATCCAAACCTTTTCTCATTTTTCTTTATTTATATGTAACTAGTTTTAGGGGATCTTCTCTTTTTTTCTCGTATTCTGGAACTTCGTGAAATGTCATGATATTGTATTTTTAGGTCTATGTTCATTCATTGTACTTGGTTCTCAATAGGACTTCCCAATCTCAATACTCATAGTTTTAATCTTGGACAGATTCAGACCAGGGAGGGGCAGAGTTCTTTTTAAGTAATTTCCTTCTTTTGACTTTTCTCTATTCTTTGCTGTCAGCCTTATCATTGGACCTAAGTATGATAGATTTTCCATTTGTTTTCTGTTTTAATTTCCGCTCCCCTGAGAGATTTCCTTTGCTTTATCCCTCATCCTAGCAATCTCACTGGGTATTTTTGAAAGTTTCTATGATTTACTGTTTTATTTTTGCTCCTTTTGGGTTTCTCTGTCAATATTTCTCATTTTCATGTTAGATACTTTTCTCCAATGACTATGATTTAAAGGAAGAAATGTCAAAGTGAGCCAGGATTCTGTCATTCCAGATAATAAAGGAGCTCTCTTGATGATCACTTATGTTACATCCAAAGTAGCCAAACTCAGTGATAAAAAAAAAATGGGACAATTTAAGCTTCAAGGGAATAAATATCAATAGATTGGAACACAATAAATATGTTTAAATTCATGAGTTCATAAGAAAAGTGAAGCAAAACAAAACCGAATTGGTCATCATTGGAGGATATTAGTGAACCTCTCATTACTTAGAAAACTGCAAATGGAGAGAATCAAGCATTTATCATAGCTTTCCTAAAGGTAAGCAAATACCGAGTGAGGGGAAGTTTCTCCCTCTGAAAGCATTCTAACTCATAAGAGAAGGACGACAGAATTAGAATTTCACCATCTTGCATCTCCCTAATAAATTAATGGATGAGTGTAAACAACTGCTCATGTCAGAAAGGAGAAAAATGGCCAGATACCATGTGCCTTGATGGAAAAATATACCATCTGGAAACTTCTCTTTCTAAGAGCATTCAACTTAAATGTTATCACACCTTTACATTCAATTTACAGGAAATAAACAAAGGTACATGTCAAACTACACCACATGGATGCACCCATTAAATCATACCCTATGGACACTGTCCAAGAAGGAAACCCTGGTTTCTTCAACAAATAAATTACAAATGAAAGGAGAAAGACAGAGAGGAACACTATAAATGTAGAGAGAGTTAAAGACATATGAACTAGTTGCAATGAGTAAAACTGATTTTAACCTGTATCAAACAAATACAAAATTATGATAATTAAGACAATTGAAAATTTGAACACTAAGTGTTGGGTGGTATTAAGGAATTATTGTTCATTTATCTCTGTTCTGATAATAGTTTTCTGACTTTTTTAAAGAGTCAGTATCTTTACAAAAATTGAGATACAACCTAAAATAGTTAATAATACAATGTCTGAGATGTGCTTCGAATAATATAGGGGAGTAAAAGTAGATAACGGTATACATGGTAAGACTGGCCAGGAGTTGCTCATTGTTTATACTGAGCAAAGGTTGTATGAGGGTTTATTATATTCTTTATACAATATATACAAAATATATATATATATACACAAAAAAATATTCAAAAATATGTATATAAAAACATATTAAAATATATATAAACATCTCTTTCTACAGTAAGAGATGTTTAAATATGCTATTTGGAAATTCTGTGTGTAACCAGAACTTGTGAGATGGGAGCCTCCACTCTTGGGAAATGTGTCAGCAGGCCAGCTATGTGTTCAGGAACTCCCAACTGGTTTCTCCAAAGACCGGCTTCTCCAGGATTGTCTGAGGAGTAGATCCCAGGCTCTTTCTGTCCTCAGAGGGGAAAGGAGGAAAGCACCCTTAACATCTTCTTCATTGTGGAGAATTTTACTTCTTCCTCTGCTACAGTTCAGCACTCTCCCTACACTCCCTGATCTGGGATCCCTGAATGATTCCAAAGAATAACTTTCACCATTATTTTGGGGGGGTAAAGTTTGTTAACACATCAGGGAGATTTTGGGGTTCAGTTGTTTTGTCCACAGAATTTCAGTTCAACATCTCTTGTTTCTAGTTCCACAGTTCATGGTTGTCCTTAGGGTTGGTTTCCCATAAATTTCCCATAAGAAACACCCATAAATTCTTAAGTATTATAGGAGGAGGTTTACAGGGGACAATTGATTTGCCTGTCATCAATATATTTCTTGGTTCCTCACCAGCATCCCTCTTAAAAAAATAAAAGAAAAATTTTTTAAAAAGCACCCACCAATATTTCTTTTAATATGAAAACATATTAGGGGCAGGGTGTGGGGTAAGCTGAAATGGGTGAAAAGAGTCAAAAATGGATAAACTCCCAGTTAGAATATAAATAAGTCATGGGTGTAATGAACAGCATAAAGACTATAGTTAGTAATACTGCATTGCATATTTGAAACTTGCTAAAAGATATATTGTAAAAGTTCCCATTACAAGAAAATAATTTCTGTAACAATATATGTAGGTGGTATTAATTAGACTTCCTATGCAATCATTTCACATATACAAAAAATTAAATAATTACATTGTGCACATGAAACTACTATAATGTACATCAATAATACCTTAGTAAAACAAATGGGAAAATAAGAAAATTATATCAGGGATTTTGATTTTTATCTAATATTCCCTGGAATATATTGCTATTCTCCTTTCTAGTTGCATCCTTCCGTCTGGCTTCACTGCAAACAAAATAATTTTTTTTTGTCTTAAATGTTGTTTTTTTTTATTAAATGTATTGGGGTGACATTGCTTACCAAGATCATATAGGTTTCAAGTGTACATTTCTATGAGACAAGATCAGTATATTACACTGTGTGCCCACCACCCAAAGTCAAATCCTCAGACTTCTTCATCTGCAACTCCGTACCCCCTCACTCTGGAAACCACCACATCGCTGTCTGTGTCCACAAGTTTCAATTTTATATCCCACATATGAAATCATATGGTTCTTAGCTTCCTGTCTGGCTGACTTATTTCACTCAGCATAATATTCTCCAGGTCCATTCAGGTTGTTGCAAGTGGTAGTATTTCATCTTTTCTTATGGCTGAGTAACAATCCATTGCATATATGTACCACATCCTCTCTACCAAAGTACACTTTGGCTGTCTCCATGTCTTGGCCACTGTGAATAATACTGTAATGAACATAGAGGTGCATATTTCTTTGTGAATATGTTTATTGTTTTTTGTGTGTGTGCTTTTAAAAAATATATTTTATTGATTTTTTACAGAGAGGAAGGGAGAGGGATAGAGTCAGAAACATCAACGAGAGAGAAACATTGATCAGCTGCCTCCTGGGGATGTGCCTGAAACCAAGATACATGCCCTTGATCAGAATCGAACCTGGGACCCTTCAGTCTGCAGGCTGATGCTCTATCCACTGAGCCAAACCAGTTAGGGCTGTTTATTAGTTTTTCAGGTAGTTTTTCCAAACCCAGGAGAGAGATTGCTGGATGGTAAGGTAACTCTATTCCTAATTTTCTAAGGAAATGACAAACTGTTTTCCATATTTGACTGTAACCGTCTTCATTCCCGCCAGCAGTGAATAAGGGTTCCTTTTCTCCACAACCTCTCCAACACTTATTTCTTGTCTTGTTCATGACAGCTATTCTAACAGGTGTGAAGCGGTATCTCCTTGCAGTTTTGATTTGCATCTTCCTAATTGCCAGTGAGGTTGAACATGTTTTCATATATCTGTTGACCATTCTTATGTCTTCTTTAGAGTGGTATCTATACAGGTCCTCTGCCTGTTTCTTTAATTGGGTTGTTTGCTTGGTGTTGAGTTTTATGAGTTCTTTATATGTCTTGGATATTAAACCTTTGTGAGTTATTGTTCATCTCCCATTCAGTTTGCTGCCTTTTTTGTTGTTGGTTTCTCTTGCTGTGCAGAAGATTTTTAATTTTATATAGACCCATTAGCATCCCTTCTAATAGTAATTTAGTTTATAACCTTTTCTATCCTACTATTCCAGGTACAACTCTTTGCTCTGTTTTCAATTTTCTAAGAATTGATTTAATCAAAGAACATTTGCACCCCTATATTCATAGCAGCACTATTTAAATTAGCTAAGATCTGGAAACAGCCCAAGTGCCCATCAGTAGATGAGTTGATAAAAAAATCTGTGATACATTTATACCATGGACTATTATGCAGCAGTAAAAAAGAAGGATCTCTTACCCTTGAGACAGCATGGAAGGATCCAGAGAGCACTATGCTAAGCGAAATAAGCCAGAGAAAGACAAGTATCACATAATCTCACTCAAATGTGAAATCTAGTGAACAAAATGAACTGATGGACAACCTAGATCCAGAGACAGAGATAAATGGAACAGAATGCTGAACCTCATGGGGATGGGGGGAAAGGAAGAGGGATGAGTGGAAAGAGATCAACCAAAGAACTTATATGCATATATGCCTAACCCATGGACACAGACAATAGGGTGGTGAAGGCCTGAGGTTCTCTGGAGATAGAGGGAGATGAGGAAAACAGATAAAGTCAATGCATCAATTTCACTGAAAGACTAGCTAAGATTGATTTAAAATGAAAGCTGCTTCATAGGAAAGACTCTGTTTATCTTGTTTACCATCACACCTGACACAGTTCCATGTGCGGGAGTCATTTTGAATACTGTTTACAACATTCTCTCTCTCTCTTTTTTCTTTTTCTTTTTTTTTTTTTTTTTTTTTTCTTTAAGATTGTGATGTGTGGCAAGAGGTCAAAGGCACAAGAGCAGATGAAAAACTCTCCTGCTCTACAAAGAAAACAGGAAAATGTCCAGAGCCCAGGAGCTGGTCAGTAATGTATGTGCCATCATTCTTTTTAGAGCTGCATTTGAAATACTTTTGGCTTTAACTTTCCTTCCCGTATACCAATCATCTCAGTTGTTAAGTTTGTTTAGAAAGTAATTTTTAAAAGATTATACTGATAACCCCCAAGCCAGTTTGAGACAGGGGAAGGCTGCTGATGTGGAACTCTTAAAATGTCCATTAGTACACTTCTCTTGTCACTTATCACCCAGGGGGTCAAGCCTTTGGTATGAAAGTTGTTTATAAACTGGTAGCTTTATTTTTAAAACAGAAAGGAAGGGCTGGGGAGCAGCTGGGTGGATCGCGCACTGAAAGTTTTTAGAGATCTGTGAACACTATGAACAGCCTGGTTTTGTGAGTATGGTATGACTCGATCACTAACCACTAACCTTCTGCTGGAATTTGAGGCAAAAGATCTCAATCTCTTTCTAAAACTATAAGGTATTGCTGGGAAGCCAATTTTTTCCTATATAATCCTCCAACAGAATGAGATAATAACTTTTATTTAGATGGCACCATTTTATGAGGCTCATGATGAACCATTTCACAATTACGCTGGCATTATGGAACCCTTCTGTAATGCTCCCCATGGTTTTGAAGTCTGGTTATAGAGACCGAAATTAACCTAATTCAACCAGCCTACAGAAAATCACACCTTCTTTCAAATACCAGCTTCCCCTGTGACTACAGTGGGTATTTGTTATCTGTGGACCCAACATCCATTCATTCATTTATCCCGCTGGAATTTTTATTCATACCATCTCCTCTTCTCCCTAGCCAGATATCCATCCTAGAAGCTGACCTTCCCTCCACCAACTCCAACTCTGATTGGCTTAACCAACCTATGTACTCCATTCCCCTGGCCATCATATTGACTCAGGGGTGGTTGTGTGGCATCCGTGACATCTGGGAACCAATGAGAGTTAACCTGAGGATACTGTAGGTCAGCCTGCGAATTTTACTGATAAATGATTGGGACCAGAAACAGCAAAAATCACACAAAAATGGCTGGGGCCATGATTATTATTATAATCTATTTTTAAAATCTGACTTAACTTAGGACATCTTAAAACCAACCAACCAAACAAACAAACAAAACCCCTTTATTTTTTAAGCCAGTTTGGGGTAGGTTTTCTGTCACTTAAAACCAAAAGAGTCTGAATGCCTAGAGCAGTCCCTGAGAGTCTACACTTAGGTAAGCACCATTCAGATGAAACTGAATTTCTTTGTTTGTGTGGCAAAAATGAGTAAGGATACACTGAAGGTCAGAGGCGGACATAGAGAGGTTGAGCAACTGCCCAAAGCAGTAGAAGGTGTTATCTTAAAAATTAAAAGGCCATGCCGATACTGGTTTGGCTCAATGGATAGAGCGTCAGCTTGGGGACTGAAGGGTCCCAGGTTCGATTCTGGTCAAGGGCATGTACCTTGGTTATGGGCACATCCCCAGTAGGGGGTGTGCAAGAGGCAGCTGATCGATGACTCTCTCTCATCGATGTTTCTAACTCTCTATCTCTCTCCCTTCCTCTCTGTGCAAAATCAATAAAATATATTTTATAAAATAAAAAAAATTAAAAGGCCTTCCAAAGTGAGACACAGTAAGTGCTTGTTTGAGATCAATAGGAATAGCGATTCAAGACACAAAACTTCAAACAAGCTCAAATAGTCTTCTGGTTAGGAGACAAAGGCAATGGGCATTTATGAGAAAGGAGAGGGGAGCTATTACATCAATAGAATAGAGGAATGTCTATGGGTGCAGATAACACAGTGACGTTAATTCTAAACAATGTTTTTCGTTTTCAGCACATTAGCCATCAGTCAGGTAGCCATAGTAACTGCTTTTTTGTTATGCTTGCCAACAGTTCTTTGTTGCCCTAGGCCCAGTCCAAAGGTTATTTTTCTCAGTTTAACATCTCAAAGGTTTGAGTCATAAGACCTGGGAGGCAGTTAGGGCTCCATTTAAAGTGACTTCCTTTATATTCCTGACTACAAGTAAGTAATGAACTTAATTTCTAGGTGACTTTCTATTTGCATGCTTGCAAGCTCATTCTCTCCCTCATACTGAGGCATCTCCTATATATAATAATGTATAACTTTCACTCTTTCAACACACTCCTCTACTTTATGGGGCCCTTCCTGTGCACAAATTTTGTGCACCAGGCCTCTAATATATATATATATATATATATATATATATATATATATATATATATATATATATATATATATATATATATATCGACAGATTATCCGACTTAAAATAGGAAATTCTGTCATAGGCAACATGAATGAACCTGGAGGGCATTATGCTAAGTAAAATAAGCAGTTCCAGGGCAAATACTTCACTGAGTGCACTGTTATGAGGAAATGAAAATAGTCAAACTTATGGAGCAGAGAGTAGAGTGGAGTTGCCAAGGCCTAGGGGACAAGGAAAATGGTGAGTTGCAGGTATAAAGTTTCACTTACCGTATGCAAGATGAGTCTGTTCTGAAGCTTCAATGTATAGCACTATGCTTGTAGTTTGCAGCACTGTGTGGTGCCCTTACAAATTTGTCATGAAGGTAGTTTGCTGGGGGTCTTGTCCAGCATCTAGAAGAGTTCAGGAATCTGAAGAAGGGCTGCGTGTGAGTTATTAAAGAGTCTAGAGACCAAACATAATTTTGGAAGTCATTTTGAGGTAGCCAGAGGAGACTTAGCTAAAGAAACCAAGTCCTCTTGTCTCTGGACCCCTTGCTTTTTATTAACACTAATTATCCTAAAGCAATTCCTTATAGCTGTTCAGTTGTTTGGCCAGCAGGAGGCAATAAAATGTAGATTGGAATGCCCTCAGCTGTCTGGCGGCAATTGAATATGCATCATTTTCAGGTTTGGGGAAATGCTCTTAACCATTTCCGATAGTTAATAATATGTATTTTCCAGCCCTTACTGAAGGCTCAAGGTCCACCAACCTTCTGATGAACTTCTTGCATTTAAGCTCTGCTGCAATGAGCTTCCAGCAGTTCTTACATTGTATGTTCTGATCACACTAAAAAGACATACAGTAATGTCTGCCTTTATCCACAGTTTTGCTTATCGTGGTTTCAGTACCCACTGTCGAACTCAGTCAGAAAATATTAGGTGGAAATTCTAGAAATAAAGAGTTCGTTCGCTTTAAATTGTGAGCTGTTGTGAGCAGCACGATGATATCTCAAGCTGTCTTGCTTCATCCTGCCCAGGACATGAATCATCCCTTTGTCCGGCGTCTCCACACTGTGCGCACTCTCTTCCCATAAGTCGCTTAGTAGCTGTCTGGGTTATCAGATCGACTGTCATGGCGTCATGGTGCTTGAGTTCAAGTGACACTTATTTTATTTATTAATGACCCCAAAGCACAAGAGTAGTAATGCTGGCAATTCAGACATCCCAAAGAGAAGCCATAAAATGCTTCCTTTAAGAGAAAAGGTGAACGTTCTGGATTTAATAAAGGGGGAAATGTATGCTGAGTTTGCTAAGATCTACCATAAGAACCAATCTCTTATCCAAAGAATTGTGAAGAAGAAAAAAATAATGCTAGTTTTGTGTCGCACCTCAAAGTGCAAAATTTATGGCTATAGAGCATGGTAAGTACTTGGTTAAGATGAAAAAGGTGTTAAACTTGTGGGTGGGAGAGATTAAAAAAAAAAAAAAATGTGTTCCAATGGACAGCAACGTGTTTCATCTGAAAGCACGGGGCCTCTAAGAAGACTTCAGCAAGGGATCCCTTAAATGAGTGGCCACATTTACATAAACTTTTATTATAGTGTATTTTTAGAATTCTCTTATTTTATATTAGTCATTGTTGTTAATCTCTTAATGTGCCTAATTCATAAATTAAACTTTATCTTAGGTATGTATGTGTAGGAAAAAATATATAGTATTTATAAGGTTTGGTACTATCCATATTTTAGGTATCCGTGAGGAGTCATGAGTATATTCCCTGCAGGTAAGGGGGGACTACTATATACAGAAACATTGGGAATGGGTTTTTTTATACACTCGGCCTCAGGTTTGCAAGAAATCTAAGGAAGATCTTGATTTGGTGTCTGCTTGACAAGTCAACATGCCATTTTGTGAGATACTACTGTGAAATGCTATTCGTGCCTCATTTTTGTGTTCGCTGCTGTCAAATGCTTGCCTAGAGGGCTGTGCTGGGGCTTGGTAGAACTTCTAGTCTTGGTTTTTGCTGCTACATCTCTGCATCTTTGTATAACCTGAAAGAGACCTTAGCAGGCACCCTGATAAGGCGTGTCCCAGGAGATGTACCTAATTTGACACCCACAGTCTTCAAAGAAAAACATAACTAAAAATATAACAAATTCGAAAAGGCAGGGCCTCATCGACACACTTTTCTGAATCATCTTAGCAGCACGGTGGCAAGAAGAAGTCACTGGGAAAATACTGTGGCATAGGAAATCTGGCGTTCAATCTATCAACGATGGTAAAACAACCCATAATAACGTAATCCAGATATAGAGCTGTGCTTTAGGAGACACGTGTACCATTAATAGTATCCTGTGTGCAGAATACGCTCTAAGAGAGCATGAACCATCCCTTAGTTTTCTCTTCTTCCAGTGTACACCAAGTGGAATGAAGTAAATAGTAGTAACTGAATGCAAGAGTGAATGTTACAGAGGATGTGGATACAAAAACCCAATTGTGTAGAACCCAAAGGGATCATAGAAATCCATTTATGCATCCCCCTCCTTTACTAGCTCGTGAAATAGAGGTCATTAAAAGAGTTTCTTATCTATAAAAATCATCCCAGAGCCCACAGAAGCAAGCCGCACGAGAGAGTGATCCTTGCCACGCCTCCAAAGGGAAGAGCCCTGTGAGCAAAGTGAGTCATAACAACCTCTTCTAATTGTGGGAACCGCGCAGCGGCAGGTTGTAAAAGGAATGTGCAGTGTGTTCCCATAAACCATGGCGAGAGGCCCGGAGACAGTGTGTAACTGGCTCCTCTTTCTTATCAAACACGGTGCTGTCCTTGGGGAGGTGACAGGCTACTTCATAAAACAAAATCCACGGCCCCTGCAGTGACTTACTCACACCGAGAGCCACTCTCATTGGAGAGCAAATGTAGAGAATGGACGTTATGAAGAGGGAGGCATCTGGGAATGCAGGAATGGTGTGAAAGAGAAAGAGAGCCTGTCACCCATGGCCAGGCAGGACACCTCTGACTGCCCATCGTTTGAAGATTCACGTGGGCTGGTTTGCCCAGTCAGAGCGATGGGCTACACCAAACCACTCCTCTGGTGAGGACTGGCTTTCAACTGTCCAAGAGGCTCCTTGAAGCAGCCCATGGCTACATTTGCTTTTTCTCCGAATCTGTGTGTCCGTTTGAGAGAGCAAACACAGCCATGGGTGAAATGTCACACTCTCTGCAGCTAGCATCCCGGACCACATGAGAAGGTAAACGTAAGAGTCACCCCCAAACCCATCAAGTCTGACTTGAGCTCTTCTTGCCCAAGACTGCCGGAGAGAACCCTCGGGGTTCTCCTAACTCTCAGAGGTGTCGTTCCAATCACTTCTCACCTCATTTATTTACACACCGGTTTGCCTTCTATTTGTCAGAAGTAATTTCACTCATTCATGTGCAACGCTTTGTGCTGTGCTCCTTCTTAAATCCTAATAGGAGCAACAAAGTCTTGGTTGTAAGGCTCATGGGAATTGCTTTCAAGAAGAGTGGTCCAAAGTAGGGTGTGTGCTGGTGGGGGGTCAGCAGCAGAAGCATCCTGGGGTCCCCACTTCCCTCTACCCATGGGATTAGGTTCTTAAAGGAGAAGTACCACAGGCCTGGATGCTATAATTATCCCAGCCATTTAAGGATTACGCTCCTGGGAGACTATAATTATCCAAATATCGTTGCATTCGGGGATATTGTACTTACAAGGGAGTGCCTTCATTTTTACAGGATCTTCCAAGGGGGCCCAGAGGGTGTGTCCTCTCTCATGTGGCTCCTGAGAGAAACTAGGAATAAACAAGTGCATCTGGCACGAGGGTGGGGCCAGGCTGAATCCAACCCACCCAAGGACTTTTGACGTGGGCAGAGGAACCAGCTCCCTCTGTCGCCTTAAGAAATGGTTATCAGCCACTCTAGGCCACAACCCAGTGACTTTAGTCTCTCTTCGTCCCACCCATCTTCTCCTCCACACCCATCCACAGATACCTTTTCAGTCTGATGTCCGTCTATTTTGAGAATATTTTTTAGAGTTTTGAGTATTTAAGATGACATTTAGAGACAAATAAAAAATACTTAAAAGAAACTGTGGATTCATGATCTTTAAGGAACACTGTTCATGGTGGTGGGTGTGATGCTGATATTGTGATCCAGTTAAAAACAACAGCAGCAGCATTTTGGTCAGGTGGTACGGAAGTTGTTTTTGGATGTCCAAGTAGATCAATGCAAATGTATTTAGTACGGTATATGTCATTCTCCACTCATCCTGCTTCCTCCCTTTATGAAACAGCAAACATGGCAAAATGGAACAAGAGGTGAGAACACATAACTTTAAAAATCCCTATCGAACATAATAAGGAGTCCCAGCGAACAAACACTTCAGAAGGAATTGTGTTATTTTTAGATGAGATACTGGCATCTGGTTTAAGCCACAGGTAACCCAGTACAATTCCAGTTCAGCGAGCTGAGAGCCCTCGGAAAGCAGACGGGTTCTAGGGCAGGACAGAGTCGATGAGCCACCCATGAACCCGGGCTTGGGATGATGCTCATGTGAGCAGGACTTTCTGCCTGTCATTTTAGATTTTTATTTTTTTTAATTAGTGGTTAGAGCCAGCTTTGTGCACTATGGCAGGTCTTCCTGAGGAGAGTTTCGTGCTCATATCTTACAATCCAGCACAGGATATAGAAATCAAAATTCCCAGAATACCTCTAGATATCACTCCATCTCAAAATATCTGAATTTCCTCCAAACGATACTGTGAAACTTTCATACGATAGGATCTATTAAGAATCAGGACCTCAAGTTTCAAACACCAATGGGCAGGTGTTTAAAACAATGTCTCTCTGCATACCTGCGTAATCAACCTAAACTTTGTGACCCACAAATGGCACACAGATCAGAGGCCTTCTGTACAGACAGAAGCTTTAAAGACCCAAACAAATGCAAACTAAACACAATAAATTCCTTTTTTAATATATATATATTTTTTTTCTTTATTGATTTCAGAGAGGAAGGAAGAGGTAGAGAGAGATAGAAACATCAATTATGAGAGAGAATGATTGGCTGCCTCCTGCACATCCGCCACTGGGGATCGAGCCTACAACCCAGGCATGTGCCCTTGGCCAGAATCGAACCTGGGACCCGTCAGACCACAGGTTGATGCTCTATCCGCTGAGCCAAACTGGCTACGGCCATAATCATGATTTTCTACAAATACATCCCCATTAACACACCCATTAGGTCCTAATCATATTGCTGTGCTTTAACCATTTGCACACCAATAAACACGTGTTGAATGAATGAATGTTTAGGTTGTAGTTTTAGTCCAGACTGTTTCAGAAGTATCCAGTGATTTATGAAGAAAAACTCAAACTGGGTTATGATTTAAAAAAAAAACAAAACAAACAAACAAAAAAAAAACCTGGTAGTGAGGATTTATTCTCTGGCATAACTAGCAAATTTCAGGTCTGGTCTGGTTTTAGGTCCAGATGAGTCAGGTGACCCAGACCATGTTATCAGGGTGTTTCTCTCCATCTCTTTTGTGTCTCAGTTTCCGGACAGGCTCTGCCCAGGGCTCCCCGCCCTCCAGGAAGACAGGCTGCTCTCTGCAATCTCAGCAGAAATAAATTATTACACAAAAGGGCCGGAGTTCGCTCTGATTAAGTGAACTTGCCACCTACTCTTATCCCTCCACCAGTCACAGGGGCCAGGGAACGTGGTGCTCCTGTCCATCACCCTGAGCCAATGGCGGAGAGACTCCGAGCGTTTGGCTTCCTGATAGGCCAGCCTGAATCTCCAGTCTATTCCTGGTTTGGAGGGTGGACCCCGACAGAACTGCAGGACAGAGGGCAGGAGGGGTATTCCCCAAACAGACTCTTGAATATTGTTACCTACCGCAAGGGGCAAAAAATGCAAGCTCCTTTACTTTCTGTTTCATACGTAATTTCATGATTTGAAATGTAAACAGAAGCTGCTGTTGTCCGGTGATTTTTGCTTATCCGCCCTCTGAGATGACTCCATAGCACTGAAAAGTTTGAATTCAAGGCAATGACAACACATTTTAGAACGTTAGCCCCTGGGAGCACACTGACATCATTATCACTGCCTGAGACTTGGTACGTTCTAAGTCCAGTCTTTCTGCCTCCTCCTACAGTTTGGAAAGTCTAAAACTAAAACAGAAGAGAAAGGAAAGAAAGACACAATAGGAGTCTGACTAATGTCTAATGAACAAAATAACCTCATGAATAAATAGATCCAGAGACACTGAAGCATGCCACAGCCTGACAATCACAGTGGGGAGGGGTGGGTGGGAAGAGATTGGCCAAATAACTCATATGCATATATGCAAAACCCGAGGACAGACAGTAGCCATTATAGAGAGTTCCGTGGGCGCTCCAAGAAAGCGGCCCTAAATGTGTCAGGAGAAGAGACTTCTAATGGGAAGGCTGACCTGGAATTGTCCATGAGGGTAGAGAAGAACATTCCAGGCTCCGGACTCACACGGGAAAGGCACCCAGGCCGGAAAAAAAACACCCAGAGCCTTTTATGATCAATTGAGGGTCACTCAGGGGCTGGGAGGCAGGGGGCAGATTCTGGGGGGCCTCAGAGACTTTCTGCAGAGTTCGGACTTTATCCTATAGGTCAGTGGTTGGCATACTCATTAGTCAACAGAACGGCAATCCTCAGCTCGCGAGCTGCAGTTGTCAACCACTGCTGTAGGTAATAGATGACTCAGAGAGGGTGATGATATGATTTCATTTCTTTCTCTCCCTCCTACCCCCCATGGAGGCTTAATTAAAATGGGTACCACCAGAGCCAGGGAAATTAGTTTGAGTCGGTTTAGCAATGTAGTAGACACTACTCAAGTTCTTCTATCTACAGTTCTCTTTCCTTCCCGAGCCCATGTGACAGCTACATGGTCCCAGCCACCTTGCAGTTGAAATGAATGTGTCACTTCTAGGCTGAGGCACCTAAGAGCTAGCACCCACCTCAGCTCTCTCTCCTTGCAGCCTAAATCCCAAGTACCTCCCAACCTGCCCCTGCAAGCAGCATCAGCATTTGCATAAATGAGAAATAAAGATTCGTTGTGCTCACATGTGAAGTAAAAGAATTAATTCCTACCACCAAGGACTCTGTCTTTTAGGAAGAGGAGAGAGAATGCCGATGAATCCATCCAAGAATAATACGAGGCAGTACACTGACGGGAGTAAAATCAAGTGGACAGGTTGTCATGCCGGGAGGAGTCTGGAAGGCTTCATGGAATAGGTAGCCTCCGTAAGAGCCTTGAAGAATGTCAAGTAGAACTTGAAGAGGTCACAGAGGTCACTGGGCAAGTGGTTGAAAGGAACATCGCAAATATGCCTGCTTTAATTGGGAAATGCCTGGCTTCTCATGGGCAGGAATCTATAAAAGGATGGTGATAGCTCAAGTTCCATCTGATTGTTTTTCCAAGTGAGGAAGATCGAGCCTGGTTTGTTTTTTTAACAAACCATATTTTTAGTGGAGTCCATTATGAATCTTACATTTTTCAAGCTGTCTCAAAGCTTATTTTATGTTGACATATTTCAAAGCTTGCAAAATTCTTGCTCGGGCTGAGATGGGGAGCTCAAAATGAAAGGAAAATGCATAGACAAGAGCATTACTTCATAACCCATTTAAGAAGAGGGAGCTTGAGAGAGAAATGCTCACTTGTGGAATCCCTCATGTTATCATCCCGCTACGTTAAAACACTCCTGTTTATAGTCAGCCCTGCTTGGTGAGAATTCAGTGCAGACCAGGTGGCCACCTTCTGCTCAGTCCCCTCAACACATTCTCTCTGGAATCACAATACACAGGGAACCCTCACAATTCCTTGTCTAGGTGTCCTACGGCCTCATGCACCACAGAGCAAAAATACAGACTCCAAGACTCAGCACTAGACTTGGCTCATTGAATATAGTTCAGCTTCTACGTCCTGATTTGTTTGATGACGCGATCAACAAATGACCAACTCCCAGACACAAAACACGGTATACTCAGTGCCAGGGGGAAGATGAAGATGATGTGGCTGATTCTTCTCTTCAGAGACCCCAGGTTCTATGTGGTTAGACCAGAAGTTGCTCCAGATAGCTGCTCAGGTGAAGCTGAGTTTTCCCCGGTGTGGGAAATCAAACGGCATCCTCTGATGTTGGAACTGTGCCTCTCTGCTAGCTATTTCTTGGGCAGGAGCCAAACTAAAGTCTCAGCCACAGCCAAAGTCAGCACCCTCTCTTCTTCCAGCCAGAGCGAGACCTCCGAGCGCCCCACAGACAGCCCTGAATGTCGAGTCGTCTCACTGGCGTGAAATCCATTCGGTCACCCCAGATTCTCACACAAAAGTAATTCGAGAGAGAAGCCGTTCTTCCTTTGTTGGCCTTCTGGTTTACAACCATCAACCAAGCTGGTTAACGAAATTCCTAATAGGTGTGGCGGCCTGCACAGAACTGACACAAAAGGAACTCTCTGCTACTGGGAGGGAAGAAAATGTTCCCCCTAAAATCTGATAAGTGACCGTCTTAATTGAATCATCAGAAATAGCAAGAGCAAGAATTCACTCTACTCCTCCATTCAGCCTCCAAATGCACCTGGCTCCGAGACCAACAGGAAAAGGGAGTGAGGCTGGACTCAGCAGCAGAAACGTGCTAAAGGCATCCTCTAGCATAGGGGTGTCGAACTCAATCAGAGAAGGGGCCAAAATCTAAAATCCAGCCTAAATCTCGGGCCGAATGGTTTACTGAACAGTCATAAACTGTCATTGTGATGGAAACGCAGCGGAGTGCAGGGATGACAGCGCGGTGCGGGCCACATTGCAAGGCCTGGCGGGACGGATTTGGCCCGCGGGCCTTGTGTTTGACACATGTGCTCTAGCAAATCAAAACCCTAACAACTTTTTCACAAGAAAAAAACACACAAAAAAACAACAAAGGCTTGCCGAGACCGGTGTGGCTCAGTGGATAGAGTCATAGGCCTATGGACTGAATGGTCCCAAGTTCGATTCCGGTCAAGGGCATGTACCTTGGTTGCTGGCACATCCCCCATGGAGGATGTGCAAGAGGCAGCTGATCGATGTTTCTCTCTCATCGCTGTTTCTAACTCTCTCTCTCTCTCCCTGCCTCTCTGTACAAAATCAATAAAATATATTTTTTTAAAAACACAAGGACTTTCATTTTCAGTTATTATTGTTTACTTAAGTTCCATAAATCATACATCCTTGTTAACATAACAGCAAAATACACTAATTCCACGGAACACCTAACGTAAGCGATTACAGTTAACGGGTTAATGCCGGTGGCTGGTGAGGGTCCTCGGAGGAAACTTTGCTCTGGGTTTTCCTCCCCGTTTTATTTTGTGGCTGGTCTGTTGTCTATAGTATCTGATTTATTTCCAGGCACGGCTTTCAAAAGTGAAAACATTTATTTTGTTTTGTCAAAAAATGGCCTTGCAAAACACACTGTTGCTCCGAGACATTTAATTGAACTGGCATCGTCCTGTGTTAAAACATCTCAGTGTTAAGTAAACTTGACCCGTGGCACCAAAGCGCTCTTTCCTCTCCAGCTGTGCCATGCCACCGACATGCATTTGCACATATGTCATAGCGCAGCTCCTCCAGCTGAACAAGAGTAAACCTCCCTCTGAGAATTAATGAGGACCTTCTCCTCTCCTACCAAACGCTCAGGCTTACCTCTTTCTGGAGGCAAAAAACCCTTGCACCAAAAGTAGAGCATTTTTAAATATATATATATATATATTTGTGCTGATTTCAGAGAGGTTGGGAGAGGGAGAGATCGAAACATCAATGATGAGAGAGAATCATTGATCGGCTGCCTCCTAACGCCCCCCCCCACCCCCCACCAGGGACTGAGCCCGCAACCTGGGCATGTGCCCTTGACCAGAATCGAACCTGGGACCCTTTGTCCATCGGCCAACGCTCTATCCACTGAGCCAAACCAGCTAGGGTGGAGCATTCTTATTTCCTATTCCAGGTGAATTGTCTTCCCTGGAATTAGCTGCCAGGAACTAATTAGAGCCCACAGAACTAATGCGCTGAGGGGTTGGGTTAAAACTGGGTCAAAGTCTTCAAGAATCCTAAGAAATCAGTTAAGTATATAAACATATTCACTACAGTATTCTTTGCAATTGCAAAGAAAGAGAGACAAAATGCTCACCATTGGACGATAGTTGAGAAGATTATAGTTTCATTCTGTGGTGGAATATTGTGCCTCTTTTGTAACTGTTAATAGAGAGCGTATCGTAGGTGGCACGTGGAAAAGGGCGTTAGAGCTCTGGCCCGTGTTGCTCAGTGGTTAAAGTATTAGTCTGAGCTCCAAGGTGTTGTGGGTTCTATTCCTGGTCAAGGGCACATACCTGGGTTGCAGATTTGATTCCCAGCCCTGATCTTGGAGTGCATGGGGGAGGCAACCAATCCGTGTGTCTCTCTCACATAAATGTTTCGTTTTTCTCTCCCCCGCCCCGCCCCTTCCCCCGTCCCCGTCCCCGCCTTCTTTCTCCCTCCCTTCTATTCTCTAGAATAGGGGTGTCGAACTCAATCAGAGAAGGGGCCAAAATCTAAAATCCAGCCTAAATCGCGGGCCGAATGGTTTACTGAACAGTCATAAACTGTCATTGTGATGGAAACGCAGCTGAATGCAGTGATGACAGCGCGGTGCGGGCCACATTGCAAGGCCTGGCGGGACGGATTTGGCCCGCGGGCCTTGTGTTTGACACATGTGCTCTAGAAAGTCAATGGGAAAAATACCTTCAGATGAGAATTTTTAAAAAAGGAAGGAAGGGAGGGAGGGAGGGAGGGAAGGAGGGAGGGAAGGAGGGAGGGAGGAGAAAGAAAGAAATGGGCCTTATATGGCAAGTTTAAAAAGTCAGACTGCAAAGTACAGAGTGGACTCTGCTACATATAAAAGAAAAGGGGAAAAGCTATTGAAAGTAATAACCTAAAATGTGTCCCCTCCACTGTGATGGGATGGGGATGGGGATGGAGACTGGGTGTTGGGAGTGATTATCCTGTTTTGTATTTTTTATGTTTCCTCCAATTACCTCCATGTTTGGCTCTTGCTGCTTTGCAGATATTAAGGCAAGGGGAAAACAAAAAACAAAAAAACAGGACCTGCCCTCCTTGGAACAAGTCCTACTTATCACCATGACCAATGTCTAACTTCTTTCAAGATGCTCTTGTGATCTTAGAATTGCATAGTAAGTGACTCATTTGAGAGAAGCCTGCATCTCGGGAGAATTTGGAGACACAAAATACTTTAACTTCCATTTTAGGCTACGCAAGGGAGGAGATATCAAAGGAGACATCACCGAGAGAGTAGATGGCATGGAAGTTATGAGGACACCACAGCATAGCCTAAGGTGAGGTGAGGATCAAAATGACCAAAATGGCAGGATTGAATTTACAATGAACACCTATGTGTCTAAGACGGGGAGGGGGGGACGACACATGAAATGCACATGCTTCGCTTATTTGTAAAAATCTTCTTCCCTATTTTTTGGGGGGTGGGGGAGGGGCCTGAGTCCAAGATTTCCAAATGTCAGTTCCCTTACCCCAATGCTTACCCCAAATCAAATAAAGCTTAACAAGCCCCAGGACTATAAATACACCCTCCTGCTTCTCCCCCATTTAGATAGGCAGATAGATACCGCCTAGCAGAGAAATGAGTTTTGCCTGGCTTCTCTAGGGCAGTAAGAGAGCTGGGGACAGAACTCAGAGATTGAGTCGAACCCCTTGTTTAAAATACAACAAGATAGGAGGGAATTTCCTAAGAGCAAAAAAATAATGAATGAAGAAGAGTAGATAATAATTTCAAGAGAAATGCTCTGTTCTTAAATGAGGTGTACTTCTAGGTTGTTAGGTTGGTTTTTTTTTTTTTTTTTTTTTTTGTGTGTGTGTGTGTGTGTTTTAAAGAAAGAAAGAAAGAAAAAGACAGAAAAGAGCCCCTTGTGGTTACAAAAATCACATAGCTATGTTATGAGGAGCAATAAAACTATTAGCGATTGGCTCCGAGCCAAGAATCCATTAATGACAGACTGGTATCTCTCCAGGAATGTAAAATGTTTTACTAAATAAACACTCTAGCAGGAAACATTCAACTTCTGTCATTATGTAAAACTTAAGTGTGATTCTACCCTGAAGTGGGACTGCAAACAGGCCGGTTCCAAGAAGTGGGGGAAAGCAGCCGGAGCCCCGGTACCAGGAGGAACCGAGGGAACGCGAATGCGGTGGCACAGACCCAGCCCGCGGCACACGGCGCAGCACTGCGGCTGGGGAATGCCAAGGGTGGCGTTTCAAAACAAAATAAAAGAAGGAGCTTGTTTAGAAGGAAGTGGAGTTAGCCACCCGGGATAATGGTTAGTAATTAAACTATAATGACTGATTTTTATAGCTTTCCAAGGCTACGCAAACAAAAGATTAAGGCTAATTGAAATATGAGATTAAAATGGCAATTACTATTTGTTACTCGAGGCTAACTACAGCTTTCTCACACGTATTTACATTTTTCTTCGGTGTCAAGAAATCGTGTGAACAATTACCAATAAACAGATAACAAATTCCCTAAAAGCATGGAGCATCTGATAATAAATTAAAGCAGAAAAAGCCTACCCCCCACCCACCCACCCACCTACCCACTACTCCTGAAACACTTAGAGAGAGCACTGTATGTGTTCCATGATATTTAGGATTTTTCGTGTGAACTTCCTCAGGGTTCTTTCAGACTACAGGGAGTAGTTTTCAATCTGATTCTGCCTGAACCGCATTTGATTGAACCAGGATTCAAAAGTTCTGAAGAATCAGTTGAGAAGATCTACGGGAAGTTATTCAAAATCAACTGTCACTCAACCAAACAAATCGTTTTGACTAAAACGATCACATTTAACCAAAGAATACCCAGTTTGCTAATTACCTCCTAACACATGCTTCCCATCTTCTGACACGAATCTGCTAAGTAATGCTATGCCCTCTAGATGTCTTTCATCCTTAGGAAGCCAAAATAAGTGGGCGTGTTTTTTAATGGCAAGACCTGAATTATATTCTTGAAAGAAACTCGGGCTGTCTGTCAATGATGAGTCAGTTATAGCACCAGCCACTGCTACATCCTGACAGCTAAGCACAAGCTTCACAGGGGAGCTGGGAATTGAATGGGGTAGCTCTTTGGAATGCCAGAGTCATGTTGGACCCTGATCTTTCAAATATTGTTATCACCTGCCGCAACACAGAGGTGGGGAAGTCTCTGCATGAGGACACCAACAAAGGTGACCATGGCAACGGCACTCACCAAGCCCTTCTCCAGTATTACTTGTATTTCCATCATAACATCCAGTGTACATGTGTTTCTCTCTCTCTCTCTCTCTCTCTCTCTCTCTCTCTCTCTCTCTCTCTCTATATATATATATATATATATATATATATATATATATATATATATATATATTATTGATTTTTTACAGAGAGAAAGAGAAAGGGATAGAGAGTTAGAAACATCGATGAGAGAGAATCATCGGTCAGCTGCCTCTTGCACACCCCGCACTGGGGATGTGCCCGCAACCAAGGTACATGCCCTTGACGGGAATCAAACCTGGGACCTTTCAGTCCGCAGGCCGACGCTCTATCCACTGAGCCAAACCGGTTTCGGCACATGTGTTTTTCTTAAATACCCCAGGAAAGCACACTTTTGAAATCTACTTACCACACATGCTTTTCTAGTACAGTAATAATTCAGGCAACTATCTAAAATACTTTAACAGAGCTAAATCTCAATTAGTAAAAAAAAAAAAAAAAGGCTAAATGATAGAATTTTACAACAAAATCTATGTATTTCAGATACATAAACTGCTTGCTATAATAAATAATCTATTTATAATTAATCTCTATAAAGAACCATAATCAAAGCTTCTATTTTTATTAAATCCTGTTAATTTTTCACTGCAATCCACTTTTAGAAGAACCATAAGTCTACATCAGAAAATATATTTTTAAACTCCATAAATGTATATTGTAATTACTAGCATCTATTGGCCTGTGCAGATTGATGACTATTGTTCAGAATCTATAATATTCATAAATTGAACTTAATTACCATAACATCCAAGACGGGAAAAAGGAAAAGATTTTTACAATGTTGATCAACAAAAAGAAAATTTTGTGATGCAAAAAAAGGAAATGATCCTGTCAAGATCTTACCACACTATGCTGATGTCTGAAAAGCACTTTGCTATTATTTGCTTAGCAAACTTCTTATTCCGTGCCAATGGCATCTTTAAACCCAGTTCAGGATGAATTATCACGTCTAAGTTAGCAAGCTCCTAATTAATGGGTTTTTGTCCTTTTGGGGAAATCTCTGCCCTCAACCTGTTTTATCAAAAATTCCGCTACCTGTTGCTGGTAATAATCATCCCTGATAGGACCCCAAAGTTAAGAAAAACATTTTCCCAAGTCCTGTAACATCAGCGTGACAACATTATTTTAAAAAGGTCTTTCCCTACAGCCTTTATCGGTAAGAATGACTTTTTAAAAAATAAACTCGGGAGAAGAAATTTTTTTGACAGGCTACCACAGCACAAAATTGACAGTGATTAGTAAAAGAGGAAAGATTAGGCTAACTCTGGAAAGCCTCAGAACAAAAGCGTTCAAGATTAGGCATGGAAGCAGCTTTGAAACAACAGAGAGAAATGAAATAATGGGCCGAGTGTTACAGATAAAGCTCGATAAGGCACATGTATAGGATTTTTTACATTCTCTAATATCCGGTGAGCTAATGATGGCCTTGAAAACAAAACGTGAACTAATTAAGCAATTATTTCTAATATACACCAAGAAGCCACGAAAATATCGATAACATTATTTAAATGGCTTGCAATATAAAGGTTTTTGGGGGGCTTTTTTGTTTGTTTGTTTTTCCACTATAGAAACTAAAATAGACATGGAATATTTATCCCAGTGCCCCAAAACAGCAATGTCCTTCTTAGGTCTTGGCATTAATATGGATGTGTGCGTGTGTGTGTGTGTGTGTGTGTGTGTATGTGTGTGTGTACACGCACCAACAACTGGCAGCAGTATTCCACAGACAAATGTTAAGGGTAGGAAATGCAAAGGTGGAAAAGTGATAAAGTCCTTATGACTCTCTTAAACGGAGTTAAGACCTATTAGGTCAAGCCCTGCTGGGTAAATAAACTGCTCCCTGGTGTAAATTAGAAACGCTGGAGGTGCGTTAACTTCTTCAGGCCCCTGAGGTGCTGTTTAGTAAATTACTGTTCCAGTGAACTAAACGACCCCCCGGAGGCCTGAAAGAGTTAATGCACCTTCAAAAATGAGCAATTTACTCTCCTCTCGCCAGTAGGGTATCACACACCTGCACACCCTTGCCTCCCCAGCTGAGCTCTGTAGATACGATGTATTTGTTCATTCACTCAATGGCTGTTCACTGGACATCAGCTCCGAGTCAGGCAATGTTCTGGACACTGGGGATATAGCCATGAAAGACGGACAGACTTTCACAAAGTGGACCTTCTGTTGGGGAGAAACGAACACACATCAGGAAGACAGGAAGACAAGGTGGTGCGACCATCTTGGGGGATATAGTTACAAGCACCACTAGCCTCCAATACAAGGCTTTGGGGAGGAACAAGAAGGTGTTGGTGCACCTTGGTAGAGGGGACAATAAGAGGAGGGTGCCCATTGTTACCAGAAACTCCCTGCCTTACCCAGTTCATGCTTAGAAAGCAAATGAATGAGGAAATTTTCCTCTGCAGAGGGAGGGAATGACTCAGCACAGGAAACCATGGTGGCTGCCCTCTGACCTCCAACCCCAGAGGCCCCAGTCCTGGTTTCTGCTCGCACAGCTCCAGTCCACTCCGCCCTCCCTCTGCCAGAGCCCAAGGTGAGTGGCTACACACTAAATTTTATGTGTTGGCCCTTTAAGAGGGTGCCTACATTCCCAGCCATCTACTTTTCACAGCCAGGTGTTATATGGGTAACTTTCTCGGTTCCAGTGCTCTTCCACTTGGGTTTTAAGACCCCAGAGTTTTTGGTGGGAACTCTCCACAGCTGAGTTATCTCTCTGGAACCTCAGCTGCTGTCTGTAGGAGACTGTCTCGCCCTTCCCACCTCTGCACTCCCTACCAGTCTCTGTGTAGTCTCCATTTTCCATCCTTGGTTATCGGGTTCCCTCCAGCTAGTCCTCAGCTGACTTTTTTTTCAGGGTGGTTCTTCTGTATTTTAGTTGTATTTCAGGTTTGGTCCCGGGAGAGTGTCAGTGTAACTTCCATTTACTCCGTCACCATTTTGGAATCTCTGTTACAGGATATTCAAATCTGGGCTTGAATTCTGACTGTCACAGAATAGCTGGGTGAGTGCAAACAAGTAACACAATCTCTTTGGGCCTGGTTTTCAATTTGTAAAAGGGGGCAATAATAACCACCACCTCAGGGGAGTTTTTGGTGACTATAAAATGAGATGATAGAAACTGTGCCCAGATCATCCAACAAATGCTAAGAAATTCTAATTATTCACTGCAGAGTCTTTTCATGTCTGTTCCCCCAAATCCTTTAACACTTGTGCATGTGCACCTGTGAATGCACATGTGCATTTCTGTGTATATAAGTGTGTGTGTGTGTGTGTGTGTGTGTACATGCATGCACACATACACAGAGATGCCAAGAGCAGGGATACGTCCACAGCAAAATTCTGCTGCTTAGGTAAGGAAACCAGAATTCCCCCAGTGACCCAACATGTTTCAACAACCAAGGAGAGGAGAAATGTATTTAGAGGATTCATCTCATGCCTCAGAGAGCAAAGTAGCTCTTATCACACTCTTTCTCCTTCCCACTCCTCCTCTGAATTTTCTCAAAGGCCCCTTTTTTCTATATGTTTCAGGAAATTAAACAGGCCCAAACATTGGTTTCTGCATTCAGGAAACTAAAGTGAAGCACACTAAGTTGATTTTTCTCAAGGGTATTGAAGGAATTGGCTCCAGAGAGTCTTTTTGACACATATGTAGAGAATTTGGGAAGTAAAAGAATAACATTTTCTAGATAAGTTCAAAAAAGTATTTGCTAAATAATAATTAAACGTTGCTGTTAAACATCCACATGAGTCAAGTATTTTTCTGAGTAGCATAATAATAAATCCTAATAATTACATGCCTGTAGTAAAACCAACATCTCACTGCTAAAATACTGCCAATAAACATGATGGGTTAAACCTGAGCGATGTCTGAATGAAGATGGAGCCCTGGGTCTCTCCCCTCAGGTCACTCGCATATTTTTCAGTAGCCAGTCCCTTAAAGGAGAGAATCTCTTTGAACAAGGGGAGTAAGTGCAGCCTGCAAGTTGTGTCAAGTCTGGTGAGACAGCTATAAGGGACAAACAAGCCGCACCGCTCATGGCCAGGCAAATCCTGGCCTGGTTGTGTCATAATTGCTTTGCTGAGTGTAAGGCAGCCTATTTAGAAGCTGCTCCACTTAATAGGACAGCTTTCTAAACAGACCACCCTCTTACAAAAGTGAGAGGAAGAGACAATTACTTCCAAGAACTGAGTATTTGGCCGTCGCCTGTGGGGAGCACCAACTGAAGAAAACCAACAGACAGTCAACTTGTCACTAAGAGGAAGATAACCTAAGATTAAAAAAAAAAAAAAAAAATACTCTGCTCCAGTCCAATTCTAAAATAATAAAAACATACACAAGGCTGGTATTTAAGGAGGATCCAGCTGGGTCTTCTGTCCCCTCCCAACTCCTTCAATTCTGATTTCTCTACCTCTGTAATGAGTCCCGTTCATTAAGGGGAAATAAACTTTACTTTAAAATGAAAAAATAATAATAATAAAAATTAAAAAATAAAATAAAATCTAATGGTCATCCTGTAACAGTGGTCCTACCTATCACAAGCTCTTGGGTACAATTGCTAGGTAGGGAGGAAGTTCTGAGATGCCAAACCAGAAATGATGCTTTTGGGCTTCAGGTCTCAGCCAATTCATTGGTCTGTTTGTGACTTTAAATATAAAGTTTAGTGGAGAATACAATATGTGGGTGAAAGATGTCAGACATGACATTTTCCTATTCATTTTCTATTCACATTTCCAGAACGTTCCTACAATAAAGGTAAGCTGAAGATGGCAACACTCATTTAGCCTGCCCAAGAGTCTCATGACTGCTAAGCAGTGGAACCGAACACAAAGCCTAACTAGAGGCCCCATGCACGAAATTCATGCAAGAGGCTCAGTGCTTGCAGCCCTGGCTTCATCTGGAAGTTCACCCAAAAGGGCGCCCAGCTGTCTGATCGAATTAGCATATTACACTTTTGTTATTATAGATTCAATGTTAGAGCTCATTCCACTAAACTACACTGCAAATAATCACGCATATTTGAGGGCCAGAATGTATGTGAGCCAGGTGGGTGTGCTTGTGTGTATATGTATATCCCCATTTCATCATGTCAACAGAAAGCTATTATTGAAAGTTTTGTTGTTTTAGGACAATAATCATTTAAATGACCCTTTTCTTTTTTCTTTTTTTAAAAAGTTATTTTATTGATTTTTTACAAAGAGGAAGGGAGAGGGATAGAGAGCTAGAAACATTAATGAGAAAGAAACATCAACCAGCTGCTTCCTGCACATCCCCCACCAGGGATGTACCCACAACCAAGGTACATGCCCTTGACCGGAATCGAACCCAGGACCTTCAGTTCACAGGCTGACGCTCTATCCTCTGAGCCAAACTGGCTCCAGCAAAAATCACCCTTTTATAAGAATAGCTTTATGATGTTGGAAAATGTTCATGACATTGTTAAATCAAATATTTACACAATGATAGTATAATGATTCCAATTTTGTAAGAAGCAAACTATAGATACATGTGACTGTATGAGTAGATGTGTAATCATTAAAAAGAAAAAGAAAATTATTAAGCATAGGGAAAACCCACTAGACATATACATGCCAAATGTTAGTAGTAGCTATTGATTCTGGAGAATGGTCTTTTGGGAGATTTAGCTTTTTAATTTCTTCCCTCTTCCAAGTTTTCTTGAAAGTCTGAGACTATGAGCAGGAAGATATAGCTATTGGGGGGTGGGCACACCAAAGGTACGTATTCTGTGGGGGAACTATAATTGAGATGTTTAAAGATATTCACAAAATCAATTTTAAAAAAATATTTTTCAAAGATAGATTAGGCCAAGGTGTAACATTGAGTATGTTAAGAATGCCCTTGAAATAATAATGTAAAAAAAATCTTCTTAAGCATTGCTAGGTTACATATTGCGCTGACTGTCTCAAAAATATACAATTCACATCTTCAAAAGCTTCACCTAACATATAAGATCTAATTGCAAATAATAATAATAATAATAATCTGTTTATTTGACCTGGTGGTAGACTTTGAGAATTTCTTCAACACGAGTGTCCAAAACACCTCCAGGTGTTCTGATGGGCCTGCTCCTTTAAGAGTTGGAGATGAGTTGAATAGGGTTGAACAGAGAATGGCTCTGAAGGAACAGATGCGGAAGTCACCTGTACAACTGCACTGGTGCTGCTATTTTATTCACTGCTTAGTCCCAGGAAGTCACCAGGATCCACAGGGAATTTCTCTTTCCTTTGGCTTTGCTTATTGTACTGTCAGTTTCATAGCACTTGTAATGTACTGTCTAATTATATGCTGGTCTCGATGAGCTTCAAAGACAGAACTTTCCTACTTTCCTGAAGGTTTGGTCCCACCCCAATTAAAATTAGGCGTTCTGGTTCTGACTCCTGAATAGGCTTCTATGAGGAGTGCTCAGCTTTCAGCTCTGAGGCGAAGAGGTCACTTCTTCCTTCTGGGACTCATCTCTTTCTAAGCTCCAAACACAGACTCCCGTGCTCTGTTCTGAAGATCCGCTTTAAGAACTGTGGGTTCTAAGCAGGGACTGCCTGCTGAGTCCCTCTCAGTCTCCTGCTCTGGTTTCTTCTTTTCTTGGCACCTGTTAATGTTAACTCATTCTGGGTGTGTTTTAGGTCCTCCTCCCTTCTCTGTCTACACTCGCTCTGAAGATGACCTTCTCCAGACCCTAGGTATTTCATAGGAGTGGAATTATTGTAATATTTGACCATCCACGATTTCCTTATGTAATTTTGCATAATATCCTCCAGCTTTGCCCATGTTGTAGCATATGTCAGAATTCCTTTCCTTTCTTAAGGCTGAGTAATATTTCTTGAGATCCCACTGAGTCCCAACTGAGTCCCATTTATGATGTTGCATGTGGAGACCACATTTTGCTTATCCACTCATTCATTGGTGAACACTTAGGTAGCTCCCACCTTTGAGCTATTGTAAATAGTGCTACTATGATCATGTGTGTATAAACATCCTCTGAGACCCTGCTTTCAATTTGGGGAGCAGGAGAAGGGGGTAGTGATATACTTAGAAGTGACATTGCTGAATCATATGGCAATTCTATTTTTATTCTTTTGCAAAACGTTCATACTCTTTTCCATGTTGGCTATGCCATCTTATATTCCCACCAACAATGTTTCAATTTCTCACCAACATGTGTCATTTTCTGTTGTCATTGTTATTGTGCTAGAGCAGCCATCTTAGTAGGTGTGAGATGGTATCTCACTGTGGTTTTGATGTCCATTTCTCTATGATTAGTGATGAACGTATTTTCATGTTTTTGGTCATATGTATATCTTCTTTGGAGAAATGCCTATTCAAGTCCTTTGCCCATTTTTTAACTTGGTGATTGATTGATTGATTGATTGATTTCTGTTGTTGTTGAGTGGTAGGAGATTTTTACATACTCTGGATATTATTCTCTTATCCGATACATGATTTTTAAAATTTTTCTTCCACCCCATGGGTTGCCTTTTTTATTCTGCTGGTTGTGTTCTTTGATGCACGAAAGTCATTACTGTGCTTACTGTATTGTTGGGTATCTACTCCTCGAGCATGTAAGCACCCCTGGGGCAAGGCCCTGTCTATTTCATCACAGCTGTACTCCCAGTTGGGATTCAGTGGGATCTCAAGAAATATTTTTTTCCAATAGATGAATGAGTGAGTGGACGGATCAGAGTTGTGGCCCAGGCTATTGGCAGTTCCGGAGACCCACATGCATTGCAAAAGTGGATGAAATCTATCCTAACCAGTTTGGCTCAGTGGATAGAACGTCGTCGGCCTGCAGACTGAAGGGTCCCAGGTTCAATTCCGGTCAAGGGCATATACTTTGGTTGCGGGCACATCACCAGTAGGGATGTGCAGGAGGCAGCTGATTAATGTTTCCCTCTCATTGATGTTTCTAACTCTATATCCCTCTTACTTCCTCTCTGTAAAAAATCAATAAAATATATTTTAAAAAAATAAAATAAGTGGATGAAATCCAAAGCATAACTAATACTTATGAAAAAGGATAGTGCTTGACTTGAAAATAAGAGTTTACAAATAAGTTTCCTAAATTAAGGGCTTTAAAAACAAAAACTACACCTTCTTTCCTATACAGCTGATTCCCAGGCTACCTGGAGAGAAAGTCGCTTCCTTTGGGGTCCATGAAAGAGACACTGTTGGATTCTGGGCACACAGATCCTGCTCTCCCTGCTCCATTTCCTTCCCGGGATCACTGGCCCTCCTCCCTCACCCTGCCCCTCCGTGCCTGGCCTCTCTCCCAGCCCACTTTCCTTTCTGGGCCGCTCCCCATGGCCCTCTCTCAAATTGCAGGGCCCCGGCTGTGTCCCCATATCTGCTTTATGTCGAAGGTCCCAGCCCGCTCTGTCAGGGATCACTTTGCCCCCATTGTTCTCCTGCAGACCACACAGGAGCTCAGGTGCCCTTCGCTCTGAGGAGGCCTGTGGGAGCCTGGGGGAGAGGCCTGAAAAGGGACAATGATTGAACAGTACTTAGGAGGGAGTTGTTACATGTCAGGCCCGATTAATGACAATGGTAATTTAGAATCCGCTTTTGGTTTCCATTGTCAGGCTTTGCCAAGTTTTCAACGTGGTATTTCAGAGGGTCTGGGCCTGACCAATGCTGCAGACGGACTTTCCGCCACAGGGCATCCGCGAACCAGGGGTGTGTGGTTTGAGAGGAGGGACCTGCCCGACACAGTGTGTCCTGTCATGAGATCGGGTCCTGTCTGGTCAGGTGCACCTCCTCATTGGAGTTCACCAGGATCCACCCCCTCCCCACTCCCCCCCAGTGCCTCCCTTTAGAGACATGAAACCTCCATTATTTCATTACAAAGACAAGTTGTTAGGGTTTCCCTTCTTCCTTACTCTCTCTTCTAGGTTTCTATGTTGTGGGGGGAGGGGGCAATAATTATACTTTCCAACGGAGAACAATGGACCTGCCACAAGCTTTGCTGCAGAGGAAGGTTTTAATAGGTTGTTTCATATAAATGCATTACTGTAAGGCCCAGGGGTGGGGAACGACCAGCCTGCATGCCATCAAAGTCCCACAGAATCATATGGCCAAGGCATTAGGGGTGAGCTCATCAAATGTTTGACCAAACACAGCAAGCCCATCTTTAAGGTGATAATTTTGTACGGCCCGAGAACTTGTTATAAATATCCAAATGGCCCTGGGCAGAAAAAAGGCTCCCCACCCCATGGGACTTAGCTCTGAACTGCTTAGACTATGGGAGTCCTTGGAAGGGCTCTTGGATAGCGATTTTGTTAATGACCACCTTGAGCCTGTGAGGTAGAATATTGTAGACAGCTATCTTGTTGTTGGGATCTCTACTTTGCAGTAGTGGCTGCTCTTGTCCTTCAGTTGAGCATCTGTTTAGCCACTTCCTTCAGAGTCTTCTGCCCTCAGAAAATGGTGCTGATGATTCCAGAAGCATTACCTGGGTCACATGCTGCATGCTGTCATCTTGCATTGGCATCAAGAGTTTGCCGGGTGAGCTGTGGCCCAGTCAGAACTCAGTACTACCAGTTGCCTATGCTAGTGGGTGAGGCAAAACCAGGCCACACAGAGAGAAGAAAGGAAGGAAGGAAGGAAGGAAAAGAAAGGGAAAGAAAAAAGGGTGAGATAATAAGTAGGAACTACACAGACTCCCGGTTTGTGAAAGTTAGTACTTAACTGGCCAAGGAAATGAACATAAGCAGACCAAGATGAGATGGCTCAGTGCCTTCATCAGTTTAAGCTGCTAAAACAAAAATACCATAGACTAGGTGGCTTAGGCAATGAATAATTATTTCTAACAGCTCTGGAGGCTGAGAGGTCCTCAAAGTGCCAACCAATTCAGTTTCTGGTGAGAACCCACATCCTAGTTTGCAGATGGATGATGCCTTCTTGCTGTGTCCTCACATGGATGGAGTTGGCGGAAGAAAGGAAGAAAGCTCTCTCGTGTATTTTCTTATAAGGGCAGTAATCTCAACATGAGGACTCCACCTTCATGACCTCGTTACCTCCCAAAGGCCCCATCTCCAAGTCCCATCACCTTGAGATGAAAGCTTCAACATACAAATTTAGAGGGACACAAACACAGAGTCCATAACATTTGAGTCACTGTCTTTCCTAGTGATCAGCTTGAAGTTTCAGGAGCAGATTAGAGCACTCCATTATTCATGATCTCCACCAACCAGGAGCCAGAGAAGATGGTATTTGGCCATGGTGTCGAGACTTTGGGTAAGAGCACCATGCTGAAGGTTTACCGTGAGATGGTCAGGGTGCTGGTCACAGATCTTGCTAATGAGAAGAGGGCCCAGACCAGACCTCATGTCTCCCACCCAGCCAGGGAGCCAGTAGGAAACCCTGAAGCCTGTTACAGCTCTACATCCTTGCTCCGATGGAACTGTAATGATTATCGAGATAACTTTAGATACTTGATTACAATGAAGTCTTTCATCTCTTCTTCCTCCTTTCTGTGGCCCTAGCCTGCTCCAGATGGACTAAAGATAAAGCTGTCTGGCCTGACCATCTGGCCAAAAGGACTTGAGCAAACATAGTCTTTGGTTTATAATCATGCAAGATGATATGGGGAACAAGCTACTACCTGCGGTGCATTACAGCACCTGGAGGTCTGGTCTGGCTACAGATCCCTTCTCTACGCTAAGACTGGCAGGCCCAGTGCTGTGCTCGTCACTGAACACCAACCAGAACTTAGCACTCACGTGACTACACACTGCACGGCAGAAGAGGCTACCCTCAGGGGTAGAATTGTTTTTTTATTTTTTACTCACCTCAACTTTTGTGGAGAACAAGAGAATCATACTTTTTTTTTCTTTTTCTTTTTCTGCTTCTCAGACACTTTAAGAATGGCACATGGTCCCAAGAGCTGCAGTCACTAGATCTGAGTTCAGATAGTCTAAGTCTTGTTGCAGCTCTAGTTCCTCCTTTATTTTTCTAATTGTTAGAAGTGTCTTCTCTGTCCTCGTAACTGTACATAGAAGAGTGTTCAAGCCTTGTTTAGTGACTCAATAATCATTGACCATTTAAAATGAAGAAAAAAAAGACTTTGTACACTGTCAACTTAACAGATATTGCTCATGCTCTCTATTTCTCAGATGTCACCAGGGGGGTAGGTCTGGCTTGAAAGAGGGAGGAATGTCAGTTGCACCAGGATAGCTGTTTTTCAGGGATCCTTTCTCCTCTGTTGCTCACTTTTCCTGTTGTCAGCACTGAAGAAGCACCAGCCGCACATACATCAAGATAAGAGCCAGGCTTCCATTAATGAAAGGGGAGGGTGCACCGGGAATCAAAGAGTTTTTTACGTGGCAAACGGTAAAAGGGAATTTGTTTCAGGGTCTTATCTAGCTTTTGATCATCTGGACAGGCTTCCAGAAGGAGAAAAGTTGGTGTTTATTTTAAAGACAAAAATTGCTTTTCGTTGCATCAAATGTGTGTTGCAGCTGCTTAGACACACTTCTTTGGAGGCAAACAGGGGGAGCCCGTTGAACTTAGGTATACACGGCAGCACAAAAAGAACTGTTCCTAATGCAACCAGTTTGTAAAAGTCACGAGGACTTTCAGAATCCACATCTCACCGCCCAAATGAACAGCATCCTACAATAACCAGAGGTTAACCCAGTTAATAAGCGCGTGTCTGTTTGCATTAAGAGAAACAGAACAGAAAAGCAGAAAGGGCCACATTCATCTGGTTCCTCTTTCCAGTGTGGGACCAAGACTTCAAGAGAGAGCAAAGCTCACCTAGATTGCCGATGTCAAAACCAGCAGTTGTGTCAGGCGTCTGTTAACTGCACCACTTGATTAACTTATTTTGACCACATAGATATCTCCCTGTGGCTCCCTGTGAGGTCGAGCTCATGGGCTTATCTGCAGGCTGCAGATGAGCCACAGTCTGATAGCATAGAACTGCCGCTGCCTGGTTTCAGTGAAGCATGTCTGCGGAGAAGACCATGATTTTTCACCTTCTGATTTTTTTTTCTCAACATTTTTAAAGATACATTTTATTGATATTTTTAGAGAGGAAGGAAAAAGGATAGAGAGTTAGAAACATCAGTGAGAGAGAAACATGGATCAGGTGCCTTCTTCACACTGCCCACTGGGGATGTGCCCGCAGCCAAGGTACATGCCCTTAATGGGAATCGAATCTGGGACCCTTCAGTCCACAGGCCGATGCTCTATCCACTGAGCCAGACCAGTCAGGGCACACCTTCTGATTCTTAACATAGTGTTTTGCAGATGCTAATAAACTTTTACCAAGCAAATGAAAGAAACAATGGAAGGAAGGAAGGAAGGAAGGAAGGAAGGAAGGAAGGAAGGAAGGAAGGAAGGAAGGAAGGAAGGACCAATGGATGAATGGATGGATGGATGGATGAATGGGCTTTTATCAGTATTCCAGCATGTGATTATCATCGCTACAAGTTGTTCTCTTTGTGCACAGGAGAAAAACAATTGAATCCCCAAGGCGACTTTAATTCCTAAACTGATGTCCGCCAGTGAAATATGCTCCACTCCCATGGTGCTCCTCAGATGTTAGATGCCTGGCTAGCCCTAGTTAGGTCATCCTTGCCTTTTACCCTTATTTTTATAACCTCCAAGAATCTCCTTGTTTCCTTCTCTTCCTTTCCTACAATCAACTAATCTCCCTTCTTGTGCTTTCTTTACCGTGCCCCCTATCCTCTTATCAGATGTAACCTTTCTAGGGCAAGTAAGAAAACCCAATCCAAATGGCTTGAGTGCAAGATAATTGGTCTACTGCTCATGTAACTGGAAATCCCAGGGCTAGAGCCAGCTTCAGGCCTGGGGCTCAGATCATATCATGGGGACCCAGTTTCTCTCTTCATCTGTGAATTGTCCAGTGTGTTGTCTGTATTTTCTGAGAGGCCCTCCCCTCAAGGTTGGAAAGTGTCTGGAGCAGCTCCAGTGTATATCCTCCTAGGTTCAAATTCGGCATCAAAGGAAGGGCCCTCTTCCTCCATAGTTCAACACTAGATCGCAGGATTGAGCCTCCTTGGCTCTGAGGAGCTGTATGCATACACACGGACCAGTCACTATGCCCAGGCTGTAAACACACTGTTAATATCAGACCAAGTGTCACATTCCGGTGCTGGAATTTAGTGCAGTCAACTAAACGCTAAGCACTTGAACTAAATGTTGACTGAGGGTGGTTCCCCCAGAACATGCTCAGGGCATTTTAACATCAGAAAGTGGCACAAACAGCGAACACTCCCCAGGGTCAAAACTTGCTTTCTAGTTTTCTTCTTGTTTCTTCGGTCATTGGCACCCACATGATTCCACATATTCCCTCTTCTTTTTTCTTCCTTCCTTCCTTTCTTTTTTTTTTTTTTTTTTTTTTTTTTTTTTTTTTTTTTTATCTCTACTTATACTTTGGTCCCTACATCAACACATATTACTTCCATTTTTGTCCCTAGTACTCTCGAACTCTTAAGCAATGTCTCTTTTTCTGCCTTCCCCCGCAATTTTCACCTGGATTTTAACGCACCACCGTAACCTTCCAGAATTGGCCTACCTGCTGGTTGTAGGCCTAGCACCAGAACTATAACATCTGCTGGAACTGTTTGCTTTCTCTAGTGACCACAGAATCTCCCTCATTTTTTATCAGCTTTTTCCTTCTGTTTCTATAACCCCATCAAAACCAAATATACCCAAGCTTCCCCATCCATCTTCGGCAACAAGACAAAACCACTTTCATTCAGACTTGGCAGCACGCCAGCCTCCACCCTTCTCCTTCCTGTTCTCTGTCCCCTCCCCCCATCCCACTATCACCCCATCTCAACCCCTCCAGGCTTAAGCCTGTCTCTGCTTTCTTTCACCAAACTCATTTCTTGCATCCCTGAAGCTCTGTTTTTGGGGCTGTCTCCTTTCACCACCCTCCCAAAGATTTCCTCACAGTCAAAATATTTGTCCTCTTTCTCCCTCACCTTCCACATCCAAATTGCCCTCAAGACCCTTCAAGGAGACCCTGCAAGTGTCACTTAGCTCTTTCCTCTCTTCTCTCTACCTTCTGCCATATCATGCCAGGGTACTTTCAGACGATCACACACCAACAGTTATATGTATAACGTATAACAGTATACGATATGGCAGAAGGTAGAGAGAAGAGATCGTCTGAATCTCAAAGCTTACCCTTCAACCTGTCCTTCCATCCAAGGCTCAGAGTTGATTTGTAAAACATTCATCAACTGCAGCAACATTTCATGGTTAACCACGGGGAAAATTCATGTGCCTTAGAGTTTAAGACTGCTCACCTCGTGCCCTCCTCTGCTGCTGCCATCTGAGGCCAGTGGCCGGCAAACTCATTAGTCAACAGAGCCGAATGTCGACAGTACAGCGACTGCAATTTCTTTTGAGAGCCACATTTTTTAAACTTCTTCTAATGCCACTTCTTCAAAATAGACTCGCCTGGGCCGTGGCATTTTGTGGAAGAGCCACACTCAAGGGAATAAAGAGCCACACGAGCAGCGGTTTGCCGACCACTGTCCTAGGCCGCTCCACATCCCAGCTGCATCTCCCTGCATGTGCCCACACTGACCCTTCCGCCCCGAAGAACACTCTCACCCTCCCGTTCGCTACATCTGCAGGGAAGAGCTCCTGTCTTTCTTCAAGATCCCCATCTACCATCTCCAACTCTTGGACACTCGCTGTAGAGCCCTCTCCCATCTTGAAGCTCTTCCTGACTGTGCTCCTCTGAGATGTATCACCCTGACTTATCACTGTTGGTGTGTGATCGTCTGAAAGTACCCGGGCACGAACCCTGAGAGTTGCCCCGTGTCTGTCCCTGATGCCTCACACAGGGCCGGGCACACACAGGAAGTGAGGTCTTTGCCACCCCTCTGTTCCCAACGCTTCATCATCTTCACATTCCCTCCATTTCCAAATCCACAGCCCACATCGTTGCTCTTGCGTCCCCTTTACCTGACCCACAACAAGAATCCACAGACCCCGCCACGCTTTTTCCTAGACAATCTTTTTCGTGCTTCCAACGGCTCGCTCTCAGCCTTTCATCTCCCCACGTCCTCACGTCTGGTTCTGCTGCCTCCGCCTGTGCAAAATGTCGTCCATCTAACAAGTGTGCATTGCTTATCAACAATTTTACTTAATAACTATCTGTTTTCCTTAGGGATCTTGCCAGCGCGTGGAGCAATGCATCATTCACGTGTGGTCTCCTTGTGGCAAAAAGATCACCAGTTAGGTCACTTTTTCAATTATCCTAATTTTTTGCTAGTTTGTTTGGCTACAATCTCTCAAAAACCTCTCTCTCCCGCTCCATATGTAAACTAAGGTGAAGGTGACTATGTCATTTGCCAACCAAACCAAATTCTTGGACGGTGAACAAGGCAGCTATTAATAGTTTCAGTGAGCAGTAGGGGTACCGTGGGACCTTTCCCAGCCGATCAGTACATCTGGCCTACCTAACCAGAGCCCAAGAACTTGGATATTTCCCGCCAGGATCCACCCACCACTTTAAATGTCTCCACCAGGATCTGAGGTTTCCCTCATCAACTCCTTACCCTTCACTCCAGCGTCAATACTTTTAGTGATTCCCCACTGCTTCCAGCATCTATGTCACAGTCCTCCTTCTCCTGCACTTCGCTACATGTCTGGCTGACCCACGGTCTTCGTTCCATCAAGCAGATGCTGGAGACTTTTGTTCCTTTTTCTTTTTTTTCCTGTCTTTTCTTCCATCCAGTCCTCGCCTCTAGCAATCCCATCCCCTGCATTGTTCCATTTTACTTTTCTCCTCATAATTAAAACCAACCTGAAGCTCACCAGCACCAGGAACCCTGCCGTGATTGTGAGGAATCAGGGAAGAAAATACTCCTATCCAACGCCAAGCATTAACTCCCCCATTTATTTGCATTCGGCATTATTTACCAGAAAGAAGCGCAGAGAAACGGAGAGAGGGAAGTGTGGAGATGATCGTGTTTATCTGCATCACCGTTTTCCCATTTTAACCTAGAACTGTGGTCGGCAAACTCCTGAGTCCACAGAGTCACATGTCAACAGGACAACGACTGCAATTTCTTTGGAGAGCCACATTTTTTAAACTTAAACTTCTTCTAACGCCACTTCTTCAAAATAGACTCGCCCAGGCCGCGGTATCTTGTGGAAGAGCCACACTCAAGGGGCCAAAGAACCGCTTGTGGCTCGTGAGCTGCAGTTTGCCGACCGCTGACTAGAAGTACCTCACAGAGAGGGTGCGTGCCTTCTGCATGATTCAAACACTCGCACGTGTATATCTGGACAATAACAATATCAAGGATGTTGAGGGATGTCTCAAGTAACTAATGCACACTTGGGGGCAGCTTCTGTACATTTCAAAATGAAGTTGCCCAAGATTGTATAATACCTAGGGGCTCAGAGTCACCAGGAAATACTGATAATCTTCTGTTCTCAGTGGCCTTCTTCCATTTCACAAATGTTTTTAGTTTGGTCCTAAGAGTCTGAGCATTTTGGGGAAATGTGTGCCTGTCGGCTTCTCCCCTTCCCAGGAGGCTGCTCCCTCTTCTGGTCAAGGCTGAGGGACAGCACAGGGGAAGGCCACCTCTCCCCTCCCTTTGAGCGCTCCGAGGTGGGGCGTGAGAAGCAGGGTTCCTAGCCAGCATGGCTCAGTGGTTGAATGTTGACCTAGGAACCAGGAGGTCACGATTCTACTCCCTGCCTGGGTTACAGGTTCAATTCCCCACTGTGGGGTGTGCAGGAGGCAGTCCATCAATGATTCTCTCTCAAAGAGAATCTCCTTCTCTCTCTCTCTCCCTTTCTCTCAGAAAGATGCTTCATCTGACTTGAGCAAGACACACAAAGAGGTGGGGGTAAGGGGAAGAAATCAACCAAAGGACTTGTGTGCATGCATATGGGCCTAGCCAGTAGCCATGGACAACAGGAGGGTGGAGGCATATGTGGGGAGGGATTTGGGATGGGAATGGGGGGATGAGGACAATTATGTGATATCATAATCAATAAAAAAAAATTTTTTAAAAACCACACACACACACATACACAAAGATGTGAGATAGGCAGGGCTCAGTTGTCACATTGTTTCGTCAGCTGTGCAAGGCTTTCTGGCTCATGGGGATCAAAGTGTCCAGTGTCCCTCAGCCACTGCAGAGGGGGAGAACAGCTCTTCCTCGCAGCCTGCAGGCCTGCAGCACCAGGTCCTGGTCTGGCCCACCTGCTCCCTGTCAGCTCCACACCCGGAAGCCCTGCCAAGTCCTTAGAAACACGGCAAAAAGTGCTCCGAAATGAACAGTTCATTTCGGCTGTCAAAACAGATACTAAGAGGAGCCCAGTTAGAGTTTAAGCATTTTTTTTTTTTTTCTCTACCAGCAAACCAAGGCTCGGACGGTCCTGAGACGGAGCAGAATCTCTCGGGATGCTTATGGGGCAAAATGACACTGTGGTTCAACCACGGTGGGCTTGGCGATTAGACTGGCGTGTGTAGGTACCAGCTTGGCCTATCCACCGGCATTTCATTTGCCCTCTCGGAGCCTCGGTTTTCTGAGCTGAACATTGGGGGTTTTCTTGTCTATAAATCTCTTCATTGCAATTGGGGAGGGGCAGGATGCGTGGAAAGACGTTAGCATTATTCCTGTCATATGGCAACAAGTCAACCAGCGTTGCTGTCCTCTAGTTATTGTTGGCAGTGACACCGTCATGCAAAACCTCCTGCTCCACCTGCGAAGTAGCAGTTCCATCTGTGTGTTCCCTCTTTCTGAATGGCCAGTGCTTTAACCAAAAATTTCAGAAAGTTTTCTGAAGACTACAGCTCTTTTGGGGAAACCTCACTGGTAGCAATTTATGGATTCAGTAAAAACATTTCACGGGAATGAAAAGCCCCAAAGAAAAGAGAAATCATTTCTGTTGTTCTCCCCCCCCCCCCCCCCCCCCCCCCCCCCCGCCGTGAGGCTGTAGCATAAATGGCACATAAAGAAGCAAAATGGAATTTAAAAATCAAGAGGCAAAGTATTCTAAAAAATTAATGGTGTTTTTGTGTGTGTGTGCGTGTGTGTAAATCTTTACGAAAATGCATCTGTATCAACGCCATAAAAATATAACCCAGGCAGTGCCCTCAGCGGCCCGGCCCTACCTCCGGCTTCCACAGTGTTTGGGGGCACAGCCCAGGGACCCCCTGCCTCCAGCCTCCACCCCTCCTGGTCTCCTCCATCTCCACCTTCACCTCCCCCTGCGGGCCCGGCCCGCACACCGGGTTCCCCTTCACCCTCATTGCCGAACCCCCAGGAGCTCCAGAGTGACCCCCGTCCACCAGAGTGACCCCCGTCCACCAGAGTGACCCCCGTCCACCAGAGGGACCCCCCGAGGGGGAGGCGCCCGCACCCACCTCTCTCGGGGCCTCATCTCCCCAGACTTGCGGCTCCGAGGGCCGGGCATCCTCTCCCAGGACGGCCAGGCCTCCCAGGGGAGGGGCCCCTCAGGCCATGGAGCCGGGCCTGGGGGAGCAGCCTGGCCAGGCCTTGGGGAGCTGCAGGCCCTGGGCCTCCCCGCAGGCCCTCAGCTCCGGGACTTCCTGCAGAACCACTTCCGGGGCAGGAGGGCAGCTCATCAGGAAGAGGGGACACCTGGCTCCCTCCGCAGGGCGGCCCCGGGCTGGGCTGGGCCAGTGTCTCTGGGAAAGGCTCAGCCTCCAGCCCCACCAGCGCCTGTGGAGCCCAGAGGCCTCTGAGGGCCCCTCTGCCTCCCCTGGGCCTGGCTTTTACCGGAGCCTCTGCCCCAAACTACCAGCCATTCCGCTAACCGCCCTGGAGCCCGCTCCCATGCTCTGGGCCAAAGGAAACAATAAAGTTTTTTACAGCAAAAATAAATAAATAATCCTATATATTAAAAGGGTAATATGCAAATAGACCAAACAGCAGAACAACTGAACAACCAATCAAAGCGTAATATGCTAATGATATACTCAGGCTGCTTAACCGCCCACTATGACGTGAACTGACCACAAGGGGGCAGATGCTCCAACCAGTAGGTTAGCTTGCTGCTGGTGACCAGCCGATTGGGACTGGGGGAGATGGGCTGGACACATTATGTTGATGGTCTCTTTTGCTGCACAAAAAGTTATTAGTTTGATGTAGTCCATTTTTTTTTTTTTTTTTTTTTGTCTTTCTTCTTGGTTTTCTTGCTCTAAGAACTATATTGACAAAAATATTGCTATGCAAGGTGTCTGAGATTCTGCTGCCTATCTTTTCTTCCAGGGTTTTTATGGTTTCACAGCTCACATTTAAGTCTTTTATCCATTTTGATTTTATTTTTGTGTATGGTGTAAGTTGGTGGTCTCACTTCATTTTTGCATGTACCTGTCCAACTTTCCCAGCACCAGTTATTGAAGAGACTGTGATTACTCCATTGTACACTCTTGCCTCCTTTATCAAATACTGATTAACCATAAATGTGTGGGTCGGTTTCTGGGATCCCTGTTCTGTTCCATTGATCTATGTCTGTTCCTATCCTAGTACCAGGCTATCTTGATTCCAATGGCTATTCAGGGTCTTTTTTTGGTTCCATGTAATTTTTAAAAAATATTTTTTCTAGATCTGTGAAATATGGCATTGGTATTTTATTTTTTTTAATTACATGTATATTTTTTTATTATTGATTTTTTACAGAGAGGAAGAGAGAGGGATAGAGAGTTGATGAGAGAGAATCATTGATCAGCTGCCTCTTGCACACCCCCTACTGGGAATGTGCCCGCAACCAAGGTACATGCCCTTGACAGGAATCGAACCCGGCACCTTTCAGTCTGCAGGCCGACGCTCTATCCACAGAGCCAAACCGGTTTCGGCGATGGCATTGGTATTTTAATACGAAGTGCATTGAATCTATAGATTGCTTTGGGTAGTAAAAACATTTTAATGATATTAATTCTTCCAATCCATAAATATGCTATATGGTTTTACTTGTTTGTATCTTACTCTATTTTCTTCAATATCCTATAGTTTTCCAACTATAGGTCACTGACCTCCTTGGTTAGGTTTATGCCTAGGTACCTTATAAGTAAAAAAACATATTTCTAAATTTATTTACTCAGCATATTTATTGTTTGCTATGTGTTGGACACTATTGTGCAGAAGATGCTAGGAATGTAGTAATAAACAAAACAAGGACAAGAAAAACATATGTATGGGGCCTATATTCATTAAACTTAAGAGTTTTAGATAAAAACTAAGTTATTAAATGTTTTACTTTTATACGCTGCATATTAATGCTAAAACAAGTTAGCTAGTCACTTCAATGCACAAAATGTCCCCTAAGGAACACCAAAATAACCATATTGACGAGGGTCTCCATTCATCCTTGTATCATCAACGCCTCACTCTCATACAATTCTCAAAATTGTGTGCAGTTTGAGTGTTATCTTCTCCTATATTGTCTAATTTTTTTCACATCACTCACAATCTGAGTTATCCATAATTAACTGTTTTCTTAAAATGCAAATGTCTCCAAGGTTGAAGAGCTAAGAGTTAGTTACATCTTCATGTACTTCAATTAAATTGTGTTTCTCCTACATCTGAGTTAGGAATAAACTTTTGATGGAGGGAAGAGAAGAAAACAACTTTGGAGACAGAAACATTTACAGAAAGGGTAATCTCTAGATTGAGGACATATTAGGGTGCAGGGCTGGGCATCTTCCCGGCAGTTGGGAGGATGGGGGGATCAGGTGAGTGGTACAGAAATAGTGGTGCAAACATGCAAAGAATTCCTCCACTCAGGAAAGAGAAAGACCTCTTTTTTCATTTTCCCAGTGATTATCTGTTTCCCAAATCCAGAAGTCAAAATTGCTTTGTTTTTAAGATTTGGAAGGGGGGAAAAAGTTCCAATTGGATTTTTTTTTAAAAAAAAGCTTTTACCTGTAAATTCAAATGAGCATTGTTTCCATAGAAAAATGTTTCTCAGCTATCAACAGCCCACTTACAACGATTGAAATATGACCTCTTTGTAAATTGACCATTATTCTGATTATCAAAACAAAACCCAGGAACTCATCAATGACCCAACCTATAGGCTTCTCAAAGCAAGCCTGAAGCAGAGCACTCACTGAGTTTTGCAATCCACACCCAACTATCCCAGCAGCCACAACGCATGTATTCCAAAACCACCAACAAGGCTGGAGGCCCCTGTGGCAGCTTCTCCTCCACCAGCTGGCTGCTCCCAATCATCGTGGCTAATTGCAAATTTCTCACCCTGGCATTTAGGACCCATGACAGAGCAGATAGATAGATGGTCTGTGGGCAAAATTATTTAGAGGTTAACCCCTTGGGCTCTAGGGTGTGAAAGAACTAGGTTTAAATCTTAACTACTGCTTCCTGGCTGGATGACCATGACCGGTTCATTAAACCCTGCACCTAGTTCTCATCTGTGAAGCGGGAATTATCAGAACGCCTGCCTCACTGGGTTTCACGGGGGTGTGAATGAGATCATGCGTGGGCAACAGTATTCCCATCCTGCAGTGAGCACTCGGGATTACAGTCGCACATGGATTCCCTGCTTTACAGCAAGTGAACAAGCAGAAAAACATTCCATATCTTGGGCTTCCCATAGGCCATACGTGTAAACAGTAATTACCGACATCTTAGTTGGCCCTGGGTAATTTTACAGCTTTCTTTTTTCAACATTAAAGACACCAAGAAATACTCCAGTTCCTACGTGGGCTCTTGAGATGCCGAAATGGGGCAAAGGCCTATGAACACCGTTCTGATAGCTGAGAGGGGTTGGATGGATGAAAATTTTGTGAAAAGAGAGTTATGGAAGAGCTGTGAAGAAAAAGTGCCATGCCCTCAATGATGGCTCTTAAAGGAACCAGTGTCTTCGCAGGCATTCAGTCTCCTACTGGAACAAAATACCGCCGACAACAATTCCTTGACCAAGTAATTTTTCTAAGTAGATCCATATAAACCAGGCTGAGTTTTTAAAGGGGAAAATGAGTTTAATAATACAGTATTAGATGGAGTATCACCCAGGAAAAGAAAACTGTAAAAAAAAAAAAAATCTTTTGAATATTAAATTGATCTCTGGTAACTTTAGTGTTGTAAATACTTGTATTATAGTGAGGTAGACAGTTAAAAAAACAAAAACAAAAACAAAAACTCTCCATTAGACAGACTTAAAAATTTTTTGTAATAATATTTAAGAAAGCGATAACATTAAGAAAGAATGAAATATCTGATTAATGTTTAACTTTGTACAACTCGAATATAAACTTTAAAAATATTAGACATTATAACATTTGAGTGCATATAACGTTTTTTACATTAAGATGAATCGCATGCTGTCCATTTCCTCTTTGCATTTCCAGTCACCTTAAATAAACAAATATATACAGTCTTTAACAGATCAACAGTGCATCCGAAGCAAATGTGCATTTTAAATTATTTCTCCTGGCCAAGTCTTTTTTTTTTTCTTCTTCTTTTTTTTTTTTAATCAGCATTTTATATTAGCATTTACTATCATTCTCACCCTTTCTTTGACATGTTGTTCTCGGAACAAAACAGGCAACAGGTTTAGATCCAGAGAGAGCAAAACCACTTTGGAAAAACAACACGTTTGGTTTCACGGGCAAAGACGAGGAGGAAGCAGACTTTTCAGAGGGCCTACTCGTGGGCGGTGTTGACAATAACACTGGTGCAGGCTGGGGGGAAAGTTCGGTTTCTGACCCTCTGGGAGCCGGCATTTCAGCTGCTCTGTGCTCTCTAGGGCTTTTCCTTCCTGAAGAGAATTCCACCCCTGCCTCCTTCCTCACCGCCAAGTTTCCCCTCACCCACCCCAAGCTCCATGTAACACTTTGCTCTTTTCACAGTTTCTCATTACAAAGCTTTAAAAACATTGCCTAACTGGTAATTACAATCTGAAACAATTCTTTTGAGGGGAGCCCTGGGCTATTGCTGGCTGGTAATCTTTCAGGAATGTCACAGGCAGAGAGGAAGAAACACAGATTTTTTAAAGAAACTCGGAGACGGGGGACTCGCATCACCTTTCATCCTTCTCTTCTCTGCTCCGGGCCTGCCCCTTCTCCCCATCCTCCTCTGGGACCCACCACCTCACCCTTCTATTTCTGGGGTCCTTTTCCTTCTGCACCTCTTACCTTGGCTATCTAGTTCCCCACCCTTACCCATTTTTTTCGTTTGTTTGTTTGTTTGTTTGTTTGTTTAACTGGGGAAATTGCCATCCCCTTAAAAGCAGATGTCTGAATTCTGGGAAATTCCCTTCAAAGAAATCAGTGAGAAACGGACACCAGGAGGGGCTTCTCCCAGGTTCCCTCCAGCCAGGGCTCCTGCACCTGAGGGCTTCTGGTTTCTCACTGTCCTCAGGGGCTTCCACTCCGACTCATTCCTGTCATTCCATCCATACCAGCTCCCCTTCCCCACCAGAAAGGGCCACTGTGAAGGCAGCATGGCCGGAGCCGCTGGCCTGGGGTGCAGGTTGCCAGCTCCCCGCGCTGGGGGAGGCCAGGACAGAACCGGGAACGCCTCCCTCTCTCAGCGCTCGCTCCTCCAAGGCCTTCCTTGGCTTCCCTACGCCTGGTGCCAATTCCTCTGTTCTCACATGCTCTGCTTGGGACCAAGGTCACAGGGCGTGGGCCGGGCCGTGGCAGAAAGACACCCTCACGCCAAGATGTGGTCACAGAGGTGGTGACTCTCCCTCCCACTCTGCTTCTCTTCTTCAATTATTTCCTCTCTCTCTCTCTCTCTCTCTCTCTCTCTCTCTCTCTCTCTCTCTTCTCTCTCTCTCCTCTCTCTCTCTGTCTCTGTCTCTCTCTCTCCAATCCACGAAGCAGCTGAGAAACAGCCACGTGTCTCCCCTTGCTCCATCTCCTCCCCAAACCTGTGAGACACACACACACACACCACACACACACACACACACACACACACACTCGGAACTCCAAAGCCAGGATCACAGAAACACAACACGCTACAGCAGGCATCCATCTCCTCCTCCTCGGCTTGTTCTTCTCAGGGCGGCCAGGCAGGCGGGGGTGGGGTGGGGTGGGGGGTGTGTGTGTGAACATCCGTCTCTCCCTCCGGGCTGGCAGGGGAGAAAGGTTCTGGGAAGGCTGGGCATCCCTCCTCTCTCCTCCCATCGGGGCACAGCACGCTGCACGTCCAGGCTGCTTGCTCCCTTCCCCGCACCCCTGCGCCTCCAAGGCCAGCTCCTCTCCTGACGCTGCAGGTCAGGCCTCCCCTGCGGTCACGGTCACGGGCCACGGTCACGGCGGCGGCAGGACCGGGCCATCCGCTACCTGCAGCCGCACGACTCCACCACCATGTCTTCGTACTGCTTGTAGACGACGTTGTTGCCCGCGTCGATGTACAGGATGCTGATGGGGGTCAGCTTGGTGGGCACGCAGCAGCTGGGCGGCGTGGCGCCGGGGTCCATGGAGTTCATCAGCGTCTGGATGATGGCGTGGTTGGTGGGCTCGAGGTGCGAGCGCAGCGGGAAGTCGCACACGCCCTCGCAGTGGTAGGCCTCGTACTCGAGCGGGGCGATGATCCAGTCGTCCCAGCCCAGCTCCTTGAAGTTCACGTGCAGCGGCTTCTTGCTGCAGCGCAGCCTCGACTTCTTGCCGCCGCCGCCGCCGCCGCCGCCGCCGTGCCGCTTGCCGTGGCGGCTGGCGAAGGCCGTGCGCCGCCGCCTCCGGCCGCTAGAGGGCAGCAGCCAGGGCCCCGCGGCGCCGGCGGCGGCGGCGGCGGCGTCCGGGGCGTCCGGGGCGCCCGACGGCAGCAGCGGCGGCGGCGGCCACGACCCCGCGCCCGGGCCCGCCGCCTGCTCGGCCGAGTCCAGCTGCTCGCGCATCTCGGCGAACAGGTTCTTGCGCTGTGACCGGGCGAACACGACGAGCAGGGCGCGCTCCTGCGGGGGCCGCCGCCGCCGGCCGAAGCCCAGGCTCCGCAGGTCCGGGGGCGGCGGCCGCTGGGGCCCCGGCGCGCGCGCCTCCAGCTCCTCCCGCGCCCGGTGCCCGGCGGCCTCGTCCTCGTCCTCGTCCCCGGCGGCCTCGTCCTCCTCCCCGGCGGCCTCCTCCTCGGCCCCGGCCCACGCGGCCCGCAGCTCCAGGCACAGCGGCTCCCGCGGCTGCAGGCGCAGGCCCGGCCACACGTCGAAGACCTCCCAGCCGGGCCGCGGCGCCCGCGGGGCCAGGGTGCGCGCGGCCAGCGGCCGGGGCGCGCGGCAGGCGGCCAGCTGCAGGCGCAGCGGCCCCGCGGCGGGCGCGGCGGCCCGGGGCTCCGGGGGCGGCGCCTGGCGGAACAGCCGCAGCTCCGCGCCCACCAGCTCCTCTCTGTCTGACAGCGTGGACACGTCAAACAGATACCTCTGCCTCCGGAGGGCGGCGGCGTGCGGGGGATCGTCTGCGAGATAAAATATAATAATAATAATAATTATTATTATTATTATTACCGTCAGTTTCACTTAAGGGGGAGATCGGGCCCCACGGCTGGGCGAGCGGCTGCACACCACCCCCACCCCCCCCGGGGAGAAGGGAAGGGAAGGGAAGGGAAGGGAAGGGCGGGGAGCGGGGTCCGGGAGGCCCGGAGGCCAGCCGCGGGCCTGACCACCCGGGCTGGGGCCGGCCCCCTCCTACCAGGCACCCCGGGAGGAAGTCGGTGGCTGCTGGAGAGCGACCTCGGCCTCTCCTATTGTTCCTCCCCTTCCCATCCTCTTCTCCCCCCCCCCCCCAGCCTCCCCCAGGAGCTGGTTAGCAAACCACGGATGCGCCCTTTGTGGTGGCGAACCTGGGCCGCACTCTTTCCTCCCCCTCCCCCCATATCTCCTCTCCGCAGGCTCTGGGTCATCATCCTTCATGTCTCAGTTTAAATTGTCACCTCCTCCGAGAGGCCCTCCGGGACCACCTGGATCGAAAGCACCTTCCCTCGCGGTCTCCGTTATCTTCCCCACACTTTGTGCTAACTCCGATGGCCTGGTTAATAGTTCTCCTTAGCGGTCTGTTTGCCCCAGCCCCGCGCCCGCCTCCCCCTTCCTCCAGCCCAGCCTTGGGAGCTGGGACCCTGCCCAGTTCCGTCTGGCTCATTTGCAGCACTCAGAGCCCCGCCTGGCCTCCTGTGCTTTCAGGTCAAGGAGGGAGAAACTTCTAGAATAGCCATTCTCCCTCTGGCAGCCCCGTTAGGATCATCTAGGCTTTCTAGAACCTAAGTTACCAGCTGCCTGGGCTTGTTGCTCCAGACAACGGAATCAGTATCTGCGGACTGGGCCTGGGTGTTGGGGTCTTGTTGGGGGGTTTTTGGTGGTGGTGGTGGCGGTAGCTTTTTTAAAGCTCCAGTATTATTTAAAGGTGCAGTCTTAGCTTAGACCCCCTGTGGCCTGGGGTTGGGGATGGGGGAAGTTGTTGCCCATCAGGCAGTTTTGTTGAAGCGTTGGACCCAATGCAAAGCGCACAGAATAAAGAGTTAAGTGATTTCTTTCTCTCTTAAATTCACCATTTAAAAAAAAAAAAAAAAGCAAAAGACCAATGAGGTTTTCTGAAGTCGTTTTTCATTTGAGAGTGTAGAAGGAGGGTAGGAAATGAAGAAACAAAAGCACCAGGCATCTATCCATTCAGAAGGTCCTAATAAGAAATAGACGCTCTGAGAGAACACCACACACACACACACACACACACACACACACACACACAGACCTTCTCCCCTCCTCCACCCATACAACCTGCAATCTTCTTGCTTTCAAATAACCCTGAAATCAATCTTTCAGTTACAGGTGAGAAATAAAAACTTAGGGCATGTGGAATGGGGCGGGGGGGGGGGGGGGGGAAGGGGTCCGGGAGGGGGTAACAGGCTTTTAAAATCCAAAGTGAATTCTTTGGGATAAAGACAAAACCGGACTACTACTTCTTCTCCTCCTCCTCCTCCTCCTCCTTCTGACACATTTGTCTATAAAGCCAACCCCACTTCGACGTGCAAGGCAGAAAGCTAACCAGATTGTTCTGGGCTGCCTTCTCATAAAACATTTACAGCCCAGCAAATACAAAAATCCCCAAAGCCCCCAGCGCTCCCCAGAAGGCAGTAAAACGGGGGTCAATCTCCATAGTAAACGTGTCCCTGGGTCCCGGGTTGGGCCCTTGCAGCCAATCCAGATGGAGCCTCAGGGCAGCGGGTCTGGAGCCCCGGCCACACCCAGTCCTCACTGCGGGCTGACCGGAGGGCAGGCGGCCTCCCTCTCATACACAAGTCCGGACCTGAGGGAGCGGCCAGAAGGGTGAGAGAGGTGAAAAGGGAAACGCTCCCTCCCGGAGGCAGCTGATTTATAGAAGCCGAGACCTTCCAAACGACCAGGGTCACATGAGAACCGGTGGGGATTCAGCACACTTTCTTCTGTTCCTTTAAAGAAACCCATGTCCCCAAGGGTGTGGTGAGAGAGGGACAAACCCAAGACACTTCCTGCGCCAGCTACATGTCCTGAGGGCCGGCTGACATCTTTTTTCATCCTTACTTTATCCACAAGCACAGAACAGCTCCCGTTCTGCCGACGGGAAACTCAAGGCTTAGAGACATGTAGTTCATTTCCAAAGTCTGACAACTAGTAGTCAGTGGTGAGGTTGGAATCCAGCCCTAGGTCTATCTAATCCCAAGGTGGAAACATTTAGCCCAAGCATGTCAAACTCGAGGCAAGGGGTGGGGTTTGGGGGCGGGGGGGGCGGGGGCACATGCCTCATTTATTTGGCTATTGCGAGCCTTTGAGTTTGACATGCTTGATTTAGCCCCTGAGCCTCATTGCCCCATTGCCTCCCCATTCCAGCCCAGGTACAAGGATCTCAAAAACAACCAGTACCTGCCAGGGTATCAGGGACGTGTATTTGCAGGGAGAGTGTGTCAATGACTGGAGGACATTAGGCGGATATAAAGGATGATTTGTTTCTCTCGAGTGCAATATGGAGAGATCATATTGGTTTGCTTTTTTTTTTTTTTTTTTAAAGGTAGACTAGTCAAGGGTCAGCCTGCCTTTCTCTGGTCCTCGGAAGTGGTCAGAACAGAGGAAGTATTAACTACAGAGAGAGATGCTGCAACCACGGGCACTCACTCTTCCTGGGGCGTGGGAGAGAGTGCAGATGAGGGCTTAAGCCTGTGCCCCACTCCTTCTCCTCCCACACCGGCTCCATCCCATGGCATGAGGGACTTCACCTGCATGGTGTGGACACCCTCACCCGCAGGTCCAAGCTCCCAGGCGGCAGCCTTCGGAGCTGTGACACACTCTCACAAAGACAGGTCTGATAGAGGCTCTGCAGGCCCGGGAGATGAGCTCACGCTATTTGGGCAAGAACTCCATGGCTGTATATCCCTACAGAGTATAGCTCTCCAACCACTAAGTTTATAGATTCAAAATGTATATAAATAAACAAACAAACACTGAATCTGCTGGGAACCTTCTACCTGCTAAATGTATCCCACAGAAAGTTGCTAAAAATGCACATTCTCACCCTAGCTGGTTTGGCTCAGTGGATAGAGCATCGGCCTGCAGACTCAAGGGTCCCAGGTTTGATTTCAGTGAAGGGCATGTACCTTGGTTGCAGGCACATCCCCGGTAGGAGGTATGCAGGGAGGCAGCTGATGCATGTTTCTCTCTCTTTGATGTTTCTCTCTATCCCTCTCCCTTCCTCTCTATAGAAAAATCAATAAAATATATATTTTAAAATGTACATTCTCTTGAGTCCAAGCGCTTTGTGGCAGGCCCAGGATCTGCATTTCAGAGGACGCCATTCCGCGGGTTGGGGAAACCACGTGAAGAACAACTAATGCAGAGGAGTGCGTTCCTCGGCTCTTCAGATTCCCCACCTTTGGCGCTCTTGGAAATGGACAAAACAAGGCCCTCTAACGCTCAGGCCCAGAGCAGGATTAAAGGTGGTACTTACTCCAGAACCGAGTCAGCTTCTCGCCCCACCCCCTTCCCATGCCCCTCACCCCCTGCCCCAGTCACCCTCAAGCTTTTTTACTCTTTCACCCACACCCATTGTCCCACTGCGTCTCCAGAAGCTCTAAGCCCTAAGACAGAGGGTCCAAGGAGGTGGCTGCTCTGGGCAGCTCCCCTGCAGACCGCATTCCCCGCCTGCCTGTCTGGACCTGCTCTGACCCAAGCATCCCAGACATAGCCCAGAGGAGGCATCTGACCTGGAGAGGGCACACACGCCTGTCCGCCTGTCCACTGTCTGCCTGCGAACACTTTGCCTACTGACCGGGCATCGCAAGGCCTGGCTCTGCACACTCCTTCTTGCAAAGCCTCCTTCCCCACTAGGTTCGGTATAAGTCAGGGCTGATGTTATCCAAGGACCCTCTCCCCCTGGCCCTTGACATGGAGAAACGTTGCGCTTTTCATGTCACAATCTGTGGGTGACACTTCCTTGCAGCCTGGAAGTGACCCGCTTGCTTCAGGCCTTCAAATAAAATGGATCCGGAATACGTCATGGAATTCTCTTGTTTGTGTTTTTTGCTTTTCATCTGCATCCACCTGCTTTGTTATGGTTTGGCCCAGACCCCAGTCAACTCGGCGTTGTTGAGTATTAGACAAGTAGACCTTTTTAGCTATAATCGCTGGATTTGGGCTTATCAACTTTCCCTGGTGGGTCGTAGAGAAGAAAAAGGGAAGGAAGGAGAGGGGGAAAAGGGGAGGGGAGGGAAGGGGAGAGGAGAGAAGGGGAAGGAGCAAACCACCTGCATATTTGAAGAAAATCTTTCCTGAAGAGGTCAGCCTTTTTTTGAGTTGGGAGCAAGTTGGTAAAAGGCACAAGACACCTCAAACCACGCACATCCGGTGTGGATCTGATAGAAAATAAAAAAAAGGAAAGCAAATGCCTACACTGGAAGCAAAGAGCTGTCACTTCCAAGGCAGGGACCTATCACTCCCCTTTCAGATGAGAACACTGGCTAAGAAAGGAGAAGGCATCAGCACAGGGTCGCGGTGTGGGGCTGAAGGAAACGAGAGAAGCAAAGAAAGAGGAGAGAGAAAAGGATGCCCTGAGCGCCCAAACCAGACCCCCTGGAACCTGAGCGCTGGAGAGCGGCCTAGGGGTCCAGGGATAAGCCGAAGCCCAGCTCACCTGGGCCCTCCTGCTGCCGGAGGCTGCCTGGACCACCCGGGAGGGTTTCCCGACATCTGCCACTTGGTGTGGGCTCAGGCAGAAAGGGCCCACTGAACTTTCTCCAAGACATCTCTGAGAAAAGCTTGGGCTCCCGAGCAAGAGTCTAGTTGGATTTTCTGTCGCTCACTAGCCTCAGGGTGCGCTGGCAGCTCCGTCTCCCCGAAACCCAGGGCCCTTCTGGCGCAGACTCTGTGCTTCCCCAGAGCTCCTGCGCTCCTGTCTCAGTGCCCTAGACCGGTCTGCCCCCAGCCGCCTCCTCCAGCCACCCTGCCTGCCCCAGGCCCTCCCAAAGCACAGACCCCCCTCTCCCACCCCAGCTCCCCTCGGTGGAGCGGCGGGAGGGGGCGGATAACCACCATCTTCAGGAAACTCCAGAAGTCTTTGAAGCGAAGCCCCTCCCCGCCCCCCACTCTGAGCCCGAGGGCAGCAATGAAGTAGGGGCCTTTGTGCCTGGCACGCGCTCAGGGCTTTGATGGCCTCTGTCCCTGGATCCTCCCTGCGAGTGTCCAAAGTCCCTCCCACAGGGAGACTCCGGTATGAACGAGGGAACGGGGGCTCCAGGACGGGTCCTCACTTGTCCACCCCGGGCATCCAGTGAGGGACAGGATCTGAAGGTCTTAGTCCCACCCCCACCTTCAGCCCCAGCCAGGCCTCTCCCAGGTTCTGATAGGGAGGGAGGAGATGTGTTCCATCCGTCATCAATGTCAACAACACTAGGGGGCTGGAGTTCCCAGGACTTAAAAAAAGAAAAGAAGAGAAAAGAAAGAAAAAAACAGGGAATTCATGGCTGGGTTTGAAGTCACTTCTTTCGTCTGTCCCTCCGGTGTAGCACTGCCCTGAGACGCCACAGTTCACACGCTGGAAACGGAATCAGGTGTACTGAGCGAGAACAAAACGGACCGCCAGCCCTCTGCCTTCCACAAGCCTGCTCTCCCATCAAGTCCTGTATCCAAGAGGCCTCTCTGGGTGTCCCAACAACCCCCCTTCTCTGGACTCTCGGCCTGAGCAGGGCCTCTGAGCTTGCTAAGCACAGAGGCTCAGCCTCCATGGGCGGCCCCCACAACTCAGCCTCTCCCGGGCGGGCGGGCTCTCTTGCTTGACCACCCAGCATAATTCTCATAACAGCAAAGCTCCTGTGGCACTTACTGT